>NC_064628.1:913750760-914360969 GCF_023864275.1 Schistocerca cancellata | reverse complement strand
TTCTTTCTTTCTTTTTTTTTTTTGTAAGCGGCGGTAGCGCGCACAAAAGCAAGCCATGCCGCGAGCGGCGACAGGCCGTAAACACGCACTATCAGAATGCAACAAACAATGCATGACACAGTACAGTAATGAATTTTCAGCTTAGAGTTACGTAAACACCTATAACAAAGAAAACGGCGCTTATCAGATCAAAGAAAAATAAGCAATCAATTCAAATCAGACGAAGCACGTGAAAAAGGAAGGGTACCCGTATAAATACGGAAGGAGCGCCCGACGCATAGCAATCGCTACCTGGTAAAGCTCAACTGCTAAGCTTAAGACTCGAACCAAACTACTCTACCTGTATCATTATTCATTCGACCAAAATTGTCTCTCATATTGCAATGGACCAACTTTGTTTCGATTTGGCGGCCTAAAACTTTTCTCTCCCCATGAATTTCGAGTCTCAAATTTCAGGTGCGGCTTAGATTCGGGAATTTTTTTTCCTTGATTTCGAGTCTCATTTTTCAGGTGCGGCTTAGATTCGAGTGCGGCTTAGATTCGAGTAAATACGGTACCCTAAGCGATTTAGGGAAATCACGGAAAACCTAATTCAGAATTTTAATTTTAATAATTAACAGCCTCAGTTGCAGCGTTTACCTAGAATTTGCCTAGGTTTCAGTCGGGGTAACCCAACCTTCTTCAGTAACTACCGTTTTGTCCATGGTGGAGATCGTCAAGATAAAACTACAAACCCATACATAATCGTCAGACTATAAAACTTATCTGGAACTGCCTCAGCCCCACTTCGCGACCGCGATGCGGCAGCTGCGAGTGCTGTACTGACCGTAGCGTCATGAGGCCCGCCTAGGCGGACACAATACCTTGCGCCTGCGCATAAACTGTATGATAGTTACTTGTTGGGACAAGACGTGAACCTAACTCCTGACCTTGAATTTACTAGTAAAGTGAAATAAAAGGTATAGCTGAAGAAAAGGGCGTGTATGTTAACTTGTGCAAAACGTACTTAGATCGACTGTCTTAACATTTATGAAGTATTCATTGGCCATGATATGAGGAAGACATCACGTGCTTACAAGGTATGGCATATCTAGGAAAATTTTTCTTGCTTGAGGACGAAGTTTAATCACCTAAAAAGAACTTAGGAGTGGGAAGGATAATATAAAGCCAACAGCGTCATTATTACGACTAGCTTAGCTGTGGTTACAACGCATGAACATCCTATTGACTTAGCACACAAATGGTCATGACTGAACTTATGAACTAGTCTGCATCTAATCTGTAACATCCGGCAATACGGGCCATATAGAATAGGTCATTATTCGAGATTAGTATATTTGACCTGAAATGGTCTAGAATCAAGTCAAAAACTAATGCACGTGCCTGATTGAGCTTCTTGGCGAAGTTATGGGTATGAGTTTCAGGAAACACTATAGTAAGGGATAATGTGGCGGCAATGGGGTACTCAATTTGCCTTCATCGAAGTGATCCACACTCATACTGTAAAAACTGTGTGTGGACCACTGCCATCATAAT
Source organism: Schistocerca cancellata (assembly GCF_023864275.1). Lineage (NCBI taxonomy): Eukaryota > Metazoa > Arthropoda > Insecta > Orthoptera > Acrididae > Schistocerca > Schistocerca cancellata. The sequence continues at coordinate 914,359,433 of NC_064628.1, read as the reverse complement.
TCGGGCCTGATGCCCCATGCCATTGAACTTAGGGAATTACAGCGGAAATATGCTTAAAGCTAAAGTGTGACTTGGCGAACATCGCTCCAGTCAACACACTTAAAAAAAATTGACCGACATAGGTCAATATGTACTTAAAGAACTAAATTATGGGAGGATGGCGGGAAAATGGTTAAATTATGATGTGATTTGGCGACCAACGCTCCAAGGACACCTTTAAACGTCACTGAGTAAGATCAATTCAAACTGATCCGGCTAGTCTGAACCAAAACTTCGTACCCAGTAGATTGTGCCAAGGCGACGTTACCCTCTCGTGATACTTATATGGATATGACTGCCATTAATTAAGTTAATAAAAAGTTGTGTATGACTAGGTGAGGTCATCACTGCTGTCGTATACACATAGTATTGACCACAATCGGTCATATTGAAGGATTGTGTGGTAACACCTATATTCTGTAAAGGGGTAGTGACTTGGTGATCGTCATTCCGATTACTACACTACATGCTATTGACCGATGAACTGTTGAAGAAATGTTGAAGATATTTAAAATTACAAACAACGCCCGAAGCAGGGAAGATAGTAGCTCACCTCTGTTCAGAAAAAAAACCTTGAACAACAAGAGATAGGACGTTCATATTTACAGGACATGCACATTAGTATGTTCTGCAGAAATGATTGGCCTTTCAGTCGCCTGTTTTCAACACTCTCTCGGTTGCGTAGTAGGCACAGAGCCCACCATAGACCCTGATAACTTGGTCCATGCTTGGTGGTATCGATGTGTATATCCTGTGGGATAGCTATCCATGCTGCATTCAACTGGTTCCGAAGTTCATCTATGGTGGTTGACACTGGATGACAGCGCTGGACCCGTCGTTTCACCATATCCCGCACATTTTGGATTGGCGACAACTCTGGTGATTTTGTGGGCCAGGGCATAAGGCTAACATACTGTGACAAAAACGAGGCACGTGTTTGTGCAGCAACATGGGGTCGTGAATTGTCTTGCTGAAAAATGGCGTCCGGGGTGTTGTGCGAAAAGGGTATAGGTGTGGGTCACATGACGTCGTTCACGTAGGTCACACTGGTCACAGTGCCCTGGACACGCACCAGTTGTGGTCTGTGGCTGTATCCAATGGCGTCCCACACCATAAGGCCTGGAGTTGGCGCTGTATGTCTCGTGCGAATGCAGTCATTCTGATGCCACTCCCCCCTGTCTGCAGCGAACCAAAATGCAGCCATCGATTTCAAAGAAACAGAACCTGGATTCTTCCGAAACACTGTCTATCTGATGCCATTCCTATACACCACTGGCGTGTAGCATGTTTCTGCGCATTCGTTCAAGATAGGCGGAGAAGTGCACGACGCACATGCAACCCACACAATAACAAACAGCGAAGGACTGTCACGGCGTTGTTACACAGATCCACTCTTGCGCCAGAGCCGAGGAGCACGCAGATCTGTCACGCAATGCCATTCGGTTGAGGTGTCTATCTTCTCTGGGGTGGTCAGGGTGGTGCGACCTGATCCATCTCGTTGTGTTCTATGGCCTTCCGTCAACCATTCTACACACACCGTTTGCACTGCTGAAACACTCCATCCCGAACGAGTAGAAATTTCCCAGATGGGTGCATCACATTCTCTAATGCTAATAATGCGCCCTTCTTCAAACTCACTGATTTGACGCTGCGGTTCGCTCATGTGTCTGCGGGGCGTCCTGCACGTCTTCTCAAGTCACACTGGTCCATTCCTTCGACTTACAGCGACAACGCGAGCTGCAGGCACATTTGACAGGTAGGTTGTGTTGCACCGCGATGTCCGTGTTGAACCCGTGGGCCGACTGGCTTAAGGGGCTCCGGAACGCCCTATACTTGCAATGTTAAAATAACGCTTATAAGTTACATCTTTCCTCACAAAGTATTTGAGGTAGGAAGTTGAACTTTTTACAGATTATTTTTTGGAGTATAGGCTACAACTTAACACAGGGATATTACAAAATTTTAGTTCAGTTATTAAAGATGATTTTTTTTCAATTGTAATGATAATTCACAACATTTTTTGCAATGTTTTATTTATATATTCAAAAATATACAGTTTTTTGGAAAAAGGCTGTGTTAAATTATGCAGAAGGTATTGTGTAACATTTACTGAAAGTTTGAAACAAATATCTTTGGAAGATCCTTAGAAAACATGTAATTAGTATGAGAAAATAAAAGTTTTGGGAATCGAGCGACAAAGATTGGATTAACTTTTTAGTGCATTCCAGGTCCATAGGATGGATTATCTTCATCCTCTGCAAACATCTCCTCCAGCTTCCTCTTGTTCCTCCTGTTCCTCCTCCTGTTTACTCTTGCTTGTATTTCTAGACTCTTTACAGCCCTGTCTGCAGCCCGAAGGCGTTCCTTGTCTAAAGCAAGCATCGCTCGTACCATGTTAGAACCTATCTTCATTCCCATATTTCTAAATACCTTGCACCTTACAATGTTGCCATCATTGAAAGTCGCAACAGCAACTTTACTTTTACTCATTATCATACTTCAACAAAACAGAGACTCAAGAAACAGAATTAATTACGAATATTTTCGAAATAACGACAGAGTAAGTAAACATGAAACAATCGACAATCACACCAGCGATATATATTGAACCATCACAGGTTAGCCACAACACATACTTTATCTCACATCACTAAAATGTACCTGATGAACACGGACGTTAATAATAACACCATTTGACAGCAGTTTAACAGCGCCACAGTGGGTCACGCCCATGTAGAACACATTTCAAAAAAAATTTAAAAATAGTTGTAGTCTTCGGAATTGAATAAATTATATATCTATTAAAAGGTAATAGTCTGCAGATTCAGAAAACGCAAAAAAGTAAAAATTGAACTTTTCATGATTTTGAGCCTTTCCGGAGCCCCTTAAAAAGAGCACAGGTAGTCCCAGTCTTCAAGAAGGGTCGTCGAGCAGATGCGCAAAACTATACACCTATATCTCTGACGTCGATCTGTTGTAGAATTTTAGAACATGTTTTTTGCTCGAGTATCGTGTCGTTTTTGGAAACCCAGAATCTACTATGTAGGAATCAACATGGATTCCGGAAACAGCGATCGTGTGAGACCCAACTCGCTTTATTTGTTCATGAGACCCAGAAAATATTAGATACAGGCTCCCAGGTAGATGCTATTTTTCTCGACTTCCGGAAGGCGTTCGATACAGTTCCGCACTGTCGCCTGATAAACAAAGTAAGAGCCTACGGAATATCAGACCAGCTGTGTGGCTGAATTGAAGAGTTTTTAGCAAACAGAACACAGCATGTTGTTATCAATGGAGAGACGTCTACAGACGTTAAAGTAACCTCTGGCGTGCCACAGGGGAGTGTTATGGGACCATTGCTTTTCACAATATATATAAATGACCTAGAAGATAGTGTCGGAAGTTCCATGCGGCTTTTCGCTGATGATGCTGTAATATACAGAGAAGTTGCAGCATTAGAAAATTGTAGCGAAATGCAGGAAGATCTGCAGCGGATAGGCACTTGGTGCAGGGAGTGGCAACTGACCCTTAACACAGACAAATGTAATGTATTGCGAATACATAGAAAGAAGGATCCTTTATTGTATGATTATATGATAGCGGAACAAACACTGGTAGCAGTTACTTCTGTAAAATATCTGGGAGTATGCGTGCGGAACGATTTGAAGTGGAATGATCATATAAAATTAATTGTTGGTAAGGCGGGTACCAGGTTGAGATTCATTGGGAGAGTCCTTAGAAAATGTAGTCCATCAACAAAGGAAGTGGCTTACAAAACACTCGTTCGACCTATACTTGAGTATTGCTCATCAGTGTGGGATCCGTGCCAGATCGGGTTGACGGAGGAGATAGAGAAGATCCAAAGAAGAGTGGCGCGTTTCGTCACAGCGTTATTTGGTAACCGTGATAGCGTTACGGAGATGTTTAACAAACTCAAGTGGCAGACTCTGCAAGAGAGGCGCTCTGCATCGCGGTGTAGCTTGCTCGCCAGGTTTCGAGAGGGTGCGTTTCTGGATGAGGTATCGAATATATTGCTTCCCCCTACTTATACCTCCCGAGGAGATCACGAATGTAAAATTAGAGAGATTAGAGCGCGCACGGAGGCTTTCAGACAGTCGTTTTTCCCGCGAACCATACGCGACTGGAATAGGAAAGGGAGGTAATGACAGTGGCACGTAAAGTGCCCTCCGCCACACACCATTTGGTGGCTTGCGGAGTATAAATGTGGATGTGGATGAAATGCTAATCATTTCTGCAGAGCGTACTGATGTACATGTCCTGTGAATATGAATGTCTTATTTCTAGTCGTTCAATGTGTTCTGTTTTTTGTGAGTGTGAGAGTAGATTGTCACGGGCGAAGAAAGCTTTCGTCAGAAGACGTGCACAGCGTTATTTGGAAGTGAAACGTTGACAATCGGGTATCTGAATGAAGAGAGACTGGAATCATTTGGAATTTGATGCTATCGAAGAATGGATAAGCACGAAATGAAGTAGAAAAAGAATAGCTCAGGAAAGGAGTCTGTGGAAAACTTTTGTCAGAAGAAGGGACAGGTTTGTGAGACATCTGCTGTGGCATCCAGAAATACCTTGACACAGTACAAGTGACAAATACCAGGGCAGACAAAAACTCGAATGTGCAAGATAGAGATTGTGTCGTATTTTGGTATGAACAGATGAGCGGAAGATTGGAAAAGTTCTATGACGGCCCCAAAGCAGTTCAAAGACTGGTGACAGAAAAATCCTCTCTGCTTCGGAGTTTGAAATAAGCCCCTTGAGTGTGCGCAGTCTGAATTGTGTCAGATAGTGATGTAGACTTTTCCATAAATGCGACCCCAGCGTCTTGGTCAAGTATTTCGAAATATGTGAGGGGCATAATTACGATACAGAGGAACCTAAAAAATTCCTTCATGCGCGTTTCTTCCTTCATATCCGCTGTATCTGCGATTTAGTATCGTTGTGGTTAATAAGACTGTAGTGTTGTGCTGTTAAGTTCTGGTTTGCCGTAGGGTCCCGCCGCAGTGTAGTAGCAATTAGCTGGAGGATGCAATGGGGATAAATGCAAACCCTCGTCGTCGCTTTCACTATGTCGGTTAATGGTGGTAACTATTGAGAGATATTTTTTCCGTAACGTTTCTTCGTAGCTGTATTGGATCTATTCTCTTCACGCATTGTCACATATTCTTCTTAGGCTCTGCTCCGGTTAAGCTAATGGGAGGAGAAAACTTCTTGAAACGTATAAAACTTTTGTCCTTGATGCTTCAAAGATATTCCATAGATTACATACTGCAGCCGACGTGTAATTCCTGAATTTTTGTTGATGCAAATTTTATTATTGATTAAAGACTTTGCCTGTTTCTTCCACAAAAAAAGGTACAAAAGTCAGTCTTCGGCTATTTTCTATGATTAAAACTGTTGTTACCGGTTTAAATTTATGTCACTGGTCTTATATGTCCCGTAGTGTATGTCTATGATGTAATTCTACGTAAAATCGGCTATCCAGAGATATTCGTTAAGTCTCCCAGTCTTTTGTTACTAATAAATATTTCATTCGTCACACACTTATTTCACTCGTAGTATATAGTAAAACAATTGTGAATCAGTTTCGTTGTACTCTTCATAAGTAATCTCAAGCAATATATAGTAACTTTCTGTCTTAATAAAACCTGTAACTTTCCATACAGTTGCTAGCTAAGAGAGATAAATATAGACTTTTACGGTTCTGCTGGTGAACACAGACTGATTCACAGTGTCTCAACCTTTCAGGCGTTTAGACTAGTACATTTCGGTTTTCTTCAGCATTGTACAAAAACTAAATACCGGTGACGCAGAGGACTCCAGCAATATATTCTCCTGTAAGCTGACAGCGACTGGCGCTGATCAGAGCTGTCGAGTCGAAAAGGAAGAAGGCTTATACGACGCTACGTTGGTCCCCCCCTGCTCTCGCTTGGTAACAATCAACCGGCGAAATTACACAATTATGTAGTTTCATTTACTACTTCGATCCTAATGAAGGCGTTACTTACAAGGGAACCTCCCCATCGCACCCCCCTCAGATTTAGTTATAAGTTGGCACAGACGATAGTCCTTGAAAAACTGAACACAGATCAATCGAGAAAACAGGAAGAAGTTGTATGGAAGTATGAAAAAAATAAGCAAAATATACAAACTGAGTAGTCCATGCGGAAGATAGGCAACATCATGGATAACCTGAGCTCAGAAGTGCCGTGGTCCCGCGGTTAGCGTGAGCAGTTGCGGAAGAGGAGGTCCTTGGTTCGAATCTTCCCTCGAGTGAAAAGTTGTAATTTTTTATTTTCAGACAATTTTCAGTTCAGGCACTCACACATAATTAACTTCCCTCTCCAAAATTCTAGGAAATGTTCAGATTTGCTTGGACAGATGCGGGACTTGACGGTCTACACACAGAAAAATTTGAAAACGTTAAAAACATATGTCATGACAGAGCACGGGGAAAACTGTGCGACTGTGAAACTGTTGCATTCATTTGTTGCAGTTTATGTGACAAACTCTTATGTTTTCATCACTTTTTTGGGAGTGATTATCACGTCCACAAGAAAACCTGAATCGGACAAGGTAGAAGAATCTTTCTACCCATTCGCCAAGTGTGCAAGTTAGGTGGGTCGACTGTCATGTGACGCATATGCCGTCACCAGTGTCGTATAGAATATATCAGACGTGTTTTCCTGTGGAGGAATCGGTTGACCTACGACCTTGCGATCAAATGTTTTCGGTTCCCATTGGAGAGACGCGTCCTTCGTCTACTAATCGCACGGTTTTGCAGTGCGGTCGCAAAACACAGACACTAAACTTATTACAGTGAACAGAGACGTCCGTGAACGAACGGACAGATGAAAACTTTGCGAAAATAAAAAATTAAATTTTTCAGGCGAGGGAAGACTTGAACCAAGGAACTCTCGTTCCACAGCTGCTCACGCTAACCACAAGACTACGGCGCTCCTGAGCTCACTGTGTCCTTGATGTTGCATATCTTAAGCATGGACTACTCAGTTTGTACATTTTGCTTATTTTTTTCATAGTTCCACACAACTTCTTCCTGTTTTCTCGATTGATCTGTGTTCAGTTTTTCAAGGCCTATCCACTGGGCCAACTTATAACTAAATCTGAGGGGGGTGCGATGGGGAAGTTCCCTTGTTAGAAATAACAAACTCACATTACGTCACACAGCCTGCAAGAACGTAGTGGACAGTAAATTTTGGTACACTACAATACCCAATGGAGAAACATGTCTCTCTTAAGATCTAAGATGTTCTAACAGCATTATTTGAACCTTGGTTTGGTCGCCTAAGATGAAAGTAACACCAGTGAAAGTTATGTTTTACAGATCCTGTCCGTTGAAAGTACTAAAGAAAGTGCTAGTTTCTCGATCCTAACCATTATTTCTTTAGAGCGCTTTCTGGCTTCTATCAGTCAATGTTGGCTTGAACTTTAGGCCCGTGGTGATACGACGTGTGTTGCTGTCGAACAGCAGGCGTTTCTGTCGTTGATGAAGCAGTTCTTTCGAATCTAAATACGGCACGATTGCATGAACAGAATCCACCGCTCATCCTCGGCACGTTGCAGGTAAATCTCAGGTCTGTTCTCCTGCAGTAGATTATCGATTCGTTTACCGTGAGACGCCGTTTACGCAGTATGGCTGGTCTCTGGAAACTGGCATTTGGTTTCAGTTTTTTTAAGCATCTTATCGAAATATTGAGCGTCCGTCCCATATTGTCAGCTGTAACACACACTCTGTCACAATCTGTTTACGTATGGTTATAAATTATGGGCCCATATCTTTTGAGTTTGCCTTGAATTAGTACGAAAGTCGGTCATTTAGTCATTGCTACCTGCATGAAACCCAGAAAGGAAAGGAGATTAAAAGACGTTGGGATCAAAAAGTAATAGGGAAGCTAAAAGATAAATAAGTATAAAAATATTTTTTGTAGTTCCCGTGACAGAAACAAATAAGGAAGTAGTTGCTGTTTTGATTACCAGTGTAGTTGTGTGTTTCTCCGGTTGGTGGCTCTGAAGATGCTGAGGAGCTGCTTTCCGTCGCAATTTAAAGAATTCTTGCTACTGATAAAACGTAGAAGTAATCTAAATCGCCCGTCAATTAAAATGGACTGCAGTACGCAATTATCACGGCATCAGGCAGTGAAAAACTCACTATCCTCCTCAATAAATATGTTAATATTTATTTTAAAAAACACACATTTCCGTGGTACAAAGCTGAGCTTAGAACATAGTTAAATCAATGGACGGTAAGACGACAGCATTTTACAAATGCCCAGTAACAAAAGTCATTACATCTGTGAGACAACGCGCGTTTTTCACATCTGACACGAGTTTTTCAGGTCTAACGTCCATCGTAGTTGTCTAATCGGAAGGTCTGAAATTCTAATAACAATCAAAGAAGATAGGAATATTTGTGTATGCACACATCAAAAAAGTTTTGCACCACCTCGGTTCCGAGAGTTCTGGAACCTGTGCAACATCAACATAAACATCATTTCCGCCCTTTTTATTGCTCATGAAAACAACACATAGCACGTTGTACCACCATACAGCGAGACCTTCAGAGGTGGTGGTCCAGATTGCTGTATACATCGGTACCTCTAATACGCAGTAGCACGTCCTCTTGAATTCCGCTACGGTCGCAGGTTAGAATCCTGCCTCGGGCATGCATGTGTGTGATGTCCTTAGGTTAATTAGGTTTAATTAGTTCTGGGTTCTAGGCGACTGATGACCTCAGAAGTTAAGTCGCATAGTGCTCAGACAATTTGAACCATTTTGAACCTCTTGAATTGATGCATGCCTGTATTCGTCGTGGCATACTATCCACAAGTTCATCAAGGCACTGTTGGTCCAGATTGTCCACTCCTCAACTGCGATTCGGCGTAGATACCTTCCAAGTGGTTGGTGGGTCACGTCATCCATAAAGAGCCATTTTCAATAGGTCCCAGGCGTATTCGATAGGGTTAACGTCTGGAGAACATGCTGGCCACTCTAGTCGAGCGATGTCGTTATCCTGAAGGAAGTCGTGCACAAGACGTGCGCGATGGGGGGCGCGAATTGTCGTCCATGAAGACGAATGACTCGCCAATATGCTGCCGATATTATTGCACTATCGGTCGGAGGATGGCATTCACGTATCGGACAGCTGTTACGGCGTCTTCCATGACCACCAGCGGCGCTCGTCGGGACCACATAATGCCACCCCAAAACAGCAGGGAACCTTCCACTCTGCTGCACTCGCTGGTGTTCAGCGTGACCGGGTTGCCGCCAAACACGTCTCCGACGATTGTGTTGTTGAAGGCATATGCGACATTTCATCGGTGAAGAGAATGTGATGACAATCCTTAGAGGTCCATTCAGCATGTTGTTGGGCCTATCTGTACCGCGCTGCATGGTGTCGTCGTTGCAAAGATGGACCTCGCCATGGACGTCGGGAGTGAAGTTGCGCATCATGCAGCCTATTGCGCACAGTTTGAGTCGTAACACGGCGTCCTGTGGGTGCACGAAAAACTTATTCAACTTGGTGGCGTTGCTGTCATGGTTTCTCCGCGCCATAACCCGTAGGCAGCGGTCATCCACTGCAATAGTAGCCCTTGGGCGGCCTGTCATCGACAGTTCCTGTCTCTCTGTATCTCCACATCGCTTTGGTTCACCCAGAGACGCCTGGACACTTCCCTTGTTGAGAGCCCTTCCTGGCACAAAGTAACACTGCGGACGCGATCGAACCGCGGTATTGACCACCTAGGCATGGTTGGACTACAGACAACACGAGCCGTGTACCTTCCTCGTGGAATGACTGGAGCTGATTGGCTGTCGGACCCCCTCCGTCTAATAGGCGATGCTCATGCGTGGTTGTTTACATCTTTGGGCTTAGTGACATCTAAAATGGTTCAAATGGCTCTGAGCACTATGGGACTTAACATCTGAGGTCATCAGTCCCCTAGAACTTAGAACTACTTAAACGTAACTAACCTAAGGACATCACACACATCCATGCCCGAGGCAGGATTCGAACCTGCGACCGTAGCAGTAGCGCGGTTCCGAACTCAAGCGCCTAGAATCGCTCGCCCTCCGCGGCCGGTTAGTGACATCTCTGAACAGTCAAAGGGACTGTGTCTGAGAGACAGTATCCACAGTGAACGTCTATATTCAGGAATTCTGGGAACGGGGATAATGCAAAACTATTTTTTTTATGTGTCTATAAAGTGCAGACGTCTCTGAAGTTTAAGCTGACATTCTTAGATATGAAGTATGGCTATGACCATTGTTCGGTATTTGTTAATGAGATTCCTTACCTTTTTCGCCTTGCGTTTCACGGAGAATTGTGAAACTGAACACCTGTTACACATTACAATGATGCAAGGCATGTTTCCGATAGTTCTGCGAAGTTTCGTGCGAAATACTCCTAGGTGCCTGGAGACACGCAGCTGGTCTCGGAGGCGTGTCAAGTGGTTGCCTACCTGCAGACGCCTCTGACTACTTTACGGATTCTCTCTCTGGGCAGGTTCATTTTTAAAATTCTCAATGAAGGTAGGCGGGTGCTGTCGAGGCTTTTGCTGAACTGGGTGGAAGGGAAGGGGAAGGGGAGTGTCTTATAGGGACTCTGTCACGCTTTATTGAAGCGTGTGTCAGTGTCACAGGAGCACTAAAAAAGGGTAAGGACACACTTCTGCTTCGGATCACGTTGAGATTTTGTCGGACGGTTTTGAACCGTCTCAAGTGGTTTCAACGTGTATACGATGGCAAATATTGCGGTCGCTCCGTGCTCCAAAGGGGTCAGATCACATTCAATGAGACTGCAGCCCCGTGATGATGTTCGTCGAGTAGGGTTGAATCTCCCAGGAGGTGTGCACAGTGCCAAAGGTTGTCAAGAGCGGCGCCCTGTTGCTCATCCCACAGCTGTCGCGTTCGAGCACGAAATTTGGGGGAAGCAGTGTCCCGAGGAAAGGGGTGGTTTCATTGGCATTCTTCGTACCATCCCCTGAGGCCTTTTCGTTTAGATTCCGGACGGCGGTGTGTCACAAATGTTTTCATCGGCCGCCCACGAGAAAACCACGTGACTTCAACACTGAGAGTCGCGGTTCTGGCCTCCATCGCAGAGGCACCAAAATAAGGGGTGAAATGCTGGTAAGAGGGACAGTGACGACCATCTCATCGTGTGACACGTCCACAGTAGCGTTGGGCAGAATTGTGATGAAATTTCGAGTCACTCTGACGTCATTAGCCCACCTTACACGTCTCATGAACTTCTGAGCTGTGGCCTTTTTTCGCATGTGTCGACACCTTGCTGTCTGATGCGTCGCCGTTCTCGAGGGTGACGTCACAGGGCGCCATGACTTTGCACCAATACAAAGGGAGGTTGTTGGCATCTTTAAGCCAAATTTCAAACTTGTGCGCCGGAATTGGAGACAGTTACGGGGATTCGAAAAGTGTTCGTGTAATTATGTTGCACAGTGTAGGTTCGCATACGAGTAAATAGGCGAAGAGGTAGATTAGTGTTAGATAAAATTGCTGGCGACAAATCACTGGAAACAAATGGCTCTGAGCACTATGGGACGTAACCTCTGAAGTCATCAGTCCCCTAGAACTTAGAACTACTTAAACCTAACTAACCTAAGGACAGCACACACATCCATGCCCGAGGCAGGATTCGAACCTGCGACCGTAGCGGTCGCGCGGTTCCAGACCGTAGTGCCTAGAACCGCTCGGCCACACCGGCCGGCTACATTTCTGTATGCTTATCAACTGCAGTAGCAAGTCATGGAGCGCTTAGTTTTGCATTTTTCTCGACTTCTCTAAGTAGCTGTCGTTTTTACATCTCGATTAGGACCTCAAGACGACCGCTTCGTGATTGGTCTTCGCACCTCTTTTTTTTTTTTAATGAAATCTATATATTGTAACAGTCTTCACTGCACTGGTATGTTTGCCAATGGTTTCTCCGATTTCTTGAAAAGATTTTCCTTTTCGAAAGAACCTGATGTAGATTTCTCTCTGATGTTTTCCAGTTTCGCGACGTTTTCGACACATACTACTTACATATCACTCAATGGCTTTGAAAGCAGAGCTGAAACTATCCACTACAGTGGTTGAAATACAACTGCGTAAGGAAAGGGAGAGGGATGTGTGTGTGTGTGTGGGGGGGGGGGGGGGGGGCACCACACCTGGGATCTTCTTTACTAGACTAATACTTGTTTGACCTCAGTTGGGACATGATTTCAAATAACGTGTTCACAAATTAAGCAATATATGAACTTAAATATCGTTTTATTTTTAAGTGTCGATATTGTCCGACTAATAAAATGGTTATTGTTCGTTTCTTAGCTGTATTTTGATGATTGTGCTTCTTATATTCGAGGTGCTATGTTTGGACGGATACTTTCTGGAGTCACTGTATTACTTCGATAAGCGAATCACGAAATTGGCAAGGGGAGAAAATCAGGGAAGTTAGAGTTCAAGTGAAAGTTCACAGGCAGTCTTTCTTCTCGCGAAACATTCGCGAATGGGCCATCGAGGGGGAGAAAACATAGTGGCGCCAAAGTACCCTCCCAGTGTATGGTGGCTTGCGGACTATAGGATGCAGATGTAGAGCAGATATTCATACAATTGTGTTGCCTTCGTAATAAGCTAGAATGACCTATTTTTTTAAAAAAATGAAATGGGCTTCAGAATTCCCTTACCGGGAATCACGTTAATTTGGCTACCCTGCACTGTTGTTTGCGTTCGTGCCACAGCTCATGTGACTAATGTGGGGCCGGAACTGGGTGTGGCGCAGCACGCCACACACACACACACACACACACACACACACACATTACTCTAAACGACAGATGTTCTGTTGAGAGCGCCTGCTGACGTTGACATGCGTGCCTATTGTCATTGTTTGACAGTGCGCAGCGTAAAGCTGCTGTTAAGGGAGTGCTCTAAAATGGAGTCTAGTTTCGTCTACCGCAGACTACAATATAAATTCCTGTCGCACAGTATGTCATAAATTAAGGGACAATGATAATTATTGCCGCTTCCGGACTTTAAGCGTCGCTGTACCACGTACAATTGCTAAGAGACTAACTTCACTAAAATATTTGAAATTATGATTTGGTACCGCATCACACCTTCATCTACCATATGGGCTCAAACAATATAAAGGGTCTTTATTTCTTAGAAGCGCCGAGACTAAAATATCAATCACGGAAGACATGACTGGCTGAGGCACTTGTCAGAAACATGTGAAGGGTCGCCCATCAGAACAACATCGAAACTCCACCGTAACAGCAAAATTTTAAAACACTCTAGACATTCTTCTCGTCAAGTAAAAAATGCTAGATCCGTCAGCAAACCACTTATTATACACTTGTCACAATATGAGGCATGTTCAGAAAGTGTGCTAGATCTTTATACTATTTAGAAAAAATGTACTTGGAAAAAAATTACAGGATACACTAGTTGCCTGTTTTTCCACATAATCACCTTCCCGTTTAATGCATCTGGGAGCCGTGGCACAAGATTTCTTCAGACATCCTCGAAGGGCTCTTCTCCTAGCTCCTTCCCACACTATAGAACCTCATTCTGCACCAGAGCGTCGGTTGAAAATTTAGTTCCACTCACGTGTGCATTCACGGACGTGAAAAGATGATAATCTAAAGGGTAATGGAGGGGGGCGAGGGGAGGGGAGGGGAGGGGGAGAATCAAGACATCACAACCAAATGAGTCTCAAAGAGCGCCTTCGTGGCTCTGTGAGGACGTCGTGCAGCAAGCAAGCTCCTCTAGCCAGCATTCTCCTCATTTCCTTGTGAATGCTCCGTTTGAGCTTTTTAGGGTCTCAGAATATCGTTGTGCGTTGATGGTCACTCTCTGAGGCAGAAATTCGACCAAAATGATGCCTTTCTGGTCTCAAAACACTGAGGCCATGATTTTTTAAATTCGAAATTCCCATGATTCTTCCAAAGATTTGATTGCGTGCCTTCTACAGTCTCAAAACAGTCAGCCTGAGTAGTGATAGCGCAGTCATCAGCATAAATAAAGCTTAGAGTTCCTTCAGGGATAGGTTGATCGTTGGTATAGATGCTGAATAATAGCGGCGGAAGCACGCTGCCTTGTGGTAGCCCATTTTTCTGAGTTCTCCGTCTACTTTTCTTACCCTGAAATTCCACAAAAAGTCTGCGGTTCTGGAGAAGGTTTCTAATATCGCACATGAGTGTGAAGTCTATAGTTGTATCATAAACTTTATTCAGAAGGAGCCGATGGTTGATCGTATCGTAAGCCGCGGATAGACCGATAAAGACAGCACCTGTAATGAGCCATTTCTCATACCCATCTTCGATATGTTGTGTTAAGTTTAATATTTGAGACGTGCAACTTTTCCCTTCTCTGAAACCTGCTTGCTGTGGTGTTAGAAGAGACTCCACCTTTCTAATCATTCTCAGAAGAATGAGCCTCTCCAGTATTTTGTAGAGGTGACAGAGTAAGGAGATAGGTCTATAATTTTTGGGATCTTTCCTATCCTTCCCTGGTTTCGGCATGGCAATTACTCTTGCTTTTCGCCATACTTCAGGGATCTTGCATTCTCGAATACATTTGTTCATAAACTCCAGTAATCAAAGCATTGTAGCAGGACCAAAATTCTTGATTTGTCCCACTCCAATGTCATCCAATCCTGCTGCTTTTCCCAATTTACATTTATTCAGGGCTGAATTCAATTCTGCAAGAGAGAAAGGAGGAGATACGATACTATTATCTTGATCCTAATCCTGCCAAGACTCAGACCTGCGCTTCCCACCTGAAGTATAAACAGGGAAATAGATCCTTAAATACACTCCTGGAAATTGAAATAAGAACACCGTGAATTCATTGTCCCAGGAAGGGGAAACTTTATTGACACATTCCTGGGGTCAGATACATCACATGATCACACTGACAGAACCACAGGCACATAGACACAGGCAACAGAGCATGCACAATGTCGGCACTAGTACAGTGTATATCCACCTTTCGCAGCAATGCAGGCTGCTATTCTCCCATGGAGACGATCGTAGAGATGCTGGCTGTAGTCCTGTGGAACGGCTTGCCATGCCATTTCCACCTGGCGCCTCAGTTGGACCAGCGTTCGTGCTGGACGTGCAGACCGCGTGAGACGACGCTTCATCCAGTCCCAAACATGCTCAATGGGGGACAGATCCGGAGATCTTGCTGGCCAGGGTAGTTGACTTACACCTTCTAGAGCACGTTGGGTGGCACGGGATACATGCGGACGTGCATTGTCCTGTTGGAACAGCAAGTTCCCTTGCCGGTCTAGGAATGGTAGAACGATGGGTTCGATGACGGTTTGGATGTACCGTGCACTATTCAGTGTCCCCTCGACGATCACCAGTGGTGTACGGCCAGTGTAGGAGATCGCTCCCCACACCATGATGCCGGGTGTTGGCCCTGTGTGCCTCGGTCGTATGCAGTCCTGATTGTGGCGCTCACCTGCACGGCGCCAAACACGCATACGACCATCATTTGCACCAAGGCAGAAGCGACTCTCATCGCTGAAGACGACACGTCTCCATTCGTCCCTCTATTCACGCCTGTCGCGACACCACTGGAGGCGGGCTGCACGATGTTGGGGCGTGAGCGGAAGACGGCCTAACGGTGTGCGGGACCGTAGCCCAGCTTCATGGAGACGGTTGCGAATGGTCCTCGCCGATACCCCAGGAGCAACAGTGTCCCTAATTTGCTGGGAAGTGGGGGTGCGGTCCCCTACGGCACTGCGTAGGATCCTACGGTCTTGGCGTGCATCGGTGCGTCGCTGCGGTCCGGTCCCAGGTCGACGGGCACGTGCACGTTCCGCCGACCACTGGCGACAACATCGATGTACTGTGGAGACCTCACGCCCCACGTGTTGAGCAATTCGGCGGTACGTCCACCCGGCCTCCCGCATGCCCACTATACGCCCTCGCTCAAAGTCCGTCAACTGCACATACGGTTCACGTCCACGCTGTCGCGGCATGCTACCAGTGTTAAAGACTGCGATGGAGGTCCGTATGCCACGGCAAACTGGCTGACACTGACGGCGGCGGTGCACAAATGCTGCGCAGCTAGCGCCATTCGACGGCCAACACCGCGGTTCCTGGTGTGTCCGCTGTGCCGTGCGTGTGATCATTGCTTGTACAGCCCTCTCGCAGTGTCCGGAGCAAGTATGGTGGATCTGACACACCGGTGTCAATGTGTTCTTTTTTCCATTTCCAGGAGTGTATATCCTGGGGAGGCTTCGTACTCGAACATAATCCTACTCCCAAATGTCGTGGAGTAACTCTGGATCGCGCGCTAACATATAAAAAGCATTGCCTAAACACCAAACAGAAAGTGGCAGCCAGAAATAACATAGTGCAAAAGTTGACAGGTACATCATGGGGTGCTAATCGATGCACTGTGCGCTCAAGCGCGCTTGCTGTATGTTATTCTACTGCTGAATATGCATGTTCGGTATGGTACAAGTCCAGTCACGCGAGGAACGTAGATGTGGCTGTAAATGAGTCTTGCCGGATTATCACGGGTTGCTTAAGACCTACTCCTGTGGACAAACTCTTCTGCCTCGCTGGCATAGCTCCTCCTGAAATCAGACGTGAGGTAGCTGCGAGATATGAAAAAAGTAAGGCCACAACTAATGAAGCCTATCGTCGGCAGCCCGCACATCCTTAGCTGAAATCAACAAAGAGCTTCTTGACAACTACTGAGGCTCTCATCGATAATCCACACGCGGCAAAGATCTCGCGACGGCGGGAAAAATGTCGGTATTTTGGAGAATGGATGGCTCCAAGGGAAGAGCTTCCTCATGGACATTCGGAGAAGAGGTCAATATGGAGGTCTCTCAGTAGATTACGATCAAACACAACGAGATGCAAGATCAATCTGCGGATTTGGGGTTTATCTGTGGACTCAGTTCTTTGCCAGTGTGGCGCTGAGCAAACTAACAACCATTTCCATCAGTGTTCCTCATCACCAACCTCCTGCACCATGCAAGACCTTATGGGAGCTAAACCAAATGCACTTGAAGTGTCCAATTTTTGATCTTCTTTTGTGTAAAATTGTCATATACACTCCTGGAAATGGAAAAAAGAACACATTGACACCGGTGTGTCAGACCCACCATACTGGCTCCGGACACTGCGAGAGGGCTGTACAAGCAATGATCACACGCACGGCACAGCGGACACACCAGGAACCGCGGTGTTGGCCGTCGAATGGCGCTAGCTGCGCAGCATTTGTGCACCGCCGCCGTCAGTGTCAGCCAATTAGCCGTGGCATACGGAGCTCCATCGCAGTCTTTAACACTGGTAGCATGCCGCGACAGCGTGGACGTGAACCGTATGTGCAGTTGACGGACTTTGAGCGAGGGCGTATAGTGGGCATGCGGGAGGCCGGGTCGACGTACCGCCGAATTGCTCAACACGTGGGGCGTGATGTCTCCACAGTACATCGATGTTGTCGCCAGTGGTCGGCGGAAGGTGCACGTGCCCGTCGACCTGGGACCGGACCGCAGCGACGCACGGATGCACGCCAAGACCGTAGGATCCTACGCAGTGCCGTAGGGGACCGCACCGCCACTTCCCAGCAAATTAGGGACACTGTTGCTCCTGGGGTATCGGCGAGGACCATTCGCAACCGTCTCCATGAAGCTGGGCTACGGTCCCGCACACCGTTAGGCCGTCTTCCGCTCACGCCCCAACATCGTGCAGCCCGCCTCCAGTGGTGTCGCGACAGGCGTGAATGGAGGGACAAATGGAGACGTGTCGTCTTCAGCGATGAGAGTCGCTTTTGCCTTGGTGCCAATGATGGTCGTATGCGTGTTTGGCGCCGTGCAGGTGAGCGCCACAATCAGGACTGCATACGACCGAGGCACACAGGGCCAACACCCGGCATCATGGTGTGGGGAGCGATCTCCTACACTGGCCGTACACCACTGGTGATCGTCGAGGGGACACTGAATAGTGCACGGTACATCCAAACCGTCATCGAACCCATCGTTCTACCATTCCTAGACCGGCAAGGGAACTTGCTGTTCCAACAGGACAATGCACGTCCGCATGTATCCCGTGCCACCCAACGTGCTCTAGAAGGTGTAAGTCAACTACCCTGGCCAGCAAGATCTCCGGATCTGTCCCCCATTGAGCATGTTTGGGACTGGATGAAGCGTCGTCTCACGCGGTCTGCACGTCCAGCACGAACACTGGTCCAACTGAGGCGCCAGGTGGAAATGGCATGGCAAGCCGTTCCACAGGACTACATCCAGCATCTCTACGATCGTCTCCATGGGAGAATAGCAGCCTGCATTGCTGCGAAAGGTGGATATACACTGTACTAGTGCCGACATTGTGCATGCTCTGTTGCCTGTGTCTATGTGCCTGTGGTTCTGTCAGTGTGATCATGTGATGTATCTGACCCCAGGAATGTGTCAATAAAGTTTCCCCTTCCTGGGACAATGAATTCACGGTGTTCTTATTTCAGTTTCCAGGAGTGTATATATGACACGATAAATAAATAAACCCGAAATAGTGGTTTTGAATTTCTTGGCAGCTGGGAAATTGGTCTGGTGCCCTGTGGCGACTGTTTTTCTGTCTCAGTCGTATAATGAGCCACCTACGTTTCATCTCCAGTCATAGTAGAGCTCAGAAAATTTTCACCTTACAATTTAAATCGCTGGCGTTCGCGCTACTGGCCCGATTTTTCTTGTACTTGCTCTGCTAGCTGTTTCGGGACCTATCTTTCTCAGAGTTTCCGGTATCCCATAATTTCTGAGAGTCCCGTGTATGAAAGTTCTGGAGAGTTGATGAAACATCACAGGAATTTCATCCACTGGCAATCGGCAGCCTTTACGAACAGTTTCCTCGTATTTTTGCAGCAACTCCTCTGTGAAAATGGAAGGTCTACCATGTCTCTTTTCGTCATGAACATTTGTTCTGCCTTCACTGATCTCCCTACACTATTTAGCCACGCTCACTCTGTCCATAACCGTTCATAGTAAACCGGTTAGATTCGCGATAAAATTTCAGTAGCTGTTATTCCTCCTCCTAGTAGGAAGCTGATAACGGCACATGACTCGCACTTTGCGAGATTTCTTACCGATATATTTCACGCTACTGAACTCTATAACAGGAGTTCACCTACTAACGTGTTCCACCTATGCTCGCTCTTGTCAGGGCCCCTCCCCCACCGCCTCTACGACACAGTGTTGCCAACCCACAAAAATCAGAGCCCATTATGGTCACAGTAGAGTTACTCTCTCAACATGCCTCATATGAAACATGTCCTGTTATACTGGCTATAAAAAAAATATTCTTTGGAACTAGCGGGGATAGGAGACCATCAATGTCCTATGCACAGATGGGCGAAAACCACTTATAGTCATTTACTTCCATCCACTCGAGTTTACGTTGATGTATAGATATCTACAGGGCTATTACAAATGATTGAAGCCATTTCATAAATTCACCATAGCTCCATTCATTGACATATGCTCACGGCACACTACAGATACGTAGAAAAACTCAAAGTTTTGTTCGGCTGAAGCCGCACTTCAGGTTTCTGCCGCCAGAGCGCTCGAGAGCGCAGTGAGACAAAATGGTGACAGGAGCCGAGAAAGCGTATGTCGTGCTTGAAACGCACTCACATCAGTCAGTCATAACAGTGCAACGACACTTCAGGACGAAGTTCAACAAAGATCCACCAACTGCTAACTCCATTCGGCGATGGTATGCGCAGTTTAAAGCTTCTGGATGCCTCTGTAAGGGGAAACCAACAGGTCGGCCTGCAGTGAGCGAAGAAATGGTTGAACGCATGCGGGCAAGTTTCACGCGTAGCCCGCGGAAAATTGGCTCATGCCAGAACTGGAGACCGACAGTGCAGACTTCATCTTTCAACAGGATGGTGCTCCACCGCACTTCCATCATGATGTTCGGCATTTCTTAAACAGGAGATTGGAAAACCGATGGATCGGTCGTGGTGGAGATCATGATCAGCAGTTCATGTGATGGCCTCCACGCTCTCCCAACTTAACCCCATGCGATTTCTTTCTGTGGGGTTATGTGAAAGATTCAGTGTTTAAACCTCCTCTACCAAGAAACGTGCCAGAACTGCGAGCTCGCATCAACGATGCTTTCGAACTCATTGATGGGGACATGCTGCGCCGAGTGTGGGAGGAACTTGATTATCGGCTTGATGTCTGCCGAATCACTAAAGGGGCACATATCGAACATTTGTGAATGCCTAAAAAAACTTTTTGAGTTTTTGTATGTATATGCAAAGCATTGTGAAACTATCTCAAATAATAAAGTTATTGTAGAGCTGTGAAATCGCTTCAATCATTTGTAATAACCCTGTATATTGAGCAATAGCATACCATGGGACGCCACATGTAGACATACTTAACTTGTTTAGGGGTAGCATGTCAGAATGACGTCGGAGAGGAGATGGGGTGGGGGGGGGGGGCAAATATTTTTATAGCCCAAAGAGGCTGCATTTGTGCTGGAGTCCTGTGCAGAATGAGCTAGCAACACTAACTAGGACAGCTTGGTCTTGACATCGCATGTCGCGCCTGTGGGTTAGGTGATAAAGCGCGTGCCTGGGAACTGAGAAGTCGTGGGATCGCGCTTGGACCACGAATTATTCAGCCTTCGTTTTAACCTATCTTTTCATCTCTCAGTGCTGTGGGCAGTCGCCAGAAACAACACGTGGTTCAGATTACACGTTACACTGTTGGTCCCGGTCCCCCAGTTGGATAACTGGGATGGGTTACTAACACACAAGTCGCCGAAGTGGTGTCCAATTGAACGACTTGCACCAGAACATGAGCCACACGAAATTATTATTATCATCATCATCTCCTGTGACGGCGTGCACCGCAGCTTGACAGTCCCAAAAAACATTACCTAGCTAGATGCTGGTTAAACCTTGTGGTTTTAGTGATGCACCCAGTTTTCCCGACTGGCCTGACACAATTGCAACATTTCCGTTACTGCCTCGATTTGGCGGGTTTTTGAATGGGTGCGACCTGTCGCGGAACACCGTGGGCAGAGACTTTTCTCATGTTCGAAATGTCATGCAGTTGAAAACTGATCCATGATTTATTTTCACATTTTACACTATCGGCCCGATTTTGATACGTCGTTTTCGAGCAAAAGGGCGTCACATGTATTGAGAGCCTTGGTTCTTCACAGAAATATGATCTGCATCATGGTTCTTAGTCATTCAGCTTTGTTTGCTCATACTTCAAGCATTATCGCCACCTAACTCCTCTGTCATATGATGGCGCTTTGATGCCGAACGCTTCCATCAACTCAGCCTGAATTGTTGTAGCGTTCTTCCCTTTCGAGTGCAGAAATCGAATTATCGCACGACACTCCACTTTTTCGGTCTGTACGCAATGGCGGCTGTTGAAAGATATACCAGTGTGCTACAGTGAGATGGCGTATACTCTTTTGACTAACAATGGTAGTGATCATAACTAAATTGAATATATTAATTTTACATATACATGATGTCCCAAAAAAAGTCAGCGCTTAGTATATTGTGCGGGAAGGCCAACTGATCGATTTTCATGGAGGGTTTCATATCCGGAAACGCATGAGTTGGGCGCCGAAGAGCATCGAAGTCTGAGATCGAACCGTTGTGATGATTTGTTCAGTTTCGCTCTGTTACCTGAATACGGCAAGAATTAACTATTTAGCCATCTGTGTACTGCGGACGGACGACCTGTGTCTAACAACATCCCTGCACAAGCGCTACATTCCTCCACACAGCCTTCGTGTGCATCCTACTGCAGATCTTGTGTGGACTGCCAGTGCAGTAATGTTGTTGACAGCAGTACGACATGCACCATTATACAGCTGCGGAAGTGACCGACATCGTGCTTGCATACAGCAAAGCTGTTTGCAACGGAAGAGCTGCTGCAAGATTGTATGCGGAGCGTTTACCAAGCAGACATGCCCTACATCATTCCACGTTCCCGCCATCGAGAGAGGTCGAAGAAAAGCACAAAGTGCTGCTACTTTACTGTACAATGGGCGCACCTCAGGCAGGAAATACCTACGTGCAACTTCCTAACTAACTGCATTAAAAATTGTTTTTTTACGCAATTGGTGTGCTGTTTCTTAACATCTGAAATCTTGTTATTCCATTCACAGCTTAGGAAAGTTGAAGATTGTTATCAGACTAGCAAGTATGTTGGAATTCAACCAGGTACTGTATATATAAGCTTACTGGAAGAGGTGTCTTACAGTAGCTTTACCTTAAAGTTGTATTTCCATGTGAATGTTTTTCACTCTCAAGATACCTTTTGCGATTAACACGTGTCATGTAAACAGTACCGAGTCAACTCGGCGGCAATGCCAGAGATTGGGGCAAGAAATCAGATAGTTGCACAGTGCGAGTGTAGATGTCTCGTGCAGACTATACCACCATTGCGAGAGAGCTCAGAGTACTTGGAGGGTGTTAAACGGCCATATTGCATCCAGGTTTTGTGCCGAATTTCAGTTTTGACGCTACGACATTTTGCTAATACACTTTGCCCTACTCAGACACGTATTACATAAAAGTACCCATGAAACTGTGTGTTTTGAGCCACAATTTGTTGTCGTTTGTGTTTCTGAGCGAAGAAATCACATGTTTTACCTCTAGACGAATAACAGGAGCAGTTAGCCCATTTCGAAAGTCCTAGACTTAAACAATGCAACACAGCAAAGATTTTATGAAAACGAGACGGGGGTGAAAACTGGCCAGTTCATTATTTCAAAAGTAGTTGTCTTAACTGTCAACATATGTACCACACTTCAGATAAGACAGTCATTGCCTTCATGGAAAAATGTGAGAGGCTGTCTACAAAACCATGATCATAGCCAGGCATACACCTCTTCGTCCGAAGCAAATTGACAGCCGCGAATCTCTATCTTCAGGGATCCAAACCTATGGAAATTTGGGGAGAGATCGAGGCTGTATGAAGGATGTGTAAGAGCTTCTCCCAGCGAAACTTCTGCAGTGTGGTTGAAACATCGTTGACAGCATGTGAGTGTGCATTAGCGTGCAACAGAATGATGCCGTTTGTCAACATCCCAGGTGTCTTGGCGTAATGGTGCGCTTCACTTTTTACAGCGTGTTCACATACCGCTGTGCGTGCCACAGAGCTAGCATGCCTGTTGTTTCGCCTGTCCTGAAGTAGTTTCGTTGGGAAATCCTTACACATTCTCCATACAGTTCTGATCTCTCCCAATGAGATTTCCATGTTTTTTGGAGCCCTGGATAAAGACATTCATTGGCGTGATTTGATTCACACGCCTTGGTACAATCATGGTTCTGTAGGAAATTGCAAACACTTTTGCATGAAGGCATTGACCATCTAGTGTCACAGTGAGATAAATATATTAACAGTTACGGCAATTACCTTTGAAATAATAAACATTTTACTTTTTTTGTGTCTTGTTTTTATTTAATTGCCCCCTTATGTAAGTATTTCTTAAACTGTCCTCAGTTAACCTTATGTATTTGGCAATTTGAACAAGATTCACAATTTATGGTGCTAATATCTGATTTTAAGCACATGCTATGCCAATTACTAGCTAATAACACTGTGTACTTAATTTGTTAAACAAAGTATTTAACTGTATCATCAGTTTATTGTTCATAATGATTGCAGCTCTTCTTTTTAGCTCTGTATCTGTTGCGTTAACAGAGTATGCCATGAATTGTTCTGACTTGTTTGTCCCATTTTTTAGCCGCTGATTATTAGTGGCAACTAAATTTTCTGTATGATTTAATCCAGAGAACGTTATTCGAACTGTGGAAATTTACCCCTTTGACAATCTGAACAGCTTTTCTCACATAGCTTCCATGATCTCAGATTCTTTACCCTATTGCAATACCTTACTTAGTTCCAGTGCCCCTTTAATTTTCTCGTGCACTACTTGGGAGGTTCTTGCATCCACATTCTGAGTTTGTAGTTGCATTCATCACAGTTTTATCCAACTGTTGTAACTGTCTTTCTGTAAAACTCTTGGTATGGTCACCGTTCTCCTGAACATAAGTTCAGTTGGATTGTATCCAGTACTACTATATGGTGCAGCACTGAACACAAAAGTATTGTATGCTACCCAGTAATCCCAGTTGCTATGATCCTCATTTGTAAATTGTGACAGATACTCTACCAATGTCCTGTGACAGCTTTCTAGTGCTCAGTTTGTCTGTGGATGAAAAACTGTCTCCTGTATCTTCTTTAATTGTAATAGTTTACATACTTATTTAAATACTTCACTCAGACAGTTCAATCCTTGGTTGGTTAGCGATACTGAAGGAATCCAACATCTCCGTACAATCTCTTCCACAAAATTTTGTGCCACTGTCTCAGCATCTTAACATTTGTTTGGTATCACTACCATAAACTTAATTAAATCATCTTCAAATGTCAGGACTTATCCGTGTATTTGTCCGTGACGGTGAGTTGGCAGGGTAAGATATTTGTACTGTTGGCACAAATTGTAACCACTTCATTAACATAAATAATTACACAACTCAAAACACATGTGTCAACATAGTGAATACACAGTACATAAGACAAAGACAAGATAGGAGACAAAAACGTTAGACATATATAGTGTTCTTATTATCTGATTGAACTTGTTTATATTGAACTCGTCAGTTGATGGCATCACTACTGGGATATCTAATGGACCAACTATATCCATATATTACACTTCTGAAATACTTCATTTGCTGTGTCTATATTTGCAAATGACATCTTGGTTTTACTTTTCGTAAAGTTGTTCCCCTGACACATCACATTTCTGATATATTCTTCAAAGTTTTTTTCAAAACTTTCCATGTATTATACTTCTGCATGCAGTCAAACATTCTGTGGATCTCTTGGTGTACACCTAACTGATGGTCATACACCTGCTTCATAATCTGTCTCTTTTCCTTTGCAATAATTTCTTTGCCCTTCGCATTTTGTTCTTCTTCTCCTATAACTATTTGTACATGAGACTCTGTACTTCCTCTTGTGCTACTCTGCATTCCTGGACCTAATTCTGCTTAACAACACATGCACATTGGTATTCAGCTTGCCTGTGTTGTACACAATATCATATGAGTGTTGGGTCTTCTATTCTATAATGTATCTCCTCTTTTTGCATTTATATGCATATTAAAAAAACCTTTAGCTTTACTGAGTCGCCACAGCATTTGCCATGTGGCCAGTTTGTATATTTTTTACTAAAATTACTACTAATCACGTAGGAAAAAAGCTATCCATTTTAGTCAGGCAGAGGAAATAAGCCGATTTTAAAGTGAAAGCAGACTGCCTACACTATGCTTGTCCGTCCTCTTTTAGAATACTGCTGGGCGGTGTGGGATCCCTACCAGATAGGATTGATAGAGTACATCGAAAAAGTTCAAAGAAGGGCAGCGCATTTTGTATTATCGCAAAATAGGGGAGAGAATGCCACTGAAATGATACAGGATTTGGAGTGGACATCATTAAAACAAAGGCGTTTTTCGTTGTGGCGGAATCTTCTCACGAGATTCCAATCACCAACTTTCTCCTCCAAATCCAAAATTATTTTGTTGACACCAGCCTACATAGGGAGAAATGATCACCATGATAAAATAAGGGAAATCAGAACCTGTACGAAAAGATATAGGAGCTCGTTCTTTCTGTGCACTATACGAGACTGGAATAATAAAGAATTGTGAAGGTGGTTTGATGAACCCTCTGCCAGGCACTAAAATGTGATTTGTATCCATGTAGATGTAGATGTAGATGAATGGATCATTTGCAAGTCATGAGCTAAATCACAGAAAATAGTAATGACTATGAATTATTAAGGGCCATATTCAGATCTTCTCAACTGAGTTTCAGTGTAACACAAAGTAGACATGAAAAGATCATAAAGTGGCTCCTAATGGCATAAATTACATCATAGCTATAATTAGAGCAATAAAAACTTGGTTATAATTATTGCTTTGTTGAGGTAATAAGATATTGAGAATATTTAGATTGCACAGTCAAATGTAAAGTACATAATGTCAGTAATGAACAGGGCATTAGTGATTCAACATGTGTTAATACACTGAAAAATATAGTTTGTATGTTAATGCTGTAGCTTCCTGTAAAGGATAACTTACAAATTCAGCATTGGGGAAAAAAAAGAGTCGGATGGGAAGTTTGTAACTATTCTGAGCAGCCCTATAGCAAGTGCAAAAATTATTAATAATTGATGACAGGTTTACCTGAAGCAAAAGAGACCCCAAGGGTTGCCTGATGGTGAGTCGCACAAAAATACTGAATTTTAAAAAAATATAATTTTGTTTAGTGTTTTATGGATTTGCTAGCCTTAAGAGACAAGGCACAAACTTTGGTTAGACAATTGTGGTAGGATCATTATTATTTTTGATAAATACACTATGTGAGCAAAAGTATCTGGATTCCTGGCTGAAAATGACTAGAGTGTTTGTGGTGCCCTCCATTGGTAATGCTGGAATTCAATACGGTGTTGCCCCACCCTGAGCCTTGATGACAGCTTCCACTCTCACAGGCATATGTTCAATCAGGTGCGGATCGGCACATTGTGTACCATGATTCGTCACTCCACACAACGTTTTTCCACTGTTCAATCATCCAACGTTTATGCTCCTAGCACCAAGCATGGTGTCATTTGGCATTTACCAGCATGATGTGTGGCTTATGAGCAGCCGCTCAACCATGAAATCAAAGTTTTCTCACCTCCTGCCTAACTGTCATAGCACCTGCAGTGGTTCCTGATGCAGTTTGGAATTCCTGTGTGATAGTCTGGAAAGATGTCTGCGTATTACACATTACAACCCTCTTCAACTGTCGGCGGTCTTTGTCAGTTAACAGATGAGGTCGCTCTGTACTCTTTTGTGCTGTATATGTCCCTTCATGTTTCCACTTCACTATCACATCAGAAACAGTGGATCTAGGGATGTTTGGGAGTGTGAAAATCTCACATACAGACGTATGTTGCAAGTGACACCCAATCACCTGACCACGTTCGAAGTCTGTGGATTCCGCGGAGTGCCCCATTCTCCTCTCATGATGTCTAATGACTACTACTGTCACTGATATGGAGTACCTGGCAGTAGGTGGCAGCACAATGCACGTAATATGAAAAACATATGTTTTTGGGGGTGTCCGGGTACTTTTGATCACATAATGTACAAATGAAAACTGACTGCAGCTGGTAATGGATGATGTATTTGTTCAGTAGGAAATCAAATAATTATAAAATCAAAGATCTGCAAATGATGAATGTTTGGCACAAACATTGACAACTGATAATTAGCCAAAGGTATTGCAGTGCACAAAGACAGAGCCAATATTGGATAACTGCGCCATTGCTGCTCAATCATTGGAATCAATTACAGTGTCAAATAAATAAAGTGGAAAGTAACGTGCTCCTAAAATAGCATGAACACCTTGAATTATTTTATGAGCTTAACATGATGTCATATTAGCAACGACGTATATGACATAATCTATTAAAAAATCATCCATAAAATACTTGAAAAATGCCTAAGGCCAAAATTGTACAATCGTACAGGAAATAAAGAGAATGGCAGCTTGAAGGCTTCAAGAAATCTTTAAAAAAATTAAAATAAAAGCCTCCTTCTGGAATGTTGTAAAGTGACACAATTACATGACTCACTGCTGAATTTCTGTGGAAGATCTATAAGGAAATATGATTCGTCCCCACATAACCCTTGTCTGGCCAATTCTTGGGTGTTACTTACTCACAGTATCTTCCAGAACTTCCCATGTTGTGTTCACAGTGAACAGAAAAAGAAGGTGGTAAAGCTAATACCTCATTGTATTCCTAATGAACACTGGTGATGTTCACCTCATGTTACCATACATAACAATGAGAAATCTATCTGGATGGGAGGTCTGTGATTTTAAACCCAGCTCCTATAGAATAGGCTTCCTGGACTTAACCACTGCATCACTTCACTTGGTAAATTTAACCCTATGGCCAAAAAAAGGACAAAAATATTGGCGGAATTACATAGCTCACCACTAAAAAAAATCATAGTCTCATTGCTTGGCTGGTGGATCTGAACATTTGTAAGCAGTCATGTGCAGTATCATAATTCAAAAGCACTGTGACAGCAGATAAGACAGCAAATGCACATTTTGACTGTAGATGTTTAGCGTATTCTTCAGATATTGTCACTCCTTGCATTTCACAGTAGCAAAAAGTATCTGTAGATTAGTATCTAAGGTAGCTTTGATTTGATGTTCTATTTTTAAAAAATCACAGAGAATATTACATATTAATTTAAAGTATCTCTGAGGGTCCGTGGAAAAAGTATTTTCCTAAATATGCCAGGATATTTAATTTTGACTAAAATAAGAAAATTTAATCTCAAATGAAATGTGGTATACACAACAAACTACAAATAATATTCATGTGCACTGCTTTGCAACCCTATTTTGGATGCAAAATAATGTTCTTGACAAGTTGCCCACAGAGATAAGAAATTAAAAATCTTCAGAAACTCAATATTAAATTAAGTGCATATTTTTATCCACTTGTTTTGTAAATAATCAAAATGCTT
Source organism: Schistocerca cancellata (assembly GCF_023864275.1). Lineage (NCBI taxonomy): Eukaryota > Metazoa > Arthropoda > Insecta > Orthoptera > Acrididae > Schistocerca > Schistocerca cancellata. The sequence continues at coordinate 914,330,765 of NC_064628.1, read as the reverse complement.
GGGGGGGGGGGGGGGGGGGGCGGCTTATAATCAATATAAGTACTGTACAGTAGAAAACAATATTAATTATATCTTATTTTACATAACACATATAATTGTTCAAAATGTACTATACATTAACAGCAACTGAAGAGAGTAACTTGAAGTAGTGGACTGAAGATAGAATTTACTTTTCTGGCAAATAAACAAAGCATTAACCTGCCCCTATAAATATAAAAGTAGAGCAGATAGTGTTCTGCATGCATAACACCTCCTGGGATTAAATATTCATGTATTCCCAAATTGCTATCAAATTAATGTGGAGAAATAAAAATGTGATAAATTTTATTTCAGGAGTAACTGCCATCCAGAAGTTTTGGATGTACTGCATCAGTACTATGATAAGCCAGACTTCCTGCCAGAGGATGCTGAACACTCTCGCACTGACTACATCTTCATCGGATACCAACAGGGAGCTGTCATGCATGTAAGAATTTTCTTTTTTTACTAAAAGATATGCAGTATTTTTGACAATGTTCCTAGCTGTTGATGCTTTCCAATTTTTTTGTGTATTCATTAATGGCAACTGATTGAAAAGGGCATATAAGTGATAAAATCAAATGTTTAGTTGAGGTTATGGGAATGAAGGGTATGTTGTAGGAAGAGTTCCCACATGTGCAATTCCGAAAACACGACATTCGTGGGAAGAATCTAGATGGCATAGGCTGTGAAGTAGTCATCAAAGCGGAGCACATTGTGTGGGTGGAATGTCAAGGAACTTGGTGGTATGCTGTCTCACCACGTACCTGGCTGGTTGTAGGCCGCTGACCATGCAGGGATCACACAGTTGGTGCCTGAACTGGAAACTTCCCGTGCAAGACAAGGAATGTAGGTGGTGCCCATGGGGAGAGCCCCCATTTTGAGTGGGTGGTACCATGGCAGAAGATTCGCACATGAAGCAAATTAAATTTTCCTCTGCTGGTGGCCACATGGCCCCAGCAGTTTCTTCTGAAATTAAGATATGTTACGTTGTGGAGAGGTATGGCCCTAAAATAGGGCTCAGGGACAAGGCGAGAAATACTCCCCCAATACCTAGTTTGTTCTAGGACAGACAGAGATTACTTTTTGACTGCAAAGCCTTTGTTCATCATTGAATATCTGGAGGATAGGTCATGGGGAAGTGGCTGCAATTTCAAAAATGAAAAGTGGCTCAGTTCAGCCTAACACTAGAACTGCTGCTGGGTCACTTGCAACCCACTTCTCAGTTCTTTCCTTTGTCACTCTTTTACATTATTGCATAGAGCACTGAATTTCTGTGACTTTTTATAGAATAAGGTAGTTAGTGAGTGATTATACTTCATTCATTTTATATTTTATGGGGAAACCTTAAAAGAGAAATATGAAGATTCACCTAGAACTGCGGATGTGTCAGTTCTGACCCCTCTTCTGCAGCTGCTATAATAATCAAGTTTTTCATGTAGCTTCATGCCTATATTATTAGATGGTGTTCGGTCAAAAATTGCAAACTCCCTTTTATCTCACTACCTAATGACATTGCAGTTTCCCAGCTGGGGAGGAGGGGAAAGCAGGTATTGCACAGCTTGTGCTTTGTTTCATGAAATGTGGTTTTAGTAGTGCATTCTAACTGTGTAAATTTATTATGGCCAAACGTCTACGAACATAAGAGGACATTATAAATGTGCTAAATGAGATTTTGAATCATGAATCTGGAGTCTTCATCTGAGGGAGAATTACCACCACCTGTAGTTCCAGATTTTTCATCCGAAGATGATGATATTCCTCAAGATGTGCAACTGAATATTGGTGAGGAAAGGGTGCATGCTTATGTGTTTATTTCTATAATAATTGTTTTTGTATGTGCTGTATAGACACACATTTCAATTGCAAGACGGGTTTATATTTTGTTGCTTTCTTGAGTTTTGGAAGTAGTACATTATATTTATGAAGGTGTGTTTTTTGTTCTAGTATTCAACAATATATTGAATACCAATAAGTGTTGTAATATTAATTTCTACTATTACAGGAACAGCTGCAAAAAGATTAGGTCAACTCATGGCCACAGGCATTGTGGACTACGAAATGATCAAGGTTGTCGACTGTTTCAATTTCCTTCAGGTAGAGATATTGTAGCACCATATGGAGCAACCTGGAAAGTGAAAGTTATAGGTGACTGTTCAGCTGGCAGATATTGGCAACAGAATGTTTCCAAAGGCATGCAGGACCATCTCTGCATGCAAAACGAAACATGAATGATAAGACAAAATTTTGAAACACATTGTAAAATGAACTGAGATTGAAGTACTTCAAGTATTGGGTTCAGATGATTGGACTATTAATGTTGAAGAACTGGAAGCTTTTATAACTATACTGTATGTCTGTGGTGCTATAGGAGTGAAGAGCTTAGAACTACACACATTGTGGTGAAGCGGGGAAATAATTTTGTGTAGTCAACAATGGCTCACGGCATTCAGAGAGATAATGCATTCTCAGATTTGACATTAGATCCACAAGATCAGATCAACTGAAAGAAGACAAGTTTGCATTGGTATCAGAAATGCGGTAGTAGTCCATTGTGAACACGCAAGGTAGCTACATACCAGGTCCAAACAATAGACGAACAGCTTATTCCTTGAAAGTGAAATTGCAGATCCACACAGTTCGTGGCCTCAAAAGATTGGCAAAAGTGTTAGACATAAGTAGATAAAAGACTCCAAATATATTGTGAATGCTTTCTGGTATCTAGAAAATGATAACAATAGGCCAAGTGATGAGCGTATTGTCAATTTTGTTGTGAAAAAAATTGATGCAACCTTACCTCAACAAAAGAAGAAATGTTACATGCGACAATTTTTTCACCTCCTTGGCTCTCTCTTAAACCTTGAAAGCAAATCCTACAAGTTTAGTGGGTACCATAAATTAATCTCACAGGGAAATTCCAGTCTGTATCAAGAAAGCAAAGGTGGTGTTATACAGCACAGTCTTGTTGAAGAAGAATGATACCACACTGGCAGTTTACTAGGGAAAGAGCAACAAGAATGTGCTGATTTTCAGCACTACGTATCCTTATCTTAAAACTGAAGATGGTTTGAAAAAGAAGCCAGATACAGTTAAATTTTATAACAGCTCTAAATGTGGGGTGGACACGATCAACCAAATGGCTCGCAAGTACTCTGTCAAAACACCATCGAGACATTGGCCTGTTCACACATTTTAAAACTTGCTGTATTTAGCTGGGTATTGTACAATAGCTCTAAATGAGAAAAAGTTGAAACACAGAGACTTCATACTGAAGCTGGGGGAGGAGCTTGCTGAGCTACACAGCAACAAGGAAGACTAGACCTCTGTCACACCTGAAGACATTCCAGGTAGACAAGAAAAGTGAATACATTGATTTGTAAAGTCTAACTGTGAAGGAAGCAAATCATTTGTGAAGTGTCATATGCATAAAAAACTATCTACATCAAATGTACATAAAAAAAACTGTTATTTGTGCTCATTATGGGATGGTAGCCAGTAAAAAGCACTCAACAAATGTGTGTAAGTTTTTTACAATAGTAAATGATGAAAAGCTACTTTATTTTTGTTGATTTCATAATAAAATTTACAGCACTTCAAAGAATACATTCATTAGTAGTAACAATAACCTACCAACACAAGATACTAAAAGGGAAAGATACACGGATCATTAGTCACCAAGCTGCGGTTCTAGGCATGTACAAATATCAGCAGTTCCAGTGTTAAAACGGCCTCCCTGACCACTCCTTCACTGTTACTGCTTGCCTGCAGCAAGCTGGATGATATTCCTGTCACTACAAAGCTATCAAAGTCTTAATGTGGTAGAGGGGTGTCATTTTTGACAGAGATCTCCTTTTACAGACTGAGGAGTTGTGTGCTAATTTGTAGCAACAACGTGTGCATTTTGTCCATTGCGTTCAGTGGGGATGACAAGACAACAGAGTGCATTCTAGAACCTTCATCTTGGCCTTTGAAGGTGACTCGTTGCTTGAGAAGATTAAGGTGATTGTGTGTCGTAGTGATATCGAGCTATATATTCCTTCTACCGAGTGGTGCTAAAAATGCATACACTCTGGACACGTGAATTCACGTTGCATTGCCAGCACAGTCTGTAGAGATTGTGACTGTCAGTTTGCACGTGGATGTTCCTTGTGCCCCCCACCTGTGTCAGTGGTGGGGAGCAACGTAACTAGAGTTCACCAGACTGCAGCATTTTCAGATGCAAAAATAGAATCCAGGAATACGAGATCTGTGACACCTCACATATCTAGAGATCAAGAAGAAATAAGATCGCCTACATCCTACATGTACGACAATGACACAAGCTACTGTGACAACGACCTTGTGACTGTGTCATCGCCCTCCGTGTCTTCTACGCCTAACCCTCGTGGCCACCTGACTTCACCCACTCCCCTGATGGTTTGGGGTCCTCCATCTAATGCTTCCTCCACACCCCCTTTTGGAGCATAGACACACCATCCACCAAGGACATCAGTCCCGATGTCCCCGACCCCAGCCAGAGAAGCAACACTCTCCTCCATCACCCGTTACCAGGAAGAGGTCTTTTGGGATGCTCCCTTCCCAGGTCTCTGCTAACGTGGAACCAGGTGCCAGCTGGTGGCTTAAGAAACAGGGATGCAAGTTGTAGGACTTCGTGTTCCTCCTCTGTCCCAGAACCTGGAGCAGTCAAGCCCTTGCAGAAATCTCAATCATCTAAGGACAATAAGTAGTCCTCTAAGAAGAGAGAGATTCTGATGGGCCCTGTGTGGCCAGACCCCACTGTTCCACCTCTGTATCCAAGGCAGCATTCGTAGTAGCCCATATTGCCCCAGAACATTTCTCACCCCACACACCCTGCTTTGGAATGATTGGGTATTGATACTGTATCTTCACAAGCAGTGGCAGCAGGCGGCACTGAAGCGTGACCTGCCTCCTTGGTTCCTTCACACCCCCACAGGATACTGGTAGTGTGATCCTCCACTGCAATTGTGGCAGTTTTTTCTGCCACGTGGCTGATCTGCATTTGTTGCACCGCCCTGCAGGGAACTTCTTTTCCAGCACTGCAGACCTCTACCCTCTGCGGCTATTTTAAGAAGTGCACTGACTATGAAAGAGCATCAGGTGGTGTTTGGACATACGATTTGTGTTCTGTCTACAGCAAACACGTGTCACTCAACACGAATTTGGAGGCTGTGGCAAGTCATGTGAAGTCATCTCCGAAATTTACCATCTGTAACGTGTACCTCTCTCCTGACAATGACATGTCCCAGAATAAATTGTCTGCTCCGTTTTCTCAGCTCCTCCCACCCTTCCTAATATTAGGTGAAACTAAGACCACTGGCTGCAGTAATCTTGCTCACAGAGCTTGATCTTTGCCTCTTGGAGTATCCACACACTGAAAGATGACATTGGGTCTTATTTGGCCATGGACCTTCCCATTAGCAGCCCAGGTCTTCTCCCACTGTCCATTGGAGACTCCATAATGATGTGTGCGACAGTGATCTTTTCCAGTGGTTCCCTTGGCATCACACACCTCGTTGCCCACTCAAATGGGCTCTCTCTGAGTGTGTTATTGACTGCAATATTTTCACCATTGCTGTCACCCCGGCACATGGAGGTATCGATGCAGAGCACAACTGCAGCTGACTCAGCAATCCCCTCTTCCTTGGTGTCCCCCTGTCAGAACAGACTACATTGGCGGACGTCAGAAATTTCCATGACCATTAAAGATCACAGGTGGGCTCCTAAATATCCTCAGTGACATCTGTCAATGGAGTACCTCAACCTCAATGCCTTTAAATGGTTCCCTGCCCAGGTCCACCATCTCATAAAAGACAGAAATGAGAATGCTGGGAGCAGTACGTTGCTACCATTGGACCAAACGTAGCCCTCCTTCGCAGGCTGGGTGAAGATTTGACACCAATATGAACACCAGTACCCCATGAGTGTACCTGTTATATCTGTGAACGCTGATGTCTACACTGACCCAGACACCGTTGCCAACCAGTCTGCCGTTGCCGACCAGTCTTATTTTCATCATGCTTGAGCATCTGTGTCTGAGAATTATCGGTCTGCATTTTGTTTCTTCAAACAGCAGGTAGAGCAACTTCCTTAACCATTTACTAAACGTAATCTGGCACCTTACAATGCTCCACTCAGTGAATATGAATTCCTCAGTGCAATATCAATGTTGATCTCAGAACCTGCTGGCCATTTCCACAGAACATATTGATGTACATGTCCTGTGAACATGAACATCCTGTCTCTAGTCGTTCAAGGTGTTCATGTTTTTTCTGAACATGAGTGTACCTGCCAGTGGATTGTGAGTGTTACTTCCTTGCCATTCCGTCTCTGGAGCGAGGATGAGTTCCTGTCGCAGTGGTGAGGAAGAATTATTGTCAGAGTACTGGTATACACACACCCTTGGGATAGACAGCTGTCACCCACTTAGCCTCACTAACGTTCTCACCAGATTGGTCAGTCATATGGTGAGGCAGCAGCTGTGTTGGTACCTTAAGTTTTGGGGTCTTTTAGCTCCATCTCGGGGCTGTTTTGCCAAGACCATTCTACTGCTGTCAATTTGGTGTGGTTGGCGTTCACTATTTAGTCAGCTTTTGCCCTGTGTGAACAGATTATTGCTGTCTTCTTTGATTCGCATAGGGTTGATGACATCACAGTGTGTCACCTTGTCCACACTACACTACATTAGTGAGATCTCCGAGGGCCCGCTCCCAATTTTTGGACAAGACTCCTTGTCTCCTTGTCTCACTGTCTTTCCTGGGTTCAGGTTGGTGCTTCCCACATTAACCCCCATCTACAAGAGAATGGTGTCCCACAAGTCTCTGTATTGAGTGTGCCCTTTTCCTAGTGGCTGTCAATGGTCTAGTTCAGCAGTGGGATCTATTGAAATCTTCCCTGTACACTGAGATTTTTGCATCTATTACTACTACTACTACTACTACTACTACTACTCAGCTGTGGGTGTTGCCAAATGCCAACTGCAGGGCTCCACACAAAAGGTGCAGTCCTGGGCTCCCACCCATAGTAACCAGTTTCTCATCACCAAGACAAGTCATGCATTTCTGCTGCCATCGCATTGTCCACCTCCGATCAGACCAAATGTTCAGTGTGGTGGTTTCCCCCCCCCCCCCCCCCTTTTTGGGGGGGGGGCATGTGGGATTGGTCTTTGATGTCTTGTTGACATGGCTTCCTCGTCTTTAGCAATTATATTGGTCACGCCTTAATACTCTTCATGGTCTCAGTAACACCAACTGGGGTGCAAACTGCTCCGCACTTTTATGGCTCTATAAAACTCTGATCCTGTTGTGTCTTGATTATGGAAGCCTGAGTATGGCTCAGCATTGTCTTTTGTACTGTGTATGCAGGACTCAATACACCACTGTGGGATCAAATTTGTGACAAGTGCTTTTCAGACCAGCCCTGTGAACAGCCTACATGTGAAAGCTGGTATCCTTCCCCTACAGATCAGACACCAACTGCTGCTCAACTATGTAGTACACATTCGCTGCTCTCCTGAGCATCCAAACTACTGTATCCCTTTTCCTGGTAGGGAGATCTACCTCAGACAACAAAGGCCAAGGTGTGGAGTCACGATCACAATTCAGACATAGAGTCTCTGCTCTAAAACTTCATCTTTCCCCAGTGTTGACTCTTGTCAGGGAGAAACTGCATGTGCTCCCATGGTGTGTATCCCATCCTCGATCTGCCTCATCCTCTCCTTTGGACCAAAACACTCAATAGATGCAATAGATTTTCACCGCTTGTTCCTGGACATCCTTCATACATTTCCAGGCTCAGATATGGGGTACATTGATGGCTCTAAGGTCGACAGAGAAACTGGATTTGCGTACATACATGCAAGATGCAATAAACTATGAACCCTACTGATTTGGTGGTCATTCCTCGAGCCCTCAGACACCTTCGTTCGTGCACTGGTGAGCTATTTTTAATCGGCAGTGACTCCTTTGAGTAGTCCTCAGACTGTCGACCAGTGCTACACTCAACACTTATTGGTTGTGACTATCAAGTGTCTCCTGTAAAATTGAAATTGTTTTGCACTATTATGTAATCTGTGGAAGGGATCTTAGCATACCTACCTTTATTTTTGTAAATATGTTTATGTATTGGTATTTTATGACATGTTGCATTATTATGCAACTGATGACTGATTTTTATTCCAAAACAAAAGTATGTCTAATCTAATCTGTGTATCTTCAAATAAACCCTTTGTGTGTTGACAGAAGTAACAGTCTTAATTTTTTACTTTCACAGAAGGTGTAATGTAGTTACTACCTTGTCTTTGGTAAACCATTAAGAAGCAAGTAGAATTTTTAGTGGTATAAAAATCCTATCAAAACAAAAACGTATCTTACTTTTTCTACATATTGGAGGCGGATGAGCCAATAAATCCAACTACTCTGACATGGCCAATTTTAATAGTGACAAAAGGCCAATTTTAACAGTGACAAAAGCAGTTATCACATTCATCAATAAGAACAAAACATTACATTTATTTCTTTTCACAGATTGACTACGTAAGCCGCCTGATGTGGCAGGCCCAAATTAAAGGGCACAAGACATGGAAATTGTTACCACCACCAGAGTGTGATGATGTTTGTTCACCAGTTAGCTTCCGTGTTGAACCAGGGGATATAGGTACGTAAAAATTACACACTTCATTTAGTATTAAACAAAACTTGAAAAGGATAGTCGCCAAACAATAACACAGAATAAGCAAATCTTCTCTGAAAGGGCATAAAAAATGTGTGGTATGTTCCTTAGTAAGTATGAAATATTGGTGCAACTCTTTTCATACTTCAAAACACTGCGACTTCTATCACTGTTTGATCTTATTCTTCTCACCAGAACAACATTATTGTATAATACATAATTTCGGAAAGTAAATCTCTAAAACTAATGCAACAGAAAATGATAGAAACCTTGTTATTGAAGATATATGGATCTTAAATACATTATTATTGTTCTAATTTGATTAATGCATTTTCAGTTCTCCTGGACACACGGCAGTGGTACCACGATACCAATATAGACGATGGAGAAATGAGTCTTACAGTCAGCTCTGAATATGGTTAGATACAGCAGAAGACATGCAAGAAAATTGTATGACAGTACAAAAGTAGCTTTTAACCTCAGGAATTCACATTGTTAAGATGAAATTTCAGCATTAATTTTAATTAGTTTGATGACAATAGCTATACTAATCACCATTACCCAAAAGCCAAACCAAAGTCCCATCAGCAACACTTAGGCTGTTATGAATATTAGAAAGTGATTATTCTGCTTCTGATTTATACCACAAATTGTTTCTAGTCCTTTTGTACAGCAGGCACAATTATTTCATTTAAATTTACATATATTTGTACATTACTAAGCTAGCACAAAGATATATTTATTACATAAAAGAGAATTATTTTTATATTATAGACTTTACATACTATCCTAGTCATGTGTATAACCATAGTTTTAGCTTCTCCAAAAGAATTCTGAAGTCTTCAACAGTTTATACAAACTTTTGTCACTTTTGTATCATAAATGGAGAGATTCTGAAAGTGTGGAGTGATGATGTCATTCTTCTTCACATGCTCTTTCATTATTTATTCTTCTCAATATAATGCTGTATAATGGGAAAGTACCAATGGATTATGCACAAGACATGAAAAGTCCGTTTCAGCTTTCTCTATGGAAGTTACATAGCGCAAAAGAGATGCTGTATGAAGTTTTTTGTTTGTTAGTATAACTTATGCAGCAACTGAAAACAGTCTCTGTCTTCCTAGTTAAATACATATAAGAAAAATTCTACAAGCCAAAGATTTCAAGTTTTCTGTCTTCCATATTTCATCATTCTGTCTCTAAATTTCTTGATCTATTTACACCAATGGAGACTAGCCATGTATCCGTTTACAGTTGACATGATTTTGTAAGACTGTGACATCTGTGCACAATAGTTGAAAGTATTACCAAATTATCATTAGTATCTATGCCTTTTATGTGAACAACTGTTTTGTTAAATAATTATACATTTACTTAAAACACTTGTAATGAAAATTTCTTTCATAGAAGTTTAATTGTAATATTAGAGGTGCTGCCGTAACTACTATTATATGTGCTTTCTCTGTTATCATTTTAAAGGCATTTATTGTTGTATATTACATATTTTACATACTCAACAATGTGTATGGACTAGTGCCTCTTGATTTAATTCTAATCTCTTACTATTAAGATATTAAGTATATTTATTCAAAATTGTGCAGCATTTGACAAATTTAAACACTTTTATGGTGGAGTCCATACCACAGTGCATGCATTACTTATAGCAAGTTAAAAACCAGCATCTCTTTTTTCCATCATTTTGCAGTGATCTAGTAAATTATTTCATCCACTCATTTTGTTTTATAATTGGAAATAAGCAATCTGGTCATTATGAGGTTCACATTAATTAAGAAATGAACCAAAAACAATGATGGGTTTCAGTGATGAACAATTATTCAAGAATTACTATACCATAGAAAAACAGCTAATATAAATTGCTTTTGCATGTTACGTTAACAACTAATTAGAATTTCTTACCAATAAATCTAATTAGTTGTACTCAGTATATTCTTATTGCAATGGTAGGAAAAAGCTATATTGTAACATTTTCCAGTTAATATGAGGGTTAATGCCAACACAACAAGTATAGCAATAAAACACTGGATTGGTTGATATGCCTAAGATACATGCAGGGGAGCTAATACATGTACATTCATACAGCTGTGGTAACTATTCCATCTATTGACACATTCCCCTTTGTTCACCTTTAAAGCAGTTATTTAAGAATTGCTGCACTGCTTATTTGTTTTTCATTTAGTTATTTAGCATGTGATGCAGTGTGTATATTGGCAGCACATGGAATAGAATAAGATCCTGTATATCAATAGGTAATTACTACTGATATAATAAACTTAAATTAGTGTTTATGGTACAAAACAGTATATTGCTTCTGAACAATATAGGCTACTGTAATTGGTGATAATGTAACTAAGTGTTAGAAACTACTGTAGTCAACTTACAAATTTCTATGGAATGGAAGAACTTCGAAACAAGCGGCAACAAAAATCTTCATTTTCATTATTTTTATTGCAGTTATTCCCTGCCCATAGCAAATAGATTATAGTGCATAACAAAAAGCAAAAAATGGATCCACTTCATTTGTATATTTTAGTTTGCTAGTATATTTTTTGAAATTATATGTCCCATAGGTGAGGTTTTAAAGTGGCCGTATAAGCATTTAAGCATTTGTTCAGTTCACACATAGATACGTGTAGCATTGAACTATGATTATATGACAAACAATAAGAAATAAACCATTATTAATTAATAATTTGAAGTAACTGACATTCAGAGAAAGTTCAGAATCCATTTCATTAATGTAAGTTTCTCTTGTGAAGAAGAGACGTACCATTTATGTTGCATGTGAATTGGAATATTGTTTTATTAATTACAAATATATTTGACACAGTGGTCAACAGATTTGTAGATTTGACAGCTCAATGACAAGAAAAGTACAATTTACTTATGTGATTTAAATACAACTGTAAATTTTTGTGATTAAAAGCCACATGAAATGATACATTTGTTCAATTTCTTTTAGCAGAGAGAGAGAGAGAGAGAGAGAGAGAGAGAGAGAGAGAGAGAGAGAGAGTTGCCTCATTTTAGTTAGATAGTAATTTTTAGTTTCCACAAATCATGTGCACTAGAATTACATGAGGTAACTATGTGACATTATGTATTTATAGCATTTCATTCAACAATCAAACATAATTCTCTAACCATTTTCACTGTAGGGCAGTGCATTTACATTCGGCAATGCTAGCATGTTATATTGAAAATAGTTATGGTATGTAAATATTGCCTGGGATCAGAGAAGTTCTAAAATGCCTAATTAAACAAAGAACACTTTATGTACAAAAATATATCCAAATTTTTTGTCAGACTGCACTACTACTTTTTTAAAATACAAGCAGAATGTTAAAGAGGATATTATTATTCAAGGATTGTTACCAGTTTCAGCCAAATTAGATCGTTAGACCATTTTCATATTTACAATTAAAATACATGAAGGCTGTTGCTACCATTGGCAACAGCCCTTAAACCTGAAGATGTAATAATTTGGCTGTTGCTAATAATAAAAGTGTGAGATAGGTTGTTTTGCTCATAAAACCATCAAACAAGATCATTTTCATATCATATGACATAATGCCACCTTCCTGTGTAAATGCAAAGTAATAATGTTTCGGGTAACCTGAGTAATGTAGAAAGAAATGGTATATTACACACTTGCAGATTCATAACTACTGAAGAGAATGGTTAGTGTCAGCAAAACTGTTAGTAAAATAAAATACAATTCTCCAAATTACTAACAGAGAAGCTGTAGTAACAGAAACTGTAGATGAATAAGACGATTAAAAAATCCAAGCTAGAACGTAAATAATCTGGAAATAAAAGACACCACTAACGAAACAGCGGAAGCGTTCAGTTGCTGGCAGATGCAAAACAGAATGAAAACTGTGCTAGCTTTTAGAAGAAATCCTTGGCAGGTGCATGGGCTAGGGATGCAACACGTAGGCACTAGAGCCAGTGAGGTGCAGTGCACAATGAAGATGACATGCAGCTGTGGACTCAGGAAGTGACAGCCCAGAGGAAGGGAGGAAACTTGGTGAGTGCGAGGACAGTGGGTTAGTGGAGACTGAAGCCAGGAGAGTTACGGGTACAAAGGTTGTGTTGTATTTATGTTTGGAAGCTGCTGCTAGAGAGAAGAATCCGGATGGCACGGGTTGTGAAGCAGCCACTGAACTCGAGCTTATTATGCTCAGCTGCATGTTGTGCCTTGGGTGGTCAACTCTGTTCTTGGCCACAATTTGGCAGTGGCCATTCATGATTGTGGACAGCTGGTTGGTGGCCGTGCCCACATAAAATGCTGTGCAATAGCAGTAGCAGAGCTGGTATATGACATGGCTGCTTTTCCAGGTGGGCCTGTCTTTAATGGGATACCATAAGCTTATGACAGGACTAGAATAGGATGTGCTGTGTGGGTGAGTTGGGCAGGTCTTGCTCCTGGGTCTTCCACAGGGTTCTGGGTCCTGTGGCAAGGGGTTGTGAGTGGTTAAGTAACTATGGGGTATTAAGTATGGGGACAACAGAATATTACTTTCGGAGGAGTGGGAAGGACTTGGATAGGATGTTGCTTATTTCTGTGCACGATGATAGACAATCAGAGCTCAAGGAAGGATACAGTCCAGTGGCTCCAGTCCGCGACGATTGGGGGTGAGGGGTGCATTGCTCTTATCCAGCTGGTTTTTGGCAGTGGTGGGAGGATTACGGCTGTGTGAGGGTCCGGCATGCACAATCTGTTTGTGGACTAGGTTTGAGGTGGCGGGGCTATTGCCAGTTTTTGAGTGACTTTGTGAGACCTTCAGCATACTGGGCAAGGGAATTCTCATCTTTGCAGACATAATGTCCACAGGCGGTCAGGCTGTATGGGAACAATTTTTTTAAGGGGGTGACACCTGTCAATCCAGGTGCTTTTGGCAGTTAGTGGATAGAGTGATCTGAGAAATGGAGGCCAGTGTCCAGGAAGGTGGTACTTTGGACTGGGGAGGATCTGGTGAAACATATCGACCTAGTCTCTGCAGGTGCCACCCTTCCTTCTCCATATTTCTCTTCTACACTTGTGCTATGCTGCTTCCCTCCAAGACGCAGCTATCCATTTGCAACATATCCTCCCTACCAATCCACCCATCCCACCAAATGCAACCCCCGCCCCTTTTCTCCTCTCAAACTGCAATCGCAGAACTGCGTGTGCAACCATCAAAACGTAGAGGTGTACAGAGATGCTCATCAAAGGTTTTCTTCCAAAAGCTAGCAAAATGTTCATTCTTTTTTATGTGCCTGTCAATGTCGATGCTTCTGCTATTTAGTGAGTGGTCTCCTTAACTCCTAAATTATTTATGTTCTGCCAGAAATTTCCTTATTATATTTACAAGCTAGAATATACATTTATATGAGGATAGCTCCCTGCTCACTGAACAGAGGAGAGGTGGAGAGTACCTATTTATAGCTACACAGAAACAGGAAATCACATTTTACATGAATTAATATTTATTCTTTTTTATTTTTGCTGGGAAAGTTCTACAATGGATTCACAAGGTCTATTCTGCTTCTGAAGTGCAACATAATCTGTAAATTTTAATGGGCCAAATTGTTGATGACTGTGAATGAATGTTGGGAGCATACCGGAGAAATAATTATTCTAGACATTTCATCCGTTGCTCAGTTTGCAACATTGTAACACTGACAATGTGATGAATAAGAAAACAACCAATTGCCATTTGGGTTATTAATATTACAAACGATTTCTAAAATAAGATTGCAAGGGACATTTAACACTTGCTTTTTGGACTGGAGGGACTGGACAGTCTTAGGTAGTCTACAGTGAAAACCTGTGTTGCTCTGATATTGCAGAAGCATCTCTTCACACAGTGTACAGCATTATGTATACAGTTCTATTATCTATATAGTTCAATCTGTTTTGCATAATTTAAAATATGGTGAAAGTAACAGAGGTTTTTGCAGTGTAGTTATTATAACAAAAATAAACTCAAAAAATATTGCTAAGAGACTGCAATGAGAAAGGAAAGATATAACTTACCGTGTTACATCCCAGTACTTTCACCACTACAAGCTAGAGTACTGAATCTATTGACAGTGATTCCAGTTTCCAACAAAATCGGTTTTTACTTAACTATATGTAGCACAGCATTTAGATGCAACATTAACAAAAACTTTGCAACACAAGTTTAGACTAAATATAAATTATTATTTGAAGATCTTTTACGGGGCCACAGGACATAAAAGGCTCAAAACTTGTCTATTGAATAATGTAGCACATTGCTGAAAATGCTGGGTTTATTTTTGTGGGACGAGAGTACAGTCTGGATTAATTTTTAGGTTTCCTGTTTTAGGAAAATCTCTCCATACGATGTTTCTGTGATCCACACACAAATCTACTAAAGGTGAGTAGTTGCCTGTCCCTTAATTTACATATTGCTCTAACCAGGAACTTACGTTATTGTCATACTTTGCTGATGCTATACGCTCAGTTGCATATGCTGGGTCAATCCAAATGAAATGGTCCAATAAAAATGAAGTTGGGTGCTTGACCATTTTTAAATATTTTAATTTTTTATATGTGATTACCCTATAATTGAAGTTCAAAACAGTTTTTAAAAAAATTTTACCTTTCACCTTTACTGAATGGTGGCCATTTTCGTTTGTAAGCACGGGACGATGTTTCCGTTTAGAGATGTTAGCAAAAATATGAATATCTCTGCACTGGGTTATGTTACTACATTGCAATTTACATGATTGTTTTTAGAAAATGTCCTCTACAGCATTGTCTATTACACAAAACACTATAAATTCAAAAATAACACCAAAGTTTGGTATCAAAATTTTCAAAAATCCACTTTTTTTTAGGCCCAAAAATAACAAACAAGGAGTGATTTATGAGTGTCTGTTTTTTCCTATAGTTAGATATCATAACACTACCAGCCCCATATAGAGCAAGAACACTTATAAATGTTTCCTTAATTTTTTATGAATTCTTGAAATTTGAAAAATTTCCTTTTTGTAAAGTTTGGGGTAAGTTATGTCAGGTGGGACTGAATATAAAAATATGATTTTCACACAGTTTGCACACCTATATGATAGCAATGTACTGTAAAAATTTCAACATTGATATCTGACTGTGAACAGAGATATGAATTTTTGAAAATGAGGAGACAATTCACATTACTCTACAACTGGCCTTATGGCTGTTGCCTATTCACTTGTGATATTGGCGGGATATAATCAATTATTATTGAAGTAAGGTACTGAATTATACACAAAAAGTGGAAACATCACTGAAATTAACATTTATATTATTTTGACATACTTAAAATAAATATTTTCAATTAACATCCTTCAAGATGCGACACTTATTTCTCCAGACAGCTTCTGTGATATAGAATAAGACTTCCCAGTTGCTCTGGCAAGTTCAAGAACTGAAAGTTTCCTTAAAACATTTGTCATTGGCAAACTTTGTCACTAGTAGATTTCTTGAATGATGTTCTTGGGCCAGCAGGGTGGTAAAAATGCACAAAGACATCATTGTTTTCCAAACTTATTCTTTCAATCTCAGCAGCCACCACTGTCCATCATACACACATGCCACTATGTCATTCAACGTTAAAGACAAATGTAATTTTACTGACAGAATGATACTCATAAATTTCGGTTTCTGATGTTACATAACATCAAACTAAGTTTTCTGCAATGCCAAGGAATTTGTGGAAATACCTTGTTCCTTTTAATGCTATACAGTTTTCAAATCTGGTTTGAAGTGTTGTTTTCATATGCAGAACCACTTCATATTTCTTGATCAGAAAATAGGTAATGCCTTTAATATTATCCTTGAAAAAGACATACATGTCCTGTACTGTGAGAATTTGGTCTGTGGTTGGTCTTTGCAGGTTGGCTTTACATACTTCAAGTTTTGTTGTACCTCCTACTCCATCACATTCATTTTTACCATGGCACGAGCAAAAAGTGCCATTCAGTTTACTTTGTGGTTGTACAGATTTGAAAAATAATTTTTGTTCTTATACTGACTGCCACTCCCATCTGAAAAGTATATCAGCTTCTCAACCTCGGGAAAATTTTCTTTTATGTAATTTATTACATAATCTTGAAACATGTACAGCCAAAGTGTTGTGCTCCAAGTAGTCGCTTAGAATGCAAATTGAAGAACTGCAAACTTCATCTTTCTCATTTTTAAAGTAGAGAATAAATGGATGCACTGTTGTCTGGTCACTGACCCAGTGGTACCTATGTATTGCATCCTAAATCACAAATGTAAAATTTTCTGCAAAATCAGCTAGCACTACGCATTCAGTTTCATGAATCTGTGCTCTTTTGTCCTTCAAAAACTTCTTTTGGATTTTAGAAACATATCAGTGACTTTTGAGTTTTTGTAAGTTATCAATTAAAGATTCCAAGTACTCTTCCTGAGATTTAACCACTGTTATCATTTCTGCCCTGTCAGTTGTGACCCACTGTTTGAAGGTTATACTGCCTGGCATTTCCTCATCGTATTCGCGAAACAATTCAATAACTGTTTCCTTACTAGGGCATTTATTACACAAACTCATCATGTTATCATAACTGTTAGTGTCACAGGCCATTAAATCTAATAACTCTTTGTAGTTAAGATCACTTGAGTTTTGCACTAGCAATCATCAGTTTGACATTTTGATGACATAAACAAACACATACGGAGTGTGTCCATGAGGATCCAGCCAAAATACACCACTTAGCTCAGATGTCACAAAATTTTGACCTTACAATTTTGCATTCAGCATGAGAATTTTTGAAAGCTACATAAAGTTCATTTAAATTTGACAGCATTAGTAATTTCTGCTTTGTTACTTTAAATGCATTTATAACAACTCTTTTTCTATTTGCAACCTGGGCACATTCTACTGTTTTCATCATCTTCAAAAAACTGCTGGATCTTTTTAATTGTTTCTTCACTTATACCTACTCCTTTCTTCTTTCCTAAAACTGGAAGAATGCCTTGCTCTTTCACTAATTTTTGGGTTAGTTTAACCAAATGAGATATGTTGATTTCATGAACTATTTTTTTTCTCTTGGCCACGACTCGGGGGGCAAACTTAAAATT
Source organism: Schistocerca cancellata (assembly GCF_023864275.1). NCBI lineage: Eukaryota > Metazoa > Arthropoda > Insecta > Orthoptera > Acrididae > Schistocerca > Schistocerca cancellata. The sequence goes on along the minus strand of NC_064628.1, from coordinate 914,312,950 downwards.
TTAACTTTTTTTTCTTTATATGTCACTGAACATTTAATTTTTAATTTCTCTATTAAGCTCAAATATTCAGTGTCAGATGACGCTGGTGGTAGTCCTAAGTTTTCTTCTTCTTTAGAAATAATGTTGGTATCTGTATTATTAAAGCATGATTCCAAGTCTTTTCTAATTTTCTCTGAAATTTGTTGTGTGTTATTTTAAACAGCTGCTTTTCTTTTTCTGCTGCTTAATTTTATTATTTTCGAAGCAGGAGATACATCTAACTTAGAACAAGCAAAATCCAATATGCTAACAGCTTCTTCATTACGGATATAAATGTCATTAACAAGGTTACATGATTCCAGTTCTGGATTCCGAACAAATATTTTTGAGTAACAATTTGGGCACAAGGAATTCCCAGGAATCACATTACGTTTCACTTGGGAAGCTGTTTCACTTTCACATAACAAGAACAAATGTCAAGGTTTTATTGCCCTCAAACCTTTAGTAACAAGCTTTTTATGAACTTTAAGTAGATCACAACGCTTTCTTCCAAAAATGTTGTTGTACTTCAGAATATATTTCATGATACTCCCACACTGATGTTACAGAAGAATTTACTCAAAATTTAAACAAAGTTTGTCTAACTTCATCAAAGTCATTGACAATTTTCAAGTTTTTTGAAACTGAACTGTAAACTGTTTTGTGATACACTTCACTTGCTATCTGTCCAACAGAGCACTGTTCATCCATGTCATTGCATTCCAGTTAATCTCTCAAAATTAATTACAAATTACACACAGAACACAACACGTAACACATTCTACACTCTCGATGAAGTATGTACATCCACTCTAATAGAGGTTTCAGAAGAGACTGACTAAAACAATGCCCAACCCAGCAATAATGTACTTCTTTATTTACAATAAACCTAAACGTAAATGGGCATTTTTATTACCATAGAACAAATGCGAAAGCTCCTATTGTTTAATATTGCATTATTAAAAATAAATAAACTAAATGAATATTGGATGATAGTGTTAACTAAATATATGTCACAATTAAATTTTATTACAATGAAACAATAAACCATTTAAATAGGCAACAGCCATAAGATCAGTTGTAGAGTAATGTGAATTATTTCCTCATTTTCAAAAATTCCTATCTTTGTTCAGTCAGATATCAAAGTTGAAATTTTTACAGTACGTTGCTATCATATAGGTGTAAAAACTGTGCAAAAATCATATTTTTGTATTCAGTCCCACCTGAAATAACTAACCACAAACTTTGCAAAAAATGAAAATTTTCAAATTTCAAAAATTCATAAAAAATTGTGGAAACATTTATAAGTGTTCTTGCTCTATATGAGGCTAGTAGTGTATGGTGTCTAACTATAGGAAAAAAAATAGAATCTCATATTTTTGGGCCTATATAGTGGACTTTTGGAGGTCATTTTGACTGGTTATTTTTGAATGTAGGGTATTTTGTGTAATAGACAATGTTGTAGAGGGCGCTTTTCTAAAAACAATCATGTCAATTGCAATGTTGCAGCTTAACCCAGTGCAAAGATATTCATACTTTCGCTAATATCTCCAAACTGAAAAATCGTCGCACGCCTACGAATAAAAATGGCCGCCATCCAGTAAAGGTGCAACATAATTTTAAAAAAAAAATACTGTTTTGAACTTCTCAAATATAGGGCAATCACGTAAAAATATTTAAATATTTAAAATTTGTCAAGCAACCATCACTGGACCACTTCATATGGATTGACCCTGCTTCTTTTGAGTGTGTGCTGGGAGAGCCTGTGGATGAATAACTTGTCTGGTCTGTTGTCCAGTTGCTTTTAAGCAATCTCTCTATATCATAAAAATCATGAACTCTAAAAGTACGGCAGACCTTTTGTGATGAAATGTCTATCATTACAATTCTGAATATGATATGATACAACACACTAAACAGAGTATTCCACAAGGACACAGAAAATCAGTTGAGAGAGTACACATCAAAGGTGGAGGAGCTTCTTTCTGTCTAAAATAAATTTTGAGGATAACTGCTTGATCTACCAAATGAGTACAGAGCTGATCAATTGTGGTACAAGGCAGATAACATACACAGAATTTGTGCGTCACCAGGCAATGGATTATCTTTCACACACAACTGAAAACAAACTGGGACAAATGACTAAGAGTTTGTCATAGGAACAAAGAAAAGGAATGATTTATCTTCCAAGCAGCACTTAATAAAGCATTAGCTCTTCACCACAAGCATGTCACCTATATAGCATGCATAAATGCCAGATTCTCTGCTGTTTCACACTGTATGACTCCACAGATGATGATAAATTTACTTGTAGTATTAACATGACTGGCATTATCTTAGATCCTGAAACACATTGCACATCATACTTTTAAAATATTCCAAGTCAGGAAAGAAATACCAACAGGTCATCTCAGTACGTTGTTACATATCAACCCCTTCTCATCCTGTAGAGAACACTTACTCCCAAACTGAACAAAGTCTGTGTTTTTGTTTGTCTTATATATCATGCTTTCATGGATATGCAAATAGTTAGCACACTTCACTCTCCTGTGGCCCAAGTCAGAAGACATTTCGGTCCTTTTCATAAAACCCAACTGTGTCAATTGGCAAATTCCTCATGACAACACAAAACTCATTGGATGGTCTCACATTTCTTAAAAGCCTCTTCTGTAAACAAATTAGCACTGAATAACTACAATACAGAAACCTACAATGAACAACCACAACAAAGAAACTGACAAGAAATTACAACAAAGTGTAAGAAATATCTACAACAATGAAAGTGAAAAGAAATAACTGCAACAACGAAAGTGATAAGTAATAACTGCAACAAAGACAATAGAAATAAACATGTTGTTGTTGTGGTCTTCAGTCCTGAGACTGGTTTGATGCAGCTCTCCATGCTACTCTATCCTGTGCAAGCTTCTTCATCTCCCAGTACCTACTGCAACCTACATCTTTCTGAATCTGCTTAGTGTATTCATCTCTTGGTCTCCCCCTACGATTTTTACCATCCACGCTGCCCTCCAATACTAAATTGGTGATCCCTTGATGCCTCAGAACATGTCCTACCTACCGATCCCTTCTTCTGGTCAAGTTGTGCCATAAACTTCTCTTCTCCCCAATCCTATTCAATACTTCCTCATTAGTTATGTGATCTACCCATCTAATCTTCAGCATTCTTCTGTAGCACCACATTTCGAAAGCTTCTATTCTCTTCTTGTCCAAACTATTTACCGTCCATGTTTCGCTTCCATACATGGCTACACTCCATACAAATACTTTCAGAAATGACTTCCTGACACTTAAATCTATACTCGATGTTAACAAATTTCTCTTCTTCAGAAACGCTTTCCTTGCCATTGCCAGTCTAAATTTTATATCCTCTCTACTTCTACCATCATCAGTTATTTTGCTCCCCAAATAGCAAAACTCCTTTACTACTTTAAGTGTCTCATTTTCTAATCTAATACCCTCAACATCACCCGACTTAATTCGACTACATTCCATTATCCTCGTTTTGCTTTTGTTGATGTTCATCTTATATCCTCCCTTCAAGACACTATCCATTCCGTTCAACTGCTCTTCCAAGTCCTTTGCTGTCTCTGACAGAATTACAATGTCATCGGCGAACCTCAACGTTTTTATTTCTTCTCCATGGATTTTAATACCTACTCCGAATTTTTCTTTTGTTTCCTTTACTGCTTGCTCAATATACAGATTGAATAGCATCGGGTAGAGGCTACAACCCTGTCTTACTCCCTTCCCAACCACTGCTTCTCTTTCATGCCCCTCGACTCTTATAACTGCCATCTGGTTTCTATACAAATTGTAAATAGCCTGTCGCTCCCTGTATTTTACCCCTGCCACCTTTAGAATTTGAAAGAGAGTATTCCAGTCAACATTGTCAAAAGCTTTCTCTAAGTCTACAAATGCTAGGAACGTAGGTTTGCCTTTTCTTAATCTTTCTTCTAAGATAAGTCGTAAGGTCAGTATTGCCTCACGTGTTCCAGTATTTCTATGGAATCCAAACTGATCTTCCCCGAGGTCGGCTTCTACTAGTTTTTCCATTCGTCTGTAAAGAATTCGTGTTAGTATTTTGCAGCTGTGGCTTATTAAACTGATTGTTCGGTAATTTTCACATCTGTCAACACCTGCTTTCTTTGGGATTGGAATTATTATATTCTTCTTGCTCACCAGATGGTAGAGTTTTGTCAGGACTGGCTCTCCCAAGGCCGTCAGTAGTTCCAATGGAATGTTGTCTACTCCGGGGGCCTTGTTTCGACTCAGGTCTTTCAGTGCTCTGTCAAACTCTTCACGCAGTATCGTATCTCCCATTTCATCTTCATCTACATCCTCTTACATTTCCATAATATTGTCCTCAAGTGCATCGCCCTTGTATAGACCCTCTATATACTCCTTCCACCTTTCTGCTAGAAATAAACATTGTAAAAAGTAATTTGTAAGAAACAACTTCAGTGAAGACGTACATTACTCTTGAAAGTTAAATGATTTAAAAAAAAAAAAAAAATAAAGCCTCTCCAACTTAAAAGTAGAAGCTCTCTGTTACAGAGACGATAGTAATACATGGTACTAATCATCAGAAAAAAAAATCTAACTTTCCTGGACTGGTGTTTTTTGGGAAAAAAAAGAAATTCTGTAAATTATAAAAAATAAATAAATCAAAAGGCGACAATAAAAGAACTTTGAAGATATGTCCAAACAGAGGATACCAATGCAGTCATGAAGCAATTATCTTTCAAATAAAAAAAAAAAAATTTTTTTTTCACTGGGTCGTCTTTGGAGACCTGTATCTTGAGGTAGGTTTTTTTTTTTTTTTTTTTTTTTTTTAAGAAAAAAAAATACGTGTTTCTTACTTACTCCTGAATTTTTACATGTGCTAAATTCAGTAACTTCCTAGACTATGAAGGTAATCCCCATGCCTTAAGTGATATGGATTATGCCAGATATTCAATGCTGTATCAAATGTAGTCATACCCTGCCTTCCTGTTGCAGTAAACAATAAGTAGTTCTAAAATATATGTGCACAAAATAGTCCAAGAACAAGGCTCTTCTCTTTAATAGAGCCAGGCTTCTGGTTTAATGTTCTCAATGCAATTTATCTTATTACACCAAGGTAGTGACTTGCATCAAACTTCTCCGTCAAAACAGTTTTTAACCACTAAATCTGTTTGCCATATTTGTGTATGTGAGTGTCATGCCATATATAGATCTGCAGTATTCTAATATGTATGTTAACGACATGAATGTAGAGCTTACCAAAACAAACACATTCAGCTAGTGAGATTCATCAAATCCAGTTTCCATTAGAATGTATGCGTCTTGTCCATGTCTCACACCCTTACAGTCAAACAACACCAATATGCTGCAGAAAAGTTTGAAAAATACAAATAGGATTTCTGTAGTGCAAGTTCTCCCTCTTGGAGACCCATAAAACGGAGTAACTGAAGCTTCTGAATGGCTTCACCAAGTCTCAGACAAACCTTGACCATGGGTTATGCTTTGGATCAGTCTGTCACAACCTACTGTCCCAAAAATTAATATAGATATAAAATACATATTGTGAGTTGTGTTCTATTTCTATTTGTATTCATGTGCCTTATAATCACTGTTATAGGACGAAGTCGGCTTGCTGCATTGGTCAGTACAATTGGCCCTAAAATCATGAGACAAAGTTTTGTTAATGTTGTCACAAACATTAAAATCTGTATCATTCAAACTGAGTTGTTGATTTCAAATGAGGGGGAGGGGGCTGTTCTCAAGCTGCCACAATTATAAAACTGTAGCTTTGTGCATACAGTGTTCACTATCAAGGGAAAAGTACAAGGAAAGAAACCACTACACACATCCAAGTTAATATTCCTTTAATTACTATGATGACAGCTTCAGTTTACTGCTATTTTACACAAAACACTTATGAAAACTCTATTTTTCTTCTAAACATGATAGGGAAATTATGCTGAGGTTTGGGTCATCTGATACACTTGACTGTAATTAGTTTCCGAAACGTAAAAGGGAAATACGGAAGCGTCCGATCCAACCCGTCGGCTTTGACCCATGACGTCACAAATATAGCGGAAACGACAATTCCAATTTGGCGGATATACAAACGTTGCATACGTATCACAAAGACGAAAACACATAGAAAAACAACATACACAAAGGTTTCACAAGAACAATCTGCTAACATTGATAGCAAACAAAGATAATAATAAACAAGTGGTACTCAAGGCCAGGCAGGGGGGGGGGGGCGTAGCCCCCCCCCCCCGCCAAAAAAAAACTCCCAACCTAACCTCGTATTCAGGGCTACGCTACAGATCAATGTGTAGGTCAATCAAAAGATAAAAAAAAGAAACAAAAAAAAAGAAAAAAACAATATTGATTCATTAGACATAACGAGTAGCGACAAAACATATAGACCATAAAGATTGAACAATCTAATGGCAAACTGATAAAAGCCTCATAGACGACGTTAAAACAAAAGGTACAGTAAAAAGGTAAACTATATATTACAGGCCCTAAAACTCCTACTAAGGTAACGTCAACGAGGCAACATCTACAAACACGCCACACTCACAAACCAAACTCCGCGCCGTAATGACGTCACACACCACAACACCCTTACGTCACGGGTCAAAGCCGACGCGTGAGATCGGATGTTTCTGTTGACCCCGTAAAAGTTCCGTATCCCTTATTTAATGAAACGTCTCACAGATAGTCACAACCTGAGTATGTCTATTGCACTACTGGCAATTTCTTCATTAACTTCGATGAAACTGATATTTTGCATAGTATGATATAATGCAACCTATGAAAGTAAAATAAAATTTAATCTTACAGAAATATTATGACTACCCACTCAACTTCGAAAAGACTAAGAATTACAAATAAAACATATGAATACGAGTTTTGTGTTAAGTACGCCGTTTCACATTTTATTAGTTGACTGCTACAGACAAATACAGGAACTTTTCAATGCCATCTTTTGTTTGGTCTCCACTTCCGATCAGCAGTCAGAACCGTCTCAAAACATACCGAACTGCAATAAATAAATAAATTATAAATTGTAGTAGCTACGTCAGGTGACGAATTAAATTTTTGGTGTACAAAGAAAGAAATCGTTGAGTACATGTAGATATAATGTAAGTGGCACAGATCAATTTGCACTATCCCACAAAATTTAATCAATATATATTTAAAACAAGTACAAGACGCCATCAAGAAATATACACTGTCATAAACGCCCTACATGCATTTCGACAAGAAGAATCGATTCCGGGAAAAAAATTAAATTTTATAGCTTACGCCCTCTTATAAAAACAACCCAAATAAAGAAAGCGGCGACGTTTTCTATTACTGCTTCTTTAGCTTTCTTTTTTTCTTCTGGTGATACCTCTCCAGGAACATGAATCATCCGAAACATGATAAAATAGTAATATACGTACACAAAATCAAACTTGCCACGCAAATTTGTATTACCAAAATATATCAAAGTTTAACCTTCGACCATAGAATACTGTTAGTTTATCGCCAAAGATAAAAACCTCAAACTAATCGAGAAAGATGTAAAATTGAAATGATTAGATACAAATTTACAAAATGCAACGAACAGTTTACTATAGTCAGCTGGTTTCTGAAAGGGTATTATTTTTATCACCCCAAATATATATGGGACGCACCTCCAAGAAAATAATTTCTTCTGAGTGCTGAATTTTGTTGCAGTTATTTGAGGTGTTCGGGTAACAATGAGAATTTACACAACACGTAAAGAAGGTTTTATCAAATAATCGCGACTTATATCTCCGTCGACCTCCTTTCACATCGGAAGCGCCAAGTTTTCGAATTTTTAATGAGCACATTTTATTTAAAACAATGGGAGAGGTGTGGGATAGTAATAGATCATGTGCAGAGTAGAACTAACGATGAAATAACATCCAACTGCTAGTGTTTAGCAAATATAGCTGAAAAGTAAATTATCCCTGCATATAGTGGATAAACACTTATTTGAGTTAAGGCCAACTCACACAAGACGTTAACGAACCGTCACGTCACGTAAGGTTAGTTTCACGCTGGACGTCACGTCATTTCGCTGAAGCCCAGTACCAAAGAGTACAAATGAAATTCTGAGATACCACCTGTGATACAAAAAGTCGGAGTAAAGTATCGTTATTGACAAACTAACAAGGTAAAAGTTATTAACGGCCAAAACAAACTTCATAATGTGTGATAACATTTAAAATAATCGACATTCATTTGATAGCGAAAATATGCACAAAACGTTCAACGAGGGGTGCTACTAAGATTACAGGGCCCTACTGCACTACCCCAAATGATGCTTTGTTATTAATTCTAGAAATATCTCCACTGGATACAGAAATTACGAAAAGGGGAGCCTTTTACTGGCTAACGAATAGTAATCAAATGGAAGTGCGAAGGGTGCCTGGCCAATTAAAAAAAGGCTATAAAAGATCGCATATTATAAACTGTGGCAAAATGAATGGGAGACTTCAAGGACAGGCAGATGAACATACGAATTTGTCCCTAACATCAGGGAGAGATTAAAAATAAGATTTCTTAACACATCGCTCCACCCATTGCTGCACCAATGGTCTAGGGGTAACGTTTTTGATTATTAATGAAAATGTCTTCAGTTCCAGATTCGAAACCTACCACCACTTAATCTTTCATTAATAGTCAGCGTTGGCGACCGAAGAGTCCTGGCATGAGAAGCTACCCTTATTCTGCCATGGGCCTTGTTGAAGAGGGTGGAGAAGTGGACAGAGGCTCAGGGCACTCTCTTGTCCTTGAGGCGCGAAACTGCCCCTAAAGGCGGAAGAATCAGCAATATCAATGACATGAGGATGCAGAAGGCAATGGAAATCACTGCATTAAAGACACATAACGCATCTTCACAGGACATGTGGCCTGTAATTGAAAAAGTGTCATGATGATCTCTCCACTGGCAAAAGATTCCAGAATAGTCCCCTATTTGGATCTCCAGGAGGGGACTGACAAAGGAGGAGGTGACAACTAGAAAAAGATTGAATAATCAATGAAAGGATAGACTTCTACGAGTTGGGGAAGCAATGTTAGAAGCTTGAATATGGTAGGGAAGCTGGAAAACATGAAAAGGAAAATGCAAAGGTTCAAAATTGATATTGTAGGGGTCAGTGAAGTGAAATCTAAAGAAGACAAGGATTTCTGGTCAGATAAGTATAGAGTAATGTCAAAAGAAGCAGAAAATGGTACACTGGCAGTAGGATTTGTTATGAATAGAACAGTTCAGAGATAGGGTTCTTCTTGTCAGAATCAACATCAAACCAACACCGACAACGATAGTCCAGGAATACATACTGACATCACAAGCTGAAGGTGAAGAGATAGAGGGCTGGAATGCAGTTGTAGGGGAAGGAGTAGAAAAAAAAGGTTACAGGAGAAGATATGTTTGGAACAAGAAATGAAAGAGGAGAAAGACGAATTGAGTTCTATAATACATTTCTATTAATAATACTCTGTTCAAGAACCCCAAGAAGAGGAGGTACACTAAGAAACGACCAGGTGATATGACAAGATTTCAGTTGGATTACGTAATGGTCGGAGAGCATTACCGAAATTAGATATTGGATTTTGAGGTGTACCTAGGAGCAGATATAGACTCACAATGTAGTAATGATGAAATGTAGGCTGAAGTTCAATAGATTAGTCAGGAAAAACAATGCGTAAAGAAGTGGGATACAGAAGTACTAAGGAATGATGAGATACGCTTGAAGTTCTCTAAGGCTCTAAGGCTATAGATGCGGCAATAAGGAATAGCTCAGTAGCCAGGACAGTTGAAGAGGAATGGGCATCTCTAAAAAGGGCATTCACAAAAGTTGGAAAGGTACAAAGAAGGTAACTGCAAAGAAACCATGGGTAACAGAAGAAGTACTTCAGTCGATCGATGAAAGAAGGAAGAACAAAAATGTTCAGCGAAGTTCAGGAATACAGAGATACACATCGTTGAGGAATGAAACAAACAGGAAGTGCAGGGAAGCTAAGGCAAAATCGCTGCATGAAAAATGTGAAGAAATCGAAAAATACATCATTGTCAGAAGGACTGGCTCAGCATACAGAAAAGTCAAAACAAATTTTGGTGACATTAAAAGCAAGGGTGGTAATATTAAGAGTGCAATGGGAGTTCCACTGTTAAATGCATAGGAGAGAGTGGATAGGTGGAAAGAGTAAATTAAATGGGGAAAGATTTGTCTGATGTGTTAGAAGAAGAAACAAGTCTCGATTTAGAAGAGGTAGAGGATCCAGTATTAGAATCAGAATTTAAGAGTGGTTTGGAGGATTTAAGATAAAATAAGGCAGAAGGAATAGATAACATTCCATCAGAATTGCTGAAATCATTGGGGGAAGGGACAACAAAACGACGACTCGCGTTGGTGTGTAGAATGTATGAGTCCAGTACCATCTGACTTTCAGAAAAATATCATCCATATAATTCTGAAAACTGCAAGTGCTGACAAGTGCGAGAATTATCGCACAATCAGCTTAGCAACTCATACATCTAAGTTGCTGACAAGATTAATATACAGAAGAATGGAAAAGTAAACTGAGGATATGCTACATGACGATCAATTTGGCTTTAGAAAAGGTAAATGCACCAGAGAGGTAATTCTGATGTTGCAGTTGATAATGGAATCAAGATAAAGAAAAATCAAGGTACGTTCATAGGATTTGTGTATGTGGAAAAAGTGTTCAACAATGTAAAATGGTGCAAGATGTTCGAAATTCTGAGAAAAATAGGGTAAGCTATAGGGAGAGACAGGTAATATACAATATGTACAAGAGCCAAGAAGGAATAATAAAAGTGGATGACAAAGAGAGAAGCACTCGGATTAAAAGGGGTGTGAGACAGGGATGTAGTATTTTGCCCTTACTGGTCAAGCTGTACATTGAAGCAGTAATGATGGAAATAAAAGAAAGGTTCAGGAGTGGAATTAAAATTCATGGTGAAAGGATATCAATGATACTATTCGCTGATGACATTGCTATTCTGAGTGAAATTGAAGAAGAATTGCATGATATGCTGAATGGAATGAACAATCTAATGAGTACAGGGTATGGATTGAGAGTAAATCAAAGAAAGATGAGAAGTCGCAGAAATAGAACAGCGAGAAACTTAACATCAGGACTGATGGGCACAAAGTAGATGAATTCTGCTACCTTGGCTGTTTAGTAACCAATGATGGACAGAGCAAGAAGGACATCAAAAGTAGGCTAGCACTGGCAAACATGCCATTCCTGCCCAAGAGCAGTCTACTAGTATCAAACATTGGCCTTAATTTGAGGAAGAAATTTGTGAGACTGTACATCTGGAGTATTTTGTGTGGTAGTGAAACATGGACTGTGTGAAAACCAGAACAGAAGAGAATTGAAGCATTTGAGATGTGGTGCTCAGGCGAATGTTGAAAATTAGGTGGACTGATAAGATAAGGAATGAGGAGGTTCTGTGTAGAATCGGAGAGTAAACGAATATGTGGAAAGGACTGACAAGGAGAAGGAAAAGAATAATAGGACACCTATTAAGATAACAGGCAATGACTTCCATGGTACTAGAGGGAGCTCTAGAGGGCATTTACTGTAGAGGAAGATGGAGACTGGAATACATCCAGCAAATAATTGAGGACACAGGTTGCAAATGTTACTGTGAGATGGAGAGTTTGGCATAGGATAGGAATTTGCGGTGGGCCCCATGAAACCAGTCCGAAGACAGTTGATCCAAAAAAAGGAATATCCATGAAGTGGATTGATACATTACTTGACTGACCATGGCCCTTATGCCACATATCTATACAAAGTCAGAAGACAGATGAATGATAGACGTGTCTTCAGAACAGACTGCACTGCAGGTTGCACAATTCTGAATACACACTTGCTGAGTATATACTGAGTGAGGGTCACAGCTACCAGCCAGAGTCCCATTTCACTTAGCAAACAAAGGCCATAAACTCAACCTGCTGGAAGCCCTGGAAATTAAGAAATATCTAGCTCACAGTCCAGATCTAATCTGAAATGACCAGACACAGCTTAACACTTCCCCTCTCCTATACTTCACACGATCCTCTTTATTTTTCATTACTTCCCACTCTGTCTGTTCCTACAGACTACCCCATTTTCCTGTATTCATTGAATTCGTTTATTTTATTGAAATTGCCTATGTAATCCACATAGACTGTATTTTCAATTGTTAAAGCTCCCTTTTAAGTGGTACTTTTATTACTGTGTGCATGTTTAATATCTCTTGCAGTTGTCTCATCGAATATTGATTTTATTTTACTTGGTTCAGTTATTTAATGCAAACTGTTACATATGTTTGAGTATAAAGTTTATGTTTTTCCTTTTTGCTCCTTTAGAATTTGGGAATTGTTGAAATCTGTTAATTTTTAAAATTCAGTACTACCACACTTTCAAAGATTGCATTTATTTATGTTCCCTCACACTCCTCCATTTTCCTGCATCTATTCATTTCTGCTTATCTTACTGACATTGCTTAAGTTCCTTATATAATGTGTAGCTACATTGATAATTGTTTCTTCTTTTAATTGGTTGGTGTACCACTCTCCAAGTTTTAAACTGTTACGTAGACTTGCTGTTACTGTTTTGTGTTAAAGTTTTTGTTTCCTATTTACTCCGTTTTTATTTATTTACTGTTCAACTTTTTACTTTTGTGCTACCTCCATACCGTCAAAGATGTTATTTACTGTCCATTACTGCTTCAATCTAGATGTGTAACTTCTCTTCCAACGTTGTTTAGAGACATTGTAACTTCTTTGGTGACAGTAGTCAGTAAATATCTGAAGAGGAGCTTGTAAGCCAAAAACCGGTTAACACAATAAAAGTAATACTGTAGAACAAAAGAAAACTAGCGCTTTTCATTTATTAAAAAAATATACATACAAACATATCAATCAACATTTATAAGGGAAGAAATAGAGCCCAGTTACCTTGCACATTGTGTATTTATTTCTTACATAACTAATAACCTACCAGCAACTTCGACGTTTATTGCTATTGGTCCTACAAGATAGGAGCACACCACAATACAACTACCTGTAAGAGTCAGCTTTCCTATGTAACAAGATATTTCATTCACCCACGTTGGAAAATAATGCCGAAAATGAACAGACAGAATCATCTCTCATACAAAATAGATGGCCAAATAGCTTTCCAGTCAACACAGATGTACCTCAAGACATCAGAAGCAACAGGCTATACATTACAAGCCCCACTAATAAACCCTATTGGGACATTTGCAGTTCCTAATGAAGTATCCAATTACACAGTGAAATGTTTTGTCATGATACGACAGCAAGTGTGAACCGGACTTTGGACTCCCTGTAGTGTTAGTTACATACATACAAATACTGCAGTCAGAGAGACATATTAACAATATGTGAAGTGGCCACCAATGGAATAAGGAAAAAATTTCCTTGTGTTTTAATTTTAACAGACTCAAATAGTACTCTCCAGATAATAGAAAATTCATGTCAGAACGCGCCCATGTATGTATGGATTATGTACAGAAAATAATGAGTCTGCTTCATACTGCAAGAAAAGATGATACTGATGTAAACTTCTTGTGGATCAAAGAACATACAGGCATTTTAGGAAATGAAATAGCTGACAGGTGTGGTAAAGAAAGTACAACTGAAGGTTATTTCAGGGAGCTAGACTACCTTTTAGTGATTTTATACAGAAAATACACCACCACTCAGAGGAAGAATGGAACAACAGATGTATACTTACCCACAGAAACATGGAAGATTCTATACTGATATTCAAACCGAACAACTGAAAAAAACCTTGGTTTAACAGAATCAGAACGAACAAATGGAACTAGAGATCCTTAGTAAGAGTATGATTAGGACATGGATATTATCTCAGTCACCTTATAACCTTAATGTCGTGGATTCCCCAATGTGCAGCCAAGACAGTGAAGAAAAAGCTGTCTTTAATCATGTCATTTTAGCATGCTCCAAATACCGACGACAGCAAACGAAATTATATCTAAAGCTGAGCTAGCTGAAGATTCCCTTGCTGACATCCAGTAGAATGTTATTAGGTATGAAAGATATGCAGATTTATCACGTATTTGGAGTATATCTCAGAGACTCAGACATCAATATTTAGTTACATTTGACCAGAATGGTTATATGTGTATATGTATTTGTACATCACATTAATGTATAACTTCGGTTTAGTTATAGATAACTATATCAGAATATGTAATCTGTAAATCTTATGACATGTAAACAAAAATAGATGATTAATAACTGGTTATCACATAAAAACAAATAAATAAATAACTAATAATGCCATAAAACTTAATTTTTGTCTTACATCAGAACTGACATTTTTACTATAATGTTCTTGAATGAAAATTCTTTGTGCATTAGTTCTGTTATTGTAAAACGTAAATAATTTTTCGCTTTCAGATACCTAGCATTCCTTATGGAAGAACGCTCAATGGAAAATTTGGAATTTGCCATGAAAACAAAGCAAAATAATAAAATAAAGGTTCAAAAGACACATAGTCACAAAATTCACTACCATAACATGAGTAAACGCGATGAAAATAGATTAACCTCAGATGTTACTAGACGACAACACCCCATAAAAGTTACATGGTGGCCCGTTGACAGCATGTATGAACGCCGCCATTTGAAATGTATTGTGGAATGTTTTCACATGATGTGACATGACAGCAAGTATCAACTGGCACTTAGTGTCCCTTCAGTGTCAATAACACAAAAAAAATGTATCTGAGCACTATGGGACTTAACGTCTGAGGTCATCAGTGCCCTAGAACTTAGAACTACATAAACCTAACTAACCTAAGAACATCACTCACACCCATGCCCAAGGCAGGACTCGAACCTGCAACTGTAGCGGTCGCGTGGTTTCAGACTGTAGCGCCTAGAACCGCTCGGCCACCCAGGGCGGCTCAGTAACACACATACAAGTACTGCAGTCTCTAACGACCAATGGCGTAACATTTACAAAGCAAACACATTATTTGGAAATTCAATTCCGAGTCTGTCTTCTACATTAAAGATGTACACAATAATAAGAAACACAGAACTCTATAGGATATATGTTTAAAGGTCAGTTAATTGGTTGTCACGTCACGGCACTGTCACATCACAGTGCATTCACACTGTCCGTCATATCAAGTCACGTCACGTCATGTCACTTTGCTTATCCCAATACTGAACTGTGAAAGTGAGGTTTTGAGCTACCATCCATTGAAGAGGTACACAGTCAACATAGAGGCTACTTATCATGACCATGCGTTGACAGCACTGTGGGTGGAAGTACATTAATTTCACTTCGCCCAACTCGCGTGTGACATAATTGTGATGAGTACATGCAGAATCCAAGAAGATTAGGAGGTTAACTCCTTCGCTCTATCAAAGATGGCAGAAGCCATGCATCGCCTTTTCGGTTTCTGTGATCAGTAGCAATTATACCAGATGAATTAAAGATGGAACTCATTAAATCTTCAATTCCTTTATTGATGCAAATAACATTACCAAACTCGACAAGGACAGCCTACAGATGCCATATTGTGAGCGAGTATGTGCATTAGTGTATTTTGACATGTCCAACATCCAGAAAGAACACAGTGTTGCTGTAGTTCACTTTTCATATCAAAACTTGAAATAAAACAAGGTGGATGCTAATATAAATGTTCGTTAGTGGGAGAAAGAAAGGTTTCAGTCTGATTTATTTGCTTGAGACATCATAGAGATCAACAGTCACAACATAATGTGTAGTAAACTTTTCATTAAGTCACTGTGCATATAACGGGTACAGGCTTGACATTTCTCGCCTGACACATATTTTCCACTCATTTTAAAATTTGCGCAGTATTTTGTTCGCAGTATTGGAGTATATTCTATATATGTTGTCTGTCAAATAAAGCAAGATGAAGACAATAAACTGCTTGGAAGAATTTTTGTAGTGGTATGTTATGCAGTTCAGTTTCTAAGAGCAGTGCTGTTGTGTTCTGCTTCAAACACACATACAAGTGAACAAAACGAACAGTGAATTAAATAACAGTCAACTAAGGTAACACTTTATTGAAGCCAAAAATGTACTTTCCTTTAACTCTCTTCTGCTATGGTTGTGTGAACACACTTGGAATTAATTATGCAAATAAAAGACTTACTGATCAAATACACAAGAGGCAATATGGACACTGAACTGCATTAAAATACAATTCTGCAGATAATTTACTCTGAATGTTTTCTGTAGTCACGATGAATACATGCCGTTGAGGGCACTCAACACTCTGTACATGTAAGACTGAATTAGGCTCGCCTGGGCGACAACACTATCCTGTGGAGGTGGAAGAGGAACTTTGACGCATGACTGTACTCAAGACGGAAATGCAGGCATAGCTCGCAGACACAACGGAATAGAAACAGCCACACTTGGCCTGTGCTTCGATGCTGGAAGGATGTGATTTAGCAGCAGTGCCACATAACTGTGGGAGGCACGACTTACTGCTTCTTCCTGATCAGCCCCCAGTGATGCTGCTTGGCTGTGCAGCATCTCAGCAGGGACTGACAGTTGATTTGCTGCAGTCCATTACCGGCAACACTAGTATGTAGATTATGTTTTGTGTGCCAGGGCAGACTGCATTGCTTACACACATTGTTATTAACCACGACCTAAGTTTTTAGCAATGTGATGAGCATCAAAACTGCATTCATAACACAGAAACGAGTAATTATGGTGATAACGAAAAAATGGCAAAAGTGCTCAACACCATGGTAATGTTTCTTATGACAGACATTTTGCACAATAAAGGATGACAGCCAAAAACAGTTGCAGGATAAAATTTTTTATTAAAATTCTTGACCAAGGTTTCGGTATATATAAATATACCTTCATCAGAAGTAAAACTTCCTGAACAGAAAGACGCATTCATTAGAAAAGCCATATCAACGAAAGTGAGAACCAGAAGCTTAAGTAATGGTGAAATTACTACAGTAATGTAGGCACAAAATCATTAGTACTTACTAAAATTACATCATGCAATGGAGAATAATAAAAACAATTATGCCAAAGGCGTCGTCAATAATTAAAACATCATCTCCATTTGTACAACATGTGTAATGGGCACAAGGTCAAAGCGAACAGTATTAACAGCATTACTTCACTTATGAACTTTTGAGACACGAGTGTGAAAGCACTAGGGCAGATGGTTTCGCCGAGAGAGGGCACTTGCATGTGCCAGACTTGCGCATATTACAATCCATAAGTACTTACATAAGCGCATCAAAAAATTATTAAAAGTTGTGTTAATTCAAACTCTGTCTTAATAAGTAAAACGTATCAGGCCAATTAAAGACATTTATATAAAATAGAAATATAGAACCAATTTATCTGTATCCTAGTGTCAAACGGATAAAGCTTGCGCTTGGAACATCTGACGAGAGAGGGCACTAGTGTAATGCGCGAGAGTCTCGCGTAACATAGGCAGTGAAATACATACTAGCGAAACAACCAAAAAATGTTATAATAAAACGAAAACATCTGTCATTATGAATAAAACATAGTAGTCATTTAACCATACATACACATTGAAATTCATAACAAACAAACATCACAATACGTAGAATCCCAACAAGACAGGAAAAGCGCATTTCACCGGCATTAACAAACAAGAAAATAACTGCTAGTCAGCCAGACTATGTTACATTAAGGCAATGAGGGGTTTGAAACTATCTAAAAAATTTTGTTTCGAAGCTGCACCTGTTCATTAAGAACAAAACCGTCATTTAGAGACAGATGCTTGAAAATCTCTAATTCTTCGAGCAAGTCTAGTTTGTAATCTTTATTAGCTTCATGAAGCAGCTCTACGTCGTCCAGTACACTTGGCGTGTGCCGTAAGAGCCATAGATGTTCAGCAAAGGTGGAATTATATACGTTTTCCCCATTTTTACCTAACAAGTGTTCTTTATACCTAACTTTAATGGGTCTACCTGTCTGCCCTATGTAATAGTTTGGGCAGTCGTTACACGTAATTTTGTATACCCCGGACTCAGTGCTGAGTTCTTCTCGTGTTCCAATATTATGAATTACTCTACGTTTCAGGCTATTATTTACGGAAAAGGCAACTCTATAACCGTATTGTTTCTGTAAAAGTCTTCTTATCTTATATGAAACGTTCCCTAAAAATGGAATAGAAATAAAGCTATTACACTCATACTTTTTTCCCCTGTTATCTCCTAGAGTAGAAAATTTTACAGCTGTTTTTTTCTTAGCAATTAGGTCAATTAATTTAGGGTCGTATCCATTGTTAGTAGCTATTGATTTTAATAAAGATATTTCATTTTCAAAACAATTCTGTGCTAAAGGTGTGTTCACAGTGCGATGAACTGCGGAATGAAAAAAGGCGATCTTGTGAGTTTGAGGATGACAGGAATCTGCTGGAATAATATTATCAGAAAAAGTTTCTTTACGAAAAATGTCGAAGCTAATAGTGTTACCCGATAACTTGAGTTTCAAATCAAGAAAATGGAGTTCTCTCTCGTTATTTTGAATCTCTTTTGTGAATTTCATTTTCTCATGGAAACTGTTGAAAACATGAAACAGTTGTTGTAGATCTTGGTCACACCCTTGAAACAGTATGAGTATATCATCAACATAACGAGCATAAAAAGAAATCTTATTGCCTAACGTAGGATTGTTTTTGAAGAAATTTTCTTCTAGTGCATTCACAAAAATGTCAGCTAAGATGCCAGCTAACGGGCAACCCATGGCTAAGCCAAATGGTTGTTCATACATTTTACCATTAAACTGGAAGTAATTGTAATCTAGTACAATATGCAGTAGTGACATAAGTTCCGACAACTGTAGCTCACTTAGAGTTTTATGTTGTCGAATGTTACCTTCAATAATCTTAAGAGTGATATCCACTGGAACATTAGTGTATAAACTTACGACGTCAAAAGAAACCAAACGAGAGGAAGAAGTGATCTCTATCGACTTTAGCTTGTTTATTACCTCAGCACTATTTTTAACAGAGTAGTTGTTTCCAAAAACAAAGGCTTCTTTAATTTTAGCGTGTAAAAACCTCGCTAGTTTATGATGTGGGCTCTTTATTCCGTTAACGATGGGACGAACTGGGTGTTGTCTTTTGTGTACCTTAAACTGACTTCTAAGCATAGGTGCTCTAGGGTTCATATTAATTAAGGTTTTCTTTTGAAACTCTTTCATAAGATGTTTACTTCTTCTTAACGTATCCCTAATTTGCTTTTGTAACATAGGGGTATGATCCTGCTCAATTTCAAATATACCATTTTCTTCGAAAAAAGCCAAAGTTTTAGCAATATATTCACTTTTATAGGCTACAACAAGCGAATTTCCCTGCCCAGGTTTCAAAGGCTGTTTCTAAATACATGGACATCTCATTTAAAATCCTGAAAACAGGTATGGCTATTGACTTCACTAAACAGTGTGAGAGACGCCATTTGACACCGAATTACGTGAAGGCCTTTATCAATGTAAAACAGTGTAAGAAGTTTCCATCTACTAAAGCTAAACTGGTGAAACAAATTATGAGTGACAGAATCAGTGACCTTTATAAGAAGAAACATAAACTAAATGAAGAAGCTTACTCTTTGTATCTCTATATTACTAGAACTTTTAAAGATTATTTTAACTTTCATGTAGACAGTATTTGGCATAGTGTTAATGAGTGGTTACACAATCGTAAGGTTGAAATTCAGTGTAGGCATGATTTTAAACTTCATAAACTGGAAAATGTTACCCCAAAATCTAATGTAGTTCATGCAAAAAGAACTGTCAATTGCGAACACCAATTTTTCGACAGAGTAATAAACAAAACTTCTATAAGCTTTACCCCTCAAGAAAGCGCCATGCTAGCTAGAGGTTTTAAATATAATTTCATGCCTAATATTAAAGATCCTAAAGTGGTAGATAATTTTATTGTTGATCTTAAAGTTGGTCTTGATTCTGTAAAAACTGAAAAATCCCAACAAAATAGGATTGCTCATGAATGTAGCGCAATTATAGAAAGAGAGGTCAAGTCGGTAAAAAACAGTGATTTAAAACAGAGAGGGGGTAACATTATTACTAGTATTAACCGAAAACTAAAAAATAATGAGGCTCTCATCACTAAATCAGACAAAGGAAATTCGCTTGTTGTAGCCTATAAAAGTGAATATATTGCTAAAACTTTGGCTTTTTTCGAAGAAAATGGTATATTTGAAATTGAGCAGGATCATACCCCTATGTTACAAAAGCAAATTAGGGATACGTTAAGAAGAAGTAAACATCTTATGAAAGAGTTTCAAAAGAAAACCTTAATTAATATGAACCCTAGAGCACCTATGCTTAGAAGTCAGTTTAAGGTACACAAAAGACAACACCCAGTTCGTCCCATCGTTAACGGAATAAAGAGCCCACATCATAAACTAGCGAGGTTTTTACACACTAAAATTAAAGAAGCCTTTGTTTTTGGAAACAACTACTCTGTTAAAAATAGTGCTGAGGTAATAAACAAGCTAAAGTCGATAGAGATCACTTCTTCCTCTCGTTTGGTTTCTTTTGACGTCGTAAGTTTATACACTAATGTTCCAGTGGATATCACTCTTAAGATTATTGAAGGTAACATTCGACAACATAAAACTCTAAGTGAGCTACAGTTGTCGGAACTTATGTCACTACTGCATGTTGTACTAGATTACAATTACTTCCAGTTTAATGGTAAAATGTATGAACAACCATTTGGCTTAGCCATGGGTTGCCCGTTAGCTGGCATCTTAGCTGACATTTTTGTGAATGCACTAGAAGAAAATTTCTTCAAAAACAATCCTACGTTAGGCAATAAGATTTCTTTTTATGCTCGTTATGTTGATGATATACTCATACTGTTTCAAGGGTGTGACCAAGATCTACAACAACTGTTTCATGTTTTCAACAGTTTCCATGAGAAAATGAAATTCACAAAAGAGATTCAAAATAACGAGAGAGAACTCCATTTTCTTGATTTGAAACTCAAGTTATCGGGTAACACTATTAGCTTCGACATTTTTCGTAAAGAAACTTTTTCTGATAATATTATTCCAGCAGATTCCTGTCATCCTCAAACTCACAAGATCGCCTTTTTTCATTCCACAGTTCATCGCGCTGTGAACACACCTTTAGCACAGAATTGTTTTGAAAATGAAATATCTTTATTAAAATCAATAGCTACTAACAATGGATACGACCCTAAATTAATTGACCTAATTGCTAAGAAAAAAACAGCTGTAAAATTTTCTACTCTAGGAGATAACAGGGGAAAAAAGTATGAGTGTAATAGCTTTATTTCTATTCCATTTTTAGGGAACGTTTCATATAAGATAAGAAGACTTTTACAGAAACAATACGGTTATAGAGTTGCCTTTTCCGTAAATAATAGCCTGAAACGTAGAGTAATTCATAATATTGGAACACGAGAAGAACTCAGCACTAAGTCCGGGGTATACAAAATTACGTGTAATGACTGCCCAAACTATTACATAGGGCAGACAGGTAGACCCATTAAAGTTAGGTATAAAGAACACTTGTTAGGTAAAAATGGGGAAAACGTATATAATTCCACCTTTGCTGAACATCTATGGCTCTTACGGCACACGCCAAGTGTACTGGACGACGTAGAGCTGCTTCATGAAGCTAATAAAGGTTACAAACTAGACTTGCTCGAAGAATTAGAGATTTTCAAGCATCTGTCTCTAAATGACGGTTTTGTTTTTAATGAACAGGTGCAGCTTCGAAACAAAATTTTTTAGATAGTTTCAAACCCCTCATTGCCTTAATGTAACATAGTCTGGCTGACTAGCAGTTATTTTCTTGTTTGTTAATGCCGGTGAAATGCGCTTTTCCTGTCTTGTTGGGATTCTACGTATTGTGATGGTTGTTTGTTATGAATTTCAGTGTGTATGTATGGTTAAATGACTACTATGTTTTATTCATAATGACAGATGTTTTCGTTTTATTATAACATTTTTTGGTTGTTTCGCTAGTATGTATTTCACTGCCTATGTTACGCGAGACTCTCGCGCATTACACTAGTGCCCTCTCTCGTCAGATGTTCCAAGCGCAAGCTTTATCCGTTTGACACTAGGATACAGATAAATTGGTTCTATATTTCTATTTTATATAAATGTCTTTAATTGGCCTGATACGTTTTACTTATTAAGACAGAGTTTGAATTAACACAACTTTTAATAATTTTTTGATGCGCTTATGTAAGTACTTATGGATTGTAATATGCGCAAGTCTGGCACATGCAAGTGCCCTCTCTCGGCGAAACCATCTGCCCTAGTGCTTTCACACTCGTGTCTCAAAAGTTCATAAGTGAAGTAATGCTGTTAATACTGTTCGCTTTGACCTTGTGCCCATTACACATGTTGTACAAATGGAGATGATGTTTTAATTATTGACGACGCCTTTGGCATAATTGTTTTTATTATTCTCCATTGCATGATGTAATTTTAGTAAGTACTAATGATTTTGTGCCTACATTACTGTAGTAATTTCACCATTACTTAAGCTTCTGGTTCTCACTTTCGTTGATATGGCTTTTCTAATGAATGCGTCTTTCTGTTCAGGAAGTTTTACTTCTGATGAAGGTATATTTATATATACCGAAACCTTGGTCAAGAATTTTAATAAAAAATTTTATCCTGCAACTGTTTTTGGCTGTCATCCTTTATTGTGAAGAATTTTAACAGTTGCTGCCGCAGCCATGTTTAAAATCATGAGACAGACATTTTGACTTCCTTTTGAATGTAATTTAAAGAAAAATATTGACAATTATGTTAAAAATAACACAATACATAGGCCTACATGAGGAAAACTATACACACTTTCAATGGAAAGAACTTAGACATAACAGTAACTTAACACTGTCGCCAAATAAATATAGATTTTTACGTAATTTTTTTTCCCTTGGTGTTTACAAGGCCACTGTAATGAATGTTTGTATTAAATATCCAACTCATTTTATTTATAGTTATGGCGAAACATATACCGTGACAGTGTATTGTTTTCAGATGTCAACGTCATTAAAATAAATACACTAGAGCACATAGTCACTTTGTAGTCTGGTTTCTACAGGGAGTTCAGATATTCCCATTACAAACATCTATGTAGAGGGTAGAGAGTACATAATATTTTGAATAGGAACTCATATCCAGAAACATCATCAAATGATGCTACAGAGCGTCAGAGTTAAAAGGCGACAACACCTGTAGATGTATGTATATACAGGGTGATTCCGTAATGATGTTACATACTTTCAAGGATGATATCAATCTGAGGTAAGAGTCTCTGGTTCAGAAACAAACAAGACGAAATTCACACTCGAAAATCATTCTGATGTCTCTAACAGTGGAATATACGTAGCAGTACTGTTGTTGCTAATAAAGGGTTATGCAACTTTCAGAAGTGGGAACATGGACTGAACAAGAAAAAATTTCTAGTAAACATGGGCTCTAAAGTGCTTACCTTAAGAGCTATAAGCGCTCATTCAATAGCGGCGATGTGTTTCACACAAGAGAAGATGAACAGGTGCTTATAGCTCCTCAGGTATGTACTTTAGAGGGCAAGTTACGAGATACGTTTTGTTGTTTTGGTCCATACTACCATCTCTGAAAGTTGCATACCCTACATTCTCAGCAACAACAGTAGCGGTACATATATTCCACTATCAGAGGGATCAGAATGGTTTTCACTTGTAGCTTTTGATGCGTTAGTTTCTGAACCAGGGAACCTTACCTCAAATTGATACATTTAGCCATCTCCAACACCTTTGAAAGTTTGTAGCATTGTCACAGAATCACAGACATTTACAAACGCCGTCACTTATAACTTTGAAGCACTTTAGAATCTTTGGATGATGTTTCTGGACTTGGGTTCTGATTCAGAATATTATGAACTCATTCCCCTCCAAAAGTCCTACAAATTTGTAATGGGAATTTCCGAACACCCTGCAGAAATCACACTACGAAAGAAGTATGTGCTCTAGCCTATTTATTTTTATGAGACCAACATCTGAAAACAACACATTGTCACATTATGTTTTTCGCCGTAACTATAATTATAAATAAAAAGACTACAGCCTTGCCGCAGTGGATACACCGGTTCCCGTGAGATCACCGAAGTTAAGTGCTGTCGGGCGTGGTCGGCGCTGGGATGGGTGAACATCCAGGCCGGCATGCACTGTTGCCATTTTTCGGGGTTCACTCAGCCTCGTGATACCAATTGAGGAGCTACTCGACCGAATAGTAGAGGCTTCGGTCAAGAATACCATCGTAACGACCAGGAGAGCAGTATGCTGACCCCACGCCCCTCCTATCTGCAACCTCCATGAGGATGACACGGCGGTCCGATGGTCCCAGTATGCCACTCGTGGCCTGAAGGCGGAGTGAGAGTATATTAAATACATATAATCGTTACAAAGGAACACACATTTTGTAAACACCTGGGTACCCTTATGGCAGCCATCACACATGCCCCAGCAACACAATGAAGACTCGTAGCTTGCATTGACAGTTGCTACGACTACTATTATATTGGTGACAGACACACTTAAACATGTTGGCTTTCAGATGAAATACTTTCCTGGATATCATTTATGAACGACATAGTTTGTTGCTTGACATAAGCCCACACAAACATATTTTATTCAGTAAAATGATGACGCTTTGTGTTTTAACACAGACTGGACATTCATAATCTATTATGGTTTCTATCAGTTGCGGAGGACTGGGAGCTTTGCCTAGCCGTGCTAACTGTTACTCTGCAGAATTTTGTAATAACTCCCTATACTATATGAGATAGCTTTTATATACAGCGGAAGATACAACTTCAAAGTTGCGACACAGGTTGCGTGGGACTCTAATCGACTTAAAAATAAAAACAGACACACTGGTATATTGGACATTTCATTAAGTTTTATATTTTAATAGTTTTCACAACTGTATTTAAACGCCTATTGTCCCATATGAATTGTCGCTAGTTGCTTTGCTCGACATATTTCATGAATCCTCAGCTTTGTCCAAGGCCCATGGGAAACAAATATGCCAATGAAAAGGTATTCACTGAAGTTTTTCATGTGTTATCGAGAGTTTGCATGTGTTTAAATGCAGAGTTACGAATTATTATACAGGTTTGAAATAATAACTCGCTCTATGCTGGAGACAGATGCTGTGAGTCATAAGACCTGCAGGATCATATGCCATGATACATGCCACAGCGCCTGTACATCTCATTTGCCCCACCTCATGCACACATGACGCCAATTTGATGTCACATACAGTATCAAAGACTTCAGGAGTGGCTATCTACTTTCGTGAACTTTTGATGTGAACCTCTCTCACACATGGCATACATTTTGCACTGTGCTTTTGTATCACTTATTTCGTTTCGCTTTTCTTTGTTCTCATTTCGTCATGACTGAGTATTAGAACATAATGAAAGAGGGTGTTAAGGATTTCAGCATTGGATATAAAGACCGATTTTGCGACATTTCCTTAAAGGAGTAGGGTGTCGAGACCCATTTCACTAGGCTGAAATGTGTCAGGAGGTCGGAATTGTTCTGTAGAACTATCCTGATTTAGGTTTTTCGTATATATAATGGTGTTCATTAACGTGAATCAACAGCATAAGTTTATTTTTATAAACTACGAGTGCTGTTTTCAGGAATTGGTCTGTAATTGGAAACAGTGGGTAGCCATTGCTGTTTCAAACGACCAGCACACTGAGGATCTCTCGAAAACATGTCGGTATTAAAGATATACTTAAATGAAAGCATTGTTGCCTGGAAATGAAGTGTTCTATAAGAACTAGAGCCTTAGTCTTCCTTTATACATTATAGATAGTTGAGACTAAGTTATCTCTTAATTCTTTTTCAAATGCGTCAGTCGTTCCCTTTCTTTTTATTTTGGGCGTAGTTTGTGTCACCAGATGATCGGCATATTTTGAATAGTTACTCGCATTTCATGCCTAGTTTGTAAATTATTGACGGTTCACTACCAAGAGATGTACATAACATAGAATATTACACAACATACTTATGTGAAATTAATAAGGAAGTCCCAATATCTTTTAGAAATGTGAAGGTGAAAAAAAATTGGTAATGGCAGGACTGACCCCCGCTACTTTACACTTCAAAACTTCACACTCATAACTACATCACAATGAACTTTCGCAACTGAAAATTTTGCTCTATAACTTAGATCTCATGAAATCTTTAACCGCTGATAATTCACATGACGATAATTATAACAAATTGTATGAAGAACGACTTGTTATTATAATCTTCACTGTGCCATTGCCATGAATGGCATAGTTTCATAGTATACAAATTACGATACGAAAACTATCAACTAAAGTATTCAGAATGGCATCTCCTAAGCACCTCACATTAGATGCTAATGGAAATCGACACATGTTCCTATGTTATTCGATCATTGCTTATGATGTCATAATGAACTAAGTTTTGTGAAATGGAGGTTAACTTAGGTTTGTTTGAGCAGCTGCCATAGGGCTATAAGAATCATTCAAATGAAAACAAGACACATGGAAAACAGCTAAGTTAACTGTTTTTAATTGCAAAAATATTTGCCATAACTGTTAACAGGTTTATCCCACTGTGAGACAAGACAGTCAATGCTTTCTACCCAGATAGGCTAAGCGAATTGACGTAATGTGACGTGACAGACGGCTTGAATATACCCTGGCGTAAGAGACAGTGAGTTAAATACATGAATGAGAGAATCAAATAACTTCAAAGGAAGTCCATGGAGATTCCTTTGGAAAGGGCATAATCAAATATCTGCACTGTTCCGTTATATCCGACCCAAGCTAGGGCGTGTAATGACCACAATGTTGATGGTGGCATTAAATGTTAACATTTCTTTAATTAATCAGTTCATTTCTTAGACGTATTTTTTCTCAGTTGATGGGATTCGCTGTTTCGGTTTATTCCTAATTTTCTCTCGTTGATAGTTGGTGAAGGTTCGTAGATACTCATTTCGAAAATTTTGGGGAAATACGAGGGTAGCGTATAAGAATGTTACGTTATTTGTTGAAGTTGGACTTTGCGGTTTACATAAATTGTAAAATCTGGTCACATACTTTCTGATTATTATCAGATTAATAAATTACTATCAAATTAATACATGAAGAAATATTTTTTTAATGTTTCATTGCTGAACAGTTGCTCGTACTTTTTTTTTACGCGAACTACGTTACTTAGAATCTCTGAGATGTTTGTTTATTGACTTGTACACGAGCTGTCAAAGTGTTAATTGTTTAGTTCGGGAAGTTACAATTGTGAGTGCAAGAAGAATCCTGCCATAAATATAGTAAAACATGAGTCCGTCAATATTTCGCGCAACTTGAGAGGAAGGCTGATGAAGTGTACTTGCCTTGGAAGATGTTGCCCGGTATTGGAGTATTTGGAACGGGTAACGTTGTGCGAGTTATTGTTCCATTTTTGAGAGAAAAGGGCTTCAAGATAGAAGCAATATGGGGTCGAACACTCACTGCTGCTGAAGAAGTATCTAAGGAACTTGAGATACCGTTTTACACTAACAAAATCGATGATGTGCTGCTGCGAAAGGACGTTGATCTTATATTTATTATGTGTTCACCAAACCTTCATGCACAGATTGCTGTTAAAGCTCTGGGTATTGGGAAACATGTGCTATGTGACAAACCAACTGGGCTATGTCAAAGCGAAGCATTGAAGATGGTACGAGCAGCACAGTATTATCCGTCGCTTATTTCCATTGTTAACCACAGCTTAAGATTTCTTCCTGCATTTTCCCAGATGAAGAGAGCTATTGCTGATGGGTACCTAGGCAGTGAGAATGAAATAACCGTCTGCGACGTACGTGTGCAGATGGGAAGCCTTCTTCACGATGGTTATGATTGGTTATGTGATGATACAATGGGTGGAGGTATATTAACTCTTGTGGGTAGCCACGTAATTGACCTTGTGTCACATCTGACTGGTCAGAGGGCTTCACGTGTCCATGGCCTTGTTCGAACTTTCACGAAGAACACAGATTATGTGCGTGGCATAAGGCAGATTTCAAGTCCAGACTTCTGTGCCTTTCAGATGGAGATGAGTGGTGGCACACTTGTCACTGCAACGCTTAACAATCATCTTCCAGGAACGTTTAGCCAGGAAGTTTTAGTTTGTGGGCGTGAAGGACATTTAATGGTGCGTGGTGGAGACTTGTATGGGTACAAATCCGGTGCAGCAAAGGAAGAAGTCATATATTTGGACGTGGAAGATTTGCAGCGTGGAGGCTCTATTAATGCTGCTGCAATAAGTGTGATTCCACGCCCATACATGAAAGGATTATTTAAGATGATTAGTGCTCTTAGAGAAGCATTTCTGCCTGTTGAAGACAAGAGTGGATGGGTGAAGGAACCCGTTGCACTGGCAGCAACATTTGAAGATGGTTTGTATGTGCAAGCGGTCATAGATGCGCTACGGAAATCTAGCGCAAACCGTGAATGGGTAAAGGTGAATGTTATTACAGAGGAACCAGATCCAAACCCACTATTGAGTGCTGCTGTGCGGCGTAGTGCCATATCCATGTGACATACAGATAACCTGCTGTAAAATAACTTCAGTACTAATGTCTGCTTAGCTAACAGGTTGTGCTATCCTTTGTTCAGTCAGTATTAGATGAGATGTGTCCACTTGATGGAGTATTGTGATAGGTTAGCGTTGCTGTAGATGATGCTTTATCATTAATTACAAGGTTGTGATGAACTCCTCACAGACACTGCACCTCAGTACTTAATTGTGATTTTGTAAATTATTTTTATATTGTGTTTTAGAGAAGTTTTGTGCAGCTACACTAACTATCTGCATGCTGAATATAGAAATAAACTAAACCAGGGTTGACTTTACAGTATTTTTTCCTCATTTTTAATGGTCACCAGTCTTTGGGTCTAGAGTAAATCATTTCCTGTGGAAGAAGAAGATCAGTAATGTAACATAACTGGGAGTGTCCCCTCTTCTCACATTTTTAATAATAACCACCATACAGTATTAAAGATCTCATATCAGTTAATCTTGTTTAATACATTTATTACTGAACTACCTGGAACCAATAGAATGTAGTATTGATTTAATGCAACTGAGAAACATTATGGCACTGTTGATACCTGGGTAGAATAAGGTGCAAGTGAGAGAATCAACTAACCAAATGCAAGGATTAGCAGCAGATCGTTTTAAAAAGTCTTAACAGTGTGAGTGATTATTAGAACCAGAGACAGAGATAATTAATGAAATGTGATAACTGATACAGATTAGTGTGAAAGACAAATAAAAGTGTTTATGATGTTGAAATTGCATTCGGTTAATGGACACTAACTTTCATTTTGCAGAGCAGTCATATTGTTGCCTTGAATTACATGAATTAAGTAGCTTGTAGTTCATCAGCTGCAGTACCTTCAACTGACATTCGACATTCGCAATACCTTGGACATTTTATTATATGGTAACCATTCAGTCATTACTTTTGGATAATGTGACTTTTATTGCTAGTCTCTGTTGATCCACCATGGATAGGGGACATCGGCTGGTTAAGTAATTGCCAATTTCAATGAAACTCTTCAACAGCCATGTAATTGAGATGTTATTCTATTTTGTTTTGAAGGCTACCATTTTCGGCATTCCACTGTGCCACCTTCAGGCCCCATATGCATCATTCCAAATAACAATAACATCATATAGTGCTACAAAGCCCTGGACGCTATGAATTCAATCATTTCTGTAGTGCTTCATTTGAAGACTTCCTATCAAGCCTTCGACTGAAGCACTAGTAAAATGATCGAATTCATGACATCCAGGGTTTTATGGCACTATATGACATTATTGTTTATTTGGAGTAATGCATATGGGGCCTGAAGATGGCATAATGGAATGGCGAAACTGGTAGCCTTCAAAATAAAATAAAATCTCAGTTACATGGCTGTTGCAGAGTTTCATTATACTGAAAATTTTTTGCTATTGGTCATATTTTTATGATGAGATGCAGCAGCTATATTTCATGGTTGTGACACTGTATCTTAATTTTACAAGAGAAAGTTGAGCAGTAAAAACTTAAATTGCAATTCATTGCAATGTGTATTGTGCAAATCTTTGGTACTGTATGTAGGAAGGACAGATGGAACCAGATCTTTAACTTATGTACAGTTTATGTACAAGTGATATGTGAGTAATTAGTGACATTACACATTACTTGTGTGTGCCATAGAGTAGATGTTATGGTAGCGTTCTTGCTTCCCATTCACGGGGCCTCGGGTTCAATTCCTGGCGGGGTCAGTAATTTTTCCTGCCTCGAGATGACTGGGTGTTGTGTCGTCTGCATTGTCATAATTCATCCCCATTATGGTCGGAGGAAGGCAATGGCAAACCACCTCCACTAGGACCTTGCCGAGTACGGCGGTGTGGGTCTCCCGCACCGTCCCCTGTGCTCCTCAGAGTATGGGACCTCATCATCATCATCATCATCATCATCATCATCATTGGGTAAGGATATCACATGGAGCTTAGTTTTGATTGTCTAATGGTTGACTCACATTGTTTGTTGCATGCTCTTCTTTACAAATTGTTTGATCTGACATTCTCTGCTGCAGCATGCCCATCTTAAAGACGAAGATTTATGATGGTATTTTGTTGTCCATTAGCCCTGCATGCCTTTGCATTCTTTAACAAAATAAAATTCTCTTTTGTTGGACCCCTTAACTGGAGGGGGTGGGATGGATTATGCAAATTACATCAGAAGATCCCTTTCTATAGGCCAAATCCACAGTTTCGAATACTTTTTTTTTGCCCCTGTCGACTACTTCTCATAAACATAAGGTCCATTGTATCCGTGACATAAGGGTGATATGGACTCCCACATATTCTCTTTTGATGTTCATTATTTACTGCAGTATCAGTATAACCTACAGTTTGTGTAAAGAGCTATTGTAATATCAGGTATTTAAATACTGTACATCTACTCTATGGCACACACAAGTAATGTGTAATGTCACTAATTACTCACATATCACTTGTACATAAACTGTACATAAGTTAAAGATCTGGTTCCATCTGTCCTTCCTACAGTCCGTAGATGGAAATTTTGGGCCATATTTTTATCTCAAATTTAAATTTTTTTATAAAATATTGTGTAATGCAAATGTATTACAAATATCTGTCAGAGATAATTACTAAATAATCAGAATGAGATTGTACACAGTATTATGTAAATTTCCTTACCCATTTATGGTCACACAAAGGTCTGCAACAAAATTAAAATCATGTTAATTCCCCAAGAAAGTTCAACAGCAGATGACAATTTCCAACTGTTATGATATAGTAATTTCATGGAGTTCAGCAACTATCTCACTTCCAAATGCAGGCAACAATTGCACAGGTCTACACAACAATATAATTTGATACTGACAACTTGAATCATAGTTACATGACAGGATCAGAGTTATGGGGAACTATGATTAATTGGAAGGAAAACATGCATTGATGCATATCATAATTTACTGTGTTATATGAGTAAACATTAGTGGTCATAGAGTGGACATACACAGTTTGAGCATAGGAACTATTTTTATTGTTCATGGTGTTTAATAATTGTTTTGTGATGGCCTTTCTTCAACAGTTCATTAACATCAGAAGTTCATCCAGTACTAATAATGTTTTGTACAGAGTGTAATAGCTGTTGGTAGTGTCATCATGCAAGGGTGCTCATACCTGGGGGCCAGGCTTCCCACCTCATGTTATACATTGCTGAACTGTGTGCATTTTGTGCATGCATCAGATTTGTGGTAACAGGATTGCATTACCCATAGGTAGTGCCCTTGATGGTGAACCTGTGTTGTTTGGTGGGTTTTGACATGTTGTGGCCTCAGGCATATCCTGTTATTTTCACTAATGGCAGATTGTGGAAAAGTCTGCATTACATACATTACCCAAACCTGTAGCCACTATCAGGGTTCAGATGGGCATCTCTGTGGATTCTTGAATAATGGGGGCCCAAAGCTGTGTTGCTGAAACCAAAATTATTGTTGAATCATATTCCAGTGAATGTCTGATAGACATCAGTGCTCAGGAAAAGCAGACTTGATGTGATGTGGGATGGGAAACATCATTAGCTGAGATAGCACTTGCAATTGGATAATGCATGGAGTCAAGTCATTTTCACAATATGCTCTCAGTGAAGATAACAAAATGTGCTCAAAACCATTGTGTGCTGCAACCTGTCAGACAGCTGTGATTTGCATTATCACCATTGATGGTACTCCCTATGGGTAGCATTACAGCCCACTAATAAATCATGTAAGGTGGGCAGCCTGTATGAGTGACTGATGTCCAGTGGTAGTTTTGTGTTAGGATGTAGATGATGACTGATCCCAGTCCCAAAACATCTAAAAATAAAATTATGATGATGAATCACCATGACCAATAAAATCTTAGTTGCAGTTGAAGATTTAGTTAATGAAAGAAAAATGAAAATTACGTGTATGTTTCAGTGGTACACAGTGTAGCATAGAATAAAACTGCAAAGTGTAACAGTGGCAAACTGAGCGAATTAGCTCATGTGGGGTTTTGGGAACTTGAAACATTTTCCTCAGTTGCCTTTGAAATATCTTACCATTTTACTTCTGTATGTATCCAGCTGTTTTGTTCTTAATGTATTTGTGACATTTATTGCTCACATTTAATGACCTGATCTTTATGGAAAGAGGAGGAAAATTTGTTTTTATTGTCATAATTTTCTCTTATTTTTCCATAATTAAGTAAACAGTTTGCGGCCCTTTGCTAGAAGCACAAGCAAACACACTACTTTTATTTATTTATTTGTGTGTTTGCATTAACCCTGTAGGAGAGTGACATCACAGGGCATGTTATTAGCTTCACCCTGTGCATTACTGCTGAAGGGAGACATGGGGCAAGGAAGTGCCATTTTCCATACACAGTACTGGCAACTTAACTCAGACTGTGACATTTGCATTTTGTTCTTTGTATGGACCAACTATCATTTTAAAAGTGACCTGCAGATGTAACAAACATGTAAATATTTAATGTATAGCTGAAATTTTTCAGTACTCACATAAAGCACTATTAAGCAACATACAGAAATTAATGATAAAGACATCTAGGCTGCCATAGCACCTTTGCGTAGTTTAATCACAAGGGCTCAGAATACTCACATCATATACACTTTATTTCTTGAAGATTTTGTGATGTATGTTAGCTATGACCTAGGGATCCCAGACTTACAAAGATTAAGTCAACCCAAGGCACTGTCAACAGTGACATAATGTTTTTACTAACAGCAACTGAGAAGAGATGCACAATTGCCAAATGTAGTTTTTGTTTGTATAGTGTGATCATAATTTTATTTTCGTGGATGTTTCAGTTAACAAACTTTTATTTGACTGTGACTAACATTAAACTGTTTTAAGCCTGTAGTTGATTTAACTTTAGAAAACTGATTAAAAACTATGTAAACTGTTTTGTTAAGTCACCTTTCTGTTTGAAAATACCTGTCATCTAGACTTTGTACAGTGTTGTTTAGCTTTTATGCAATACTTAAGTCAGTATAGTTCTCCGAAGTAGTTGTGACTGTATAAAATAGAGGAACCACACACATTGCCCAAGTATGATACCTGAACCCAGTAAAATTTAAAGTTTCTGAATGATACTTATTAGGGTAGCCTACTACTGAAAAGAAATGTCTTTCTCATGCTTTCTAGATATTTCATTGAAATTATTGCAGATGCCTTGTTTCGACCTACATCTGTATTTCAACATACAGTAACTTTGAGGTCTCCTTATCTCCTTATACATTTACTAAACATTTGTATAGTACAAATTAATTTTGCAGTTATTACAAGTATTTCAGATTCAGTTAGAAATCTCATAAGCTATAACTCCTTGTATCTGATGAAACAAATATTTGTTTTTTATATGTTACAGGTTACAGTGCCAAACATTTCTTGAGAAGTACAAAAAAGAACTACATTTTGCTGAGTTATTACTGAATTTGATTTCACCTTTTTTTCTCACCCTGTGTTGTATTCTGTGCTTCTAAACATAGTTGAAGTTGAAAGAAATTTATATGATTTTTTGCCTGTGATGAGAATGACTGGCATTTGTGTAAGGATGTTGTCTATAATGATGAACATTTGGACAGGGTTGTGAAAAATACCTTTGTTAATAAACATAGCGAAAATAAATGCAAGAAAATACTTTTCTTTGTGTATTGAACACCTGAGCACTGACAAATGTTTAAAATTTGATAGCAGGGAAGAGCAATGTTTTCCCTTGGCCTCTGCACACACTATAATAATTTAAGAAGTTGGATATTTGAACAGTGCCTTATAAAAATGCATTGTTTCCATGATTCTTTGATTGCCCTTATATGTGCTTAGTTGTACCAGAAGTGTTATACCTACAACATACAATAAAAAGTCACAAAATGCAAGTTGAGCAAAATTGTACATAACTTGCGACTGTTTTGGTCAGTTAGAATATGCTGTGTTTAGGGAAAAAGCTCTATGTGCTGACACATAGTTCAAAAACTTGAATATATTAGTGATTAATCTTGGTGTTATCTTATGTGTACTTTTTGTTCCATGGACTCCTAGTGAGGAGATCGTCAAGAATGTGAACCTTGTGAAAACAATTACGTACAGTTAATTTTTACATTGAAAAAAGATATGCTAATGTACCTTCCTTAGACCTTAAATGAAATAGTTCACATGGATGTGGGAAAGTAAAGGAAATTTTTAATGTATTTTATTTAAAAGGTAATACAAACTTCTCACCAAAGCTGTAAATGTTCAGTAAGCTGATGTGCATATAATAATTCTTAGACTATTGTAGTCATACAACATCAAACAGAAAAATCTGCCAAACCCAGTGCGGGCATCCAGTCTTGAGTTGGTTGCTTCACGTATGTTACAGGTAGTCACTCATTCCCTCGCAAGCATATAGGACTTTATATCAACAAAAATAATCAGTACTGGAAAATAATATAAACTTGATAGATTCATCAAGCAGCAGCAGGAAAACACATGAAAGTTAAGGAAATGTGCAAGCTTTCAGAGCCATGGCCGCCTCTGTCTGGCATCTGGATGAAGAAAAAGGACTGGTGAGGTTTAGGAATAGAACAATTACAAAGTTGCCCAGAATCCCAGGTCAGAGAGGACTTACCTGACAGGATGAAAGGGAAAGACTGGTTGTTGGGACTGTGTTGCACAAGATTTGAAATCTTGAAAGTGTAAACGTGGAAAATAGGGTAATAAAAAAGATAGAGCTTACTGACAAAACATTATGCAAGAGTTAATATGAGGAGGAGGCTAAGTGCATTATACATTGTAGACATGTGAGGTGAGGGAGTTGGCAAAGATAAACAGGTCGGAAAGTAAAAGATATGGAAAACTAAAAGGTAGCAAAGAAAGGAATAGTTACTGAAAAGAAATTCAGAGACCAAAGAAATTAACGTGTATTAAGGCTGGGTGTATGACGAGAACCAAGAATATGTTGTAAAGCCAGAGAAAATGTTGTGAGAGGGGAGAATCCAGTATGACATGTACAGTGAAATAGGCACTGGGGTCATGACTGTCATGTTGCAGAGCATACTCTGCAATAGCATATGTGTGTAGTCAGTACACACCTTCTTTCTGTGTCCATTTGTCCTACCTCACAACTTGGTGGCAGATATCATTGTAGAAAGACAAATATTGTTTACGTAATAGGCAGTATACAATATGTCGTTTCACATGTGCCTGCCTTTTTCATAGTATATGTTTTGTCAGTTACTTGGCTGGTATAGGTGGTGGCAGGAAGGAGCATAGGATAAATCTTACAGGGCGGATGGTCACGGGGTAGGGGCCATAGGTAGGAGAATGGCTGCAGAAGGAGCATAGGATCTGGCCAGGCTATTTTGGAGATTGGGGGAATGACAAAAAGTTATTGTTGGTGTGGTGGACAGAATGGACCTCATTTCAGGGCATGATTTTAGGAAGTCATAACCTTGTTGAAGTGGCTGATTAATACATTACAGATTAGGATAGTAATGAGTGACTCGAGGTGTATTCCCTAGTTCTTTTTAGAGGATAAGCAGTACCAGGATTGGCTGCAGCCGGGAAATCTGCTTTTGAACTAGGATAGTGTGGTTATTACATCCAGTGAAGGCTGAGATGAGAATGGTGGTGTTACTACAAAGAGTCTGCATCTGAAAAAAATACATTTGCCTTGAATACTAAGGCTGATGGGAAGGAACGTTTGACGTGGAGAGTACTGTTGCTTGTTAGTGGGTTTCATGTTAACTGAAGGTATAGCTGACCCTTGGTGAGAATGTCAGCATTAAAGTGATGAGATTCAGAATAGGACCATGTGAAATTTAATTGGGAGAATATATGTAGAGATTACAAATTTTTTAACAGGTGAGCCTTGCCCAAGTCCATATGGTAAAGATGTCAGCAATGTATCAAAATCAAACCTGGGTTTGAAGGTTAATGGGTCCCCCCTCTAAGTGACCCACGAAAAGGCTGGTAAAGGAAAGAGCCATTCTGGTTTCCGTGACTGTCCCCCCAGTTTGTTTGTATGTCTACGCCTCAAAGGTAAGACATTTGTTCGTAAATATAAAGTTACATGCTACACAAATTGGAGTGGCATACATTAAACCAAAGACTTTTTCATTACAGCTGGACTTTCTCATGAAATTTCAATCATCAACTTTGTCCTCATAATGCGAAAATATTTTGTTGGCACCAGCCTACAGAGGAAGAAATGATAATCATCATAAAATGGCGGAAATCAGAGCTCATATGAAAAGATTTGAGTGTTCATTTTTCCCGTGCACTGATCGAGAGTGGAGTGACAGAGAAGTAACTTGAAAGTGGTTTTATGAACCCTCTGCCAGGCAGTTAATTGTGAATTGCAGAGTAATAATGTAAATATAGATGTTGATTAAGGTGAGCAAGAAGGACATCATAGTTTGGAATCGGATGGTGGTTGAGGTAATGTTCAGCAGCAGACAGATGATGTACGTGAATAAAATTGGTGTAGAGAGAGGTGGTATAATGGTAACAGGCAAGCTGTGTGGTGAGAGTGGGCTGGGCAAGGATTTAAGACGATCTAGGAAATGGTGGGTTTCTTTAATATACGAGGGTAGTCTTGGTACTGTAGGTTGCTGGTGTTGATCAATTAAGGCAAATGTACTTTCAGTGAGTGCTTTGAAGCCAGGAACTATGGGACAACCAGGGTGATTGTGTTTGTGGGCTGTAGGAAGAAGGTAAGAGGTGGGAGTGTGTGGTTTTGGTGGGATAGGAAGTTCTGTGGACTGAGGTGTTAATCCTGCTTAGGGGCCCGAGCTTTAAGGACAGACTGCAAGTTAGTTTGTATCACAGAGATGGGATCTTAATGGCAGATGCAGTATGTAAAAGTGTCAGAAAGCTGGTGTAGACCCTTGCTTACATACTCCCATCGGCCAAGTACCACAGTGATAGATACCTTGTCTGGTAGAAGGATGATGGAGTCATCAGTTTTTAGGGAATGAAGAGCCTGGAGTTCTACAGAGGACAGGTTAGGATTGTGTCGGTCCCTACAATATGATCCTAACCTGTCCTCTGAGGTTTTCCAATCTCATCCGGTGCAGTCCCCAACCATCAGTCTTTCCACAGTATTTCCTCAGAGCAACTGTCCGACGTCTTTAGGTGGTTTAACCTTGCTGGTGGCTAGGTACGACTGACAGTATCTGCACGTGCGACACCCCATTTTTAGAATGCGCGTGAAGATTGCGCAGGCACAGAAATCGCACATGCGCAATGATTTGCATCATATTCAAACGCCCTCTGCCAAAAATCATAGAGTGGTTCTCCTGCCAAAAATCGCAGAGTGGCTCTCCTGCGCTGTACTGTAATGTGTGTTTACTAACAGTGCAACCAGAAGTTACGCTCTAAAAACTGTACTAGACCAACGTTATGATGGATCTGTTATCGAAAAATCTTAATTTCTGGTCATGATTTAATAGCAGTCAATGCAGGGTTCCAAGCTATGCTCAGTTGAAATCCCACATCCCTGTTGATGAGATTATTGGCTGTATAGATATTTATTGCTTCCTTAATGATATAATCCCAGAAAGATGATGCTGGGGATAAAACTTCCGTCTTTTCATAAATCATGCGATGGCCTGTATTGAGACAGTGTTCCACAATTGCCGACTTCTCCTGTTCACGAAGGCGTGTACGACACTGGTGTTCATCACAGCGTCCTTGTATTGTGTAATATGCCTGGCCTATACATGCTGCCCCACACTGACAATGACTTCCTCAGGCCAAGATAATCCTTAACCGATCCCAACAGGTTTCTCTGTTTTGCTTATGGTTGAAAGACAGACTTAATGCCATATCTTCTGAGGACTCCTCCGATTCTTGACGACATGGTACCAAAATACGGCAAAAAGGCCAAAGTGATAGGTGTCTTCATATCTTCATTCTGC
Organism: Schistocerca cancellata; assembly: GCF_023864275.1. NCBI lineage: Eukaryota > Metazoa > Arthropoda > Insecta > Orthoptera > Acrididae > Schistocerca > Schistocerca cancellata. Next base: position 914,274,296 of record NC_064628.1, on the reverse strand, counting down.
TCAATAGATTGAACTCACTGGGGCCTGAATGTATTACATATCTGTCTCTCAGAATAACCTTTCTGTTGGAACACTGTCTTCAAATGTTGTATTTCACTTGACAGGCTTTCAGGATCAGATTCCACTTGTGCTCTATAAACTAACTTACATTGTGCAGAATAATGGCAGCTTGTGGCCTGCACGTTTGTATGCAATGGCTTGCAGTAGACGCTGTGTCCCAAGGTTACATCTGCTTTTCTTTGTACCAAAACATCATTGTTTGTAAAGTTTATATTTGGATGGAGTGAATTCAGATGCTGAAGAAACGTAGGTAGGGTATCAAGTTCATGTGGTCACACCACAAACTGCAGGAAACAAGAGGGACTGAGAGTGAGAACTTGCCTTTTCTTCAAAGTCCACAGTAAAATAATAATTGGCCTCAACAGGAGACACAGGGCTTCCCATTATGACACTGTCCACTTGTTCAAAATATTGGTAATGAAATAAGAAGTTTGAATGTGGCACCATCTATCTGCAAATCATTGATTTCCACACCTGCGCATTCTAGAAATGGGGTATCGACATGCAGATACCGTCAGTCTTGCTTAGCGATCAGCAAAGTTGAACCACCTGAAGATGTCGGACAGTTGCTCTGAGGAAATATTGTGGAATTTGCGCCATGTCACCCGGCGGCATACCCGTGAAGACTATTTACAACATATCTGCTGGGAAAGCTTGAAGAGTCACAATCAATCTTTCCTTCTCACCTTGCCTATAAAGTCTCCCCAGACCCAAGATCCTGGGCAGCTTTTCTGTAACTGTACCCATTTCCTAAACCTCACCAGACCTTTGCCTTCATCCCTCTTCCTTCCTCTTCAACCCTTTTGCCAGGAGTGGCAGCCACTGGCTTTCAAACTTTTGTGTGTTTTCCCCCTGCCACTGCTTGGTGAGTAGATTTTTTTTTATCAATCCAATGATATTATAATGGACATTCATATTTTCGTAATATAAATAAGTTGGTAATTAGATTTTGCAGTGATATGTAGTATCAGGAATTGCAAATATGGAACTGATGTGGTTATGTTTATTTCTGAATACCTCTTGGTAATGGAATGTCAACTGCCTGTAAAGGTGCAAGAATTAGCAATCAACAGGGTGGCATCAAAGGCAATTGAAACTATAGAATTTAAAATACAAAATGGTTTCCATCCAGTCTTGCAGTCTCTTAATAGATTCCAGTGACCATTTCATTCACAAACAGAGAAAGGTCTTAGTCTCCCCTCATCCTGAGAATAGGTGGCTCCTCCATCAACATGGCGTCTGACTGCACCTCCCCTCCTGTATGAATCTACCTAGCCTACCCTTATTTCCTTTCAGAGGATGGAGCTAACAGTTTATTTATGAAAGGAGCTATAAAAAGTATAGTGAGGTATGAGAGAAAAGTGAACAGTTTGCATTCTGGCAAATAAGTCTCTCTCTCGTGCAGTTCCATTCTCTTGATAGAAGATTATTTTTCTTTGGTCACAGGTTTTGATCCAGGAGGTTTGTGTAGCATTTGGCATTTATATTTTTCATTATGGAATTAATAAGAAAATTTCTAATGTGAAGTAACCTAGGTGTTGATACCACATCAGAAACATTTGAAATGTTGAGGAGGTCATAATGGTGATGCTTGGCTGTTCCTTATAAATGTGTTTGATTAGTCAATTTCACAAGGACCAGCAGTCATTGATGAGGGCACAAGAAGTGAATATCCTTTCACAGGAAAAGTGGACTAAAATGTGAGAGATGAACATATCCCTTGCAGTCCCCGAATGCCCCCTCCCCTTCCCGCATAACAAGAAAAGTGATTTAATCAACATTGCTTGCATCTTATTTATACCATTCTGAAATTTTTGTCAATTTCTGCTAATGGATAGCAATGTTTGTGCAGTATGTGTTCTTTGTATTTGGGTATTAGGAGTAACATAATACAAAAAAATGTATCAAATTTTGCTGTCACTATATTCAAAATATCCTGGAGAATTTATACAACACTTTTACTTCGCCCCCATACCCATCTCAACCCAAAAGGGGACTACTAATTGAAAAACCTGTTAGTTCAGTCTTTTTTTATACAACAATTGATTGCTTTGTGTGGAAACGTGGCCAGTTAACATTCAGTTTCATGAATACTTCATAACAATAACACAGAGTTCATCTGTTTAATCTTAGGTATTTTTTTTTATTTACATATTTCTTACCTAGTCTTCTACATAAAGAGTTACTGCTATTACACACTTCTTTCGACAGTGTATTTACCATCTCCATGACTCACATTGCACCCATTATTGAACTATATTTACATAAAATATTCCATAGCATCTGACTCTTTACAGAAAGTGGTGATGTTTATCAGAAAGAAAGGGGCTTTGTTCATCTACAAAACAAAATAATTGTGATTTCTTCATGTATCTTATTAGACATAATCATTCACCCAGATGCTCTATCCAATTAATTTTTTATGATATAATTGAATTACTTTTGCTAGAAATGACAATTCATATACATTTCATTCATTACTCTTTGTTTAGACTCATGCTTCCAACATCTTTTCATTTTTTTTGTTGTGCTTAGAAATTATGCTATTCAATACAGTGTGTCCACTTCGCGAGTAGTGTGCACAAAAAGTTCCAGCTGCTTTAGGAAACAATTTGGCATTTCTGTAAACCTGTTAAGAAATGAGTAGCTTACACCAACTATTGTCAAATTCTACTGTTATCCGTATTTTAGAATATGTACTGTTGAATCATATATTATGACTGTCTTCTGGAAACCAAATTAACCATTGTTTGCAGTGCATGTGGCAGTATGAGTAACTCAAATCTGACTGCTGATAAACCTCAACAGGTATCAGGAGCTATTCTATCTGCAGTGCGCTTCCCACGTCTGTTAAAGTGTGTGTGACAGAATTAATACAGAGAATGCTATGATTGGTATGTTCCCACAGAGGATCAACTGGGTTACGATCTTGGGACCAGAGAAATACTTGCCAATGGCTGCGAATGGTCTGCAGGTAGTTGAACATAACCATTTCCAGTCAATGATTGGTTCAGTTGGTCCAGAGGACTCAGTCAATTCCATGTAAACACAGCTCACACTAGCTTGCACAGTGCCTTGTTGACAACTTGGGTCCATGGGATCTGTGCCACATTCTCACCCTGCCATCAGCTCTTACCAACTGAAATTGGGACTCATCTGACCAGCAGTTGGTTTTTCAGTCTTCTAGGGTCCAACTGATGCGGTCACGAGGCGAGGAGAATTGGTGCAGGCGATATTGTGCTGTTAGCTGTTGGCGACCATGTCTTGGTCGTTAAGTGAAGGTCGTCAGCCACTGAGTTGTCCGTTGTAAGAGGCAATACCTGAAATTCAGTATTCTCGGAACACTCTTGACACTGTGGAGGACAGAATATTGAACTCCCTAATGATTTCCGAAATGGATTGTCGTACACATGTAGTTCCGACTACTATTCCGAGATCAAATTTTGTAAATTCCCATTGTGTGGCCTTAGTCATATGAATCACCTGAATACAAGTGACAGCTCCACCAATGCTCTATCCTTTTATACATTGTGTATGTGATACTACCATCATCTGTATGTGTGCATGTCACTATCCCTTGACTTTTGTCACCTCATACCTGTGCAATGAAAAACATGAAATTGATTAAAACTTTCATGACTTACTATTCGGTTGAAAAGTTGTCTAGGAATTTTTATTTCTAAGGTCTTTTTGTTCATTTAACGTTCTGTTCAACTAATCTTTTAGATGGACGTAAATCTCTATTTCTTTCACCAAATCCATGACTTTACCTATCTGTAAATTATGTAATATTTGTAGTGATTTATTAATATTAGGTATTTTGTGGTTGGCATCGTAAAGTATGCCAGAAAGGTGGAATAGCTTTGTGACTTCTTGTCATGTGTTCTTTAAATCGGGTGCTAACCTTCCTTCCTGAACTATCATTAATCATTGCATACAACTGCTACTCATTCCTAAACAATTTATCTCTAAGAAAATGGGGTTGGAATGGTTTCTTGCTCAGCATGTACATTAGCTGATAATTTTCATTAACACTTTAGAAGACAAGTTTTTTAACAGACTGACCTGAAGAAATCTTTTATTGGTATAGGTATGTCAACGACATTTTAATCCTATTCAGTGACACAACAGAAGAGAGTAATGCCATTCATTCACAATTCAACAAAGGAAGATTAGCATCTGATTTACAGAACACATGACAATGACAACAGCACTTTTGCCTTTGCTGCGCACTTAAAAGATGCCAATCACAAAATACATAATATTAATAAATTACTGCAAATATTACATAATTTATGGAAAGGTAATGGACGTGATGGAAGAAATTGCTAAACAATTTTTGTTCAGTTCTATGACAAAGTATTACAGAACCACAGAATGCACAGTCATCACTATACTTGTTAACAGAAGTGACCCTAATGCAAAAGATCATGCAACTGTACAGGAGGTCATAAAAGTTTTTTCGATTTTCACATTTTTCATTACTCTTTCATTATACAGCTGTAAGTGCATTGCTTTAAAAAATTTAATGCTAAAATGTAAATTATACACCATATTTTTATTTTAATTAAATACATGTTAATAGTTTACACCCAAATAAAGAATAACAACCATTGTCTACCATCTGTATATGCTGAATACATTGACTTTTTATATACAAAGATCTATGTAACAACTGTTCAAAAGTAATGTGCTCCCATAATAACCAAAAAGTATTTCTAATTTATTTTATGACAATTACATTCAGTCATAATTACAACAGGGGGACAAAGATCCCTATAGCATATGCACTATGAACGAATCTTCCATACAGTAAGTTACAATTGTCCTGGTGTATCTTGGGATATGACTTGTTTGTATTTTTCATTTATAAGTGATACTAGTGCATTCAATGTATAATGCTTCTGTTTTAGATGCAAATGGCGTAAGGTTGAAACTGTACAATCATACATCAAAGTAAGAAAATGTCAGCTGAAAGTATCATAAAATCATTTAAAAACTTCATTGCAGCTGCATACCAGTGATAACGAAGGTTAACAATATGTATTCAGTTTGTCCCTTTATATATATGTCTGCTTGTGTCTGTGTATGTGCGGTTGGATATGGGTGTGTGTGCGAGTGTATACCTGTCCTTTTTTCCCCCTAAGGTAAGTCTTTCCGCTCCCGGGATTGAAATGACTCCTTACCCGCTCCCTTAAAACCCACATCCTTTCGTCCTTCCCTCTTTCCTGATGAAGCAACCATTGGTTGCGAAAGCTTGAATTTTGTGTGTATGTTTGTGTGTCTATCGACCTGCCAGCGCTTTCATTTGGTAAGTCACATCATCTTTGTTTTTAGATATATTTTTCCCACGTGGAATGTTTCCCTCTATTCCCAGCTTCACACGTCCGTCCACATCAAACCCACCAACAAGCAACAGTACCTCCATTATGACAGCTGCCACCCATTCCACATCAAACGGTCACTTCCCTACAGCCTAGGTCTTCGTGGCAAACGAATCTGCTCCAGTCTGGAATCCCTGAACCATTACACCAACAATTTGAAAACAGCTTTCGCATCCCGCAACTACCCTCCCGACCTGGTACAGAAGCAAATAACCAGAGCCACTTCCTCATCCCCTCAAGCCCAGAATCTCCCACAGAAGAACCACAAAAGTGCCCCACTTGTGACAGGATACTTTCCGGGACTGGATCAGACTCTGAATGTGGCTCTCCAGCAGGGATACGACTTCCTCAAATCCTGCCCTGAAATGAGATCCATCCTTCATGAAATCCTCCCCACTCCACCAAGAGTGTCTTTCTGCCGTCCACCTAACCTTCGTAACCTCTTAGTTCATCCCTATGAAATCCCCAAACTACCTTCCCTACCCTCTGGCTCCTACCCTTGTAGCCGCCCCCGGTGTAAAACCTGTCCCATGCACCCTCCCACCACCACCTACTCCAGTCCTGTAACCCGGAAGGTGTACACGATCAAAGGCAGAGCCACGTGTGAAAGCATCCACTTGATTTACCAACTGACCTGCCTACACTGTGAAGCTTTCTATGTGGGAATGACCAGCAACAAACTGTCCATTTGCATGAATGGACACAGGTAGACAGTGGTTGTTGGTAATGAGGATCACCCTGTGGCTAAACATGCCTTGGTGCACGGCCAGCACATCTTGGCACAGTGTTACACCGTCCGGGTTATCTGGATACTTCCCACTAACACCAACCTGTCAGAACTCCGGAGATGGGAACTTGCCCTTCAGTATATCCTCTCTTCTTGTTATCCGCCAGCCCTCAACCTCCGCTAATTTCAAGTTGCCGCCGCTCATACCTCACCTGTCTTTCAACAACAACTTTGCCTCTGTACTTCTGCCTCGACTGACATCTCTGCCGAAACTCTTTGCTTTTACAAATGTCTGCTTGTGTCTGTGTATGTGCGGTTGGATATGGGTGTGTGTGCGCGAGTGTATACCTGTCCTTTTTCCCCCCTAAGGTAAGTCTTTCCGCTCCCGGGATTGGAATGACTCCTTACCCTCTCCCTTAAAACCCACATCCTTTCGTCTTTCCCTCTCCTTCCCTCTTTCCTGATGAAGCAACCATTGGTTGCGAAAGCTTGAATTTTGGTGTATGTTTGTGTTTGTTTGTGTGTCTATCGACCTGCCAGTGCTTTCGTTTGATAAGTCACATCATCTTTGTTTTTAGATATATGCACCTGGTGTACCTGTCATGCGTGACACTGAGTTACATGGTGTACATGTCACATGTAACATTGCCTCATTATCAAACCTTCCAGCTCAAACATTTTTGTAGGGTTTCGTGTTTCTACCCAAGAGAACAGCCCGATTGTAAAACCCACCAACTTACTGCAGTGTATTCTAGTCACAAAACTGACAACATACGCAACAACTAGAAAGCCAGTACATGAGTTGCTTCTCAACTAGTACGTTGTTCTGGTTAAGGGCCACTAAACTAATAGTAAGTGTTAGAAGCCAAAAAGTTCCTATAAAATTAATGAAAATGTCATGGAACACAGTAATAGGTCATTGAATTGCTAAAATTTTTGGCCTCAGAACAAGTGCTCCTGAAAGTAGGAAATGGCCCTTCCATTAACACTCCTTTTACCATCAACTGGGTTTTAAAGCCATTACTTTTCTTTCCCATTTCTTCACTCAGTATTTTGACTTCATTTTCCTATTTCCATTTTGTTTGACAAACATTGACTTTTCTTAAAGATTTTTATACATGTTCCAAAATTTTGTGACCCCTGTTAAATGCATGCTACCCAAATATTTGGGAAAATCACAACATGATGAAGGGATCATCAGAATCAAATTATCTAAGGTAAATTAAGTAAGACTACTACAGTATGTGGTGAAGCTCCCATGCACTGTGATAAAAATCCTCAACATAATTCTATGTCACATCAGACTTTGGCTGTGCTCAGAAAGAATGAAATAAGATAGTATATGGTGTGTGGGTGTGATATTTTTGCAAGTGATAGATCAAAACTATGAAAAAATATCCTGTAAACTTCAAAAGTAAATACTTGTTTGTGATATAGGAAACTACACTTGTGTCAGGGAAATGTCAGTATTCAGTGGTGTGGGCTGGTCCCTTCCTGTTGACATTCGTGACTCATTTCATATTGGTAGAATACGAATTAGTCCTCTTGAGTGGGATGCTGTTATCAGATAAAGCACTTACAATAGTCTCTTACGTCAACTGTCCTGAAGATGTTGTTTTGAGGTTGTGCAGAACAAGAATACTGATTCCGTTGCATGTGAACAATGTAAACAGCGAAACAGAGCCATATTATTCCATGCATGGAACAGCAGACATTTTATTCTGTTACTATTTAGCTAGCGGCACTAATCGTAGCAATTTATCGTAGATCGCTGGAAGAACGTAAAGTACCTAGCGACTGGAAGAAAGCGCAGGTCGTTCCCATTTTCAAGAAGGGTCATAAATCAGATGCGAATAATTATAGGCCTATTTCGCTTACGTCAATCTGTTGTAGAATAATGGAACATGTTTTGTGTTCTCGTATTATGACGTTCTTAGATAATACAAATCTCCTTCATCATAACCAACATGGATTCCGCAAACAGAGATCATGTGAAACTCAGCTCGCCCTATTTGCCCAAGAAATTCACAGTGCCGTAGACACTGGCGAGCAGATTGATGCCGTATTCCTGGACTTCAGGAAGGCATTTGATACGGTTCCGCACTTACGTTTAATGAAAAAAATACGAGCTTACGGAATATTGGACCAGGTTTGTGATTGGATTCAGGATTTCCTAGAAGAAAGAACACAACATGTCATTCTTAACGGTTCAAAATCTGCAGATGTAGAGGTAATTTCGGGAGTACCGCAAGGAAGCGTGATAGGACCTTTATTGTTTACAATATACATAAATGACTTAGTTGACAACATCGGTAGCTCCGTGAGGCTATTTGCAGATGACACGGTTGTCTACAAGAAAGTAGCAACATCAGAAGACTCGTACGTACTCCAGGAAGACCTGCAGAGGATTAATGCATGGTGCGACAGCTGGCAGCTTTCCCTAAACGTAGATAAATGTAATATAATGCGCATACATAGGGGCAGAAATCCATTCCAGTACGATTATGCCATAGGTGGTAAATCATTGGAAGCGGTAACGACCGTAAAATACTTAGGAGTTACTATCCGGAGCGATCTGAAGTGGAATGATCACATAAAACAAATAGTGGAAAAAGCAGGCGCCAGGTTGAGATTCATAGGAAGAATTCTAAGAAAATGTGACTCATCGACGAAAGAAGTAGCTTACAAAACGCTTGTTCGTCCGATTCTTGAGTATTGCTCATCAGTATGGGACCCTTACCAGGTTGGATTAATAGAAGAGATAGACATGATCCAGCGAAAAGCAGCGCGATTCGTCATGGGGACATTTAGTCAGCGCGAGAGCGTTACGGAGATGCTGAACAAGCTCCAGTGGCGGACACTTCAAGAAAGGCGTTACGCAATACGGAGAGGTTTATTATCGAAATTACGAGAGAGCACATTCCGGGAAGAGATGGGCAACATATTACTACCGCCCACATATATCTCGCGTAATGATCACAACGAAAAGATCCGAGAAATTAGAGCAAATACGGAGACTTACAAGCAGTCGTTCTTCCTACGCACAATTCGTGAATGGAACAGGGAAGGGGGGATCAGATAGTGGTACAATAAGTACCCTCCGCCACACACCGTAAGGTGGCTCGCGGAGTATAGATGTAGAATGTAGAATCAACAAGCAAGAATGCTGAACGACATCGTCAGTGCTGCATTCAGTCTGCAAAAATGTTCATCATGCATGGAATCAAGGGGTCCCATCCAATAGTCTGTATGGAGGGTGACCTATATTTAGTCACAAAAAGTCCCAGTTCTGTCCCTGTTAGAAAAGTGCATAATACTGACTTCAAAACAATTTTCTTGAGAGAAAAACATGACTGCACTATATTTTTTACTTTCCTGAAGAGCTGGAGTGTGAAGGGGTGGGGGTGGAGGGGAGGAGCAGACCTCCCCTTGCCCTCTGGTATGTGCACACTTGTGTGGGATCATTCACAACAAAGGCAAAGGATTGCAGTAGGCCTCACACAGTTGCTTCCTGGATATTGAAGAGTGAGTGTTGTGACAAGTAGGCAGTCCTGGAATGAATGTGCGAGTAACTGGAGTTGAAGAAGAGTTAAACCACACTTTGGTTGTTCAGTTCTGCACAATGAGTTACTTTACATGAATGGAATGAGAAGAACCATGTGATACAATTGAAAGTACCCACAGCTATGCACTTCACAGTGGCTTCTAGAATATGTATGTGGATGTAGTGGCGAACTTTCACAGAGAATTGTTACCCCTATGCAGTGAGTACAGCGAGCCACATTAATCTGTATATAACTGGCTGTACAAGTTCTCTGGTGCAATGGCACATGCCATTAATTGACTGAGTAACTAAAGGGTAACTGTCTATATGATTAAAATGTTATCGTGGAACCTGGTATCAGTTGCAGCATAGGGGGTACAAAAATTGATTTTCAATATTTCTCGTGATTACTGGCTGAATTTAAAATGCTATCATAATTTATTCTTTAAGAGGTATAATGTTATGTTAAAAGTTTAATACAATAAGACAACCATTATAGATAGAAATTGTCTGTGTTTTGAGGCAGTGTAACAGGATGCTGTGCAAATACAGGGACTTCATTCATCCAGTCTTTGAGAATGAGAACACAAAGACTTCCAATGAAGTTCAGACCTTTATAAAGCAACCTCACAAAATAGTGAAAGGGAAAAAAGTTCATTGCTTATTACATTTTTGTTGTCCGTGCAGTCAGACTTCAGCTGCAGGCTTGACTTTTAATTCATTACTTCTTTAATACTAACTCTATTCCCAACATACATTGCAGACAGTATCTACATATATCGCTTAGTGTATCTGCAAAATTATATCATTGTTTGACACATAGTTCAGGAGATGTGTGAAAAACTAGTTTTTGCTTAATATTGTGCACAAATTACCCAGTTCATAGTCATTCAATGTTTTATTATGAGAGTACTTAAGAGACTTCCAACATACCTGAAACATAATTTCAATCCTTTGCTAAGCTTTTCTTGCTTACATGCTTAAAGGCAAATATTTAACATATTAACTCGTTTGTAAAGTACTCAGACACTTGTAGCTGTTTTATACATGGGAGTTCGGGATTTATTGCTAGACGCTACAGCAGGTCATTTAGTTGTTTACATGGAATGACACACTTCTAAAAGTCGGAAATATAACATGATCACAGTCTCTTTATATTGAAGGGACAACATAAAATACGCAGAATGTTTGTGGTATTATACCATGTCAGTTACTGCCAAAATGAGGGTAAATTGTATTGTAATCCAAACTGTCACTGTTGATGAATTTTGGGTTCACTATTATTTAGCCCAAAAGAAAAACAAACCAGTCACATTTGAAGGGGAAAAAGTTCTTAGTCAACAGATGGCATCACATTTGTGGTCTTGTACTACATTCTAACAAGAAAACCGTAACCCCTACTATAAGATCTTCAAAAAACTTCATAGCTCCATCCACTGGAAGTGAAAATGACATGACACCAAATGAGTGTTTCTATCGCTCATCACATTGCACGCTGTCCTGCTGTTAACTAGACAAATGAGGTGCTTAAAAATTTTTAAATAGGAAAAATGTTCAAACTTCATCAATACAATATTGTCCTTTCACAAAGTGATTGCCATCTATTTGGTCTTTTTAATCATTGCTTCTTGGACAACTATTTTTCCAGTGACACAGCTGTGTAAAGAGAAACCTGACTGATTATCATGCCAGTCCAAAGAGTTTTATGCTGCTTGTTTTCAGGACATGATTAACTAGACAGAGTCTTAAAATACAGGAAAAGTAATTTGAAAGATACATTTCTCAACAAAGCTTTCTTATTCTTTAAAATTCTGTATCCATTTGTATCTCAGTACTTTCATTTTTGTACTTGCTATGTTACTTCAGTATATTTCAACCACTCAAAAATAAAATTTGATGAACACATCTTTTTCTGAACATTTCTGTCTTATTTGAGCTGCTGATTACAAAAGTGGAACTACCATGTGTGAACAGTGTGGTACTGCTTAGCACAATGCCTTAAATGCAATGTGAGCTTATCTCCATGCCCAGCGTATTTGCAAATTCAGCCACTACTGTTACTGGAAAACTATCTGTGAAAAACAGATGCTGTCGCTACAGGAGAGACACTTGTCTTATTAAAGATTCTGTATTGCAAAAATTAAGTGATGCTGAGAAAGATCTCCACAAATATTAAATATAATACTTTCTGTCAAATCTAACTGAATATTCCTATCTTGCTTGCATGTTTGTTTTAATTTAAACTAAATGAACTGTCGCCACTTATTTTCTTGCACTGTATTATGTCAACTAATGAATATTTCTTGATACCTTCTTGTATACTTTAAATATGATTTCAGTTTTACTTAAACCATTTTCATCTGAGGATGTTTTTGTCATTTATTTGAAATACTGAAAATAAATTATTAACAAATATATGAAAACTTATTTAAACATCTCAGTCTTATTAAAATGAAGCAGTGATGAAACAAAGTTATATCTCTGATTACCTTAAATTTTCTTGCACAGGACATAAGAGCTATACAATAATGAGTTACATATGATGTTCTTCAGCAACCTAATGGGTACTAAATACACTGGTTACTCAAGTTTCGCTCTACGTAAATGCTCTGCCATTTGCTTTTTAAGTTATAAGGGTACCTTTCGCAGTATCCTTATCCTGTGGTTGGTTAGGTTCTTCTTGGCATGCAGATATGACAATAAACTTATGTTCATCATCAGCAGCAGCCTGTTCAATCACTTGTCTTGTGGCCTCTTTGAGTCAGTGTGCCTCTCAAATCTCTGTTCCATGAATTTAAATTCTGGAATGTTACTGTGGATAACTTCTGCCATTTAATTTGGATGCACCAAATCAACACAAAATAAAAATTCAAACATCTATCTAAAATGAACTGATTTCCTAGTTGCATTTGCACAGTGGCACAAAGTAAGGCAGCAATACATTGTTCAGTTTCCTGTCCTCAAATTACAACTGTTTAGTGGTCTTTAAGGGGGACTGTAACATACTGAAACTGTACAGAACACCAGTAGTGCATAAAATGCAATAATATACCTATGGGTTAAGCAGGAGATAAAATCCATGTTATTCAGTTAGTTTACTACGATGTTGGTGAGATATGCACTGGTGGTTCCAAGCCAGAGCAAAGATGACTGCAAAGACAATGAACAGTTTGATGTTGTCGAGTTAAGATTATGTGCAATTCTATGAAATACACTAATTGTTATGGCTAGAAAAAGGATGACACTCACTCATTACTATATGCAGTTATCTTGTATAAGTGCCATCTGACCTCAAGACAGGAATCAGACTACTCCCATTCATGTGTAGCACTCTTAAATTCTGTAGCTGTTAGAAGTTTTTTAGGATCACAGAACACCATAATGCAAAAACATTAAATTTTATAAAAGTTACCCCTTAATCTACAATAAGAATACTAATGTAAAACATGCCTAACATATTAACCCAAGATCTTTATTAGTGTTCTTGAAAATTATGTATTGGACATTTATTTTAGGAAATTAATGTTTTAATGTTCTTTGCAACTGTGCTTCATATAAAGGCACTAATACAAAATGTGACAATACATTGGTGCTTGACACAAAATATTACATATTAAAATTTAACAGTCATATATTCAGTAACCCATGGTTTATCTCTTTCGCCATATGGTGTAGGTGGAACATCGAATGGTAGAGGAAATGAAGGTGCTGAACTATTCCCCAGTGTATTACCAACACGAAACTCTGACTTCCCAATCTGTAAAGTAAATATCAGAATGTTAGAAATATACAATAAGAAAAAAAGTATAGTGACAGTACATCTGAAGATACACTACTCATATTTATTAGTGGGATGCAGAACTGGTCTGAGCCTTTCACTTGTGAAACTATCTTTTAAACTCCTTTTGTATTATTTTTCTTTTATGCACAAGATATATGATATGTCAAGTTGAAAAACAGAAAATGGAAGTAAAAACTGAAAGTGCTTCCCACATTAAATTTAAAGTAGTTGCACTTACTTAAATAACACAGCACAGTAATCTAGATGTTAGTAGATGATTAGTGTATACAAAGGAAATAATATTCATGTCATCAAATTTTGGAACAGTTCTTGCTTTTGGAACTATGTAAAAAGCTAGCAGGCAAAAAATGTGCTGGATTGTGATTGTGATGTAGATCTTTGAATTTCGCGATCAATTGTTTACTGGCACACTCAAGCATGCATGCACGCACGCACGCACGCACGCACACACGCACACACACACACACACACACACACACACATGCGCGCACACACACACAAATGTGGGATAAAAAGAGACAGCAGAATATAACGGAATTATTTTACCACCCTGCTGTCACTTATCTGTTAGGCCTTAAAGCAGGCACAAGTTAACACCCGTTTGTAGCCTTTATTTTCTCATCTGTTATCCACCACTTACCTGATGATGAGCCCTCATTTCCTTAGTTTAACATACTTGTGTAATTTCTTCTCTCTTTGGACTGCAGTAAACAGCAATATGTATTACTCACATGTACAGATGCCAAAGCAAAAAAACAATACAGATGGGGGTGGAAACTGGATGCAGAGGGCAAACTTTTGTGATATGAATCCAGCCCTCTTTCACATATTTATTTTGTAGCATATTTCCTTGAGAAGCAGATAATCTGCAGTTGTTCTCAAAACTTTCCTCAAAAATATGAGCTGTATGGAGCTACACTAAGACAAGTGGATCACCAGTACTCACCATCATGGGCAAAAATACAGCATTGCTAATGGACATATTAAAAGTAAAAAATATCTATTCCTAGCATTTGAAACTTATTAGTTCCTCCCTCTTGCAGGCAAGAGCGACAAGATGTGGAAGGTTAGAAAGGAGGGGCAGGTTACTCAGACCCTTGGACGAGAGGAACCAAGATGCTGTGAGTGTGCTAAATAATGAATTACTAGTTTGGAAGCTAGGAATAATTTTTTTTTACCTTAGAATATGTACTCCTAAGGTAAACACTGGGGAGCTGTTGTGTATCGTGTGTGTGTGTGTGTGTGGGGGGGGGGGGGGGGGGGGGGTTGTAAGAAACGAAAGAGGTGATTCAGCACTAACCAGTAACTGTGGCAGGAACAGTACACCCAGTTCATAGGACATAATGTAGTGCCCAGAACCAGATGTCTTTCCTTTGCTAGCCATGCCCCAAGCTGCTTTTGACAAGTTGGCACTGCTCAAATGAAACCAGGCTAGGCTGGTCCAGTCTGGTGATGCTCGGCCATATGTCTTGATATGTGGCATAGCCTCTGAACGGTAGCGGCTGTCACTCTTCCATTCACTGTACAGATTGAAAACAAATTTCAGTATTCCTGTTGGTAGACATGTTAGTAAAAAAGACATTGTACAAAACACCACGACTACTGTTACCAAGTGTGTTTATTCCACAGGTAAAATAGTACATAGAATATTGTGCGAAGGTGCCAGATAGCTACTGGTGAGATCTACATGCAGAGCCTCCACATTTGCAGTTCTGTGGTGTCTGCATAGCAAAACTACATTCAGTATATGAAAATACACTTTTTGCTTACACGGGTTCACATTTGCAGCTGTTACTAAAACTATAAAATAAGTAATTCATATGGTAATGGAACTGAAAATGCCACACTTTCATTTTTAGTAAACAATCACTTTAGTAAACAATATGATATTAATTAATATCACACATACAACTTATAGGGTCGTTCTTTCGTTATTTATTAGTAAGTCTTCGAGAGCTCACAAATGTTAAACACTTTTGTATTTAGCAGAAGTCATTAAATTCCTGATGCATACTACTTAGTTATTAGTCAATCTGCAACTCCACTAAAGGATCAGTCCAAAAATTTGAACATAAATATACAATTTATTCTTCTCTTAATATGCAGCAGCTCTGTCCTGGACCAAGTTTAACATTTATGTGATAAAATGAACACCATTACGAAAACATTAATTTAGTTGACTTTATTGTCCATCAGATGTTTGGGTCATACAAATTCCTTGGAGCAGCGTACAGCGTGGAGGTCTCTTCGCTATTACTTGTAATGATGTAAGGCACGACTTCACTGCTCTTATTGCTGCGTGTGGTTCAAAAGGAATACCTCAGACTGACAAACAGAACAACAGCATGTGATCTAAAGTAACACTGATCCCAAATAAAGACAACTTTAGTTCTCGAGAATATGATCTCACCTAACTTCCAACAAAATTCCCACTAACACAAAATTCATCATGCTTGTTCATTTATACACAAGTACAGTACAGAAGTTTCCAACTAACTTTAACCAAAACTCTCAAGTCATTTATATTAACTAAACTTATGTATCATCATGAAATGCTCTTGTGAATAGCGCCTGCACCCAAATGCTGTTAATTCAAGAATATTTTGTATACTTTGCTATTTCTGTATGTATTAAGTTCTTTTGGAAATTTTCTTATAATAATAAATATATATCTAACATCATTGACTACTGAAACATTTGTAAAAGATTATGAAAATGTATGACATAAATGTTTGTTTATTTTCATTAAAATGCTGGCACTGAGACTACATGAAATCAGAGGTACAATCGTTAATGAGAGACAACACAAACTTACTCACATGAAAGAATATAAATCTTAACGTAAATAGATTATGTTACTGATGCTGTAAATTTAAATCAAAACTGATGAAGAACATTTTATTTTTGGAAAGACACAATGACTTGGGAGTAACACCTCTTTGATGTATCTTCTTTGGTGTAATGCTTCCAACAATACAAGTTGTAAGTTACACTTCATGTTGTTTGAATGTCCTAAAGAAGGGCTACATGAATGTTCAACTAGACAACTACGCAAAAAAAGACTACTGATGGACAATCAGGATAAGTAGAAAAAAAGTTCAATTTATTGTAAAATCCATTTCAGTCCACAGACAATCTTATGTCTTTTCAATGTATAAACAAAACTGAATACAAACCAGATCACACTGGAATTTAGTGAGGTTTGCAAAGTATACTAATAATTCTAATCAACATACTGACTGCCATGAGGCTGCTGGTGGCCACATGACTGTCAATGTGTTAAAGAAAGAGTGAATACACAAAGACAGAAATTCTGTTTCGAAAAGCTTTTGTAACATATCAGATTTAAAGATTTAAGAAAACTACTTACCTTATAAAAAACTTTAAACTTTTTCAATGAAGTTCAATATTATTTTAGTAATTCTGGGGAACATTTATGTGAGCTTTTAAGCAGATTGAACTGCACCAAATTTCATTGCCATTTCAATGTTGGTAAGAGCCACCATGTCTTGGATTTTGAAATACATTCAGTTTGTACAGAAATAGTAACTTCAAATTGTAAAAAGCATGTGGCTTTTTGTGAAGTGGAAAAGTAGAAAACAGCCAAACAGAGTTGTAGGAAAAAGCAGAGCTTCAAGTTTTCTACACCAACAATCATACTCTGCAAACAACTGTGAAATGCATAGCACTGTGCCAGTTGATAGGTTTTTTTTTTTTTTTTTTTTTTTTCACCAATTCCATTCATGTATTTTTGCCAAGGGCATGCAGCTTTACTGTATGATTAAATGATGATGGCGTCCTCTTGTGTAAAATAGTCCCCCATTCGGATCTCCGGGTGGGGACTACTCAAGAGGACGTCGTTATCAAGAGAAAGACTGACGTTCTATCGATCGGAGCGTGGAATGTCAGATCCCTTAATCGGCCAGGTAGGTTAGAAAATTTAAAAAGGGAAATGGATAGGTTAAAGTTAGATACAGTGGGAATTAGTGGAGTTCGGTGGCAGGAGGAACAAGACTTCTGGTCAGGTGAACACAAAATCAAACAGGAGTAATGCAGGAGTAGGTTTAATAATGAATAAAAAAATAGGAGTACGGGTAAGCTACTACAAACAGCATAGTGGACGCATTATAGTGGCCAAGATAGACACGAAGCCCACATCTACTATAGTAGTACAAGTTTATATGCCAACTAGCTCTGCATATGGTGAAGAAATTGATGAAATGTATGAGGAGATAAAAGAAATTATTCAGGTAGTGAAGGGAGACGACAATTTAATAGTCATGGGTGACTGGAATTTGAGAGTAGGAAAAGGGAGAGAAGGAAACATAGTAGGTGAATATGGATTGGGGCTAAGAAATGGAAGAGGAACCTGCCTGGTAGAATTTTGCGCAGAGCATAACTTAATCATAGCTAACACTTGGTTCAAGAATCATGAAAGAAGCCTGGAGATACTAAAAGGTATCAGATAGATTATATAATGGTAAGACACAGATTTAGGAACCAGGTTTTAAATTGTAAGACATTTCCAGGGGCAGATGTGGACTCTGGCCACAATCTATTGGTTATGAACTGTAGATTAAAACTGAAGAAACTGCAAAAAGGTGGGAATTTAAGGAGATGGGACCTGGATAAACTGACTAAACCAGAGGTTGTACAGAGTTTCAGGGAGAGCATAACGGAACAATTGACAGGAATGCGGGAAAGAAATACAGTAGAAGAAGATTGGGTAGCTCTGAGAGATGAAGTAGTGAAGACAGCAGAGGATCAAATTGGTAAAAAGACGAGGGCTAGTAAAAATCCTTGGGTAACAGAAGAAATATTGAATTTAATTGATGAAAGGAGAAAATATAAAAATGCAGTAAATGAAGCAGGCAAAAAGGAATACAAACGTCTCAAAAATGATATTCACAGCAAGTGCAAAATGGCTAAGCAGGGATGGCTAGAGGACAAATGTAAGGATGTAGAGGCTTATCTCACTAGGGGTAAGATAGATACTGCCTACAGGAAAATTAAAGAGACCTTTGGAGGAAGGAGAACCACTTGCATGAATATCAAGAGCTCAGATGGAAACCCAGTTCTAAGCAAAGAAGGCAAAGCAGAAAGGTGGAAGGAGTATACAGAGGGTCTATACAAGGGCGATGTGCTTGACGACAATATTATGGAAATGGAAGAGGATGTAGATGAAGATGAAATGGGAGATATGATACTGCGTGAAGAGTTTGACAGAGCACTAAAAGATCTGAGTCGAAACAAGGCCCCCTGAGTAGAAAACATTCCATTAGAATTACTGACAACCTTGGGAGAGCCAGTCCTGACAAAATTCTACCATCTGTTGAGTAATATGTATGAGACTGGCGAAATACCCTCAGACTTCAAGAAGAATATAATAATTCCAATCCCAATGAAAGCGAGTGTTGGCAGATGTGAAAATTACCGAACTATCAGTTTAATAAGTCACTGCTGCAAAATACTAATGCGAATTCTTTACAGATGAATGGAAAAACTGATAGAAGCCGGCCTCAGGGAAGATCAGTTTGGCAAACCTACGTTTCTAGCAGCAGTAGACTTAGAGAAAGCTTTTGACAATGTTGATGGGAATACTCTCTTTCAAATTCTGAAGGTGGCAGGGGTAAAATACAGGGAGAGAAAGGCTATTTACAATTTGTACAGAAAGCAGATGGCAGTTATAAGAGTCGACGGACATGAAAGGGAAGCAGTGGTTGGGAAGGGAGTGAGACAAGGTTGTAGCCTCTCCCCAATGTTATTCAATCTGTATATTGAGCAAGCAGTAAAGGAAACAAAAGAAAAATTCGGAGTAGGTATTAAAATCCATGGAGAAGAAATAAAAACGTTGAGGTTCGCCGCTGACATTGTAATTCTGTCAGAGACAGCAAAGGACTTGGAAGAGCGGCTGAATGAAATTGACAGTGTCTTGAAAGGAGGGTATAAGATGAACATCAACAAAAGCAAAACTGGATAATGGAATGAAGTCTAATTAAGTCGGGTGATGCTGAGGGAATTAGATTAGGAAACGAGACACTTAAAGAAGTATAGGAGTTTTGCTATTTGGGGAGCAAAATAACTGATGATGGTCGAAATAGAGAGGATATAAAATGAAGAATGGCAAAGGCAAGGAAAGCATTTCTGAAGAAGAGAAATTTGTTAACATCGAGTATAGATTTAAATCTCAGGAAGTTGTTTCTGAAAGTATTTGTATGGAGTGTAGCCATGTATGTAAGTGAAACGTGGACGATAAATTGTTTAGACAAGAAGAGAATAGAAGCTTTCGGAATGTGGTGCTACAGAAGAATTCTGAAGATTAGATGGGTAGATCACATAACTAATGAGGAGGTATTGAACATAATTGGGGAGAAGAGGAGCTTGTGGTACAACTTGACGAGAAGAAGGGATCGGTTGGTAGGACATGTTCTGAGGCATCGAGGGATCACCAATGTAGTATTGGAGGGCAGCGTGGAGGGTAAAAATCGTAGAGGGAGGCCAAGAGATGAATACACTAAGCAGATTCAGAAGGATGTAGGCTGCAGTAGATACTGGGAGATGAAGAAGCTTGCACAGGATAGAGTAGCGTGGAGAGCTGCATCAAACCAGTCTCAAGACTGAAGACCACCACAACAACAACAACAACAACAACAACATGGAACACATGATGTACGTCTGCTTAAACACATCTGTGTATGTTGTAACTAATCTGATCTTGTCTCATAATCCCTACAGGACTGATATGTAGGGGCTGTTCCTAGATTTATTACTGAAAATTGACCTTTCACACTAAACAAGTGGGCTTCCACAGATCAGTTTGTATCTCTCTTAAAATGTTTGCCATTTCAGTTTTTTCTGCTTCCCCATGACATTCTCCCACGAGTCAAACAAAACTGTATCCATACATACCACCCTTCTTTTTATACATACGATACTGCCTGTTAGAGCTATTTGGTATAGGCCTCACACCATTGAGCTATATTCTGAGATGGGCTGCACAAGTGTTTTGTCAGCATTTCCTTTACAGACTACTATTCCTTTACAGACTACTATTCTAACAATTATTCGAAATCTGCTGTGTGCTTTACCTATGACTGAGTCCACATGATCATTCCATTACACATCCCTGCAATTTGTAACAATCATGTATTTGTAAAAGTCGACCGATTTCATCTACAACTCATTGACACTGTAGTGTTAGGATATCCATTTTCTGTTTTGTGAAGTTCAAAATTTTAAATTTTTGAATGTTTGTAGTAAGTTGCCAATCTTTGCAGCTATTTACTATCTTATTGCGGTGTGATGGACACAACACCGTTCTCTTAGTGCCAGCATGGCATTTGAATTTCCTGGTGGTTGTGTTGAGCAACACTTCTGAGCCAGATGTATGGCTTGCTTGATTGAAGGCAGCAGGGGACACACAGTACAGTGGCAGGGTCTCTTGGACCAGGGCTAGATGGAATGACATTGACCAGGCAGCCAGTCGTAATTGCAGCTGGGTGAGAGCACTGTCTTTGCCAGCTGATCAAGTTGGAAGTGCTACTAAATGTGGCAGTTCCCTGATAGCACAGCTATGCCATCAATAGTTGTGAAATGACAACTAGCAACTCGTGTGGAGATTTCAGAGGCGGTTTTCTTATCAGGATAGAGTTGCTGAAGGTAGATCTGTATGTTATTCAAAAGCATGCCAATGTGTGTGTCATTTGTAAATTGTAAAAAAATGGCTATAAAACTTGGTTTTATTTGGGCTTTGGTGCCTGATAATTTTGATGGAATTATTTTTCTAATGAATATTGGGAAGGATAACATACAATATCAACCCAGTGCTTCCACTTGCCTATGGCTACAATGGTTTATTATTAATTAGTAGTCAAATTGTAGCTAGAAATTTTGGAATGCTTATACTTGTTGAAATTTGGTTATTTCAGGATTGGTGAAAAGAGGGTACCTGGAGTGAGCGACTTGAGAAAGGATGAAATAGAATATGAGCTTAGAATTATGGCTTGCAAGGGGTGGCATCCATGAATTCTGTCAGTATTTGTATAAGGAATTGGTACCTCCTCATGCACTGCAGGAATTAGTGACGGAACCCAAACCAGAGCATAGCATGTGTGGAGTATCAGATGCATCAAGGTTGTAAATAATATTCTCGAAGGGATTGGTCCAGAGGATAGGTTGAGGTTGTTGCTTGTGTCGATACCACATTCATTTGAAGACTTACAAAGTATGCTATGGCAGGTTGAGGCCATTCATTATGAGGATAAAAAGCGAGACTGGGATGTGTGAACTGAAGATGTCACGAGAGACACGGAAGGCTTTATAAGAGCAATATAATACCAATTACGTGTTTTAGCTGTGGGAGCCTTGACAGTTTTAAGTGTGATTATCCTGGTTTCCAGCCAAGCAACCCATGAAAATTCTGACTCACTAAGTGTGAGGAATAGAGGCAAGATTAGAGTGGGCAGACCAGTGATATGTAACCAGACATTTGCTTCTTCTACTGTTCCTTCCCATTTACATATCTTTGCATAAATGAGAAAACAGGTTGTGCTCTACATGACACACAGAGCTCATTATCATTAATTAGCAAAGAATGGCAACACAAGTACAAATCAGTCTGTCGATTTCCCTCATGGAAGACTGGACTCAGGAATTGCACGGTGGTCAAGTCTGTTAAACTAAGCTTGCTGGGAGAATTCATAGGTCAGCTGCAGCTCCAGTGATTCCTGATTCTGACTTTATCCAACATAAAAGCCATGAGAGGGGCAGACAAACAAAAGCACGACAATTTTAGCCACCTAGCTCCCCAGAAGGCCATGCAATTGTGCCATGTATGTCAGGCATGTCCAGATGTGCTTACTGATGAATAAGGGGTCACTCAATTCGGTGGTTACAATGTTGAGCTTACTGATAATAATCTGGTCAGATAAACACTGGCAGACTTTCCCTTCCAAGGATGAAACAACTCAAATTAGTCAATGATGAAATGCTTCAGGATGGTATTATTAGACCATTCCATTCTCCATACTCTTCATCCATTATATTTGGTTTCTAAATGTGATGGGGGAATTTGATCTGTCTTAGATTATTGTGTATTGAACAAAAAGATAATTTCCCAGTCCATTTCATAGCCCAATTTACCTTCTTGCTTCTCTGTTTTGTAAGTCTAAATTCTTCACCGCCAGAGATCTCAAATAGGCCTATTGTCAAATTCTACAGTTTGAAGATGCCAATCCAGTTACAGTATTTGCTACTGATTGGAATCGAAATGAATGGTACAGTGTTTTGTTTGGTTTCTCAACTGGAGCAGCAGTCTTGTCCTAGGTTCGATAGTATTTTTTCAGATATCAAATTTAAGTTCAATGACTTGGTTACCTTCAATGAAAATTTCATGTTGATGTCTTGCCTCAATTGAGAAGACAGGACTCATGGTTGGGCCTTCTAAGGTAAAATTTATACAGTCACTAATGTCATTTTTGGGACACACAGTTTCTCCCCAGGGTATTTATGTTTATCAGAGGCACACCAGGCTATCTGCATCAGTCCACTAGCTGTGGGAAGGTTAATCAGGTTTTTTTTTTTTTAAAAGCTCATATCTAACTTTACTCAAACTGCAAGCCCATTGGATGACTTAAAAAAAAAAGGGGGGGGGTCCTTCCCAGTAAGCTACCTTTGAGGACCTTGAACCATTTTAGCAACAGCACCCATAATGGTGACTACCGACTTATCAAAGAAATTTATAGTTCAAACTGATGCACGTATGTTCGGCACAGCAGCAGTTACTTCACAGAAACATGTATCAAGGACATGCCCAATAGGTGATGTCTCTCGTGAACTATTAACATTAGAAGCTAAAACTCAGTTCATAAACTGGAAGCTTGGGCATGATTTCCACACTTGAGAAGTTTTGTATATATCTGCAGCTCTCGAATCGGATGCCCTGGCCCTTTGTTGGATGTTAAGGAAGACTGAGGCGGATGGAACACACTGAGATGGGCAATCAGCATCTCCACGAACCAATTTAGAGTATGTTTCATACAAGTGGTTGATAACATTATTGCTGACAGTTGTAGTCATATGTTTGTGGAAGATGATAGTGAGCAACCTAGAGGGGCAGACATCTAAAGGAAATTGTCAGCTCGAATACATTAGTGCAGTATTCATCCATCTTCCCATGTTGTTTAGGCACTGCTAAACATCAAGATACTAACATCAGCTGAAGGGAAATTAAAAAGAAGATAAAGGATGGATAAAGTGTTAAGTGCTATTATTAGGTTGGTGCAAAAATTTGTAATGTTTTTGTTTTGCATGTAGGTATTCCTGTTTGCTACAGGTTTATTTACTGAATGTGATTTTTTTTTTGTAGTTCCTTTTGGCTATTTGAGTTTACATACTGTCATTTGGAGATGGTGAATAGAGCTGTGGATGCCAGAAAATTGAGTGACAAATGGACAAATTGGAACATTGCCGATATATTCTTCTGTTTGACTTGAACAGAGGGGTGACACAGGCAGAGGCAGCCAGAAACATTTACACCGTCCATGGGGATAATGCCATAGGACAGATCATGGTGAGAAAATGGTTTTCTCGTTTTAAGGAGGACTGTTTTGACATTAGTGACTCTCCACAATCAGAAAGCCCTTCGGGGTTTGATAAAGATCATTTAAACACATTAAACAATAATGATCCATGTCAGTGTACTTGAGAACTGGCAAATGTGATCATTCAGGTAAGTGGGTACCGTATGCTCTAAGCCAAAATCAGAAAAATTGACAGGTGCATCTTTGTCATCAACTGGATCTTGAATAACAGCGACCATTCTGATCCTGTATTGTTACTGGTGATGAGAAATGGTGTCTGTAGGCTAACACAAGGAAAAGAAAGGAATAACTGAGTCCACCTCCCCACACAAAGACCTGCATGCATCGACAAAAGATAATCTTATGCACCTGCTGGAACAGCAATGGTGCAATGTACTATGAATCGCTTCGCCGAAGTGTAACTACCACTGCTGACATTTACTGTCAACGACTAAGGCACAATACAAGAACACAGACCAGGAAGACTGAAGAAGTGATGCTACTCCATAATAGCTCCTGTCCACATTCTGCTAGACTGACAAAAAATGCTATCCAGGGGTTGGGTTGGGAAGTAATTCCACGCCCACTTTATTCACTTGATCTTGTGCCCTCCAATCTTCACCTTTTCTACCCTATTGAATGACCTTCAAGGAACTTCCTTTCCAGATGAAAATGTGCTCCAAACATGGCTTTACGAGTTCTTCACCTCAAAACCACAATTTCAACAGTCATGAAATCAAAAAGTTACCTCAGTATTGCAAGACTGCTGTAAATAGTGAAGGAGAATGTGCTATTGATGACTAAAGTCTCTGTTTTGTGTATCAGTCTTGTTGATTAAACTTACGGAAAAACACTATGAACTTATGCACCAACCCAATATTTAAACAGAAATTTTCTTTGTTGCCCAGTTAAAGAGAGCAACCAGAGTAAGATAGTTTTGTCCACAGAACAGTACCCCTTATACATGAACATTACCATGAGTCAGTCATTTGGAGATATTTAAAA
The DNA here is from genome assembly GCF_023864275.1 of Schistocerca cancellata. Classification (NCBI taxonomy): domain Eukaryota; kingdom Metazoa; phylum Arthropoda; class Insecta; order Orthoptera; family Acrididae; genus Schistocerca; species Schistocerca cancellata. The sequence goes on along the minus strand of NC_064628.1, from coordinate 914,249,194 downwards.
CCCAGACCAAGATTCTGGGAGATTTTTCCTGGCAAAGGATGGATAAGGAGAACAAAGAGTGGGTCCAGTCTTATAAGGTCTGTAGAATTGGCAGACCAATGAGTATCCAGTGGTGATTATTAGCTCTCAAACTTGTGACACCATCCATGGAAAGATTACATGTATATTATATACACGCCTTCTACAGAAATAGATTCATATTTGTGTGTGTAGATGCCTTCACCCACACTTGTTGGTTGTTTGTGGCACACAATCCTACTGGACAAGGGACCACTTGTATAGCTGCCAGTACTTGTTTGGTACCCCTTGGCAATGCCAGTATAATGCCACAGCTTTTACATCTAGATTACTTTGAGATTTCTGTTTTGAAGAGTATTGCACATACTACTACAACACCATATTATCCCACCCCTTTCTTCATGGAATGGATTAACAGCAATTTTCACTTTGCCCTCATAGCCTACTGCCACCAAGACATTCCCAGTGGGATCAGTTCATTCATTGGTCTGCCCTTGTCTTTGTTACTGCTTTATATGAATACTACAAGCTAATGCCTACCAGCCTTACGCTTGCATATAAGTTGATCAGTCAACCTTTGTCCGAAGAAATCAATGCAGCACAAATTTGCAATAATTGGAAGCTGGCAAGGGCAAGTAACAAAATGATACAAAAGTCCAGGGCTAAAAAATTTTTGAACTGGATGACAAGGTCTGAATACACAGCTTCCAGGCAGTGAGTAAAAAAAGGGGAGGGGGAGTCCTGATTCAATCAAAAAGTCAGGACTTTTGCTGGTATGGATTCCAATTAATTTGGTGTACAATTGTAACTTTATTATTAAGACATTAATTCTTCTTCTAAATGACCTTATTAAAGAGGTAAACAAAACAAGGCCAGTTGAAATGGTGCAGATATATGTATGAATAATGCTGTTATTTGGTTTTCTAATGCTTATAATTTTTTCTCTTTTTTTCTTTCACAATTTTATTTATGTTCTTGTGGTCTTCAGTCCTGAGACTGGTTTGATGCAGCTCTCCATGCTACTCTATCCTGTGCAAGCTTCTTCCTCTCCTAGTACCTACTGCAACCTACATCCTTCTGAATCTGCTTAGTGTATTCATCTCTTGGTCTCCCTCTACGATTTTTACCCTCCACACTGCCCTCCAATACTACATTGGTGATCCCTCGATGCCTCAGAACATGTCCTACCAACCGATCCCTTCTTCTCGTCAAGTTGTACCACAAATTCCTCTTCTCCCAAGTTCTATTCAATACCTCCTCATTAGTTATGCGACCTACCCATCTGATCTTCAGCATTCTTCTGTAGCACCACACTTCGAAAGCTTCTAATCTCTTCTTGTCCAAACTATTTATCATCCATGTTTCACTTTCATACATGGCTACACTCCATACAAATAATTTCAGAAACGACTTCCTGACACTTAAATCTATACTCGACGTTAACAAATTTCTCTTCTTCAGAAACACTGTCCTTGCCACTGCCAATCTACATTTTATATCCTCTCTATTTCGACCATCATCAGTTATTTTGCTCCCCAAATAGCAAAACTCCTATACTTCTTTAAGTGTCTCATTTCATAATCTAACTCCCTCAGCATCACCCGACTTAATTTGACTACATTCCATTATCCTAGTTTTGCTTTTCTTGATGTTCATCTTATACCCTGTTTTCAAGACAATGTCCATTCCGTTCAGCTGCTCTTCCAAGTCCTTTGCTCACTCTAACAGAATTACAATGTCATCGGCGAACCTCAAAGTTTTTATTTCTTCTCCATGGATTTTAATACCTATTCTGAATTTTTCTTTTGTTTTCTTTACTGCTTGCTCAATATACAGATTGAATAACATCGGGGAGAGGCTACAACCCTGTCTCACTCCCTTCCCAACCACTGCTTCCCTTTCATGTCCCTCAACTCTTATAATTGCCATCCGGTTTCTGTACAAATTGTAAATAGCCTTTTGCTCCCTGTAATTTACCCCTGCCACCTTCAGAATTGGAAAGAGAGTATTCCAGTCAACATTGTCAAAAGCTTTCTCTAAGTCTACAAATGCTAGAATTGTAGGTTAGCCTTTCGTTAATCTTTCTTCTAAGATAAGTCGTAGGGTCAATATTGCCTCACGTGTTCCAACATTTTTACGGAATCCAAACTCATCTTCCCTGAGGTCGGCTTCTATCAGTTTTTCCATTCATCTGTAAAGATTTCGTGTTAGTATTTTGCAGCTGTGACTTATTAAACTGATAGTTCGGTAATTTTCACATCTGTCAACACCTGCTTTCTTTGGGATTGGAATTATTATATTCTTCTTGAAGTCTGAGGGTATTTCGCCAGTCTCATACATATTGCTCACCAGATGGTAGAGTTTTGTCAGGACTGGCTCTCCCAAGGTTGTCAGTAATTCTAAAGGAATGTTTTCTACTCAGGGGGCCTTGTTTCGACTCAGATCTTTTAGTGCTCTGTCAAACTCTTCACGCAGTATCATATCTCACATTTCATCTTCATTTACATCCTCTTCCATTTCCATAATATTGTCGTCAAGCACATCGCCGTTGTATAGACCCTCTATATACTCCTTCCACTTTCTTCTTTCCCTTCTTTGCTTAGAACTGGGTTTCCATCTGAGCTCTTGATATTCATGCAAATCGTTCTCCTTTCTCAAAGGTCTCTTTAATTTTCTTGTAGGCAGTATCTATCTTACCCCTAGTGAAATAAGCCTCTACATCCTTACATTTGTCCTCTAGCCATCCCTGCTTAGCCACTTTGCTCTTCCTGTCGATCTCATTTTTGAGACATTTATATTCCTTTTTGCCTGCTTCATTTACTGATTTTTTATATTTTCCCTTTCATGAATTAAATTCAATATTTCTTCTGTTACCCAAGGATTTCTACTAGCCCTCGTCTTTTTACCAATTTGATCCTCTGCTGTCTTCACTACTTCATCTCTCAGAGCTACCCAATCTTCTTCTACTGCATTTCTTTCCCGCATTCCTGTCAATTGTTCCGTTATGCTCTCCCTGAAACTCTGTACAACCTCTGGTTTAGTCAGTTTATCCAGGTCCCATCTCCTTAAATTCCCACCTTTTTGCAGTTTCTTCAGTTTTAATCTACAGTTCATAACCAATAGAGTGTGGTCAGAGTCCACATCTGCCCCTGGAAATGTCTTACAATTTAAAACCTGGTTCCTAAATCTCTGTCTTACCATTATATAATCTATATGATACCTTCTAGTATCTCCAGGCTTCTTCCACGTATACAACCTTCTTTCATGATTCTTGAACCAAGTGTTAGCTATGATTAAGTTATGCTCTGTGCAAAATTCTACCAGGAGGCTCTCTCTTGCATTTCTTCCCCCAAATCCATATTCACCTACTATGTTTCCTTCTCTCCCTTTCCATACTGGGAAATTACAGCAACCAATGACTATAAAATTTTCGTCTAACTTCACTATCTGAATAATTTCTTTTATCTCATCATACATTTCATGAATTTCTTCGTCATCTGCAGAGCTAGTTGGCATATAAATTTGTAATACTGTAGTAGGTGTCGCCTTCGTGTCTATCTTGGCCACAATAATGTATTCATTATGCTGTTTGTAGTAGCTTACCTGCACTCCTATTTTTTTATTCATTATTAAACCTACTCCTGTATTACCCCTATCTGATTTTTTATTTATAACCCCGTATTCACCTCACCAAAAGTCTTGTTCTTCCTGCCACTGAACTTCACTAATTCCCACTATATCTAACTTTAACCAATCCATTTTCCTTTTTAAATTTTTTAACCTACCTGCCTGATTAACTGATCTGGCATTCCACGCTCCGATCGATAGAACGTCAGTCTTTCTCTTGATAACGACGTCCTCTTGAGTAGTCCCCACCCGGAGATCCGAATGGGGGACTATTTTACCTCCAGAATATTTTACCCAATGGGACGCCATCATCATTTAACCATACAGTAAAGCTGCATGCCCTTGGGAAAAATTACGGCTGTAGTTTCCCCTTACTTTCAGCCGATTGCAGTACCGGCACGGTAAGGCTGTTTTGGTTAGTGTTAAAAGGCCAGATCAGTCAATCGTCCAGAATGTTGCCCCTGCAACTACTGAAAAGGCTGCTGCCCCTCTTCAGGAACCACACATTTGTCTGGCCTCTCAACAGATACCCCTCTGTTGTGGTTGTACCTACGGTACGGCTATCTGTATTGCTGAGGCATGCAAGCCACCCCACCAACAGCAAGGTCCATGGTTCATGGGGGCATTTTATTTATAATGTGTACTAAATGTATGTTGCGCCTTGTTGTCCTCACATTAGCAGAATTATGTACCTTTTCGAACTGAATCCTAATTTCTGATGTAGTTGGAGACCTTTTCATATTTAAAGAAGGGGCTTTTGACTGTTAATTCATATACTACATTTTCTATTTTAGTCTTCTTAGGCCTTAATCCTTCTTATTTTGAGTTGAGATAGTTGTGAAAAAAATGGGGGGGGGGGGCTTTCAGCAATGTTGCTAAATAGTGTGCATTACTGGAACTGTTCACTTGACTGTGATTATTTTTGTCATAATTGCAATTACATCGTTGAATGGCAAAACTGATTTTTTCTTAGATCCCCCAAAGAAATCCCTGACCAGTGAGATGTTTAAGATGTGAGAGGAAATGATGTGATCAATATGGCGCCATTCCACTGGTGCCTGCATAGCATTAGAATTTCCAGGCAGCTCCATCAAAAGACAGGGGGCCTACTCAACCAAAGGCAGCTCGGCATGTGTGGTAGCAGAGTCTCTTTGGTCAGTGCAAGATGAAATGACGTTGACCAGGCAGCCAAGCTTGTAACTTCAGTCAGACAAGAGCACTGCCTTTTGCATCCGATCAAGTTGGAAGTGCTGCTGAATGTGGTGGAGTCCCGACACTACAGCTACGTCACCAGTAGTTGTGAAATAAGTGCTAGCTATTTGCGTGGAGCTTTTTGTGGTAGTTTTATTGGGTAAAATTGCTGAAGAAAACATGTAAATTAGTTAGAAACATGCTAATGTGAGTTGTTTGTAACTGGCTGTGAAGCTTCATTGTGAACAATAATCCACATAATCAACCCAATCCTTCCCTCATCTGTTGCCTGATATACTTTTCAAGACAGTTCTTCATTACAGGTAACTGTATCATCCATGAAAAGTCTGTGCATTCAGGATAACATGCTGCATCCTCCTTAGCGAGAACTCCTCAAGCCATTCGCAAACTTCTCTTGACACCCAATACTAATCTACTTTCAATAATAAGCCTTTGTGTGGTACTGAGTCAAACACTTTTTGGAAGTCAAAAAGTACTGCATTTACATAACTGCCTAGATCCATGACTTTCATGTCATGTGAGAAAAGTGAGAGTTGGGTTCCACATGATCGATGTTTCTGGAATCCATGTTGGTTGGCATGCAGAAGGTCATTCTGTTCCAAATACCTCATTGCATTTGAGCTCAGAAATTGTTCTAAAATTCTGCAACAAATTGGTGTCAAGAATAGTGGATGGTAGTATCGTGGATCACTTCTGCTGTCCTTCCTGAAGATGGGCATGCCCTGTGCTGTTTTCCAGTCACAGGAAATGATCTTTTGTTGGATGGATCTATGATATATTATGGTTACAGGAGGTGCTAAGCTGCCAATTCAGTATATAATCTGGTAGGGATTCCACCAGGCCCTGGAGCATTGTTAAATTTTAATTATTTCTGCTGTTTCTCAAGATCACTGATACTGGTATCTATTTTGTTCATCTTTGCAATAGTGTACAAGAATTTGAACAAGAGTAATAGTCCTGGATTTTTCTTTGCAAAGGAAAATTTGGCAATGGAATTCAGCACTTCTCCTTTCGCTTTGCTACCATCAATTTCAGTTCCTGTCTCTTCCATGATTATGTGGACACTATATATGACCAGTATTTCTTCATGTTTTGTGAGAGATCTTTTGATAATATTATGCTATGGTGGTCGTTGAAGGCTTTAGACATTGCCCTCTTGACAGTTAAGCTTGTTTGCTTCAACATCTATGTACAGAAGAACCTTCAACATCGCAGTGCGTCAGCAATCATTGGTTAATATATTACAAAACTAAAAACCCGCCTTGATTGCGAAAAAAAGCACCTAGTGTTAAGTGTTAACCCAGGTTTCGGTGTAGATAACTACACCTTCTCCAGAACAACAATAAAACCCAAAAGTGCCTAAGAAGACCTTTGTCAATGATTAAAAGAACACCATAGCTATACATTTATTAGCGAAAAAGAAAAGGAAAACACAAACAGTACATATGTACAAAGTCAAAACCGCTACTTAACTTAATGATGTACGCTCCATCTCACACCGGCCTATGTTCGATGGGCCATGACCCATAAATTTATGGCGGGTCATGGCCCATTGAACATAGGCCGGTGTGAGGTGGAGCGTACACCATTAAGTTAAGTAGCGGTTTTGACTTTGTACATATGTACTGTTTGTGTTTTCCTTTTCTTTTCCATTTATAAATGTATAGCTATGGTGTTCTTTTAATCATTGACAAAGGTCTTCTTAGGCACTTGTGGGTTTTATTGTTGTTCTGAAGAAGGTGTAGTTATCTACGCCAAAATCTGGGTTAACAGTAAACACTAGGTGCTTTTTTCGTAATTGAGGCGGGTTTTTAGTTTTTAAATCTATGTATAGCCCAATGCTTCTTGTTTTCCACCTATTACGCCATACACTATGTTTCTTTAGGAGTTCCTTTACAGAGACTACAAACGATGGAGGGTCCCTTCCATCAGAAACATTTCTAATGGGTACATACCTACACGGTGCATGGTCAAATATGCTTTTAAACTTGACAAATAGTTTTCGTCATGTCCAGAGCCAAATGTTTATAGTCTATTGTTGAGATGTGGCCCCCACTGTCCGTTCATCTAGTTTCTTAACACTCAACTGTTTCTACTTATCTGTTGCCTTTTGTACTCTGGTTATCATTCTTGCTACAACTGCCTCAAGATCACTGACACCAAACCCAATGAAGACATCCTCAAAGAGGTCAGGTCTATTTGTTGTCATTATATTTTATATGTTTTCACCATGAGTGAATTTCTGACCAGCCTGTTCAAGGTAGTTTTCACAGAAGGCATCTATATCTGGATCAGAATAACAAAGTTATTGACAGTTACTTGCATACAGGACAGCTACCACAGCAACTACCAATCAAAGCAGAAGTTTGGTAGCATCTTCTATTCTGTCCACCACTGTCACATCACTTTGCTACATCAGGTGCCATTTGCCACAGTCAGTTGCAGACGACACTTTTCTGACTAGCGATGTAACAACAGTGATTCTTTTCCATATTTTGCACTGTTTCTCAGTGTGGTGTGTTTATTCTGTGCGACAGAACGTCCTAAACTGGTTGCGAAAGTGCACAGAAAAGTGATGAGACTATAACCATCAGGCAAAGCAAACCAACATTACACATTAAAAGCAGCATGTGGAAGTATGCAGAACAGAAATGCTCAGCCATTTCTGCTGTAGCCATATTATGTGAGCAGAGATACGTGAACTGGTAACATACCCCCCATCTCAAATGTCTATCACTTTTATTTTGATCGAGATATAGTAATGTTTTGCAGGATGTCTTTGAAGCACACCACTAACAAAGTGGCAATTATTGCAACAGATTGTTGGATGATTAATTTCTCCTCTAGCAACTGCAGTACAACTGGGGAACTTACGTATGATTCTAGACAGTACAGAACAGAATCTATTCAAGGAAATGTATACAAGGAACCAAGGCTGCTGGCCTGAACAGCCAACAGCCAGATTCATATGGGGTCGCAGATGGTAAAGTGAACAACAGAATGCAGTGACAGTCACACATTTTGTCTTGCGAGGGCACAAAATAGCAGTGGGGCATATACTTAAGTAAATTTTACCAAATATCGATGCAGGAGCTGATACAAGTGCAGTAACTCTTTAAAATGTGTGCCACAAACTATTAAACTGGAGAAAGAGATCATGAACGATGAAGTATGAATAATGAATGGTAGGTCAGTAATGTGCACACTGAATTGGTGTGGCAAAGTGAGAATAGTGAATATCCTGACCAAGAACGATTTTGAGTGATTTTGACGTTAATCATGGCTGGTACTGTGATTGTGTTCAGTAGCAGACATTCCTGTGAACATATGTGTTGAGAACAACGCACAGCTTGTTTCACAATGTCATTTGATACAGATTGGTTCTACACTGATCTTAAACAGTACCACAATGTAAGTATAATTGGTTCAAGATGTTGAAACTGTATTTCATTTTTCTTGCCACTAACACTACTCGGACATTGTCCAAAACGTACTGGCAATGAAAGGTAGGAATTCCAAGTGACACCACCTGCTGTCACTAACGACACTGAGAAACTGACTGCAAGACCTACAAGCTGTGAATACCTGCTAAATGACTGTTCAGTTCCCAGTGAGATCTACTGAGGGAATCAGCTTCTGGAGGAGAACTAGGATTTAGCATTCACAACTACAGATACTTTAACAAACCAGTAATTCACTGACAGTTCATTAATTAAAGCCATTCGCTATTAGTACTGTTACTTCTGAAAGATATTCACTGCTGGGGTACTTTGTTGTTAGTGTGTTGTATAATACACTGTCCAGTAACATTAATATGACCACCTGTCAAAGGCCTGAATATTTTGTGGTGTGGACAGCTACGAGATATGCAGGAAGAGTGTCAATGAGGTTCTGGAAGGTACCAACAGGGATGTGGAACCATGCCAACTCCATTGCTGTGGCCAGCTGTGCTAGGTTTCTTGGTTGACAATCCATTGCACATACAGCCTGATCAAGGTGAAACCACAGATTCTCGACTGGTTTAAATCCGGGAGGTTATGTGGCCCGGCGTTTATAGTAAGCTTATACTGGTGCTCTTCAAATCACGCATACACACTCCAAGCTGAGTAACACATTGCACTGTCTTTTTGGAAGATGCTGTCATCCCAAGGAAAAACAATCTGCATATAGGACTGATGCATACTTTTGTTGGCCCACTGTCTATTGCAGAATGAACAGATCATCCACAGAATGCCACAAAAACTGTGGTGTGCGTACTGTAAGACCTTCGGTACACACACCATCAGATTATTTGACTTGTCGCTCTAGCGAAGTACGCGAGTGTCAGCAATATGTCTTGTGGTTTTATTGTGGCGTGTTTATCTTCTGCCGTTAGGTCAGACAATAGAAATGCCACTTGCACGCTTATAGTAGCAGATTGATGGTGACCAACTTTAAACAGAACTTGATTAATTTTCAAACACATTTATTAAAATAATAACAAGCATAAAAATAACTTAACTTGGTTCTGGATGCTATTTACAATTGACAATCTAAAGTTCCTTTGGTCTTGGTACGTTAATCTTATTCTCACATATCTCTGATACTTGACAAAGTGTCTATACATTTCTCTTCATGGCTATGTACAGGAATATGATAACCTTATTAGGTGCACACTGAAACTTGACTATAGACTGGTACAGACTAATGCAGACTAATTAATCGGAGGTCTGTACACTCGTTATAATATCTCGCGCGTTCAGGTATCACTGCGCGAGTGTGATCCGCGAGGAGAAAAGGTTCTACGTTAGCAGCAATCTCATTGGCTGGATTACATATTAATACGTGGATCGGTGGAAGCTGAATTTGGTTTGTCTCTTAGGCAGCGCCATCTCGTAGTGCGGAGACGGACGAGCGCTGTGCCTGCGCTGTTGTGCTTAGCGGGGCGCGCTCTAGTGGGAAAGTTGTGTACGCGCTGACTATACGGAACTATGTACACAACAAAAACATTCCCCAGACTATAACACTCCCTCCTCTGGCCTGGACTCTTCCGAGAATTGTTACAGGGTGTTTGGTTTCAGACGTTTCGCACACTGTTCATGTCAACAGCCATCTGTCATCTGAAACGGCCACCTGTCATCACTCGAGGAACGTCCAGTTGCAGTACTGGAATGCAAATTCCAGCCTCTGTTGCCAATAAACAGCAGTTGCCTCTGTTGCCAATAAACAGCAGTCGACATGGGTGCAGGAACCACGTGGATCCTGAGGAGGTCCATACGCAGCAATATTCATTGAATAGTCACTGAGGAGACACTTATGGTAGCCCCTTAGTTCATCTGGGCAGTATGTTGCCCAACAGTTACACATATATTTGCTGAAAATGTCTCCATAGCCGTCATTCACACTTGTCATCTATGTCGCACGATGCATCAAAGTTGCCTCAGCACTGGTTTTGCATAGCACCATTTTACCATGGATGGTATACTTCAACGACGGCAACTGAACAGTTTACAAACTTAGCCATTTAGGAAATACTTCCATCCTTGGCCCTTTAAATCTGACGAATCGCTCCATATTCGCATTGTTAGTGCTGCCACCTGCTGTCTGTGACTGGTTATTGCATGTTGATGTTGAACATAGGTGGTGGTCACATTAATGTGAATAGACCATGTAGTTTTACATCTGTGGGTACAAAAACTCTGAGTTTGAGAATTGATCTTTCCAGCCTTATGGACAACAAAGGTGAGTACAAGCTTATGGTGAAGTGTGGTGGTGACAATACTGTTCATGTACAGCAGATTATTAGGTTTTCAATAGTCAAATAATCCTCGAGAGTCTGCCTTGCTTGCAGGCTGTGTGAATGGGACAGGGAAAGACGATGTGGACAATGCTTGGCTGTGTAAAAGGGGAAATGGCGGCTCATGGAGAGACAGTGAAGGTCAACCATGAAACAGCAGGGGAGCTACCAACAGGACCACCCTGGCAAGCTGGCCAGATGGCAGACGTGCTCTCCTCCTCATGCAAAGTGTAAAAGGGAATCAGCTCAAGTGAACACCAAATGACTAATTGATTGATTCAGTTTATAGCATTTCCCAGTTAGTTCACAACAAAATGCACAGCAGATTAAGAAATGTAATTGGACAGAGCACTGGTCTCTCAGATGACTTATTTTCATCAAATGGAGTCAGATTTGCAAGAGACTAATTAGACCGCAACCGCGGGGGACATCACTTACCCTTTTTTGAGGACAATGTTCAGATTATGAACTTCATTGAAACTGTGGGCAAAGCTGGTCTTTTTAACCTTATCTGCCGATTGCTGGAATGATCCAAGTATGAGTCAGAGCCCAGGCAACAGGCATTGTCTGTCCTAACAGGCTGCATGATCTGCAGTTAGTCAAACACTATACCCTCAATAGCTGCCACAAGAGCTCCTTCAACATTATGAATGAGGCCCACGAGCATACCGTATTTACTCGAATCTAAGCCGCACTTTTTTTCCGGTTTTTGTAATCCAAAAAACCGCCTGCGGCTTAGAATCGAGTGCAAAGTAAGTGCAAGTTCTGAAAAATGTTAGTAGGTGCCGCCACAACTAACTTCTGCCGTCGAATATATGTAGCGCTACACAGGCATGCTTTGCAGGCACAAAGATAAATACTGGCGCCAAAACCTCTGCGTCAGTAAATAAATTAAAAAAAAAAGGTGGAAGAGGAGCATATTTTCTCAGCCCCGAGTTTCGACCACTGCATTTTCATACATTATCCAACGAAGTAAATAAAAATTCCGTACTGTTCATCTTCCAATGTAGCAGAATTTCAATGTACTACGAAAATCCGACTGGCAAGACTGTTTGGGATGTTTGTCAATATAGCCTACGCTACGTTCTGAATTTTTTCCTACCTGTGACAAGAGATGGTTGCTAATAGGAACTTTTATGAATTGTGAATCACATGCAGTATTCTCTTCACCATAAGAATAATACGAATATAAACATTTTGCCATGTATTTTTTCGTGTTTGCTGCTAACTCATTTAAATCCTGTCTGCATAATAAACTACGAAACTAGAGTGAGACAACAGCAAATGCGGAAGAATACACATATCGTGTCATGTTTATATTCGTATTATTCTTATGCCTAATACACTCCTGGAAATGGAAAAAAGAACACATTGACACCGGTGTGTCAGACCCACCATACTTGCTCCGGACACTGCGAGAGGGCTGTACAAGCAATGATCACACGCACGGCACAGCGGACACACCAGGAACCGCGGTGTTGGCCGTCGAATGGCGCTAGCTGCGCAGCATTTGTGCACCGCCGCCGTCAGTGTCAGCCAGTTTGCCGTGGCATACGGAGCTCCATCGCAGTCTTTAGCACTGGTAGCATGCCGCGACAGCGTGGACGTGAACCGTATGTGCAGTTGACGGACTTTGAGCGAGGGCGTATAGTGGGCATGCGGGAGGCCGGGTGGACGTACCGCCGAATTGCTCAACACGTGGGGCGTGAGGTCTCCACAGTACATCGATGTTGTCGCCAGTGGTCGGCGGAAGGTGCACGTGCCCGTCGACCTGGGACCGGACCACAGCGACGCACGGATGCACGCCAAGACCGTAGGATCCTACGCAGTGCTGTAGGGGACCGCACCGCCACTTCCCAGCAAATTAGGGACACTGTTGCTCCTGGGGTATCGGCGACGACCATTCGCAACCGTCTCCATGAAGCTGGGCTACGGTCCCGCACACCGTTAGGCCGTCTTCCCCTCACGCCCCAACATCGTGCAACCCGCCTCCAGTGGTGTCGCGACAGGCGTGAATGGAGGGACGAATGGAGACGTGTCGTCTTCAGCGATGAGAGTCGCTTCTGCCTTGGTGCCAATGATGGTGGTATGCGTGTTTGGTGCCGTGCCGGTGAGCGCCACAATCAGGACTGCATACGACCGAGGCACACAGGGCTAACACCCGGCATCATGGTGTGGGGAGCGATCTCCTACACTGGCCGTACACCACTGGTGATCGTCGAGGGGACACTGAATAGTGCACGGTACATCCAAACCGTCATCGAACCCATCGTTCTACCATTCCTAGACCGGCAAGGGAACTTGCTGTTCCAACAGGACAATGCACGTCCGCATGTATCCCGTGCCACCCAATGTGCTCTAGTAGGTGTAAGTCAACTACCCTGGCCAGCAAGATCTCCGGATCTGTCCCCCATTGAGCATGTTTGGGACTGGATGAAGCGTCGTCTCACGCGGTCTGCACGTCCAGCACGAACGCTGGTCCAACTGAGGCGCCAGGTGGAAATGGCATGGCAAGTCGTTCCACAGGACTACATCCAGCATCTCTACGATCGTCTCCATGGGAGAATAGCAGCCTGCATTGCTGCGGAAGGTGGATATACACTGTACTAGTGCCGACATTGTGCATGCTCTGTTGCCTGTGTCTATGTGCCTGTGGTTCTGTCAGTGTGATCATGTGATGTATCTGACCCCAGGAATGTGTCAATAAAGTTTCCCCTTCCTGGGACAATGAATTCACGGTGTTCTTATTTCAATTTCCAGGAGTGTAGTTATACAGTCAGAAATCAAGCACGGCAATTGACTAGATTTTTAAATCTAAGATGACTAATTTCTGTGCAGAGTGTAATGTACTAAAGAGGCGTCTGCAAAGATTTTCAAACAGAGAAAAATTTTCGCTAAACTCTCGTTCAGAACATCATCTTATACGCAGTCTATTATTTGGTTTTTGTTGATCATTATCAAAGAAGGCAGCAGTGTAAGTAACAACAAATAGCAGTCTCTTGCCATTGTTTCGCTAATGAAGACGATTCCTCTCTTTTTTTTTTAAATTGTAAGCGGCGGTAGCGCGCACAAAAGCAAGCCATGCCGCAAGTGGCGACAGGCTGTAAACACGCACTATCAGAATGCGACAAACAATGCACGACACAGTACACTAACGCATTTTCAGCTTAGAGTGACGTAAACACCTATAACAAAGAAAACGGCACTTATGAGATCAAAGATAAATAAGCAATCGATTCAAACCAGACAAAGCACGTGATAAAGGAAGGGTACCCGTACAAATACGGACGGAGCACCTGACGTATAGCAATGGCTACCTGGTAAAGCTTAAGTGCTAAGCTTACGACTCGCACCAAACTACTGTAGCTGTATCGTCATTCATTCGACCTAAATTGTGTCTCATATTAAAAAGGACCAACTTTGTTTCGATTTGGAGGCACGGCCTAAAACTTTTCTCTCCCCTTGAATTTCGAGTCTCAAATTTCAGGTGCGGCTTAGATTCGGGAAATTTTTTTTCCCTTGACTTCGAGTCACATTTTTCAGGTGCGGCTTAGATTCAAGTGCGGCTTCGATTCGAGTAAATACGGTATATACTGAGTGCGGAAAGTGTTCACTCCCAATTTTTGCTGCCATTTCCCTAAGGGGTACCATTATTCACCACACATTTTAACTGCTGATGGTTAATAGATCCCTACCCTTTTGTGTTTGACTCCCTTTGACATGGGGCATGGCACACTTCCCAACAGGTGAAATGAATCTAAACGGTTCAGTTTTAGTTTCTGGTGGAGCTAGTTGGTTAGGAGGATTGGTGTACCACCCTGGATCCTCTTTGCTCTCTGTCTCCCTTGTAGTGGGCGCGTAGATCTACCATCAACAAGTAGAGAAAACAGGGTCCAGAAGAGCAGATAGTATACCCAGATAAGAATCACAAAGTGACTGAAATCTTGCTGTTTACAGTGCTGCTACCATAGCAACAAACAAGCAAGGAATATCTTGGAAAAAAAAAAGAGGTTCAAATGGCTCTGAGAACTATGGGACTTAACTTCCGAGGTCATCAGTCCCCTTAGAACTACTTAAACCTAACTAACCTAAGGACATCACAAACATCCATGCCTGAGGCAGGATTCGAACCTGCGACCATAGCGGTTGCGCAGTTCCTGACTGTAGCGCCTAGAACCGCTCGGCCACTCTGGGCCGCGAATATTTTGAGAAGAAGAGAGACAATAGTGCAACTCTACTGCCTCTAACGAAGTTAGCTGAAAGAACTGCAAGTGCTCTGAAGATACATAAAAATAGTTGTCAAAGATTGTAAAGAGACTGTGCAAGAGGGGAAGAACCTGGTTCATCCAAACTGTGGACACCCAGTAAAAAAGAAAAAAACTTCCTCCACAGCCAAGGTCACTAATGCACATTTCTGCAATGGTGGTCAACCCTGGCGTACGGCTGTTGGTGGTGGTGCTGGTGTGGGGTGGGGGGAAAGTCAGTGCCAGTATTTCGTCGGCTAGTCGAGAAGAGGTGGTGGTGTAAGGTTCTTTATCACCAGACTTTGCAGAGAGATCTGGTATTTAAATTGGACATTTGCACAGTGTCTCATGAAGCGAGGGCTTGCGACAACTGCTGATGGTGATCCATCTGTTGGATGGGGACATTAACCTTGATGGCCTCCTTGCTGCTATTCGTGACCCACCACCGCCACCATACAATACAAATGTTACACCACACACACACACACACACACACACACACACACACACACACACACACACACACACACACAATACATACATGTAGTATTGCAAATATTGTAGTGCAGCACGTTGTAAATAAATAATTAAAAGAAAAAAATAAATCTGGTAAAAAGAGGACACAACCACTAGGAACAAACTTTTACTCTTTTCAACAAGATGCTGTTCACTGTCACATATATGGATATCACAACAGAAAAGTACATCCAACTGTTTAAAAAAAGACGACTGCATTACTCTTCAGAAGACACAGTTATTCAGTGTTTGAAGACACTAGGTGGCTTGACACACCCTGGATAAATGCCGGTCATTCTGTCACGAAAGACAGGACACATCACAGCATATGAGGAAGCTCTGCTGTTCCCGTGGACTAGGGCACAAGAATTATTGTCTTGCAAGATGGAACTGCATCTGGTTTCATACCAAACTGTCTCCTTGTTTGCAAATCGAGGAAAATAAGTGACTACCATGAGGAGATGTACCACAACAGTTTTCTAAAGTGGTTCAATTGGCAGCTGTTGGAAAACTTAAATCAGCTGTCTGTCATTGTAATGGATAATGCCCTGTACCCCATAGTTATTAAAAGAAGCGCTCCAACTACCACAAAAAAAGAGTTGTTGAATAGCTGAAATACCACAATGTGAAAATTCAGGGCAACTTATGTAAGGTGGAGCTCATGGTAAAAAAGGCCACAGTTTTAATAGTATGTAGTGGATGAGGCAGCTAAAGAATATGGCCGCAGGGTTCTTAGGTTTCTACCATACCATTGACACTTCAATGCCATCAAAATGGTTTGTGCACAGATTAAACACTATGTGACAACAAACAACAAAAGCCTCACTGTGGCAGAAATTCAAAGACTGTAAAGAGGAAGCAGTGTCACATATAATGAAAAGTGAATTTAATGCAGAAAGTAACACTGAAAATATAATTATTTCCTTGGGCAATATCAGTGACTCTTCCACAGACCAGAGCACAGATAATGACAAGTGTTAACGAAGAATGTGATTCTGAACTAAGTGGCATTTACCTTTTGCAATAATTCGTCTGTATTTTTGTGGTCATGTATCGTATTTTGGACTGAGTTCTGTGTACCGCTTATTAAGAAATAATCCTCTGCACAAGTATTACACTCTACATCCACACTACAGTCATTGGTAAGTATTCAAAGTGCCAGCTGCTGTGGATGAATGATTCTAGGCACTTCAGTCTGGAACCACGCTGCTGCTACGGTCGCAGGTTCGAATCCTGCCTCAGGCATGGATATGTGTGATGTCCTTAGGCTAGTTAGGTTTAACTAGTTCTAAGTCTAGGGGACTGATGACCTCAGATGTAAAGTCTCATAGTGCTTAGAGCCATTTGAAGTATTCAAGCAGTTTATATTTTTTAATGTTGTTAGTTATTGTACTTATATGAACAATTCAGATCCGTTTTAGCACCCCTCTTGTATTGAATATGATTAATTCTGCTTATTGTAGAAGAAATTATGATTCCTGTTGAGATATACAAATAACAGGAACACTGTATCAATTTACAGACAGGAGTGCCTTTGTTAAGCCACAAGGATATTCCAGTAACGTACTGAACAGCTGTTGCCATTACAGCCATACTGCGCGTGCACGCACCGGTGAACCAACATCGCTCCCTTCCACACTCAGATATATACTTTGCTGTAAATGACTTTGTGATTCTGATCCAGGCATAGCTTATCCACTGACCGAGAACAGAACACACACTGAAGCTGCACCTGTGGCTTGTGCAATATTTTACAGAACAGTACACAAGTAATTTTAAACTATGCTTCCCGATTCTCTTTTCATTTATGGGCCTGATATGCCACAAGAAACAATAAATCGTGATACATATAAGGTCTTGACACACTCAATGAAAGATTACACAAAAATGACATAAATGGTAACATATCAGAATCTACAATTTTGAATTTCCAGAATGACATTTTCACTCTGCAGTGGAGTGTGCGCTGATATGAAACTTCCCGGCAGATTAAAACTGTGTGCTGGACTGAGACTCGAACTCAAACTATTCTGGAAACATCCCCCAGGCTGTGGCTAAGCCATGTCTCTGCAATATCCTTTCTTTTAGGAGTGCTAGTTCTGCAAGGTTCGCAGGAGAGCTTCTGTTAAGTATGGAAGGAAGGAGACGAGGTACTGGCAAAAGTAAAGCTGTGAGGACGGGGCGGGAGTTGTGCTTGGGTAGCTCAATTGGTAGAGCACTTGCCCATGAAAGGCAAAGGTCCCGAGTTCGAGTCTCGGTCCGGCACACAGTTTTAATCTGCCAGGATGTTCCAATTTTGAATTTGATCTATCTGGCACAAACGGTCTCAACAATGGAACATTCGGTAGTCAGATGACGTTTGTAAATAAATGATATGTCATTGTAAAAATACAGCAACCAGCCACTTTTTAATGCGTTTTATTTATGCCAATATGCATTTCGGGTTTGCACCCATCTTCAGCTGGCAAATTACATGCTGCTGTCGAGATTGTACTACTGTAGTAACTGAAGATCCATGTAATTTGCCAGCTGAAGATGGGTGCAAACCCGAAATGCATATTGGCATAAATAAAATGCATTAAAAAGTGGCTGGTTGCTGTATTTTTACAATGAAATATCATTATCCACGGCCACGGAGCTCAACAGTCCAAATATAATGGACAAATTGTTATTGTAAATAAATGTGCAAAATGCATGGAATTCTCAATGGTAGGAACAAATATTTGTCTCGAATTGAGGTGGAAGTAATGGATGATGATTATGATTATGATGATGATGATGATGATGAAGAAGATGATGATAATGAGGATAATGAGTTGTTATACCAATGTTAGGGGGATGGGTGAAGCTATCAAACTGGATATTTTGCAGTTGCAAACTTTTACACAGTGGATGCCCAGTGAATGTTCCCACAGAGCTGTCTAGTCCATTATCAGGATGCTATACTAGTTAATGTAGGTGCAGATGTAGACTTGATAAAGAATGAGCACCCACACAGATGACACTTCATCCTAGTATTATTTGTGCCCAGTATTTTTGTGTTCTGTACTCAAAATTGGTTTGGTGCTGGCACTGACAACCACAATCTAATGATAACCAAACAGTGGCCTTACAATGTTGCCCTTTTTTGAAAGATATAATATAGCTGCTCTTGGTTATGCAACAGTCTTTTCATAAATTGTTTCCCAAACAATTATACAAACTAAAATTAAAAAAAAAAACAATGGCTTGGAGAAATATATTCAATAAATTGATGATATTCAAAATGTGATTCACCACAAACACTTTTTCCAGTCTTCAAATGATCTCCACAAATCAGCAACCGTGTTCAAGCAACCTTTGAAAGCCTCTTGTACTTCCTCAACTGTCTTCAAACAATGACTTTTCAGGCTGCTTTTACATCTCACAGATCATAACATAAGCAGGTTAGTTTATAACAGAGTTTGATGGCAGAATGCTGCTAGAGGGTACACTTCATCTACTCTCGATGTGAGCACTAAACACACTTTCAGCTCACAAATGATCTACACATTGTAGTGGCTTCGTGGCAATTTAACCATGTTCCCTAACCCATTGGTACCACTCTTAAATACCCCTTCCCTACGGTCAAAAATGCAGTCCCAATAGGAACTGCATACACACTGTAGTGCAAAGATAATGCATATGCAGTATTTGGATTGCACTACACACCTTCTTATTCGTATGTGAGCTTGGTAAGTTGTAACAGGATTGTGCACACACAGGTAAATATAGTTAAAGATATTAAAAAACAGCAACTTTTGTTAAGTGTAAGGATTTCAATGACTTCTGTCAATGATTTAAAACTAAGGAATCAAGTAACTGTCTGCACACATTTCCAATACAATGTAAAAACTCAAACAGTCAAGTAATTTACAATAATTCATACACATTTAATCTGGTCCTTATCAACCTCACATTGCAGTTCCAGTTTAAAATTTACTAATGCTAGAACAATTTGATCTGATAAAATCATTCCAGTCTGAATAAGTAACAGTCCTGCAACTGGCAATGTACATCAGTAAATAATATAGCTACTTTTCCTCAAGTTTCTTGCACCACAATAAAAATTTATATATTTTGCATTTGTGCCTCTGACAAGACCTATTCAGTAAATTAAGTTTTAAATGAACAAGAAAAATTAAATCAGAATAAAGTAAACTTACTGCAGGTATCCTGTAAACCAAGCCTGCTTCCCATGAGTTCTTATGGAATATGGTAGACAGTCACCACCCAAAAGACCATGTATACTTTGGGCCACATTACGAAAACAGGGATAGATCTGCAAGAAAATTTTAGGGCAATTATAGTGGCAATGACACACAATTTAAGACGACAAATCGCACTATTTACTGTGCTAGCCACCTATACAAACATTCTACAAATTAGTCAGGGGGGCAATAAATAAAACTAGATATAAAGGAAACTAAATGAGATATTTGAGTTAACATATTGCTTTTCATATTCCACCAGAGACGTTATAGAAACAATCTTTCCAGTAACTGAATGCAATATAAATGCAGAATCTATACAAATGTAACTTACAATTATCTGTAAAACATTTAACAGAAACTGTCACATACAATTGAGGTGAGACCTAACCAACTGACACTGAACCTTATTACATAAATGTAGAAGAGGGTTAGAATTCCAATATCTCATTGATTTAGTCCCTAGAGAGGTGTCACAAAGTCAGTTGTTCAAGGGAGTTTATCCGAAGTGATGACTTGGGAAAAGAAAAAGAAAAGAAAACACCACCACCCTACAGAAAGGATACCAGATGGAAATTAAAATGTCACCACCTTTTGAATGTGATTCCAGTGTCCAATGAACTTTCTATCATATTCCATGTATTCCACAGCAAGGGGTCTCTAAAATGTGGTACGAAGTCAATTTCATTTAACTAGAAAACAACAGAATGATGAAGTTATGAAATATTATAATATTATGTTGCTAATATGATAAATTATTACTTTAAAGATCCTCTCTGCAGATGGTCTCGAGCTGGGTAAAACAATTTAGCCAGCATAAAGTTATTTATTTGTATCTTAAAATCCACTGCACTACAAGACATTCAATATGCTTGAAAGTTAGTAAATACATGCTTATAAAATTATGACACAGATTTACTGGCTAGTACTTCAAGAAAAATGTCAGTACTGGTGTATACAGTTGCATGTCATGGCAGCTACGAATCCCCGATGAGGGATGTTCAGCCACCTGGTGAAGACTTTCAATTAGATGCCACTTCGGTGGCCTGGGTGCCCCTAATCTACCCCACTAATCCTACTGGGGAAAGGGACGTACAGTTTAACACAGAATCTGAAACATGCATCATTCTTGGCATATTTTCACATAACTGAGAAGTGAAGGTTAAGGTAAAAGCAAACTGAAAAATTTCAAATTCTGGCCAGCATTTTATCCTGCGACTTTTAGTTTTTAGGCATGTGCTTTACCTTTAGATCACCAGGCTCTTTTGTCAGTGATTCTGATAGAAACGTATAAAAGTACATACACTACTGTAGCTTTTGGAACTAATAGTTCCTTTCTCACATAGGAGAGAGGGAGAGCTCGAAGAATGTTGAAAAGGAAAAAGGTAAGTCACATAGACTCTAGATTGAGAGGGATCCAACTGTTGTGAGGATGAGAGAAGAACTAGATGTTCACCAATGTAATTGATACCTTTCTGTAATTATGTTAGACCCTTTAACTTTCTCTAGAAATTTTGTTTGGTCCCAGTATTATAAATAATTCTGTGCATTATATTTCATGGAACAGTTGTCAAAATACCAAGCTTTTTAAAGAAATTACTATAGGACGTTCCAGTTTTAAGACCAGGTATTAATACTGAATGACTTACATATACTGATCATACATATACTACCACACTAGTATATACTAACAGCACTGTATTCAACAAGAAAAGTGAGATGCAGCAGCAGTAAACTGCTTCTGACAGAAGTCTTACTTTGTCTTGAATCAGCAGTTTATAACCACACTAAAGCAAAATAAAAAACGAGCAGCCTGAAGCAATACTGTTACTAATATCATATTCTATATTCTATTCCATACTATACAGATTTTATAATGCATAGACCTATGACTAATTGCCTTCAACCGAAATTTCAGTGCTGTGAGCTTACTTGACTAGCATGATGGCTACCAAGCAGGTGACATTGACTGCTAAATTGTTTGTCTACAGGGACTTTTGCATGTGTTTGATTGATAGCTACAGTAGCAATTTCTTTGTAAGATTCTTTGAGTGCTACCTGCACTGGCCAATCGGGTGACCTGCCTGTGTCTGATGTGATAACCTGGAAGGATGGCCACGCTAGAGAAATACTCAGTTAGAACTTAATGTGACATTCCTTTTAATTAGCATGGAGGGCTTCACAGTAGAATAAAGAAAACACTACTGATTTGGTGGTGTGTACAGGGAAAAGCTACGCTTATACGCTGTAACAATTCCCAATTATTATAACGAACATTTGCATCTGAAGCAGACATTTCGCCATCACAACTTGTCCCACACTTTACTACACATGATGTCTTCAGCAAACAGCTACCCAATATGTACCGAGCAAACATATGACACAACTTTCTCCATGTGGTATGGACATTACTGCATTTAGTCATAATGCAATCCTACCAGTGTATATGTGACAATGATACATGTATAATTTCATGTTGGAAGATAGTATGCCATTCTGCATTTATCTGTTGTCTATTATATTAATAAAAAAAAGGGAACAATTTTCATATTTCACTCTTAAAATAGCTCTTCTGATGAGGTATTTGAATCAACAACAGCTTCCACAAAAGCAATGGCATATAGATAAATATTATTACTGGAATTAGGGAAATAAGTGAACACGCAGGCAAATTAAGTAGCACATAAAGGAGCACACCTTTTTATGGGAAAGGTAGCATGAAACAATATCTATAACTTAACAACATACCACTTTCACTGGTGGCTGCTGTGAGAGGGGCTGCTTGTTGACGGACTGAGCAAGACTAGCTCGAAATTCTCCACACATCCAAGAATCTGGAGTTGCGCCTAAGCTGCCAATAGAGGAACACTGGAAGAATAGAGGCCACGATGTACTTGGAACCTCAGCAAAGCGCTTAAGGTGGGCTGCCATTCGACGGTGACCCCATCTATCTACGTCTGCTCCACGATGTGTCCCTGGCACGGAACCCACAAGACAAACTCTGTAAAACAAGATGTTGATGAGAAACAGGATTATTTTTCTGTTGATACTTTGATGTTGATCTAAATGTAAGATAGCAAGTCCTAATGGTGGGAGGAGGGGAACAATTCTCAGTGGAAAGACTTTATTCCATATGCAGTTCTGTTATTACAATGTAGTATGGCTTTCAGTATCTTATCTACTGTGACAAACTCCATTTACCGTTAGCCAGCCCTTTCGACATATGCTTAAATTTTCCCCAAAAAATCTCACTTCTGTCTATGTTAACTGGCTATCTAGTATTCTTTGCTTTTCAGGAGTGCTTCAAAATCTGACATTTTGTTGCAAATGCTTTGTGAGTTAATCACTAGGATTTTAATACTCTCACCTGTATGGGGCATTTCTCTGGATCTTATACTAGGCCCTGTGTGCATTCCACACACAGTCAGCTACCTGCATAGCAGTACACACCTGACCCTGGCTCAGTAACAAATTCAGTGTAAGTCAGCACCTTAAGCTTGTTGTTTAGTAGGATGGATGTAATACCCTCGTTTCTATCTGCACTGTAGGGGACGCCTAGCCCTGCCATCGACACACCATTCACACTCAGAACGAGTAACACATATCTTTTACTTCCTATGCAAAACAGGATCCACAGAAGAGGACGACTCAAGGGAGCTCTACCAACACACCTGCTGCCAATCTTTCAGTTCTCAGGGTGATTTCCAGCTGCTTATGAATGTCAACTAATTCATTCCATATTCAAGAACGGCATTCACAGTAGGGTCGCATTGTAGCTGAGGCAATGTTCTGTGGAACAGTAAGCAAATAACTTTAAAACAATCCTTCTGATACTCTTTTAATTTCTGGATCTAATAAGTTATAAGTACTACTAATTCCCCTTAAGAACTGAAGCAATTTGTATGCAAAACAAGATTTCTATCATGAATATGATCTGTCAAAGTTCTGTAATTGTGCAGTTCATTCTTACAGATCAGGCTGTTCCAACAGTGTTCCAGGGAGGAGGAGTGCTCTGGAGTGCTCACTGCAGAGGCTCAGAGTCTGTGTAGTTGGGGAAATAAAGCTCATAGTGTCCTGGCTGCATTTTCCTGCAGCTGACGAAACAATCCATGTTCAATGGCAGCTGTGGTCAATCGTGGAATTACTGTGCTTCAATTGGAGGATATATTTCTATTTATTGAGAGGGATAGACATCCGCAGTGCCTTGTACGTCAAAAAGTATTTAATTTCACTAATTGTAAGAAGTACAATACACGGCATTGTTACACATGTCTTCCCGCATGGCATTATGATCAGATAGAAGGTGAAGTGTGTGGAGAGCTAGTAGCTGAGCTTAAGAACAGCATAACAGGAAACATAAGTTTCCAAAAGAATTCTTAGGGTAATGAATATAGAAATATGCAGCATAGCTCATGTACTGTAATGCATTTATACTGTTAAAGTGAATGACAGTGAAGGAAACTGAACTGAAACAGCAGTTTGAGCAAGCTACCAAGTTGCTCACATTATAGAGACAAGTGGTAATCCATTTTCTGTGGGACCTCTTGTAGAAGCATGCACAGTAGCAGTTGCACAATGCTTGTTTCCAAGGGAGCTGCAGGCAACTGAAGGGGTTCGTCTTTTGAAGCAAACAGTGTCATGTTGAATCTGGGACATCATAGCAAATTTACACACACAGCCCAGGGAAAAAGCCGAGAGCTTTGTTGCATTTTTTGTTAGTGCTTGATGAAAGCACAGATATTTCTTACTGTGCTCAACTTTCAATACCTGTATGTGGTGTTGATACAAAGCTGTAAGTAACTGAGGAATTCTTGGATGTGGTACTGCTCGATTACACCATAACATGACTATATTTTTGAAGCTGTTTGTGAATCAGTGGACAATATGAATTTATCTTGGGATAAGCTCCGTTCTGTAGGCTCAAATGATCAGGATCAGAAACATCACGGTTTCGCTTCTTGTTTAAAAAATAAACTCGAGAATGAATTTGGGAAAGACGTTTTGACTGTTAATTGTTTCATATGTCAAGATGACACAATGGGCTGAAACAGTTA
Organism: Schistocerca cancellata; assembly: GCF_023864275.1. Lineage (NCBI taxonomy): Eukaryota > Metazoa > Arthropoda > Insecta > Orthoptera > Acrididae > Schistocerca > Schistocerca cancellata. The sequence goes on along the minus strand of NC_064628.1, from coordinate 914,224,518 downwards.
AAGCAGGTGATGTAATGAAAGTTGTGATCAAGCACACGAATCTTCTGTGGTGTTGTAGTGTAAGCCACACCCAGTTCAAAGGATTCCTGAATGATCAGCACTTTTTGTTGGCTAAGTCGGGGAAAAGTTCTTGACATTTTCTTTGCCATTCTTGAAGAAGTATCTCTTTCTTGATATGAAAGGGGAAGAAATGCATTGTCTCAAAAATTTAAAATGGACATCAGACCTACCATTCTTAGCTGACATAATTATGTGCCTGAATAATGTAAATCTGTCATTGCAGGGCCACCAGTAGCTAACAGTTGACATGCACGACAAAATCAGAGCATTCATGGAAAAGTTATGTTTGTTTGAGAGGCAGATGAGTGATGGCATTTTAACATTCTTCAATTGTCGGGCTTCTTTAAAACTATCGGAAGGTACCAGTTTCGGCTATTATTAAGCCAAGATAAAGCAGCTCATCACGTCTTTTGAAACAAGATTCTGAGAGCCCGCCATTTTTGAAATGGAAACGAAATTGTTAAAGCAATCTTTTCTTGGTCTGACTGAACGATTTGCCGTCACTCCAGTTGAAAGTTACTGAGCTGCGAAATTCAACTTTGCTGAAAGACAGATACTACAATGTGCAGAATTTGTCATGGTGGTATCATTCATTACACACACACACACACACACACACAAAAAAAAAAAAAAAACCTAAGATCCAAAAAAACATCGCACAGATCATGTGCATGTTTAGATCTATGTACTCTTGTGAGTGGCTTTTCTCAGCAATGAAAAGGATAAAAACCCAGGAATAAACTTTTCTTCAGGACACGACAATGAAGGCCCCCCCCTGCATTTGCTGCGAATACTTTGACACCTGATATTTCTGCTCTTGTTATGAAAAAATCTAGTTTCAATGCCCAATGAACATATGCAATTTCTTTTACAACAGTTATTTCTTATTTATTTCCTAAACTTCCTGTTTCGCAAGGTAGCATGGTGCTATGTCATGGCTGCCAAGGATGTGTGTTGGTGATTATGTAAAGTGGGGCATGCATATCAAAAGCCTTGCCATGTCATACGCTGCCAGCCCTTTTGATTGTTCACAGTGAGTGACAATGCCCTACAGAGCAGGGAGCACTCCACAGATCAGCATGGAGCTCATGAGCCGGAACAGCCTACCTTAGATTCTGCACACCACAAGATCAGTCCCTTCTTCTAATGTCATTCTTGACCTGTTCTATCTTCTTTTAGTTGCAACTACTGAACCACTCGGATATGCTTATTCCACAAAACTTACTTAAACTGTTTTTAATTTTAGCTTATTTTTGGTATTTTATTTCTCTGTTTAATTTCTTTTTATGCACTATCAATTCTCTTGGTCCTTCTGTTTTATTACCATCAATCTTACTCTCAATTTAATTTATCATTCCATTAATATAAATTCCTCTCACGTTAAAGTGATGACTTACATTTAGTACAACCTACTGCTATTATTTATTGTATGTGACTGTGATTGTGCAGATGTGCAATTCTTTTTATTTGATTCCAAGTCCTATTTCTTTTGCTTGTTCTTTATCCTTTCAAATTTGAAACTCAGTGCCACAATTTACTAATGGCAAATGGAAAAAATTTGCTCAGGCTGTGCAAAGTTACAGGTAAGACCTACCACAACAATTTTTTTTACTCTTCACTGAAGGAGGCTCTGCAAAACTACACGAAGCACACATCAGCATCACTAGCTCATATTCTGTATAAAAGCCTTCCTTTTTCTTATTAGATGTAATTAAAAAAGCATGTCAGTGAAATTATTTGTAATGCTCTGAAAGAAATGAACCTACCTGACTTTGGAGAAATCGGCACAACGTATTCTTGTAATCCATTCCTGCAGAACTGGCATCTGGTAGGCGGATAGATATCGCATCAAGTCAGCACGGAATTCTGTTATTGAGTCACCCGCTTTAGTGTCTGCATTCAGTGGGATCCTTGGACATCTTGGGCTTACCCATAACCTGAAAATCAAATTGTGTTAGTTAAAATTCTTCTGCATATGTTGAGTTCTGCTGAATTCTTATGACTTCTTTCTCCTGTGCAAGAGTTATTTATGCAACAACAAACATAATAATTCCAACATATTATTTTGTAATTACCTAGTAACTTCTTTTACAATACAATAATCGGTTTGTAATAGTGCTCTTTAATGTGCTCTTTGAGATTCTGGTGGTAGCTGCAATAAACACAGGGAGTGAAACATTAGTTAACATCATCTTCAGAAAATAGACAGCAGTTGTAAGAGTCGAAGGACATGACAGAGAAGCAGTAGCTGAGAAGGGAATGAGACAAGATTGTAACCTATCCCCAATGTTATTTAAACCCCACATCAAGTAAGCAGTCAAGGAAACCATGAAAACTAAATTGAAGTTCTGGGATAAGAAATAAAAACTTTTGAGGTTTGCCAATAACACACTAATTCTGTCAGCGATGGAAAACAGCTTGGAAGAGCAGCTAAACAAAATGGATGGTATCTTGTAAAGCGATTATAAGACGAACAGCAACAAAACGAACAGCAACAAAAGTAAAGCAACGGTAATGGAATTTAGTCGAATTTTAAGGTGAATTGGAGGGAATTTGATCAGAAAATTAGACAGTACAAGTTGTAGATGAGTTTTGTTATTTGGGGAGTAAAATAACTGACGATGGTAGAAATAACAGTTGGAGGCAGAAACAACAGAGAGGATATAAAATGCAGACTGCCAATAGAAAGAAAAGTGTTTCTGAAAAATATACTTTAGTTCACATCAAATACAAATTTAAATATTATAAAATTCTTTTCTGAATGTATCTGTCTGGAGTGTAACCTTGTATCGAAGTGAAACATGCACAATAAACAGTTCGGGCAATAAAAGAACAAATTTTCAAATGTGGTCTACAGAAGACTGCTGAAAATTTGATGGGTATGTCAAATAACTAATAATGAGGTACTGAATTGAACTGGGGAAAAAAGAAATTTACCGTACCACTCTACTGGGAAAAAACGGGGGATCCAAGGAAGCACCAATTTAGTAATGGAGGGAAGTGTAGGGGGTAAAAACCATAGAGAGAGGCCAAGGCTTGAATACAGTAACCACATTCAAATAATTTATGTTGCAGTATTTATGCAGAGAATAGGTTTACACAGGACAGACTAGCGTGGAGAGCTGCATTAAACCAGTCTTTGGACAGAAGACAACAACAACAACAACAACAACAACAACAACAACAGTGTGACTGAAAAAAAAATTACCACAAAGCTGTTCATGAATAGTTATTATCAAATTATTGCTGTATTGCGTATCCAACAATTATACTACAATTATCTAGCCATGTAAGTTACTGTGTTAGTGATAGAAGATTGTCACAAAAGTCATTAATGAAAACAGAAGATGAATTACAGTGTTTGATGTTAATACTATTGATATACAGACAGTATGAACAACTGCAATGGGTGACAAAGATGAAATTTTCGCACATAAAAAGGGCGAGTTATGTGATATATAAAGTGACACTTCCTGCCCACTATGGAGCTATTTACCATGGTGTATTAGTACACAACAGTTTTTCACTCTTTAATTGCATTCATATACAGTGGACACTTCTAATCAAAAGTGATCAACTCACGTTAATCAGTCTACTTCAGATATGTACTTGCACTGATACACAAGAAAATACACTGGTGCAACAGATTTGTTCAATTACTAACTATGTTCAGTTAGGGGTGGTCACTTCCCAAGTAAAACCACTCTGAGCCTGAGCACATATGCCTTCATATCTTCCACTGCTCAAAACATTTCTACACTCCTGGAAATTGAAATAAGAACACCGTGAATTCATTGTCCCAGGAAGGGGAAACTTTATTGACACATTCCTGGGGTCAGATACATCACATGATCACACTGACAGAACCACAGGCACATAGACACAGGCAACAGAGCATGCACAATGTCGGCACTAGTACAGTGTATATCCACCTTTCGCAGCAATGCAGGCTGCAATTCTCCCATGGAGACGATCGTAGAGATGCTGGATGTAGTCCTGTGGAACGGCTTGCCATGCCATTTCCACCTGGCGCCTCAGTTGGACCAGCGTTCGTGCTGGACGTGCAGACCGCGCGAGACGACGCTTCATCCAGTCCCAAACATGCTCAGTGGGGGACAGATCCGGAGATCTTGCTGGCCAGGGTAGTTGACTTACACCTTCTAGAGCACGTTGGGTGGCACGGGATACATGCGGACGTGCATTGTCCTGTTGGAACAGCAAGTTCCCTTGCCGGTCTAGGAATTGTAGAACGATGGGTTCGATGACGGTTTGGATGTACCGTGCACTATTCAGTGTCCCCTCGACGATCACCAGTTGTGTACGGCCAGTGTAGGAGATCGCTCCCCACACCATGATGCCGGGTGTTGGCCCTGTGTGCCTCGGTCGTATGCAGTCCTGATTGTGGCACTCACCTGCACGGCACCAAACACGCATACGACCATCATTGGCACCAAGGCAGAAGCGACTCTCATCGCTGAAGACGACACGTCTCCATTCGTCCCTCCATTCACGCCTACGGTCTTGGCGTGCATCCGTGCGTCGCTGCGGTCCGGTCCCAGGTCGACGGGCACGTGCACCTTCCGCCGACCACTGGCGACAACATTGATGTACTGTGGAGACCTCACGCCCCACGTGTTGAGCAATTCGGTGGTACGTCCACCCGGCCTCCCGCATGCCCACTATACGCCCTCGCTCAAAGTCCGTCAACTGCACATACGGTTCACGTCCACGCTGTCGCGGCATGCTACCAGTGTTAAAGACTGCGATGGAGCTCCGTATGCCACGGCAAACTGGCTGACACTGACGGCGGCGCTGCACAAATGCTGCGCAGCTAGCCCCATTCGACGGCCAACACCGCGGTTCCTGGTGTGTCCGCTGTGCCGTGCGTGTGATCATTGCTTGTACAGCCCTCTCGCAGTGTCCGGAGCAAGTATGGTGGGTCTGACACACCTGTGTCAATGTGTTCTTTTTTCCATTTCCAGGAGTGTATATTAGCTTTTCCATGAAGGGTCGAACTTGTTATGGTCATTGAGTGGAATAAACTGTCCCTGAATTGATCAGTTTTATAGTTCTAGTCAGAGAGAGAAAGAGAAAGAGAGAGAGAGAGAGAGAGAGAGAGAGAGAGAGAGAGAGAGAGAGAGAGAGAGGAGGGGGTGGGGGGGGGGGTGGACAAAAACCACACACACACAGACGTTAATACACCACAACAAATAGTTCCTTAAGAATACGATGAATCCATCCGAGGTAGTATAACTTAGTTTGAACAAAGAACTCAGATCTCTCAGACAAAATGACAGCGGGATATCATAATTCAGCATTCATCTTTATGAGTGATTACAAAGCAGCAACACTGTAAGCAAAAAAGTGGTGATTGTACGATATTGACCCACATAGCAGATGGGAAAATTAAATCAATAATTTTAAGAACTGGGTACTACATTTTCACTATTTTGCTCCTGTTGATAGAAATCACTTCACACCTGAACAGTCACATCCCTGTATTGTTCTGACCACAAGAATGCATTATCACAAACAGAACTTGTGTATCAAGCAACATTTGTGACCTTGTATTCAAGAGGGCAAGTAAATATTTTTATGTAATAAAATATGATGAATGTTAACTCACTGAGGATTTCCTTATTGCTGAGAATGTTAGAAGAATCAGAATACATTGACGAGTAGCAACATTATGGAAGTAGAGATGTTGAACAAAGTAATGTGAACATCTGTGAAGAGAGACAGTATTTGTTAGTAGACTGTTGACTCTCTTTTTCCATGAATAACAGCTTGTATTCTTAATACAGGCCATGCAATGCTGTCAGAGGAACCACAGTCAGGGGGATACATACCCAATGCAACAAAAGGGTCACTAATTCAGAAAGCGTTCTCGGAGAATGGGATCTTGCTGTGCACCTTGTGCTCCAAAATAGCCCAGAAAGATTCAATTATATTCCAATCAAGGAACAGAGGGAGCCACATGAGGTGGTGTACCTTTATCATTGTGTTCATTAAATAAGCTTGAACAATTCCGAAAGTATGACTGGAATTGCTACTGTCTTGTTACATGGGTTATTCACCAGGTGATACAGTTTGCAGCAATGGGTGAAGATAGTACCCAGAATCCCAACATAATTACCCCCATGCCGAACAAGTGGGCAAAAACCATGGCCTATCGTCACTGAACCACTGCCATGTTTCCCAGTAGGATGCAGCAAGTCAACATTTCCAAACACTGGTCAGGAATAATGTGGATCATCATTTATTTGAGCAGCTGACATTCTCCCACTGTTGTTACATCCAATTTGTATGTTCACGACACAAATTTTGTTATTTGAATGTATTGCATAGTGTGGCCAGTGATTTTGAAATAGCCATTTATAGTATAAATGTTTTCTGCACTCTGTTCATAATGGATAATTTTTGATGATATAGCTCTCTGTAGATGCGTGAACATCTCGGATGTTATGTGGGGTGCTGTCGTCTTGAGCCTTCTGGCCACAATTTGCTTCAAGGTCTTGTCTCTCTAATCTGTTTTGAAGTTAAGCCATTGTTGTGTATGGTAAATGATGTCTTTCACTATTTGATGTAGGCTCTCAGTACAGTTAGTATAATATTTCTACTGACGCCGAGAGTGGTTGTTTTTGTTAGTATGGCTTCACCAAGATGGGCACCAGCAGTGATCCATTTTTTGAACTCTTTACAGATTAGCAGCAACAAAGCTTTAAGACCACAATAAATTTCACGTCTGACCGCTATCTAAGCTAGTAATAGACTGTAGTGTACACATTCTTGACCATTGGATGGCACACTTCAACTCTAGAGGGCGGGAGTATACACCATGTTTCTTTTGAGCTATGTTATACAGATGTTCATATTATTTTGCCCAGTATCTGTACTTTTACAGATGAAATCATACAGCTGCTAAATCAGCTGTCAGAAATAACTTTTCAGGAATAAATATGAATTATTTTGTGTTCTATGATGGCAACATAATGAGTCACAGCAGTAGTCCTCAACAAATGATTCAAATATGTGGATTATTTCAGAATGCTAATAGATTCAGATTAACTAAACGCAAATTGCATAGAAAAACTCTCTTGAGGAGAAAAGTTTATACCAAAGCATCTCCCTCTAGACAAGGATAGGTAGGAGCCATCTGTCCAGATAAACTGTGACCATAATAGCACCAAAACGGAGGACAATACAGAAACGGTTGAAGTACTTAATATCTTTTAAAACTGTTTCAAGAGGAGGGTTGCACAGTAGTACCACTTTTAAATTTTCAAATGAACAACAAAATGGCTGATATCAAAATAAGTGACCATGAAATAGAAAAGTAACTGAAATTGGTCAACTGAGGGAAGTCCTCTAGACTTGATGGGATACTAATATGATTCTACATAGAATATGTGAAAGAACTTGCTCTTCTTTTAGCAACAGTGTACCACAGGTCTACGGGGGGGAGGGGGGGGGGTAAAATGTTCCTGTATGAAGGGCTGAAGTGTTCTTGACCACTGGATGGAAGCACAGGTCATTCCCGTTTTCAAGAAGGGTCTTCAAACAGATGGATGGAACTATAGGACTATATCTCAGACATCAGTCTGTTGCAGAATTTTGGAACACGTTTTATGCTTGCGTATTATGACATTTCTGGAGACTCAAGATCTCCTCTGTATGAATCAAAATGGATTCCAAAAATAACAACCACATGAAACACAGCTCATTTGGTTTGATCATGAGATCAAAAGGCTGCAGATACCGGTGCCCAGGTAGATGCTGCGTTCCTCAATTTCCACAAGGCATTCGATAATTCTGCGCTGCCTCCTGATGAACAAAATATGAGCATACGGAATATCAGACCAACTTTGTGATTGGCTTGAAGAGTTTCTAGAAAACAGAACACAGTATGTTATTCTCAATGCAGATAAGTTTTCAGACATAAAAGTGAATTTGGGCATACCCCACGGGATGTATAGGTCCATTACTTTTCACAATATATACAAACGACACAGTAAACAACACTAGAAGTTCCATGAGGCTTTCCATGGACGATGAGAAGTTGCAATGCTAGAAAACTGTAAAGAAGAAATACAGGGAGACCTGCAGAGGGTGAACGCTCCGCGCAGGGAAAGCCAATTTACTCCAAATGTAAGCAAATCAAACAATGCGTATACATAGGCAGACCTATTACTGTACAATTACATAACTGCAGATCAAACAATGGAAGTAGTTACTTCTATAATATATCTAGGAGTACTTGTATGGAGAAATTTAAAGTGGAAAAACCACATAAACTAATTATAGGAAAGGCATATACAAGTCTGAGATTCGTTGGAAGAATTTTCAGGAAATGTACGAGGGCGTGATGGAAAGTTTGCCTGCAATTTTTTTCATTTATTCAACATTGGTTGACATATTACATGTCTTGCATATCACTCGACCATTTCCCACCTTCTCTGATGTGAATTGCAACCCTCTGTCACTAGAGGACTCCTAATTGTAGCGTGTTAACACGGTGGTGTTTAACGCAACTATGTTGGTGCTTGAGAAACAGAACCTCAGAAAACTGAAAGCATGAATTTGAATAGTTCATCCACACATGGAGCACCCTCTCCTTCAGCATGACAATGCCAGATCACACATATATGCTGCGACAATCCAGTGCCTTGGGTTCACTTTCATTGATCGTCCTCCATACATTGCTGACTTGGCCTCATCTGATTTTTGTCTGTTTTTTAAACTTGAAGAACACCTTTGAGATCTTCAGTTTGATACCTATGAAGTGATGCACACAGATGTGAGGTTGTGGCTCTGGCAACAAAGTCGAAGATCGTACAGTGACGGTAACAACAAACTGGCATCTCGTTGCAGGAAATTTATTTTTTGCCAGGGAGACTATGTTGAGAAATAAATATGTAGACATGATGGATAAAGATGTAGAATGTTAATAAAGTTTCCATATAAAAACTTTGGAGGAATTACTTTTCAGCTTGCCCTCATAGTCCATCAACAAAGGAGGTAGACTACAAAATCATCATTTGACCAACATTTAATATTGCTCACCAGCTCGGGATCCAAACCAGACAGGATTGATAGAGGAAATAGAGAAGATCCAAAGAAGAGCAGTATGTTTTGTCACACATTCATTTAGTAAGTGCGAAAGTATCACGGATACTGTCATCCGACTCTAGTGGCATACACTACAAGAGAGATGGTCTGCGTGGTATGGTTTTTGAAAGTGTAAGTTACTAGAAGAGTCAACAAATATATAGCTGCTGCCTAAGTATATCTTGTGAAAATACCATGACGATAAAATTAGAGAGAGATTCAAGCCCACATGGAGGCTTACCAGCAACCATTCTTCCCGCAAACCATTCGCGACTGGAACAGGAAAGGGGGAAGTGACAGTAGTATACGAAGTACCATCCACCACACAATGAAAGGTAGGATATGGAGTGTAGACATAGATGTAGAACTTTTTGAAGACATTTGCTATGACTGTTCACTGGAAATAGATGTTCAGCTTTGCAAAATGCTTTTAACATATAAAAATGGCTGTACTGATTAACTGATTGAATGTTTGAGGGGGGATTATGGGACTATATGGCGATGCTGACAGTCCTGCAATTCCAAAGTTGCTTGTGTAATATAGAGGGTTCACTAAAAAGGGGTGGATCCAGTCAGAGGAGTCAAACTATAAAGCGAGGAAGTTAAAGCACAACAGTAGAAGGCATGAAAGGGTAGGCCAAATCTAAAAACCGGAAAAACCGAGGGATAAAAGATGGTCTTTGCAAGGGGAAGTGGTCATGAGTCCCAGATCAAGAAAACACAAAGAGAGGCCCCAACCACAACCACCATATCCTGGCTCGATACAAAAATCATTTTCATGTAGGAAACTGATGGCAAGTTCAACTACCCATGAATCGTCTGCTAATATTAATGACGGGCTATCTGGAAGGCTATACTTAGTACGCAGGACCAAAAGAAGGGGACATTCTACCAACATATGGGATATCATCAGTTTGACTCCATAGCCACACTGTGGTGGTGGCGCGCTGCACAAGAGAAAACGAGGTATGATCAACGCATAGACGGCATAAGACAGAGGATTCCTTTCGAGAGGAGTGGAAGGAAGAACGTCAAACTGCAGTGGCCTTCTTGATTGTGCAGAGTTTATTATTGACCAGATGTCATTCCACATTTGGGCAAAGAGAGATTTGATGTGTATCCATATATCTGCACCCAGAATCATGAAAGGAAATGGGGGAGGGGGGGCGTAATCATTTGCCTTTCTTGCCAAATGGTCAGCCAGTTCATTCACTGGGATGCCCATATGACTTGGGACACAAAGAAAGACAACCGAGTAGTTGGCATAGCCAAGTGCAAAGAGAAGGTCACTGGTAGCAGAGACCAAAGGGTGATGAGAGTAGCATCGCTCTGAGGCAACATCCTAGGGGGGTGTGGGAGGAAATACACAGGGCTCTTTCCAGTGACTGGAGATGGAGATCCTAACAGAGGGAAGTGAGACACATTCCAGCCAGCAATCCCACCTTACAGCTGGTATCAGGAGGTAGACAACCCTTGTTTGCAAAGAGGACGAGGTACATGAGAAGGTCCAGGAATCGTCAAATGGCGATTGTGTAAGAAGCCAGGAGTTGGCTCTGTCGTATTTGTAGAGGGGGAATCCCTGCTTCAGTGAGGAGACTGTCAAAGGCACTAGTGTGAAAGGCACCAATAGCCAGATGCACCCCAGTATGGTGAACACAGTCAAGTAGTTGCAAAATGGAAGGAGCTGCTGAGCCATAAACCCAACAACCATAATCTAGTCTCAACAAAACCAAAGCATGGTAAAGATGGAGATGAGTAGCATGGTCTGCACCCCAAGATGTGCGGGCCAGGAGGAGGAGAGCATTAAGCTTCTGTATGCAGGTACTTTTCAGATGGCGAATATGGGGCAACCACATCAGCTTTTTATCGAAAATAAGTCCCAAGAAACACGACTGTGCTACGACATCTAGGCGCTGGCCGCCTAAATAAAGTTTTGGATTGGGGTGTACTGTGGGTTGACAGCAAAAATGCATAACCCGCATTTTCAAGGGAGAAAACTGGAAGCCATGGGAGAGAGCCCATACAGAGACCCGTTGGATGGCATCTTGGAGCTGGCGTTCAGCAAATTCTACTGAGTAAGAGCGGCACCAGATGCAAAACTCGTTGACATACAATGCCTAGGTAACCAAAGGCCAAACAAAGGTTACAAGCCAATTGATGGTGATGAGGAAGAATATGACATTTAACACAGAACTCTGTGGGATACTGTTCTCTTGAATCCGAGCAATGCTGAGTGAAGTACCAACTCGAACCCGGAAGTACCAGTGGGATAAAAACTAATGGATAACAACTGAAAGGAGGCCGCGAAAGCCTTAGTCATGGAGGGTGACTCAAATGTAATGGTGCCAAGCCATATCATATACCTTAAGTAGGTTAAAGAAGGCCGTGACAAGGTGCTGACAATTAGTAAAAGCCTGCTGGACTGCTGTTTCCCATCTGAGTAAATGGTCAGTTGTAGATCGTCCTTCCCAGAAGCCATACTGATATGGGGACAAAAGGCCCAAGACTCGAGTATCCCACATAATTGGATGCTAACTATCCTCTCGAGCAGTTTACAAAGTACATTGGTCAGGCTAATCAGGTGGTAGCTGCCGAAAGATGACGGATTCTTCCTAGACTTAAGGACAGGGATAGCTCTGCTGCCTCGCCCTTGCAAGGCAAAGGCACATATGAGTCAAATGTGTTGAAGACCTTGAGTAGATGTTGCCTCTGAGTAACGTCTAAGTGTTGGATCATTTGGTTGTGGATGGAATCCACGTCTGGGGCCATGTCATGTGAAGAGGTAAGAGCCTGCTAGAATTCCCATTCAGTAAATGGTTCATTATAGGATTCAGCTTGGTGGGGGTTGAAACATAGGGGGTTTCCTCAACTAGTCATTTCTGCTGGAGGAAGGTAGCAGAATAGGAAGAGAAAGCTGTTGAAAAGTGTGTTGCAAGGTCTTCTGCAAGGACCGACGGATGAGTACAGAGCACCCTGTAGGATAGCTGATTCTCGCTGCCGGTGCAGAAGGCTATGGAGCTAGGACCAAACCTTCGATGAAGAGGCACAGCTCCCAAGGAGGAAACATACCACTCTCATCATTCCTTTTTTACTCTGCTTAATAAGGACAGAGACACTTAAAAATGATAAGATTTTCTGTGAGGGGTGTCGTTTAAATCGCTGCAACACCCGCCAGCAGTCCTGGTCGACAATGAGGTGAACGTGTGGATAGGCAGATAGCACTGCCAGTACCATGAAGAAGAGTGGCAGAGACGTCTTGCATGACAAAATCGATGTAGTTCGGGCGAGAGGTGTTTAAGTGCACAGTAGATGTATATTAAGACCATTCAGCAGCCCAACTTGGAGGCCTGTTTGCCTAGGTAACCAATGTGGGAAAGCCACGAGAGCAGGGTAGGAGCTTGAGAGATCAATAGCAGAAAAGGTGCCATGAGTGTTGCTGAGATGGGTAAGGGAACTGTCACTGAGGAGATGTGAATCAAAGTCTGTAATAAGTTGGTCAATTAGAAGACCCCTACCTGGCAAAGCGGTGTGCATTGAAGTCCCTGAGGAGGAAGTACAGGGAGGGAGTTGCCGTATTAATGTAGGCAGGTCAACACAAGAAAGTGGCCTACCTGGATGGAGGTAGACTTGCATATGGTGACTGCTGGGGTCATTTGCACTCCAGGCTAGTAAGAAGGAGATGTCTGGTGCAAATCAAAGTTCAGGCCCCTCCAGGTGCTATTAAGTGGTCAATATGGTTCTGAAAGAATGCCCAATAACCAGAAAACATTGGAGAGTGGTCATCACGGAAGTGTGTTTCTTGAAGAGCATGACAGAACGCAGAATAAGAGGAAACAAGTTGTATTTGCAGTACGTGATGGTAATGTCAGTTGCAAATCCACTGGATCATCATGTGATAAGAGTCCAAGTTAAACATATAAAAGCCAAGTGGAGGTCATACCAGCGGGTCAGTGATGACTGACGAGGATGGGGTGACATCCATAAATAACAGGTCAGACTCACAATATTTCTGCTCGCCCGGCTAGCCGCATGGTCTAACGTGCTGCTTCCCGAATGGGAAGGCATGCCGGTCCCCGGCACGAATCCACCTGGCGAATTAGTGTCGAGGTCCAGTGTGCCGGCCAGCTTGTGGATGGTTTTTAAGGCGGTTTTCCATATGCCTCGGTGCATGCGGGCTGGTTCCCCTTATTCTGCCTCAGTTACACTATGTCAGTGACCGCTGCGCAAACAGTGTCTCCACATATGAGTACACCATAATTACTCTACCACGCAAACATTTGGGGTTACACTTATCTGGTATGAGACATTCCTGAACCAGGGAGTTTTTATGCCACTCTGTGCTTATTGTGTTATAGACTATTGTTATGTGAAACAAGAACAGTTGGAAAAGTACTCTTTCTCAACTCAGCCTTGGTAGAGGCAAGACGTATTTTCTGATTCATTTTAAGAAAGTCATGATAGTCAAGCCAACTTTCTTTTAACTGTAACTCATTTTGTTTCTAATGTTTGATGGTGCAAGATACTTACAGAAAGTTGCATATGTATGTTGAAAGTGTGAATTATGTTGTGCATGAAAGTCAAATACATCATTAACTGACTAAAAGGAAAGTTCGCATGTCTACTTTCACACTTTAAGTCGTCAGAACGTTAGAACATGGTGACCTGTGTGAAAGGAACGAAAAAACAGGAATTTTCAGTCAAAAACAAGAAAAGAAGCTGTTGTGTGTTGCCATAGCAACCAAACATAATACGACAAGGGATTTACTCTGAGACACTGGAATGTGTTCAAGTATCTAATGGAGCAAAATTTGAATGAAAAATGGCGAAGACATGAAAAATTCACAACAATAAAACATCAAAGAAGATTTCGACATATTTGTCTAAGAAGAAATATGCATAGAACACCTCAACCATGAAGATCCAGTGCAGGAAGTATACAGCTCTCACACACGTTGCGTGGACGCAGACGCAGAAACCAACGTACATCCGACGCCGCTGGCACCAGCAAGTGCTGACCTGCTTCCATATCTGCTCACCTACGCTATAAGACTTCTAAGCTGGGTGAGTGAAACAAAACTTCATTACTTTAGTATGAAGTGGTACAAGATACTTTTGAGTGAACTTTATTTGTATAGTTATCATATTTATAGTTAGTTTTAAATGCTTACAAAAGCTAAAGCATACAAGAGTATAGAAAATATACAACAGGTTGGAGAGACTCAAGACCCAGCTATGGCCATGAAAATTAACAAAGAAAGGCCTGACTGGGCTGAGTTGATAAATTTAATCAAAGTTCAGAGTGCAACTCTAAGTAAAGAACTAGGTTTGGTAAATTCTCAATTAAATGCCCAGAGTCTTAAGTTAAACTCATTAGATTCGCAATTAAATATCCAGAGTGAGGCTTTAAATGCTCAGAGGGAAACTCTCAATATTCAAACATCAAATTTAGGTTTGTTAAGTGCCGAAGTAGACTCTCAAAGTAAATAATTTAGTAATCTATGCAAAGGCGTGGGTGCTTTGAAAGCTGAATTTGACACTATAAGTACTAAAGTAGAGAATTTAAAAATAGATTTAAAGAACCACTCATATAAATCATATGTTTGCTAACCTTACTCAGAAACAGAATGACAATTTGCAAGATTTATCAAAAAGGTTAGAACTGGACACTGCGAACAAATGTAACAATGTAGAATCAGAACTTATTGAAAAGTTAGGACCTTTCGAAAATGTGTAAAATATTAAGTATAATGATGTAAGGCATGGATTGTATACTTTGAAAGAGAGTGTAGATAAGCAGAATTGGTTAATGCTGATCATTCAATCACAAATTACAGGTGTCAGTACACGAGTAGATAATGTAGAATGGAATTTCAAATAGAAAATAGCCAACTCTGATATACTGTATTTACTCGAATCTAAGCCGCACTTTTTTTCCGGTTTTTGTAATCCAAAAAACTGCCTGCAGCTTAGAATCGAGTGCAAAGTACAAATTTCATATTGTTTGTCTTCGAATGTAGCAGCATTTCAATGTACTACGAAAATCCGACTGGCAAGACTATTTGGGATGTTTGTCAACATGGGAAACTCTACGTTCTGAATTTTTTCCTACCTGTGAGAAGAGATGGATGCTAATAGGAACTTTTATGAACTGTGAATCACATGCAGTATTCTCTTCACCATAAGAATAATACGAATATAAACATTTTGTCATGTAGGGCCTATTCTTTCGTGTCTGCAGCTATCTCATTTATATCCTGTCTGCCTGATAAACTACGAAACTAGAGTGAGACAACAGCAAATGCGGAAGAATACACATATCACGTCATGTTTATATTCGTATTACCGGTATTCTTATGCCTAATAGTGATACAGGCAGAAATGAAGCACGGCAATTGACTAGATTTTTAAATCTAAGATGACTCTAATTTCTGTGCAGAATGTAATGTACTAAAGAGGCGTCTGCAAAGATTTTCAAACAGAGAAAAATTTTCGCTAAACTCTCGTTCAGAACATCTTCTATCATACGCAGTCTATTATTTGGTTCTTGTTGATCATTATCAAAGAAAGCAGCAGTGTAAGTAACAACAAATAGCAGTATCTTGCCATTGTTTCGTTAAAGAGACGATTCCCCCCCCTCTTTTTTTTTATTGCAAGCGGTGGTACCGTGCACAAAAGCAAGCCATGTGGTGAGCGGCAACAGGCCGTAAACACTCATTATCAGAAAGTGACGAACAATGCATGGCACAATACAGTAATGCATTTTCAGCTTAGAGTGACGTAAACACCTATAACAAAGAGAACAGCACTTATCAGATCAAAGAAAAATAAGCAATCAATTCAAACCAGACGAAGCACGTGAAAAAAGAAGGGTACCCGTATAAATACGGACGGAGCGCCTGACGCATAGCAATGGCTACCTGGTAAAGCTTAACTGCTAAGTGTACGACTCGAACCAAACTACTGTAGCTGTATCATCATTCATTCAACCTAAATTATGTCTCATATTATAATGGCCCAACTTTGTTTTGATTTGGAGGTGCGGCCTAAAACTTTTCTCTCCCCTTGAATTTCGAGTCTCAAATTTAAGATCCGGCTTAGATTCGGGAAAATTATTTTTCCTTGATTGCGAGTCTCATTTTTCACGTGTGGCTTCGATTTGAGTGCAGCTTAGATTTGAGTAAATACGGTAAATGTAATTAGTATGGAGGAACGATTTGGAGAAATTATAGATCGAAAAGTTACCAAGAGAATAACATCCGGGAACGTACCACTTTTTCCTTCTTCCAAACTTAATGATACCAGGAACGGTACAGACGACCTGTGGAAGGAGATTAAGCGTGTCCAGGATAAAGTAGAAAATGGGTATCTTCACCTAATGTTGTATTAAACTGGATATTACTATAATATAGTAACCGACTTAAGAGAATCACAGAAAAACAGTGATATCTAGACAAAATAAACTAAACAGAGTAATACAATTGTGGAAAATATAATAAGATGTGACTAGCCGAACAACTGTTATACCGTAGTGTATAGATTTTCTATTTTGTATTGGGTATTTTATACCTTTTGTGAGATGTGATATAGATGAGAGGGTTTGTATCAATTTTGAAAGGGATAAATTATGACTAACACAAAACACACATCACACCTTTCAAACAATCCTCACAAACAAATGTGCCTGATTCTTCTTCATTTGCCATTTCCATATGGTTGCTAGGATTTCCTTCGGGTAGCTCAAAGGGTGAAGGTGGGACAAGTCCATTCCGTAGGATACGATTAAACACCAAACCTCCTCCGGTGTCTCACTCAAGTACCAGAGAGGTAAGGATCCTGGGGAAGGGGGGTGGGAAGGGTTTCCTGTCTTTGGGGCTACCTTCTTTCTCTTCTTCAATCCTAGAAACCACTTCTATTTTTTCCTTACATACTTCTCATCTCGAGGACCTGTCTATCTTTTCCCTCTTTCCATAGTCATAAACTTCTGTCACTGAAGTCCTTCATTATTTCCATGGTTACTAATAACCTACATCTTATCTCTAGATAAGAAGGTCGAAGAATCAGACTACACGAACACGCATCCACATATACACAAATATACACTTCTACGCAAACATTAAATTATATAAGACAAAGCCTGTCATGATGTGAAAACCGCTAGGTGTTGTAAACGAACAGCTATGAAATAGTAATGAGTAATGGATAAGTAAGAAAAAGGCATGAACAATGTCAGTGCAATAAAAGCTCTGATGAACTGAAGGATAGTGGGACGTAAGTAGTGTGTGTGTTGTATAAAATAATGTACAGAAGTTGATAAGTAGAGGAGGACTCTAGGGAGTGAATGATATATTAAAGAATGAATGCAAAGTTTAAAATAGATTTATAGCTTTGCCAGAAGATACTTAATTATGGTATAAATCGAAATGTATATTAGGGTAATGAACCATGAGGCCTACTCAGAAAGGATAAGGGGGGTGTACCCGGCATTCACCAAGTATAAAGGGCAGACATACCTACATGGAGATAGGACGATCTGTGGCCTAAAAATTAGAGATGTTTTGTAAGGGGCGTACCTACCAGAATGGAAAGAGGAAGTGCTCTCATAAGGTTGACCCACAAGCAAGGGAATAGGTGCTGATCCTTGGAGAAGGGGACAGTATTGTGACTAAAGTCACAAATTTTATAGGAATTATTCTGGAAAGTGTAAATTCTATGAATGACTACAGAATTATTAATGACTACAGAATTATTATGTTCTGTGGAAGTAAATGAGTGTCAAAAGAACACTTTCATTTCACCCACAGTTCCTCCAAGCTACAACTAACAAAAATAGTACATCCTAGGAAAAAGGTAGTACAAAAAGATAAGAATAGAAAATAGATTACTCATGTGTCAAACACCTGAAGTTTTTGATTGAAATAGAAAAAAGAAAGAGAGTCCTCACAATTCCTAAATATTAGTAAAGCTGACTAAAACTACGAGTAAATGATCATGTCTTAATAATAAAGTAAAGTAAGAAAAGAATAGAGAGACATTAAGCGAAAGATTGTTCCAGAGAGGACAGAGAATTGTTATGGAAAGGAGGGATATCCTCCAGTCTCATGTACCAGCAAAATGGAGTACTTTTCGCAAAGACGTGCCTGACTGCCTTGCGATTCAGAGTGCGTCTGCCCACAGGTTGGCGGGACGCGGATTCCATTTTGTTTGTTCTGCCAGAAAAATGTATACTGTTAAGATATGAAATGTTATTACGAGTTACATTATTTGCATAATGATTATGTATAAAATATCGCGTGGTCGATCTGTGGGGGGCGATATGTAGTGATTCGAGAATTTCTGTGTAAATTCTAGAACCACTCAGCCTTCTACCATCTCAAACACACGATATTCTAGATATGAATGTGGGATGGTAAAATCCTACCTAAAGTACTCTTATAGACTCTTGACTCAGCCTTCGTAGAGGCAAGATGTATTTCTGATTCATTTTAAGGAAGTCATGGTAGTCAAGCCAATTTTCTTTTAACTGTAACACATTTTGTTCCTAATGTTTGATCGTATGAGGTACTTACAGAAAGTGACATACATATGTTGACAGTGCGAATTATATTGTGCATGAAAGTCAAATATGTTAACTGACAAAAAGGAATGTTTGTATGTCTACTCATTTTATAAGTAGAAAGAAGCTTAAAAGTTACTGTGCCTAGCACTATTCGATGGAGAAGTTGTCAAGAGATTTTCCAGCAACCGACTATCCCGTAAAGAAGAGGGGCTGCAAAATTCCAAGTAAGTCACTTCATAAAGAATTGGAAGGTGGTATTGGGAGATAAATCAGTATAACCCACACCAAAACTCACACTTTAAGTCATCAGAATGTTAGAGCACGCATTGTTGACATACCTACCTTACCTCTGAGCAAATGGATTCGCCCGTTACACGTCACTGGCATGCGCACAATCGAGGGAAACACAGTCACTTGTGAGCAAGCGGTCCAACGTAACGGTGTCACTATGTTTTCAAAACAGGAACAATGGAGTTGGATCAAGATTGAATGTGCCAGAGGTCATACAGCACAACAGTGTCATCAAGGTCTTCAAGAGGCATGCTGGGAATTGGCATTGTCGTACACAACAGAGGCATGTTGGGTAAAAGCCTTCAATGAAGGTCAGCAAACTGTGGCACACATACATCATGCAGGTCATCCTAGCGTCTTTGAAGTAGTAGTGCATGCTGTTGCCAAGTTAGTGGACAGTGATCGACGCCATACGAGTTGTGAGCTCGCCCACGAAACCAGATTAGTGCATACGATTGTGCTTTGCATCCTGAAGGAACACCTGGGCATGCAAAAAATTGTATCACGATGTGTTCTGCACGACTTGACGGAAATGCAGAAATGGATGAGTTACAACACTGCTCAGATGCACTTGAAGTGAAGGAGAGGCTTTCTTACGCCGTATCATAACACTGGATGAGACATGGGCCATATCGTATGAGCCAAAGCTGAAATGCCAATCCAACGAATGGTGTCATTGTGGGTTGCCGCGAAAGTTGAAAGTGCATCAGAGTTCCAGTATGGTGACTCTCGTGTACGACTGTGATGGTGTTATCATAACACATTATGGTCCACCATGGCAGACCGTCAATGCATAGTATTACTGTTCGTTTCTGGATCATCACCTGTGACCAATTTTGCAAAAGAAGCGGCGACACTTTCTGCGCAACCCACCTATCATTTTGCACGACAATGCATGGGCGAATACAGTACAAGCTGTGGCTACTCTTTTCGTTCGATGGGACTGGGAAGTACTGCATCATCCACTATACTCTCTGTGACTTTGATTTGATTCCGAAGATGAAGGAACAACTTCCTGGCATTCGCTTCAGAACTGTTCCAGAGATTCGACATGCAGTAGATGGCTCCATTCGCACCATCAACAGAACAGGCTCTGCTAATGGTATACTACGCCTTCCACATCGCTGGCAACGGGTTCTACACAATGCTGGTGACTACTTTGAAGGACAGTAACAGGTGCAAACATGTAACTCTCTTGTATCGGTTGTGAATAAGTAGTTGCCACTATTTAAGTTCCAACCCTTGTATTTTCTTTCCTGCATTCTTTTACAGAAAACATCCAAAACTGAAAGCATGAAATATGCTTCTTACTTATCATCCATAATCTTCACCAAATATCCCACACCTTCTAAGAATTTTTAACCACACTGGAAAATAGCTACAAAGTAACATCACTACCAATGATGATGCCACCAGACACCATATGAATTAGGGAAGAGAGAACAGACTGCTAAACACCTTATGCTGTGATATACGACTGTTGTGTGAACTGATCAGTTATCTACAATGTGCCTCTACAACATATTGCAATATAATGTCATGTTTCAGCACTATTTTGATCTTCATATGAATAGAATGCAAATAAAACATATTGTTAAGTTCAAAACAAGATTAAGGTTGATGACTATTCTTGTTTTGTTTCCATGCATTTTCCAACTTTTAATTGATTATTTGTGAATTGTTGCATTTTCTTCTAGATAATGTTAGTCAATAAGTAACGTAAAAATACATGTGTTCATTACCCTTTAGTTCTGTGTAAAGTAAAAATATATGTGTTCATTACCCTTGAGTTCTGTTCTCGAAGTCAGATGCAATGAGGTTAGCTGTACTGATAACAACTCTCACACTGTCATCATCATAACAGAAGATGGACATTTTCCTGCAAAACAATACATACCAAATCTCAGTGCTTATTCTTAAGACAATTAAAGATTCTGCAATAAGCAGGAAGAAATTATGTAGACAGTCTCCAAGCAATGGTATTACACACACTACACACATGCACATTACACATGAATTTGTAATAAATTAACAAACCAGTCAGTGAAGCAAGTGGTTGGTGTCTCTGGTGTGGGAAGCTAGATTACAGGCAACTGGTTGGAGGTGTTGGTCAATGAAGGCCAAAATTCTTTCAGTGGGGACACAATAACCAGCCACAATTGGATGTCCAGGATCGTTGGATTTGCAGATTTTGGGAAGCATGTAGAAGGTGAGTGTGTGGGGTATTATAGGGCTGAGGAGGGAAATGGATTCAGCAGAGATGCTCTGGGAAGGGCCTAGGGCTTTAAGCAGGAATTGGAGTTTGTGTTGGACTTCTGGGACGGATCACTGGCAGAGTTTATAGGTGGAGGAGTCAGATAATTGGCAGAGGCCTTCTGCCAGGTAGTCACTGCAATTCGTAACAGCCGTGGTCCTTCTCAACCAACCACCTTCCTAGATGTTGACCACCTCCTCTCTGATGGCTCCTTCTGCACCTCTGCCTACATTAAACCCATCAACCACCAACAGTACCTGCATTTTGACAGCTGTCATTCCTTTCACACCAAAAACTCCCTCCCATATAGCCTGGCTACCTGGGGATGGTGTATCTGCAGCGACAAAAACTATCTTGCTCAGTATACTGACAGTCTCATCAAGGCCTTCATGGACAGGCACTATCCCCCAGATCTAGTCCGCAAACAGATCTCCTGTGCCATTTCCCCTCACATCCCCAGTCCTCCCATGACTCCCAAGAGCCAGACACAAAGGAGTGTCCTCTTCATCACCCAGTACCAACCCGGACTGGAACAACTGAATCACATCCTTCGGCAGGGCTTTCATTACCTATCATTGTGCCCTGAAATGAGGGGCAGTCTACCTGAGATACTTCCCACTTCTCCTGAAGTGGTGTTCTGTTGTCCACCCAACCTCCACAACATCCTAGTCCATCCCTATGGGATGCCTGATAGCTTATCTAACAGTACACTTTCAAATGAGCCTGTTCACTGCTCAAGACCTCCCCATGAGGTGTGTAGCAGGCTGGTTGGTTTGGAGTGAAAGGGACTAAACTGTAAGGTCATCAGTCTCTTCATTCATTAAGTGGCAAACCAGGAGAGGCTGTCAAAGGAAGGAGGCAAAAGGTGACCTAATGCAATTATAAAAATAAAAATAAATAAAAATAAAATAAAAATCCCTCAAACACAGAGACAAAAGCCCAGAAAAAAGACAGCACAGACAAGCCATTAAAATATCAGTCAAGACAAGACATTAAAATAGAGAAATGAAAAAAGAACAAAAAGAATAAAATAGTGGGAAGGGTAGAGGCCAGGCTGGGCCACCCAAAGACCCCTGGGGTGGTTGAGGGGCAGGAGTGGGGTGCCTCACCAACCCCTCAGGTGGTCAGGGCCAAAAAGCCTTACCTTACAAGGATTAACACAAACCACCTTCGTGGGCAAAAGTGACACCAGGTCAGCCACTTTGGCATTGTCTGCTAGCACCAGAGGTAGCGTGTCAAGAAGATTAAGATGCCGCCTCAAAGCAGCCGTATTAGGACAGCCTATGAGTAAGTGGGCCACCATCAGACAGGCTTCAGATCAGCAGTGAGGGGGATCCTCAAGTCAGAGAATGTGACTATGGGTCATCCAAGTACGGCCAATGTGGAGTTGACAGAGGATGGTGAAAAGCATGCATGGAAGACTGCCACATGGTCATGGTCTCCTTAAGTGTCCTCAGTTTGTTTGGGGAGATCAAGATGGATCATTCCATGTTCCAGGTTCGAGCAATCGATAGCATACAAACAACTGAAGGTCCAGTTTTGGGAACCTCGTTTTCAGAACCAGCTCATTCATTTCCTGAAATCCCAACATGACTGAGGGTTCAAACAGAAACTGCTGGCTGTCCAGTTTGATGGAGGTCAGAGACAAGATCCTGGATAGCCGTAACCAGTGTTTGAGGAGCATAGCACTAGTCTATAGTCTGAAGTCACTACAGATTAGGATACTCTTGCCAGTGCAAGAACATGGCTAAGGGCTAGCAGTGAAGACACTGTAGCTGTCTGGCAGCGAGTGGACCATGCATATCTGTATGCAAAGCCTGTTTATCATTGACTGTTGAGCCATCGGTGAATAACACTTCTGAACCTATACATGTCTCAAGGGCAGCCAAGAAAATGCAACGAAGAATGGTGGAGTGAATGGAAACTTATGGACTAAAGAAGACTGAGACAAATCCGATGTTGGGGCATAAGCCATGGGGGCACATGAAATGTCTCACTGACCAGAGGCGACAGTGGAGGAAGTTGCAGTTCTGAACAGAGACACTGGAGGAGTGGAACAATTGTGAACCCAGTCACTGTTGGGGGAGGCAGACTCCCTTCCAGGGACAAGGACATGATAGTTGGAGTGTTCAGGGGAGCTATGAACATGTGTAGTGTAATTTAGCAGATATTGTTGGTGCCTGATAGGTTATGAAGGCACTCAGCTTCAAGCAGTAAGTTGTTCGCAGGGCTAGTTCGGAAGGATTCTGTCGCAAGTCAGACCCCACAATGATGAATGGGCTGTAGTATCCGCAATGCCGATGGTGATGCTGAACCATATGCAAGACTCTCATAATTAAGATGAGACAGAATCAGGGCTTGCAGAGCCCGCAAAAAGGTAGAACAATCTGCACCCAGCTAGTGTTAGCGAGGCAGTGAGGAGTATTGAGGTGTTGCCTGCACTTTCGGTTAAGTTGGTGAAAGTGAGGAAGCCATGTCAGGTGGCAATCTAAGACCAGTCCAAAAAAGTGGTGTGTCTAAACTACAAGAAGTAATTGATTGTCTACGTAAAGCTCTAGGTGCAGGTGGGCAGTACAATGGCAACAGAAGTGCATGACATAAGCCTTGGTGGCTGTTAACCAAAAGCCATGTGTGAGAGTCCATGACTGTGCCTTTTGTATGCCACCCTGTAGATGACAATCAGCAACAGCTGTACTTGAAGAGCAATAATACAAGCAAAAATCATTGGCATATAAGGAGGGCAATATCAAAGACATCACAGCTGCCTTAGACCTTTGATGGTCACCAGAAAGAGGGGGACACTCAGTACGGAGCCCTGCGGGACACAATTCTCTTGCGTATGGAGGATACTGAGAAGCACTCACTTGAACCCACAACGTACAGTGCAATAAGAAGTTCTTGACAAAAATAGAGACACCACTCATGTAATGTAGTAAGGATGTGGTGATGCAATGTCATGTCATGCACCTTCAGTAGGTTAAAAAAATATAGCTAATGACGACGTGCAAGGGCTGTCTGGGTGGTGGACTCTAGGTGAACCAGATTATCAGCAGTGGTGCGGCCTTTGCAAAAACTACCCTGAGAAGCATCATTCCCAGGATTTTTGCTTCCATCATTTTGAGGTAGTGGATACGGGCATGGAGCCATTTGCAGGCAATGAATTACTCCAATGAAGGGTGTAGTAACCAGAACCAACCACAGGAACGCCTTGGGCTGCGGATCGGAGCCACCAGGCGGGGAAGCCGCCGGCAGTGGAGCACGCACCACCGGGTAAACACAAGGACGAGTCGGATGACAGACCAACGACAACCGACAACGACCGACTAAGACTGACACACTAGGAAGAGATAAACAACGGAGGCTTGTAGAAACCACAACACCAACAGTAAATTCACTCGGAACCAGAACCAGGCAAATGTCAACAACGAGCAACGACCAGAACACAGTAACGCCAAGATAGAGACGCAATCCAGAGCGAATACCAGACTGACTGGACTAGGGCAGAGCGGGTCCCTATATACGAAACCAGAGGGAGAGGTTATTGGCCGCGGTCTGCACGTGGTGTAGCGGCGCTGCGCTGAAGAGCCGCCGCGGACGCGGAGCCCTTTATGGGCTGGCCACGTCCATTTGTTCTGGCGCGTGTTCGACTTCCGCGGCGGGAGGTACTAGAAAGGGTGCCATCTATGGTGTTGGGGAGCAACAGGGGTGGATCTTTTTGTTGTATCATACGAGGCCGTTCCATTTGGAGAGATTGCTGGGGCTGTGTGACCACCAGTGGGAGTAAGTTTGAGTTGTTTGTGGGCGAACTATCCACCATGGTACCATCCACTCCAAATGGGGTCTCTCCCCATGGGTGCCACCCAGCCACAGTAACAGCTGCCTTGCCAGGAATCCGTGGCTGGGAGCCCCTGTGCCCCAGCCATGACAGACACATACTCCATGGCACACATGGAAAGTGTGCATCACAGGCACCAACAGTGCAATCACTGCATGGTCAGGAGGCTACGACTATGCAGGTACTTGATGATCCCCGCATGATGGAATGGCTACCGTGCTGGATTTTGGTCATATTAAGGCAACAGGAAAGAAGGGTGCTAGGATGGAAGGGCACACAGGGACAGCATACACCACATGGGTGGGGTGATCTCCCTGCACGACATGCACTTCTGTAAAATCTGGAAAAGATGGCAGGTCAAACGCAACAATGGGGACCATATACTCGCTAATGGAAGGCAAAGATAGTGCCGAAAGTGTGACTGGAAATCAAGACCAAAATTGTGAACCACGTCCTGGCAGGGTCTGTGCCAAAATCACAATCCAATGGAAAGTCAGAGGTAATAGATAGTTGAAGTGTAGGTTTGCAGCACAGAAACATGAAGTAGTGCTGCAGAGAGTGGGACCCTGTGGTACCCAAGCACGTACTCACCAAAAAGTGGTGAGCCCCTGCGGGGAAAAGTGAGTAGCACTATCTTAATTCATGTTGTTCTTCCAGCCCAGATTTTCCATTGTTTAATTTAGTTATAACTTTTGAGTTATTCCCCTAGTCTGTGCATTATGGCCCAAGATAAAATTCTTAGGATATCTTAAAATATGTGAATTTGACCTATGATATTTATAGTGATCAAAAAAATAGAATTTTTAAGTGGATGAAGCAACTGCACCTATCAGACTTTTACATGGTTATCAATATGTATCACAAAGTAGTCATGAGCACATCTGGATTAATGATATGAAATCTGATTTAATGCTGCCTACAGGTGTCAGTGTTTTCATTCATTCATTATCATTTATCCTATTAAAAGGAAGCACTATACATTGGTGTACCTGCAATCAGTTAAAAATTATGACAATTTTACAAAAAGGACAGATTGCTACTCACCATATAGTGGAGATCTTGAGTCACAGACAGGCGCGCACACACACACACACACACACACGCACACACACACACACACACACACACACACACACACGTCATGTGTAAGCGAGTTGTGTTTATGTGAATGGGTATGTGTTGTCTACCTTAAAAGAAGGTCTTTTGGCCGAAAGCTCACTTGGTTAGCAGTCTTTTTGCTGTGCCTTTCTGCAACTTAACATCTCCATTATACGGTGAGTAGCAAGTTATCCTTTACATAATATTGTCATTATTCCATGCTGGATTTTCCATTATTTAGTTAAAAGTTAAATATATTAATAAGTTAAATTTAAGGTGTGCTAGGTTTAATACAATATTAAGATCTGACTTGTTATTATGTATAACTTGTAACTAATTCACTGAATTTCTGGTGCTTCTTGTTCTGTTGTTGTTTTAGGATGCAAAAACAACTGGGGTCATACACACCCATGTTAGAACCATAGAACATGAAGACAAAAAAGGAGTTAAAAATAACTGCACCTTAAGCCCAATCGACGGCAGGAGTGACAGCTAAAAACAGGAACTTGGGGAAAGGTCCATAAAATAAGCTGTAGAGAGACGGGGGTCCTGAACTAAAAATTAAATGTCCTTCACCATATTGGATAAAAAGTAAAAAGCCGTCGACAGCCTGTGTTTTGTTCACTAAAATGGCTGATAACTCAGATGGCGAACATAAATGAGAAAGTGATTAAAGAAAGGACATTCCATCAAGAAACAGCGAGCCATCAAAGGTTGAGAGCAAAGAGCACAAAGTGGTGGGGGAGCACCACTTAACACATGGCGATGGCTAGAAAGACACTGCCCAATACGCAACCTAGCTAAAATGATCTCCTCTTGGCGAGAGAGCAGAGAGGAGGTCGTCCGAGCCACTGGGAGAGGTTTAATTCCAGGAGCTTGTTCCCAAGAAGGGGAGACCAGTGGTGATGCCAAAGTGACACGACCTGCTGACAGACCACAACACAGAGATCATCAGAGGGAATGGAAGAACTAGCGAGCCCCAGTACAAGGACCACAGGCTAGGCAGTAGCGTCAGCGGCCTTGTTTCCCGTCAGACCGATGTGACCAGTGACCCACATAAACAGCACAGGCTTGATAGGAGGCAAGGAGCTCTGCTATAAATACTGAGCAGTGTTCCAGAAGCCGATACCAAAAAATGTCGGTGCCAATGAAGAAATCACACTCAAAACCACGGTCAGTCCAAGAACCATCAGTGTACACAAAGCTACTATTGTGAAGTTCCATGCGAATGTCATGAAACTTACAGTGACAGAGCAAGGCTGGATTAGTGTCCTTAGGAAGCAAATGAAGGCCAAGGTGAACACGGGCTACTGCGTGAAGCCAAGGAGCCCATCGGAAAAATGGCAGATAGTGTGAAGTTAAGCTGTCAGAGCAAGAGCCAAGAGCGAACTTCAGGAAATAACAGAAGAGGGACGCACCCCATACTGGCAGTCAAAGAAGTCACCAGAGAAGGAGGCGTAGGATGGGTGACCAGGCATGACAGACAAACGGCATGCATGTGTGCTGAGAAGAAAGTTACTGCGGTAGGACAGCAGTAGTTCAGCAGCTTCTGCATACAGACTCTCAACTGGGCTAGTGTAAAAGGCGCCAGTGCCCAAACGGCGTAAGAGGGATGGACGTGCAGATGCATACATGAAACACCTTTAGTCTAGTTTTGAACAGACAAGGGACTGGTACAAATGGGGGAGAGTGGTTTGATCTGCTCCCCAGGAAGTACCACTGAGGACACACAAGACATTGACAGACTGCATATGGCAGGCTGCTAGGCAAAATGTGGGAGGACCAAGAAAGTTTCCAATTGAGCATGAGCCCCAGGAATTTTGCAGTTTCAATGAACAGAAGAGCAACAGGCCCAAGATGTGATTGTGAAGAAACCAAATGCGCTGCTAGTAATCCATACAAACTGGTTGGTCAGTAGAAAAGCAAAAGTCATTGTCGATGCTCCATGAGTAACAATGATCGAGACATCACTGAAGACACCACTCAAGTAGACAAACTCATGGAAAACTGCAATAGATCACAAAATTGTCAATTAAATGGGAGCCTGAGATGCCCGGCAGGAGACAGGCCATTATAGGGTTAATGGTGATAGCAATGAGGATGACGCTCAAGATGGAATCCTGAGGCACACCGTTTTCATGGATAAAGGTGTCTGACAAGCAGAACCTACACTTACCTTGAAAACTCAGTCTTTTAAAAATTCCTAAGGAAACGGAACATGTGGCCATGGAAGCCCAACATATAGAGAGTACGGAGCATACTAGTCCTCCAGCAGGTGCTGTAGGGTTTCTACAAATCCAAAAACACAGCCACAATATGCTATTTCCGCAGAAAGCCATCCGTGACATGGATCGACAAAGTGACGAGATGGTGAAATGCAGAATGGCACGCTCGAAATCCACACTGTACAGTGGTTAGTAAATTGCGAGACTCGGGTCACCATACCAGCCGGGCATGAATCACATGTTCCATCACTTTGCAAACACAGCTGGTGAGAGAGTTGGGGTGATAGCTACAAGAAAGGTATTTGTCCTTACCGGACGTAGGTATGAGTATGACGGTGGCTTCATGCCAGCGTCTGGGAAACGTGCCCTCTGCCCAGATGCGGCTGTACGTGTTAAGCAGAAAGCGCCTGTCTGCAAGAGAAATGGGCTGCAACATCTGAATGTGGACAGCATCTGGCCCTGGGGCAGAGGATTGGGATGAACTGAAAGCATGATCTAGCTCCCTCATAGTAAAGGCAGCATTGTAGCACTCATGATTCTGAGAAGAGAAGGGTATTGCCCGACCCGCCTCCGCTCGTTTTCGGTGGAGGAAGGCAAGGTGATAGTGGGAAGAGCTCGAAATCTCTGCAAAATAGCGGCCCAAGGTGTTGGAGATAGTAACAGGATCCACTACGACATTATCTGCTATTGTCAGGATGGAAATTAGGGAATGGACCTTGGTCCCAGAGAGCCGTCAGAGGTTGGCCCACATGACAGAAGAGAGAGTGAAGCTATTAAAAGAACCAATAAAGGAAAAATAGCTAGCTTTTTTTCTATCCTGAAAAATGCGACAACACTGTGCACGCAACTGTTTATAACAAACGCAATTTACCATCATAGGATGATGGTTAAAAACACGGAGAGCACATCACCCCACATAAATTGTGTTATGGCACACCTCAGTTCGCCAAGGGACCAGGACAAGGCGTGGCAAACAAGAAGTGCAAGGAATGGAACATTCTGCGGTGGTAAGGATAATGTTTGTAAGTTATCCAACATGGTCATCACAACCGGGGAAATGATATCCGTCGAAGGCTGCCAGGGAGGAGTAAAGCCTCCAGTCGGCCTCAGAAAGCTGTCATTTGTGTGTGCATGTAGATGGTGTAGGAGCCAGCAAACGGATAGCACACAGGACACAGTAGCTCGAGTATGTGTCAGAGAGAACAGAACACTCGAGACGATGGGCAAGATGGGCAGTGCAGAAGGAGAGATCCAAAGAGGAACAGGAATGCATGGAGTCTGAAAGGAATGTGAGTGCTCCTGTGTTAAGGTTAAGTTGATTGAGGTGGTCTGCCAAGAGGGTACATCTTTTAACAGGTTCTTGGAGAACGTCAAAGAGGACAGTGGGCATTAAAGTCACCGAGCAGCAGAAACGGGTGAGGGAGTTGCCCAATAAACTGGAGAAAGTCTGTCCTGATGCTACCGAATGACAGAGAGATGTAAATGATATAAAGGGAAAATGTGGATTGCAACAGCTTGAAGCCAAGAAGTCAGGGAGATGGGTCGAGAATGAATGTCATCCCTGATCAGCAGCATGACTCTCCCACCAGATGGAATGCCATCCTGGGGGGGGGGTCAAAGCGGTTGTGAGGACGAGGACGCAATTTTGTTTCCTGGAGGCAGGTAACACAAGCAGACACTGTGATTCCAAGAGCAGCTGTAAGTCCTCTTTGTTAGGTGCCCGTGAACATTCCATTGATTCATGATGAGGAAAGGGGAGAGGGAAAAAAATGAAAGGGTGTAACCTCAGCAGCTGCCGAGTGCCAGCCTTTGAAGACTTGTTGCTACAGGGCATGGAGGCAGGAGGATCCTGTTCCATGAGGTCTAGAGGCATTGGCATTCTCCTTCTGTTGGTCTCCAGAGTCCAAGGCAGAAAAATGATTGGCAGTGCGCATTCGTGACACGGGGTCAGCTGGGCGAGGGTATCACATGGCGAAACTGTCAAAGAGAGTCTCTGAGTCAGCGAAGGAGAAGACCGTTTGCCTTTGTTTGATTTACTGGAGCCTTTCTGGTTGCAAGAGGAAGACTCAGATGTTTGGTGGCTGGAGGGATGTAAGAAGTCTTCATGGGAGTATTCCTTTTGTCCAATCCAGCCTGCTGGTTGTCTAACAGGTGACTTTGCCCCATGAGGTGAAAGTTTGGTGACTTGTTGCACAGATGGAGGAGGAGACGGGGATGCTACCGTGACACTGGGTGGTTTTACAACTGCGATGCTGAATTTGAGGTCGCATGTCTGCGTGACCATGTCATTTGTGGAGCGAGATGCAACTAAAACAGTACTGTAAGTGCTGGATGGCAGAACACAGGGTTTCCAACTAGCGAGCGACCGGATAAGGCACTTTTTCTTTTACCCGGATCTCCTGGGCTGCCCACTCATTGAGATACATGGGAAAATCTCAGGAGGAGGTGGTATGGTCACCATTGCAGTTGAGGAGGTGGACAGTTTCCCTCCTGAGCATCCCTACCATGTGTTACATATTTGGCTGAGTGTCAACAGGACATTCAAGTGTGGTTGTGATGATGACACTGGTAGCAGCGCATCAGACTCAGAATGTACAGTTGCACTGTGATAACTTCATAGCCTGCTCACTATCAAAAGTGAGAAAAAGAGTGTGAGTGATGGATGCCAGTGACACACTGATCAGAGAGGTACGTTTGGATTTTTGCCTCGGTCAGACCATCGAGCAGCCTAGTGTAAATAACACCATGGGAAGAATTCAGCATTCAGTGGGCCTCAACACGAACAGGACAGCCATGGAGGAGCGAAGATGGAAGTAGTTGTGCCTGAGAATCAGAAGTAGTCTCCAAAAGCAAAGTCCCATTGTGTAAATGAGAGCAGGATTTCACAGGGCCAACACTTGCATGAACACCTTTCCAAATAATATACGGATTTACCGTAGAAAAGGACTGATCGCCTTTAGTATGTGACAGCAAGAGGAACCTTGGTGCAGCTGGGAGGGTCCTTGAATCGTTAGCCTCATTTCGTTTACATTTAGCAGACATTAACTGAGAAAAACACGATTGGCTCACTGCGAGAAAATCCCCCATGATTGCCAGCGTCTCTGATGACCCGCTCCTTCCAACTGGAGGCCCTCTCAGAGAGAGGTGCACCCCCCTTAGGTGATTATTCACACCAAATGTCACACTTCCTGAATATCTGACAGAGGGACCAATCGGCAATTTGGAAAGGCAGCAGCTCAAGCAATCACCCCTCCTCGGGCCTGGCCTGTACAAGAGGGGATGTGTGAATCCTACCTGTTGACCCAGGGCTGGAAATTATGCATTACCCAGTCACCTGTTACACATCAGACGCATGGGCTGGCCTTCAGGAGCCAACAAAGAGGAAT
The DNA here is from genome assembly GCF_023864275.1 of Schistocerca cancellata. NCBI lineage: Eukaryota > Metazoa > Arthropoda > Insecta > Orthoptera > Acrididae > Schistocerca > Schistocerca cancellata. Next base: position 914,192,705 of record NC_064628.1, on the reverse strand, counting down.
AAGAAACAGAGGAACCCAAATGTTGAGATGGAGGAAGCATAGAAGAAGGGGAATGAAGAAAGGAAAAAGCAACAAAAAGCAGTGGAGAGACTGTTTTGATATTGCCTATTGAAAATGCATAACACATTTCCAAAAACATCCCAGACATGTTCCTAAGGGTGGGAAAAGAATAGCAAGTGAATAGTCATGCAGCACGGAAGGGAAAAGATGTTGCAAAGGCTGGGGCCCCATGGTAGCCAAGCACGAACCCATCAAAGAGAAGCGAGCCCCTCAGAGGGTATGAAGCTTTTATTTAATAGGATAACTGATAATTGCTTAAGACCGAAACTGTGAAATCGTGCAACAAATGAAGAAAAAAATGGTAGCTGCATTACATCATTTATATAACTGATACAGCTGTGGACCTGATCTCTACAGATGATAGAAAATCAGAACACTAACTTAGTTGGGAAAAGATTACGGAACCATCTCAACAATCACCTGCAGTAATTTAGGGAAATGCCAAAGAATACTAAATGTGGAGGGAAACTGCAAAGAATAGTAAATGTGGATGGCCAAACAGGAATTAGGACCATGAAGCACTTGAGTGCGAGGTGTTCAAAGTATTGGCTGACAAACCAACTTAGTTGGTATATAATGACTAAATGTTTATTACTGCACTAAAACCTCAACCTAGAATGTATTTAGTACTTTTATATTTCACTGAGATATGTGGCTAAATTTTTAAAAAAGAATTGTTTTCTAAAATGATTTCATGCAGTTAAACCAGAAAAAAACAAAGTTCCAAATTATTAGCACAAACAAATGCAGTGGCAAATACATACGTGTGATGATGTCCAAATGCATGTCCTGGCTTTACTCGATAACCCTTCACATTATCTGGGATGTTCTTGCACTTTTTGAAATCATCACCATCTTCTTCATAAAGAATGAGTAACGGTTTTTTCCTGTGAGAAAAATTAAACTATTAATGGTAATTTTAAGTCCAACTGACAACATCCGTGCTATAAGATCAATACAAGAATAAAATAAAAATCGATTCGCCTGTAGAACAATTTTTTGCACAGTTTTCAATTCTATAGGGGGCTTTCAAGTGAAAACAACACAGATGGAAAACAAAGTAAGTATATAGTTTATTATTTCAAAAGTAATCACCATAACTAGTACTTTTAACCCACTGTGAGACAAGATGACCAATGGTTTCCTGAAAAAAATGTTTGTGGTTGGCTATGGATCACAATTGTACCCAAGTGTTTATCTCTTTGACCAAAATAAATTGATGGCCACAAATGTCTTTCTTCAGGATTACAAAAATATGGGAATTGTGCGGGGAGAGATCAGGACTGTATGGAGGATGTGTAAGGGTTTCTCAGTTAAACACCTGCAGCACAGGGAAAACAATCTCGCTGATATTCTGCAAATCTGGCTAAAAGGTGAAGGCATTGCACAACCTGGTGGTTTTTAAAGGCAAGTGTTCCCACAGAATGGCTGACATTTCCTAGTGCCCTCTGGGAAACAAACTCCTGAGAGAGTTGCCAGGCAGCAGCACATTACTGAAGTACTGTGAGTGTTAAAAGGAAATGGCCAGTCACTGTGCCTACTTTCTGTTGTGAAAGTTGATTGGCTGAAACGCCTGTGTGTAAAAATAATGTGTTATCGAGTGCAGAGGAAATCACAAAATTGAGAAGTCAGTCAGCTGTTCTGGTGGGGTATAGTAGATGAATTTGGAGCCCCAAAGGTGGAGGTGGCATGGCAGTGTATATTTTGGAAGTCAGTCGCCACGGATCAGCAAAGTTGTTCTCTCAGTGTGGAAAGTTAAGAGAGCATTTAGAAGTGCAGTCCCAGGTGCAGACATGAGAAATGTCTTGGTCAACTGCCTGTTTTTGAGATGCATATTTTTGTTTAGATAGTGTACACAAACTATTTAGGAACAGGTCACTTGATAGGGTATGAGGGTGTTGTTTAATGATATAAGTACACTCGGCGACAGTAATTACAAGGGAATAAACTGTGTTTTGCTTCAATGGAAATTTGAACAGTTAAGTTCTTGTGTATGTCTTTATCCCCTTTAACTTAAGACTGTGATTCTGTATTGTGTACAGAGGATATGGTAGAAGCAAATTGGTCATGGTTGGATCTGGGAATCTTTTGAGAGTAGTCAGGTTGCTACAGGGCACTGATTGATTATTGGTACAGAGGAACTGAATGCTTTAACCCCATTTTGCAAGACAGTATCAGATGGCAATCCTGATTTAGCTTATTGGTCGATAGGAACTATCCAGGTCCACCAAAAACATTTTGGAAGAGCATTTATGAGGCAATATGACATGATTTGTCTCGTGTATCACATGGTGCTAAGATTTCTTGGACTCTGGCCAGGGGTGCAAAGGGACTTCGACAGACACTACAGATGCCCTGAGATGACAGATGAGAAAGAACGTTTCTAACTGTAGTCTTGTGTTCTCTTGTGCTGAGCTGCTAGATTACAATCATCTCAACCTACAAATCTGCAAGTACCTAATATTTAAACCATAAGCATTCTGGATTCTGTTGCTCTGCACGTACAAGGACACTTTGCAGCCCCAGCAGGCAGTAATTTAAACACCTGAAGATTAAGGTGACAGAGTTCAAGCATTTCAACTCGATTTACATAGCTTTCAAGTGGAGAGGATTTTTATTTGTAAGCATTCCCTCTGCATTGTACAAATATGTATAAATCAATTGTATTTCATGGTGTTTGTTATGCACGAATGAAGCAGACAAGGGCTGGGAACTAAGGGTGTTCGTGGACCTAAACAAAGTTTGAGAGTATGCTGGGTTCATTTGTACATTTATATATATGAATAGCATCAGCCAGTAAGTTGTTATCCAGAGGGTAATACCTGCAGTTTTAAGTATGAAAAAAAATAATGAACTGAAGTTACGCTTAGAATGATGAACATAGAAGTCCCTAGTTGTTATGATAAAGTATGTCTCCTCCAGAATTTTTATCAGATGACGATTTTGGGGATTTCTGTGGATAACTGTGGTGACACACAAAGGTCGCATTGTCTATTGAGAGAGCGAGTTGCATTTCACTCTATGGGTTCCTCCCCTGTGACTTGTTTATGCATATGACTACAAGCCAAGATGACTAATCTGATTTACTGGGTTATGTAATTCCTTTTCCTAATGCTTCACGGAACCTCTTCATGAAATGGAGGTACAAACATGTATGTTAACCTACATGTAACGTGCTTCTATATTTCACATTTTTTGCTATCATGGGACGATGCAGCATAGGTGACTGAACATCCAAATGGTACATTCCTTAGTTTCTTTATCCTTCTGCTGATGATTTTCCACATTTAATACAGGTCTTGAGGTACTTCTTTATAATCTTTAGCAAATCCCATGTACATATTTAGAAAATTACAAAAAGGTAGTATGGCTGGCCAATACTTAGCTACAGGAGACTAATTTCTAACTACAGCTGAAACAAAAACATAAAAGTAGAAAATAATTAGCCTTGTTTTTGGAACTTATTGTCAATACACATTTATATTTACGCCGATGAGGGACATTATTCATCCACCTTCATTGTCAATACTGTGAAGTATAGCATCAACTGGCCACTTGGTGTTGTCATTTCCTATTGTTTAACATCACTGAGTGTCTTCCTGATACAATGTAAACCTCATACTTATTTCTCCCTTTGTTTAGGTAACAACTATTTTACATTTCCATACATCTCCTGTATAATATGCTGCACGTTTTGGTGGTTCCTAGGATTTTTCATAATTTTTTTCCTTTTACAACTGCTGATATCCTAAATGATCAAGGGGATTGAAGCATAGCTATTTTGAATCTATGGAATTTCATACCCTACATCCCAAAAAACAGTTTCAATTCTTTGAGAGTGGAGTGTAAAAGGCACTTTCCTGTTTTTAATATGCAAACTAAAATAACACTGAAATCTGACCATTGAGATGGCCAAGTTAAACGTTATATTTCATGCTCATCAAACTAGTCTTGGACATTTCTAAGCCATGTGAAAAGGAGCAGTTCCCAGCCTGAATAAATTATGTGAAAATGGTAACCTAAACTTGTTTCTTTGACCATACCAGTCACTTTCTTTCAGAGTGACCACAGGACCCACTGAAATCCAAAACACAGCTGCCTAAATCATTACAGAAACTGCACAAAAATTATGGCAGAAAAAATATATTTTGGATTGTTTTCTTCCATGTACTCTTTGCACATAAGCACATCCAGCAGTAGAAAACAAAGATAGACTATTGGGCTGCATCATGTTTCCACTGGTCAGCAGATCAGATTTTGCACTCCTTCCAAAGCTTAAGTCTGTTCTCTACAGTCACCTGATTTATAGGATAGTTTCACCACCACAAATGTTTGCTTTATGCAGTTCCCATCACAATGTTTTCACTGACACTTTGTCTGGATGGAAATGATGCTCATATTCATTTTTGTGGCAGTGGTTTCTTTATTAGAGATAAGATCTCTTCCTAAGATCATCCTATTTCTATTAGAGAGGTTAGCTTTTTTCCCAGTACCATGTTTATCAGACTAAGTACATTGTCATAATATTAGATGTGGAGGCATCTGCTGTCTCTAGTAGGTATATGTGTATACTGCTACTAGTGCGTGTGAGTGTGATTATGAGTGCACTGAGTATAGTGCCACCTTGCATGTCCACTCAAATCAACTGCCAACTGTATCATCAGTGTGGGCCGGCCACTAGAGGCCACCTGTAGGAAGCGTGTACGTAGTACAGTCTCTGTTACGCCATCTACTGGCGACTTACACCTATATACGCATGAAGCAGCACTGACTGGCTTACTCTATGTTCTTCTAGTTTGTGCTGCTCACATCAGTTGTTCTGTCATGTTACGAGATGCTTATTTCCATTATTGTTCAGAGGTTTATGAATGAAGCCATAGTTGTGTTACTTAGATCGTTTTCGTATATTGCTTGGTTATACACAACTGGCGACGAGTGTGGAACAGTTTCTGCATGTGTAATCTTTTAAGTGTGGTTTCATCAGGTTTATTCATTACTGACTCCGTGACACCAGCTCCGATTAAACAGCTTACTTCAGCTATGAACACTATGTTGGCTTCCATTAACAGACAGGGTACTGTTCCACCAATTCATCCACCCACTTTTCTTCCAATGATGATTCAGCTGAGGATCAGGGAGATTATGAAAAAAGACTCAGACAGCATGTTTTGGTTTTCAGTGTGACAGACTTGAATTTGTGCAAAGCCTTCCTCCTCTCGTGGATTGCACCGAAGGTGTTTCAATTACTGTCAGCTTACCCCTTTACAAGAACTGGCAGCCCTTACTTTTGATCACATGAGCATTTTATTGTCCATCGCAAACAAACGCTTGTCATACAGGTGTGAGTTTAATTCTACTGATGCTGCAAGAAACTAAGCTAATCATACAGGGCCTGGGCGGCAGCTGAACTTCACGGAATGGGCTATATGTATCAATTTGTTACTGATTCCCATAGTGACTATGCAGCAGGATCTATGATGCACAACACAATTATCTGTTTAGCTCTGGACAAAGAAGTGCATCAGAAGGCTTTACTCTATGAGACCTCCGGCCCCCTCCCCCCTCTTTGCAAATAGAAATAGCATGATCTTCTGAAGTTTCTCTGGAGGGTGACCAAACTGAAGTGTGGGGTCATGTGGCAGTAGTGTCACAAGATGTGTCCACTACTAGGATGACAGATGGCTTGCACAAGGAAGTGGCAGGGCGGCAGTAAACATGAAGGCCCAGTGATGAGCAGACCAAGCAAGTCCAAGCAGCTACAACAGCCACAGTACCAGCATCAGCGTTCTCTGTTTCTGTCTTGTCCTTCCTGTTTTGTCCAGCATGAACATTTGGTGTACTCTAAGCACTGAGCTACTTCTAATGTTTGCCAGAAGAAAGGTCACATCTCCTCCGTGTGTTGTTCGCTGAAGGTTTCTCAAGATATGGACATTGATGTAAACTGTGTAACTCCACAGCTTGTGACTTCTCCCAAGTTGTTTATCAAGTTAAGTGTTATTCGTGAAATGCTCTGGCTACAGGTCAAAACAGGTACTGAATGCTCAAACCTATGTGAGTTTAGGCTTGCTGCCATTGACATCAGTCATGCGGAAGCTGGTCAATTATAATAAACAGAAGAACATTATGTTTACAGCATCTGCCTCTTGCGTTGGGATGCACTCGTTTCAGGCATTTGGGTTTTCTATCACTGACATAGTTCACCTTGTGTTCAATCAGTTACCATATTCTCAATTGGAAACACTGTGTAAGGAATTTTCAGAAGGTATTGGGGGCACTACTAATTTTTCTGCTCATATTTCTTTGAAATCCATCGCTCGGCCTCGTTTTTGTCATGTGCATCCCATTCCTGTCACCCTGAATGATCAAGTGAGAGCAGAACTGGACAGACTTCAGTCTCTAGGTGTGCTGCAACCTGTTATGGTTAGTGAACAGTTGTCTCCGCTGGTTGTAGTTCGGAAGCCTTCATGGAAACTTCGTCTGTGTGGTGACTTCAGTACTACGGGCAATGTGCAGTCGATCCTGGATATATAATCTCTGACTCCCCAGCATGAACTGTTGGCGAAAATGTTGGGTGATCAGCCTTTTTCTAAAAATGATTTATTTGAAGCATATCTGCAGGTTCTTGTGGCTGAAGAGTCTTAAAATCTCAGTTGTTACAACCTTCTATTGTTTATTTGGTGTTTGAGGTCTTTCGGGATAGGGCTCCCCACTGCTAGACCACACCTCCACTGTTACGTCAATACCTTGTCCCTTGTCCACGAAGGAGCTTCAAGCCTTCATAGGGAAGATAGCCAAGGGCGGTCACATCGGCCCACCCGTTGGACACCTCATTACACAAAATATACCTTTTCTGCTGGAGCCCAGATTGTGAATGTGCTTTTCAAATGTTGAAATCCAAACTACCCTTGGCTCCTTGTTTAGCCATGTCCTCTCCCGACTAGCACACAGTTTTGGCAACTGATGCCTCACAGTATGGCCTCAGCGATGCTAGCGCATCAACATGCTGACGGCTCTGAACGATCTGCGGCTTTTGCTCTAAATCTCTGTCTGGCCCAGTAGCATTATTCTCAGGTGAAAAAAAAAAGAAGGCTCTTGCCATAGTCTATGCTTCCAGAAATGGCATGGCTTTTTTTTGTATGGCTCCCAGTTTCAATTATTACCGACCATAAACCTTTGGTTTCCTTACTTAACCCTCACACTTCCTTGCCTGACAATGCAGTACACTGCCTACAATGCTGGGCACTGTTCTTGTCTCGCTACAATTACGAAATCAATTTTTGAACTACATCCAAACAGGGCAACACAGACACCTTGCCCTGCTTTCCTATGGGTCCTGATCTTAATTTTGATTATGAATAATTGCTTTGCTTCCATTTTGGTATGGAAATGCAGGCCAAGGTTGAGGTTTTCCCAATTATGGGCTTACGCATAGCGACTACTATTGCCGCCGACCCAGTTGTCTGCCAGGTGGTTTGGTTTGCTCAACAGGGCTGGCCAGGTAAACCACAGGGTCGAGCTATGGCCCTCTGCATAGCTATTTTTTTACTTACAGCATCATATCTCCAATTTTTGATGGTGTTTTGCTGTTGTCCACAAAAGAACTCTCTCCCAGAACAGTCTGTCCTGCCATGTTAGGTGTGAGGTTCTACACCTTCTCCACCAGGGCCATTGGGGAGTTTCGTGCACTGAACTGTTAATTAGGAGACATTTTGGCTAGGGATTGATGGCAAAATCATCCGTTTTCTTGTGGCTTGTGAGCAGTGTGCCCAACAACAAGTATCTCCCAGGGGTCTCTTGTCCTCCTGGCACCCTCCACGCCAGCCATGGAAATGCATTCATGTACACTTTGCAGGTCCCTTCTTGAATTCATACTGGCTCTTGTTGTGGATGCATTTTCCCGGTTGCCTTACATTCTCCGATGTGCATTGATGTCACCAGATGTCACAATTTGTACGCTTTTGGTGGTTTTTTTTCTGTTGAGGGGTTGACTTGCTTTATTAGTTTCTAATAATGGGCCCCAGTTCATTTCTCACACCTTTCAATTATTTTATTACCATGACGACATTTGTCATATTACAGCTCTGCCATTTCACCCTCAATCAAATGGTGAGACTAGTGCTTACATTCAAGTCTCCAATGAAAAAGTTTGTTGTGGATCCTTCGCCATACTGTGCCCTTCTCCGTTTTCTGACCACCTCTTGCTTCACGCCTATGGGGAAGGGAGCCTAGGCCAGTTGCTTCTCAGCTGGCTGCCACGTGGGTTGCTCCCCCTTCTGTGGCCTGCGCCGTACCTGCGTGGTCTGATTCGTCTAGTGTTGTCCACTGGCTGGGATGACATCTTCGTGATGTCTGTATCACCACCTGCTGTGGAGGTGCTCCTGTCCCATTGGCTGCAGCCTCATGTGCAGCGCCTTGGGGTTCCAGATTGCCAACACTGGACACCAGTCCATCTTCGGGCTCAGGTCCATTGCCGCAGTCTGCTGTTCTAGTCAGGCCACCTCCATCCTCCCCCTTCGTCATCATCGCCTCAGCCATTATCCCCGGTGGGTCCAACCCCGTCTCCTCTGCATTGGGACCTGCCAGTTCATGACGACGCAGAGATGACGATGGCATCCCAGTGCTGTTGTCAGGCACCACGTGGGCCCACTGACCTCGTGCGTGCCTGTGACCGCCTGTGTTCCATCGTGTGGGTGCCCATTTTGCATGAGGGAGCTGTATCCTGCTACTAGTGTGTGTGTGTGTGTGTGTGTGTGTGTGTGTGTGTGTGTGTGTGTGTGTGTGTGTGTGTGAGAGAGAGAGAGAGAGAGAGAGAGAGAGAGAGAGAGAGAGAGAGAGAGAGAGAGAGAGAGATGATGATGATGATGATGATGATGATGTTTGGTTTGTGGGGCGCTCAACTGCGTGGTTATCAGCGCCCGTACAATTACCCAGTCTTTGCTCAGTCCAATTTCGCCACTTTCCTGGATGAGGAGGAGGAGATTAGTGTTTAAAGTCCCGTCGACAACGAGGTCATTAGAGACGGAGCGCAAGCTCGGGTGAGGGATGGATGGGGAAGGAAATCGGCCGTGCCCTTTCAAAGGAACCATCCCGGCATTTGCCTGAAGCGATTTAGGGAAATCACGGAAAACCTAAATCAGGATGGCCGGAGACGGGATTGAACCGTCGTCCTCCCGAATGCGAGTCCAGTGTGCTAATCACTGCGCCACGTCGCTCGGTTTCCTGGATGATGATGAAATGATGAGGACAACACAAACACCCAGTCATCTCGAGGCAGGTGAAAATCCCTGACCCCGCTGGGAATCGAACCCGGGACCCTGTGCTCGGGAAGCGAGAACGCTACAGGGAGAGGGAGAGAGAGAGAGAGAGAGAGAGAGAGAGAGAGAGGCAGAGTATAGTGTCATCATGTGTGTGTACTCAAATGAACCGCCAACTGTATCAGTGCAGGCTGGCCACTAGAGGCCACCTATAGGAAGCGTGCAAATGGCATGGTCTATGCCGTGCTGTCTACCAGAAACTCACACCTATACACACATGGAGCAGCACTGACTGACTGTCTCTATGCTGTTCTAGTTTGTACAGCTCACATCAGTCACAGCTCACATCAGTTATTCTGTGTAGTTACGAGAAGCTTATCTCTGCTACTGATCAGAGGTTTATGAATGAAGTCATATTTGTGTTACTTGGATCTGTTTCATGAACTAGTGGATTGGTTTCATGTATTACTTGGTTACTACCGTATAAAGCTGTTCTCACGAACCAATTTGAGTATGCTGGAAATCTACCAAGTCAGACAATTAATATAACAACAGTGAAAACAATTTCTGAAATACTGTAATACAAAGGAGAAAACCGTAGATGAGATCAGTTTTTATAAGTAAGAACACAATCTCTGAAAATGAGGATTTATATGAGTGTGTTCACATTTTTTTGTTCAACAACTGTATGTAACACTACAGGTGTTAAACTTACATTACACATGGAAAACAATGAAACTATGACATAAAATGATAATATTAAAGGCTTGTGTTCTTGTTTATTCAGTTGACAGGTTATGATGCAGAGCCTTACTGCAATGTAATCAGTGTCCAATTCAGGACTCATACTGATTCTCATCCATTGTAATGAAAAGGCTGGAAGAAAGATTAGGGTTTAAGAAACTGTCCACTGCCGATGTAAACCAACACATTACCAAGCTGTGGTGAATTTCTCACTGCATGCATTACTTCCCCAACAGAGGAAGCTGATGATGCGGTAAGCATTCACCTAGCTGAAAGCTGTTTTGATTAAGAGTAATGTTTTCTGCCTTGTATCGAAAGTAATTCACTTGAAAAAATTACAAAAACAGAATTGCTGGCCAATATTTACTTTCACAAACTAAAGTATCAGTAGGCCCCTACCGCTGGTAATGTCACATATTCATTTTTGTATGGACCTATCCTAGTTTTCAAACTAATAGTTCCTTCCTCAGAGAGGAGAGAGGGTCGGGTTGAGAAAGGTTTGAAAGGATGGGACACTCAGACAGATCTACTCGTCTCATCCTAAGTGACCAGCCCTTCAGTGTTAACCTTCTTCAACCAATCCTCTCTCTCCTTTCTGAGGAAGGAGGTATTAGTTCAAAAAGCTAGGGTAGTGTTAGGATTTACTCTGGTAGTTTTATTTCAGTTACCAGCTCTGTTCTTCAGCACCCCTGAACTATTGCTGCAATTCAGAGGATACAACTAGCAATTCTCTCTCTATCTCCTGGAGCCCCCTGAGTCCAGGCTGTTCCAAGCTGCACATTTCTAAGGCAGTTGTGGCATGTTCCCTCCTCAGGACAGCACTGTCATTCACAGTGATCAAGCAAATGCATTGGCACAGCACAGAAGCACCTCAGAGGTTGGCGACTTCAACTGATATTTCTCAGTCAATTACAGACAAAATTTTTTTGAAGGTGATTCTATGTTGAAGGAATGAGAAGTATAGGAAATATACACAAATAAGTCTGTCAAAAAGTATATTATATAGATACTGCATGTCTGAACTTCAGTTGTCAATGCATTTTCAGTATTCATGTGGAGTAATCTGTTCATTGTTGTGTCTTTAAGAACAAATCTTTCCTAGGTTTTTATTCTTTTCAGTGTTGAGAAAAGCTGCTCCCAACAGTATATAGACACAAAAATAAATAATTTATTCTGCAATTTTGTGTAGCTTGAGACATGTATCTTTATGTAATGAATGATGCCAATGTGACAAATTTAGATTGTTGAAATATCTGTCCTAAAAGAAAGTTGTGTTCCGCAAGTCTATCACTTACAACTTGGCTGATCATAGTACATAAATGGTTGAAATTGAAAAAGGAACACTAAATAATTTCTTTCTCAGATCAAAAAGGAATGTCATGCAGTAACTTATTCGAAATGATCAGACAATTATGTCTACTAGCAATGATAAACCTGATTTGGCACACTCAGACACTGCATCATTCCCAATTCATTTCAAGAAAAGAGAGAGCAATGTTTTGCATGGGTGCTAAAGGAAGACAAAGAATTTCTTCTTGACTAAGCTGTTGCACAGCACTGGGGTACATTATTTCCCAATAATATTCTGCTTTATGACTTCCAGAAATCCTTTAACAGTAGGGAATCTAAAAGCATACAATTTAAATATTTCGTGACAATTTTCTACTGTTTCTGCACTCAGAAATGAAGCAATGAACAATGAAAATGTCCTTCCAGAATTTATGTTGGAGCTTTATTTTCTAAATGAGAGAAAGTTCTGCTGATGCCAAACCATATGTTGTGCACTGTCTATGGCTACAGAATAGTGTTTCCCACTTGGACAATCACGCTTTCCACTCATTCACAAACAGCTTCAAAAAACCTGTAGTGATGCGTAATTGAGCAGTACTACATCCAGTAGTTCCTCAATTACTTGCAGCTCCAAATCACACACAAATACTGAAAAAATCAGTGCACAGTTGGAAACAACTGTGCTGTTTTGTCAAATAAGAGGAAAAATCTAAAAGCCTTAGGCCTTTCTCCCAGAGCTGTCTCTCCAAATCTACTACCACATCCCGAATGTGAAAGTACATTATTTGCTTTCACAGACAATAATCTTCAACCCTCTCTGGCTGCTTTGGATATTATCATTCTGAACTGATACCATACACGATTTTAAGGAGACACTAATGGAAAAAGTTTGCTTCTTACTGCTGCACTGTGAGCAATTTTGTAGTTTATCTGAACTGCTACATCACTTTTGATCCCTTTAGCGTTAGTTACCTGTCAAGTATGCTACAGTGGGCAAACTGTTGTAGCATAGCTCTAGAACTTCTATAGTATGAATGTGTTTTTCATAACTAACCACCTAAAGATATGTAATGGAGTCATATGTCACAATTCTTAGCTCAATTGAACACTTTGACACACAATGCATTCACACACACACACACACACACACACACACACACACACACACACACACACACCAGCCAACTACACTGACTGCAGCTTCACTGGGCTGGTACAATGCAATGAGCTGGGACAATGTAACCACACAAGTGTATGTGGATGTGGACTGTAAGTTCTGAAGAAACATTCATCAGCAAGTTAGCAACATTCTCAGTGACACTGAGCTTCACCTACTGGGTAAGTTGCTACCTTTACTCCTTCTATAATTTATACTCAACCAAAGATTCCCCATTATCACAACCATCTTATAGTGGATGGATGGGGCTCCCAGGTCTAGCCGTATCTGTTGCTGTCAATGTTGGAATACAATGGTGAAACTGCTGGATGTTATGCCAGTTATATAGTCTTGCGGCCTGAGGCGTTTGAGTCTGGCCTGTCCCCCCCCCCCCCCCCCCCCCCCCACCTTTCTCCCCCCAGCCCCAGCCCCGTCCATCGCATAGGTTCCAAGTTGGGGCAATGAGCACAAAAGAGCACTCTGCCTCAGTGAGTTATTATGGGAACAGCCAGTTTGGGACTACTGCAAGACATCCATTACTGAGTGCCAGCTACACTGCTTACTTCTTATCAGCCTGCAACTACACTATGTGATCCTAAGTATCCGGACACCTGGCTGAAAATGACTTACAAATTTGTGGCGCCCTCCATCGGTAATGTTAGAATCCAATATGGTGTTGCCCCACCCTTAGCAATGATGACAGCTTCTACTCTCACAGGCATACATTCAATCAGGTGCTGGAAGGTTTCTTGGGCAATGGCAGTCCATTCTTCACAGAGTGCTGCATTGAGGACAGGTATTGATGTTGGTCAGTGAGGCATGGCATGAAGTCGGCGTTCCAAAACATCCCAAAGAGGCCCTTAGGGTTCAGGTCAGGATTCTGTGTGAGTCCATTACAGGGATGTTTTTGTCTTGTAACCACTCCGCGACAGGCCGTGCATTATGAAAAGATGCTCGATCATGTTGAAGGATGCAGTCGCCATCCCCAAATTGCTCTTCAGCAGTGGGAAACAAGAAGATGCTCAAAACGTCAAAAACATCAATGTAGGCCTGTGCTGTGATAATGCCACCCAGAACAACAAGGGGTGCAAGCCCTCTCCATGAAAAACACAACCACACCGGAACACCACTGCCTCCGAATTTTACTGTTGGCATTCCCACGCTGGCAGATGACATTCACTGGGCATTCGCTATACCCACACCCTGCCATGGGATCGTCACATTGTGTACCATGATTCATCACTCCACACAATATTTTTCCACTGTTCAACTGTGCAATGTTTATGCTCCTTACACCAAGCGAGGTGTCGTTTGGCATTTACCGGTGCAATGTGTGGCTTATGAGCAGCTGCTCGACCATGATATCCTTGTTTTCTCACCTCCCGCCTAATTGTCATAGTACTTGCAGTGGATCCCGATGCAGTTTGGAATTGATGTGTGATGGTCTGAATAGATGTCTGCTTGTTACACATTAGGACCCTCTTCAACTGTCGGCGGTCTCTGTTAGTCCACAGACCAGGTTGGCCTGTAGGCTTTTGTGCTATACATGTGCCTTCATGTTTCCATTTCACTATCACATCAGAAACAGTGGACCTAGAGATGTTTAAGGGTGTGGAACTCTTGCATACAGACGTATGACACAAGTGGCACCCAATCACCCGACCACATTCGAAGTCCGTGAAGTTCTGCAGAGCGCCCCATTCTCCTCTCTCACAATATCTAATGACTACCGAGGTCGTTGACATGTAGTATCTGGCAGTAGACAGTAGCACAATGCACCTAATATGAAAAATGTATGTTTTTGTGGGTGTCCGGATACCTTTGATCACACAGTGTACCTTTCTGCTCAATCTTTACTAAGGCCTTTCTTTTCCTGCTGATTCCCAAATTTCCAAAAGATAACCCAGATATAAGGCCTTCTTTTGTGGGTGTACTATACGAAGCATTGTGATCAATACTACAAAATCTTGAAACTTGCTACTTCAACAAATCTAATCTGTTGGCAATGCAAAGACATACGGGAAAGATACTACTCTCTTCATGCACAGTGAGGTAATATATTTTAGTACAACGCAGTACACTGCCTTGTTAATGACAAAACTGATGTTTCACATTGGGCATGTACGCAATACACATTTTAGGGCAAACATGAATGTGCTGAAATACTCTACTCCACTGAATTTAACACTTTGCTCCACGTTTTAATTCAAGTGTCCAGTCTAGAGCATGGAATGAGTAAAGACATAAAGTGGAGATGACGCTTCTGTTTTCTGGTGAAACATTACTCCCTTTAGTGACCTGACAGAAGTAATCTTCCTGCGTAGGCCGTTTCATTCTGAAATAATGATTTTATTTCATGAGTTAGCAATTAGCTAATTTTACCCCCTTATGTATTATCAAATTACTTGCACCACAGGAAGGGGAGGGGGGGAGAGGGGGAGAAGTAAGCATACAGCATCATAATATTCCATACGTCTCTGTGAAGGAAGCACCACGTGATGGTGTCCTTGATAATGGTTTTGCACAACCATGGTACCTTATGCAGGTTTTGTCAATGTACTAGTGTACAGTGTGTGCTCCCTGCCGCCGTTGGATGAGCAGCTGCAGCAGCAAGTCGTATACCCCTAGCTTACTTATTTGTTACATAGTTTAATTCTTAATTTCTTTGCGTGTTTTTGGGTACTTGCATTGTTTAATTCATAAATTTCGGGCGTATTATAGTATTTGAGAGTTGTAGCATCGTGCTTTAGTGTTTACTTCGTAGATTCTTACTTAAACTGCGTGTGAGTTTCGTATAGGAGGTGTAATTTTGAGTTTTAGTTACTGTAATCATAAATTCAGGCAGATTGTAGCGCAGTCGTAGGCATTTGTACAGGTTAGTTAATACATTCTTTGCGTGTTTCCCTTGCATTATCTAGGCACTGACTCATGTTTCAGTAACTGTTGTTCAACATCGATTACAATGGACAGGGACTGTGATTGCTGTGTTCGGATGAGGGCTGAGTTGGCATCCGTTCACTCACAGCTGCAAGCGGCTGCTGACTTCGGTCGCGCAGCTTGAGGCTGTTGCCAATAGGCACCACTGTGGGAGGCCGGACTTGGGTATCACGGGGATGTCAACCTCGTCCCGTCTGTCCCCAGATCGGTCTGCTGCTGTGGTTTCCCCGGTTGCTGCCCGCAGTGGGGCTGAGCCCTCGCCTATGGTTGATTGGGAGGTCGTTCCAAGGCGTGGCAGGCAGCGAAAGATGTCCCCGGAGGCTGATCAGAAAGCCTCCCCAGTGCGCCTGACAAACAGGTTTCGGGCACTGTCTCTGGCTGAGCCAGATGCAGCTGCCTGCCCTGTTTCAGAGGATGATTCTCAGTCTTCAAGGTCCGGGCAATCACAGAGGGTGGGCTTATTGGTAGTTGAGAGCTCCAATGTTGGGCGCGTAATGGGGCCCCTTAGGGATATGGCGGCTAAGGAGGGGAAGAAATCCAGTGTGCACTCCGTGTGCATTCCGGGTGGAGTTATTCCTGATGTGGGAAGGGTCCTTCCAGATGCCATGAAGAGCACAGGGTGCAGCCAGCTGCAGGTGGTGGCACATGTCGGCACTAATGACGTGTGTCACTTTGGATCTGAGGAAATTCTCTCAGGATTCCAGCGGCTATCTGATTTGGTGAAGGCTGCCGGTCTTGCTTACGAGACGAAGGCAGAGCTCACCATCTGCAGCATCGTTGACAGAACCGACTGCCGACCTTTGGTGCAGAGCCGGGTGGAGGGTCTGAATCAGAGGCTCAGACGGTTTTGCGACCGTGTTGGCTGCAGATTCCTTGACTTGCGCCATAGGGTGGTGGGGTTTCGGATTCCGCTGAATAGGTCAGGAGTTCACTACACTCAGCTGGCGGCTACACGGGTAGCGGAGGATGTGTGGCGTGGACTGGGCGGTTTTTTAGGTTAGAAGGCCTCGGGAAAGTACGGGGTGGGCTGCAATCTCAAAGGGCGCATGGCACATACAGGACGTGCTTGGATCAAGGAACAGTCGGAATTGTAGTTGTAAATTGTTGTAGTTGTGCTGGGAAAGTGCCTGAGCTTCAAGTGCTAATATAAAGCACAGAAGCTGAAATCATTATAGGTACAGAAAGCTGGCTAAAGCCTGAAATAAGTTCTGCAGAAATTTTTACGAAGTCTCAGATGGTGTTCAGGAAAGGTAGATTAGGCAGAATTGGTGGTGGAGTGTTTGTGTCTGTCAGTAGTGGTTTATCTTGTAGTGAAATCGAAGTAGATACTCCGTGCGAATTGGTATGGGTGGAGGTTATACTTAACAGCCGAACTAAGTTAATAATTGGCTCCTTCTACCGACCCCCAGACTCCGACGATATAGTTGCGGAACAGTTCAGAGAAAATTTGAGTCTCGTAACAAATAAATACCCCACTCATATGGTTATAGTTGGTGGGGACTTCAACCTTCCCTCAATATGTTGGCAAAAATACTTGTTCAAAACCGGTGGTAGGCAGAAAACATCTTCCGAGATTGTCCTAAATGCTTTCTCCGAAAATTATTTCGAGCAGTTAGTCCACGAACCCATGCGAATTGTAAATGGTTGCAAAAACACACTTGACCTCTTAGCCACAAACAATCCAGAGCTGATAGAGAGCATCATGACTGATACAGGGATTAGTGATCACAAGGTTGTTGTAGCTAGGCTCAATACCGTTTCTTCCAAATCCACCAGAAACAAACGCAAAATAATTTTATTTAAAAAAGCGGATAAAGTGTCACTAGAAGCCTTCCTAAGCGACAATCTCCATTCCTTCCGAACTGACTATGCAAATGTAGATGAGATGTGGCTCAAATTCAAAGATATAGTAGCAACAGCAATTGAGAGATTCATACCTCATAAATTGGTAAGAGATGGAACTGATCCCCCGTGGTACACAAAACAGCTCCGAACTCTGTTGCAGAGGCAACGGAAAAAGCATGCGAAGTTCAGAAGAACGCGAAATCCCGAAGATTGGCTAAAATTTACAGACGCGCGACTTCAATGCGAGATGCCTTTAATAGGTTCCACACCGAAACATTGTCTCGAAATCTGGTAGAAAATCCTAAGTAATTCTGGTCGTATGTAAAGTACACAAGCGGTAAGACACAGTCAATACCTTTGCTGCGCAGTGCCGATGGTACTGTTACCGACGACTGTGCCACTGAAGCGGATTATTGAACGCAGTTTTCCGAAATTCCTTCACCAGGGAAGATGAATGGAATATTCCAGAATTTGAAACACAAACAGCTGCTAGCATGAGTTTCTTAGAAGTAGATACCTTAGGGGTTGCGAAGCAACTCAAATCGCTTGATACGGGCAAGTCTTCAGGTCCAGATTGTATACCGATTAGGTTCCTTTCAGATTACGCTGATACAATAGCTCCCTACTTAGCACTCATATACAACCGCTCGCTCACCGATAGATCTGTACCTACAGATTGGAAAATAGCGCAGGTCGCACCAGTGTTTAAGAAGGGTAGTACGAGTAATCCATCTAACTACAGACGTATATCATTGACGTCGGTTTGCAGTAGGGTTTTGGAGCATATACTGTATTCAAACATTATGAATCACCTCGAAGGGAACGATCTATTGATACGTAATCAGCATGGTTTCAGAAAACATCGTTCTTGTGCAACGCAGCTAGCTCTTTATTCGCATGAAGTAATGGCCGCTATCGACAGGGGATCTCAAGTTGATTCCATATTTCTAGATTTCCGGAAAGCTTTGGACACCGTTCCTCACAAGCGACTTCTAATCAAGCTGCGGGCCTATGGGGTATCGTCTCAGTTGTGCGACTGGATTCGTGATTTCCTGTCAGGAAGGTCGCAGTTCGTAGTAATAGACGGCAAATCATCGAGTAAAACTGAAGTGATATCAGGTGTTCCCCAGGGAAGCGTCCTGGGACCTCTGCCATTCCTGATCTATATAAATGACCTGGGTGACAATCTGAGCAGTTCTCTTAGGTTGTTCGCAGATGATGCTGTAATTTACCGTCTAGTAAGGTCATCCGAAGACCAGTATCAGTTGCAAAGTGATTTAGAAAAGATTGCTGTATGGTGTGGCAGGTGGCAGTTGAGGCTAAATAACGAAAAGTGTGAGGTGATCCACATGAGTTCCAAAAGAAATCCACTGGAATTCGATTACTCGATAAATAGTACAATTCTCAAGACTGTCAATTCAACTAAGTACCTGGGTGTTAAAATTACGAACAACTTCAGTTGGAAAGACCACATAGATAATATTGTGGGGAAGGCGAGCCAAAGGTTGCGTTTCATTGGCAGGACACTTGGAAGATGCAACAAGTCCACTAAAGAGACAGCTTACACTACACTCGTTCATCCTCTGTTAGAATATTGCTGCACGGTGTGGGATCCTTACCATTATTCCTGTGCATAAAGACTACCACCACCAGCCCATGGAAGGGTTACAAGGTTTGCTGGATCTTGCAATTGCCTAGATTGTCACAACTATATGATCAGCAGCAAATGCTGTTGCTGTTGGTAGAATGCCAGTTCAACTGACTAGAATGTAAGACTTTTTGTTATTCCATTTGTTACTGATATGGTTTTGTATATGTGAGATTTTGCTACTGAGGAAAGAATAATGAATAAAACTTGATTTTTCTTGTGAGATTAATCTCTTGGCTTTAGTGTGACTACTATCTAGCAAGTGAATCTGAAAAGGCCAACTAATACTTCTGTTGTTATACATTCCTGAATCAATAAATATAGGGAAATGCACAACAAAATAAAACTACAATAAGGCTGAGAGAAAAAATTCTACTTACCAACATTTGCACATACAGGTATACACAGCTAGTCCAAAGTCACAAACTTTTGAGAGCAGAGGTTCATTCATCTGGCAAAAGAGGAAAGGAACACAGGAATTAATTAGGAAAGTTCCTCGGGATAGTGTACCAAAGGCAACAGAGCACAACAAGATTGCAACAGGGACTTTTCTCGTGCAGTCTATAATGTGACAGTGACAATGACAGTGCAGCACGTTTCATCAAAGCACTTCTGACTAAATACAGCCAATACTGCTCTCTTCAGTGCTTTGCATAATGAACTGATAACCAAGATATCCTGTGGGATACTACACTGGCAATGAATACTCAATCACATATGCGTTGTAAACTATTTCATTATGGAGGAAGTGTTACTTAAATTTCTGGAACGCAAACAGCAGAATCAGCAACACCATCAGCAGCAGCAAATAACATTGTGTCAAAACTAATATAAAGAGGAAATAACTGTGCAGCAGAAATTTTAACTAAAACAACAGAAACAACTGCAGGAAAAGTGTCAACTGCAGCAACTGTTAGCAGAGTCCATTATACTCCTGGAAGTAGCAACTGGTGGCAGCATAAGATCCATCTCCCCCACTGTTTGCAAGTTTCGACAAGCTGAGGAGGAGTTGGAAAGTTCTTTTGTGTATTGTCACGAAACAGGCATTAAAGACCCTATAGGCATAGGGCATTGTTGTTGTCTCCTAGTAGTGTTTTGTACAAGTTAATGCAAAATTAAAGTCGCCAAATCCTTGTCATTCACTGATATTTTCAGACCATCCGGTTTACACGCCAAACTTATGTTGCAGCCACTCAATTCCAGATCAGTTAATGGCACAAAAAGAGGTCTATCGCATATGGTGTGGGTAGTTGATTTACAAGGCCTCAGCTGACAATGAATTTTTAAATGCTGGGCTCATGACTGGTCTATTTGGAATCACTCATACCAGGTAACATTAGATGACAGTATTTAGAAAAGTAGTGGGCAGCAGAATAGCTTCCCTAACATGGTAGTCGGCAATGACGAAATGACATTAGGCATGTAGATCACTAATGCTCACACACTACTGGTGTGGCAAAAAATTAAGGTGGTGCCCCACCCCTCGACTAAGCTGGCAACAGGCAGTCATCGAAATACACAGTATGCAATGAATTACAGGAATTTTGGCCAGACTTATCACCTTTAAAGCCATACGTGATACCAACACTGTGATGGAATGTATTTCACTTGCAACAAAGCCAAGCACATGGTAACTGTTTACCTTGTTTTATAAGCACTGATTTCAATCAGAGCACAGCATAATGCCAGTAATTGAGTCAACAGGCAAAACTATGAAAAGGCTGATACTCACCCTCCACGCTAATGAACAGGGCTTGGAGTTATAAGTTGACACGCCATTCCATCATTAATTAATGCTGTCATATACATCATTGGTCCTCCACTACTCCAAAGAACACGGTAGTGAGTGATGTCCTATGGCAATTCAGCTGTGCTGGAGAGCACTATCATTTCTTGTTGTAGCTTTGCCAGTACCAACAAAGGTTTACAGCGTAGGCCACCTCTTTAATGCTTGTTTTCCAGATACGGACTGCATTAACGTAATGTGATATAACGTCCCATTTCACAGTTTAGAGACTTTATTGTGTAACTTATAAGCACATTACTGGTGCTAAATATTTTGTGACCTGCAACCCTCTGAAGCTGTCAGTGTGACCACATTTTTGCAGTGTGGAACCAGTATCATGTGTACTGAAATTAAGGCGAAGTTAGGCAAGCTACAAAACATGCAGTTTATACTGCTGATCTCTTCCAGCTGGTGGGTCAGTTTGGTGGACACATATTTACAACTGACACTTGACAAGGAAACAAAATAAGTATTATTTCTATATTCAATTGTTTGCATTTTGTGGTCACATGCATTTTTACCATATTTAAAAGGCATCTGGGGTAATTAAATCAAGATATCCCCCAATATGTCAACTACCTTGGTTATATTGAAACGGGCACCATGCGGAACCACAGTTTGTGTAATTTAAAAATGTTACTGAAGCAGTCAGTGACTTTTAGTGCAAGCTGGATAAATGCCATTTCTCTGAGCTGACTGTGGACCTCAAACACTTAAGGTAGAAAATAGGTAAGGAGAGGCTTTTGTGCACTTTTCAGCATATTTGGTGCTAACTGAAGGTATCAGAAATTTGGTACCCTTTCCAGATAGCAAAGTGGAAATGAAATAATTCGAACTCCTGCTGGGCAGTAATTCTGATAACGCCAGCATAAACTGTGTAATGGGTAAGGTGCTCAGATGGTACCTGTCATGCTACCTCACAACACTGCCACAGGTGGTTTAGTAGTATTGTATCTCAATAAGGAACACAAACATTAGCTCTGGAGAGGAGCATAAGAAATGAGGCTCAGGTTTAGAGGAATAGTTGATAATGTATTTGGTAGATATGTATTTAGTAGAACAGTTATTGATAGTGAGGAGACTCTATGGCATACAGTCACTGTAAAGAAACTTCTATTGAATAACAGGTGTAAAACAAAGCACAGGGTTTATATACATACAGACATCATGAATGAAATGGATTTGGCTGTCAAGAAGGAAATGCACGAGTCCTTCAAAGACTATTGTAATGGAATTTTATCACAGGATCTCTCACAAAACTAAAATTCTGGTCATATATAAAGGCTGTTAGCAGTAAAAAAGATAGTGTCCTGGCACTTATGGACAAAGCAGAGACTGCAATTGAGTGTAGTAAATACAAAGTGGAAACACCTAATTCAGTTTTCAAATGTTGTCCTAATTTAATTCTCACATCTCTGCAAAGATGAGTGATATGGATATTAATGTCAGTGGTGTTTAGGAACAGCTGAAATTGTTAAAACTGAATAAAGCTCAGATTCTACACCAAAGTTACAGCTGGGTTAGGCCCTCTTTAAACCCTAATCTACCACAGATCCCTCAAACAAAAAATATACCCCGTAGTGGGAAGAACACACAGGTCAATCAGTCTACAAGAAAGGAAACAGAAGTCGCCCACAAAACTACTCTCAAATATCCTTGACATGCAATTGTTGTACCATCTAACAACATATTCTGATCTCAAATGTAATGAGGTATCGTGAAATGAATGACCTAATCAACACCAAGCAGTGTCGATTCCGAAAACATCGACTGTGTCAAATCCAAGTTGTACTTTCCTCAAATGACATTCTCAGAGCCACAGATCAAGATAGTCAGGTAGCCGCAGTATTTCTCCATTTCTGAAAACATTTGACTCAGTACCACACTTTATGCTTAATGTCAAAAGTTCAATTGTATGGAGTATTGAGTGAAATTTGAGGCTGGAATGATGATTTCTTGGTAGGGAGGATGCAGCATGTTATCTTGGATAAAGAGTCATTGACAGATGTAGAAGTAACTTTGGGTGTGCCCCAGAGAAGTGTGGTGGGACCCCTGCTCTCCATGCTGTGTGTTAATGACCTTGCAGACAATGTTAATAGTAACATCAGACTTCTAACAGATGATGCAGTTATCTGTAATGATTTACTGTCTCAAAAAGTTGCACAAATATTCAGCCAATCTTGACAAGATTTCAAAGTGTTGCAAAGATTGTAATTTGCTTCAAATGTTCAGCAATACAAATTTGTATGCTTCACAAAATGGAAAAAAAAAAAAAAAGTAGTATCCTATGACTACAGTAGCAATGACTTACCACAGAATCAATCAAATCATACAAATATCTGGGTGTTACACTTTGAAGGAATATGAAATGGAACAATCACATAAGTTCAGTCCTAAGCAAAGCAGGTGGCAAACTTCCGTACATCGGTAGAATACTAGGGAAATTTGAAGGAGAAGGAGACTGCTTAAAAACCACTCGCCCAACTCCTTTTACAATACTGCTGATGTGTGTGGGATCCACATCAAATAGGAATAACTGGGGGTATTGAATGCATACAAAGGGGGAGAGCATCACGAATGGTCACAGATTTGTTTGATCAATTGGAGAGTCTCACAGATAAGCTAAAGAAACTGAACTGGCAGACACTTGATAGACACAAACCAACCCGGCAGAGAATACTTAAAAAGTTTCAACAACCAGATTTAAATGATGGATCTATAATTTGGCTTCAGGCTGTTGTGTGTTGGTCTGTGAAGAGCTTAGCACAGTTGCTCGCTCTAGATAACCTTGCCCCAACGGGACTTCAGACTGACAGCTGTACAGCGTTCCCTTCCCTCACACCCATGATAAGCTCACCACAAGATATTAAACCTAGTTTGATGTAGCAAGCATGCTTCTGCACTTTAAGGAATTCAATGCTATACTTTTTTCTGCTGCACCTACTTGTGACTTAAGACCGTTCCATGCAACTAAACCTGAAAAATAACTATTTCTGGATGCATCTTACTCTCTACCAATGTCTTCTGCATTTGAAAGTATAACAATCTCTTTCTGTCCCTTCTTCACATCCTGAACTCATATCTTTCATCTGTCAATTTGCATGCAGGATTCACATGGAATTTTGATACCTTCTTTCCATTCGTATTCACTGAATCAACTGCAGGTCACATCATCAGGCTCCACCTGATGTAAATTACACTCCTGGAAATGGAAAAAAGAACACATTGACACCGGTGTGTCAGACCCACCATACTTGCTCCGGACACTGCGAGAGGGCTGTACAAGCAATGATCACACGCACGGCACAGCGGACACACCAGGAACCGCGGTGTTGGCCGTCGAATGGCGCTAGCTGCGCAGCATTTGTGCACCGCCGCCGTCAGTGTCAGCCAGTTTGCCGTGGCATACGGAGCTCCATCGCAGTCTTTAACACTGGTAGCATGCCGCGACAGCGTGGACGTGAACCGTATGTGCAGTTGACGGACTTTGAGCGAGGGCGTATAGTGGGCATGCGGGAGGCCGGGAGGACGTACCGCCGTATTGCTCAACACGTGGGGCGTGAGGTCTCCACAGTACATCGATGTTGTCGCCAGTGGTCGGCGGAAGGTGCACGTGCCCGTCGACCTGGGACCGGACCGCAGCGACGCACGGATGCACGCCAAGACCGTAGGATCCTACGCAGTGCCGTAGGGGACCGCACCGCCACTTCCCAGCAAATTAGGGACACTGTTGCTCCTGGGGTATCGGCGAGGACCATTTGCAACCGTCTCCATGAAGCTGGGCTACGGTCCCGCACACCGTTAGGCCGTCTTCCGCTCACGCCCCAACATCGTGCAGCCCGCCTCCAGTGGTGTCGCGACAGGCGTGAATGGAGGGACGAATGGAGACGTGTCGTCTTCAGCGATGAGAGTCGCTTCTGCCTTGGTGCCAATGATGGTCATATGCGTGTTTGGCGCCGTGCAGGTGAGCGCCACAATCAGGACTGCATACGACCGAGGCACACAGGGCCAACACCCGGCATCATGGTGTGGGGAGCGATCTCCTACACTGGCCGTACACCACTGGTGATCGTCGAGGGGACACTGAATAGTGCACGGTACATCCAAACCGTCATCGAACCCATCGTTCTACCATTCCTAGAGCGGCAAGGGAACTTGCTGTTCCAACAGGACAATGCACGTCCGCATGTATCCCGTGCCACCCAACGTGCTCTAGAAGGTGTAAGTCAACTACCCTGGCCAGCAAGATCTCCGGATCTGTCCCCCATTGAGCATGTTTGGGACTGGATGAAGCGTCGTCTCACGCGGTCTGCACGTCCAGCACGAACACTGGTCCAACTGAGGCGCCAGGTGGAAATGGCATGGCAAGCCGTTCCACAGGACTACATCCAGCATCTCTACGATCGTCTCCATGGGAGAATAGCAGCCTGCATTGCTGCGAAAGGTGGATATACACTGTACTAGTGCCGACATTGTGCATGCTCTGTTGCCTGTGTCTATGTGCCTGTGGTTCTGTCAGTGTGATCATGTGATGTATCTGACCCCAGGAATGTGTCAATAAAGTTTCCCCTTCCTGGGACAATGAATTCACGGTGTTCTTATTTCAATTTCCAGGAGTGTAGTTATCTACCTTTTTCTGGTTTTCTTAACAGTGATATTCTTAAGCATGTCCCACTATTGTCCCTTACACACTTTGATTAAATTCATCTTTCTCCTGGAAACTCAGTGTGGCTACTACATTAAAGGTCCTGAATTGTCTTTACACACTGACAAGCACTTCACTGGTAAGCCCTACTGAATTTAAAGGGTGAGCCACCGGTAAGGCAACGCACATCATACATTAGCAGGCATGCAACTGCTGCTAAGCTTCACATGTTGACATGATGTCTACAAGGCAGCCAGTGGGGATTAAACATACAGGTAAAACACAGTAACTTGTCACAAGGCATTCTCTTCAACACAACAACTATCAACATTCTGCCTGTGTCACTGAGTAATTTGGGTGCTTTTACCAAACATTGGTAACTCAGAACTTCACGTACAGGAACTCCCACTAACCTAACATCAACTATGAATTATCCTTATTTGCAAATACATGTTTTGATGAGGTCTTACTACTATATATGTAGAATTTGATTAATGCGTATAAACGTGTGAAACTAACTTGTAGCCATGGGAGTCGTACTGCTCCAACAGCCATTCCAGTTCAACCATAAAATTCACTTGCAATGATGCTTTCAATTCACCAAGCGAAGGATGTAGTAAATCGGCAAATGTAATCGATGTCATCTCCGAATGAGTTGGCCTAGAATCAAGCACCGTTGTAAGGAAAAAATTGTACGGTGCACCAGCTGCTAGCTTCTCCAGTACATTGTCACTGACAGGTACCACTGACGAGATGTTGTCCCACTGTTCCCTGATCTTTCTTTTCATCTCCAAGCGGGATTCCTTACTCAGTCTCTCAGCACCTTTATCATGTGTTGCTTGGTTATTTGAATAATTACTCGAAGAGGATGCTTCCGAAACACGTTCTTTCAATTTTTCTATGGATGTCTTCTGTTGGACATTCCTCTTAGATTCTCTGGAATCTGAACTGGAACTTCTAGATCCAATGGATGTACTTGGGCTATTTACTGTTGTATGAGCTTGTTTCTTAGGAGCTTGAGACTGCTTGTAGACATCCCTCATAAATGTGCTGGAACTGGCAGCTTCCTGCACTGCAGGTTTATTTTTAGGCACATTCCCTTTTCCTGAAAAGTAGAAAAACTGATCTAAGTAACATCAATATGAAGATAAAAAATTCACATATGAAACAAAAGCAAATAATCATCAGATTCAATAAGCAAAAATTTTACAGAATGTATGTAATATGTTTCCCTTCTATTTATTTCATTGTCCACATATGATGTATGGAGAATTTTCTCAAGGGAGAAGCAGCCTAGTAGACAAAAAAATTAACTGACAACACATACTGCATATAATGAAAACGAGGGAGGTTAAAACTATTATTCTTCATTAGGAAGATTAAATTTTGGTATTTATGGACCAAAACTAATGGAAGACGGAAAAATTAGTGACTTTTTAGAATTACGGATAAGAAAAAGTACAGAAATATGAGCACACCTTTCAGAGCTTTTTAACCAACTTCCCCCACATGTACTCCTTTATTTTTATTTTATACATATTCGATGGATCCATAGTGTGACTGCCTCACTTTGATGTGGAATGAATAGAATACAAGAATGCTCTCCAGATATAATACTGATCACTTAAGGGTGTACACTTGTCACTTTGGAGCAGTGCAGGTGATATCAAACTGATCCCAAATGATACTCTGACCTTCTACCACTATCATAAAACACGGCAATGAAGTGATGTTTATATTGCATTCATTTTCGGAATCAGTGCAGTAAGATGGGTTGACACGCAGGCGTGGCAGAATGGGAGATGAGAGCTACCGTGTTTGGATGTTCCCATGGCCACACTGTAAATGAAGTTATCTGACTAGTTGGTGTAACAAGCTAATTGTGCAACTTGTCTATAAGGAATGGCACACCACTTGCACAAATGTGACGTGTCTTAAGAACTGAAATTGTTAGAAGATCCTGGCTCTGAGCACTATCGGACTCAACATCTTAGGTCCTAAGTCCCCTAGAACTTAGAACTACTTAAACCTAACTAACCTAAGGACATCACACACATCCATGCCCGAGGCAGGATTCGAACCTGCGACCGTAGCAGTCCCGCGGTTCCGGACTGCAGCGCCAGAACCGCTAGACCACCGCGGCCGGCATTAGAAGATCCTAAATGACAAGAGACCAGAGATGGGTGTCATGCTTGTCAGTGATAGTCAGTTTCAAATCTGACAGGATCAGCTGCTGTGAATGAATGTAGATCCATTTCAAATAGTTTTTGGGCAAACATTGGGAAGGGAACTGCATGCAACTGACATCTGCAGTCTGGTATCTTGGGTAACCCCCCCCCCCCCCCTCCCCTCCTCATCTTCCCGTGGGCCCTAGACCTTGATGCAGCAGGGTCACTTGGGTACCTAAACAATACTATCTGCCGTACCCTTGGTACAACGACGGAGGGCATTTGTGGAGACCAGACAATCTTTTGGTTCCCGAAGAGGGGCAGCAGCCTTTTCAGTTGTTGGCTGGGCAACAGTCTGGATGTTTCACGGAACAGGCCTTGTAACATCTGGCCAATAAGGGTTCGCTACGCTAGTATTGCAAATGGCTGAAAGCATGAAGAAACTACAGCCATATTTTTTTCTGAGGGCATGCAGCTCTACTGTATGGCATCCTCTTGGATAAAACATTCTGTCCCCCATTCGGATCTCCAGGTGCAACTTGTTAGAAGGATGTCCTTCTCAGGAAAAAGGAAACTGTGGAATTTAATTCCCTTAATCTGGTAGTAGATTGTTGTTGCTGTTGTGGTCTTCAGTCCAGGGACTGGTTTGATGCAGCTCTCCATGCTACCCTATCCTGTGCAAGCTTCATCATCTCCAAATAACTACAGCAACCTATGTCCTTCTGAACTTGTTTAGTGTATTCAACTCTTGGTCTCTCTCTATGATTTTTACCCACCATGCTTCACTCCAGTACTAAATTGGTGATCCCTTGATGCCTCAGAACCAACCAAACACTTCTTCTAGTCAAGCCACTAATTCCTCTGCTCCATAATTCTATTCAGTACCTCCTAGTTAGTTACGTGATCTATCCAGCTAATCTTCAGCATTCTTCTCTAGCACCACATTTTGAAAGCTTCTTTTCTCTTCTTGTCTAAACTATTTATCGCCCATGTTTCACTCCCATACAAATACTTTCAGAAAGGACTTCCTGATTAGAGATTAGAGGATTTAAAAAGGAAATGGGCAGGTTGAACTTAAACGTAATGGGAATTAGTAACTTGTAGCAGGTAGAACAGGACCTCCAGTCAGGTAAGTACATGGTTGAAAGGATAAAATCATATAGGTGTAATGCTGGAGTAGATCAAATAATGAATAAGAAAAGTGAAATTCAGGTAAGCTATTACAAACAACATAAAGCACTCCGTCTTCAGTCCACAAGTGGCCCTTCGGGACCATCTGACCGCCATGTCATCCTCAGCCAAGAATGCGGATATGGGGGGAGTGTGGTCAGCACACTGCTCTCCCAGATGTTATGATGGTTTTCTTTGAGTGGAGCTGCTACTATTTGGTCGAGTAGCCCCTCAATTGGCATCACGAGGCTGAAT
Organism: Schistocerca cancellata; assembly: GCF_023864275.1. Taxonomy (NCBI): domain Eukaryota; kingdom Metazoa; phylum Arthropoda; class Insecta; order Orthoptera; family Acrididae; genus Schistocerca; species Schistocerca cancellata. The sequence goes on along the minus strand of NC_064628.1, from coordinate 914,163,747 downwards.
GCACCCGAAAACTGGCAACAGCGCATGGCAGCCTGGATGGTCATCCATCCAAGTGACGGCCACGCCCAACAGTGCTTAACTTCGGTGATCTGACGGGGAACTGGTGTATCCACTGTGGCAAGGCTGTTACTACAAACAACATAGTGAATGTGTTATCACAGCCAAGGTGAACATTAAGCAAACACCAACCATAATAATACATGTTTATATGATGACTAGCTCTGCAGGTGATTAAGAGATTGAAACAATGTATGATGAGAGAGTTAATACACAAAACGTACAAGAACTAAGTGGGAAAAATAAGAATCAATGACGAACAATGAAGTGACCAGATAATAACGGGTGTGAGACAAGCATGCCGCCTTTAGCAATACTGTTCAATCTACGCATTGACGCTGCCAAGAAAGGGGGTTGGGGGTGGGAAGAAAAGATTCAGGAGTTGGATTGAAAATCAGAGTGAAAGGATATTTGTAATAAGATTTCCTGATGACACTGCCATCCTCAGTGAAAGTGAGGCAGCATTGCAGGACCTAATGAACGAAAAATACCCTAATAAGCACACATTACAGACAGAGTGAATGTATGAATGTAAAAATGAAGATTGGTAGTGGAAATGAGACTAGCAATAAACTTAACATCAAAATTGGAGGCCATGAAGTAGACAAAGTGAAGGAATTCTCCCACCTTAAATACAAAGTAACACAAGACAGATGAAGCAAGGAGGACATAAAAAGCAGACTAGCTACGCAAAGAGAGTATTCCTAGGTTTCAGACAGCATACTCAATTTCTGAGAATGTATGTTTGGAACACAGCATTGTGCTGTGTGAAAATCAGAAAAGCAGGGAATAGAAGAGTTTGAGATGCAGTGGTATAGAAAGATGTCAAAAAATAGGTGGACTGGTACAATTAGGATAAGGAGTGAGGAGATTGTCCCCAGAATTGGAGATGAGGGGAACACAGGGAAAACACTAACAAGAATGGCATACATTAAGACATCAGGAAATAACCTCCATGTTACTAGAGGCAGTTGCAGAGGGTAAAAACTGAAGAGTAAGACAGAGATTGGAATATAAAAGCAATATGAATACACGGATTGGGAGAAAAAGACTGAAAGGGGAAGCAACCTTGTAGAATTTTGCACAGAGCACAATTTTTTCATTGCAAATACTTAGTTCAATAATTATGGAAGAAGGCTGTACACATGGAAGAGACCTTGGAGACACTGAAAGGTTTCAGATTTAATATGTATTGGTAAGACAGAGATTTCGAAACCAGATTTAAACAGCAAAACACTTCCAGGTGCAGCTGTGGACTCTGAATATAATTTATTGGTTGTAAACTGCAGATTAAAACTTACTAAACTGTAAAAATTGAGGAGATGGGACTTGGATAAATTTAAAGAGCCAGAGGTTGTCGAGTGTTTCAAAGGAAGCATTAGGCAACAAAATGAGAAAGAAATACAATAGAAGACAAATGTGTAGCTCTAAGGAATGAAGTAATGAATGCAGCAGAGAATCAGATGAGCAAAAAGACAAGGTCTGCAGAAAGCCTTGGATAACAAACGAGACAATTCAATTGATGAATGGAGGAACTTATGAATGGAGGAACTATAAAAATGCAACAGATACAGCAAGCAAGAGGCATTCATAACTATGGAAAAGAGGGATGCTGCTTGTAGGAAAATTAAAGAGACCTTTGGAGAAGAGAGAAGCAACTGTATGAAATTAAGACTTCACTTAGGAAGCCAGCGCAAAGCACAGAAGGAAAACTTGAAAGGAATATGAGAGGTGCTATACAAGGGAAATGAACTTGAAGAGAATGTAGAGAAAGGGAGGAGTAAGTTGAAGATAACGTGGCACAGGAGATACTGTGAAATGAATTTAACAGGGCACTGAATACCTAAAGGTTTAAACAAGACCCTTGGAATAGATGATATTTCCTCACAGTTGCTAAGGTCCTTGGGAGAGCCAGTAAAAAAACTATTGCACCTGGTGTGGAAAATATACAAGACAGGCAAAATATCCTCAGACTTGTAATAATTCCGGTTTCAAAAAAGACAGGTGCTGGCAGATGTGAATATTACCGAAATATCCAATTAATAAGTCATGCTTGCAAAATACTGACACAAATTATTTACAGAAGAATATAAGAACTGGTAGAAGTCAACTTTGAGGAAGATTAGTTTGAGTTTGGGGAAATGTATGATCACGTGAGGCAATACCAGGGTTCTGACTAATCCTATTTTTTCTGGGACAATCCCAATTTTCAACAAAATGCCCTGGTATCTCCTAAGCCTCTTTGGTGAGAGAGAAATGTTGCACATTTTTGTCTTATGTTGCATGACTATTCAATTTAGATATAATCACTTCTATTTTAAGTCAAAAGGCCACAGTACCCCACCATTACAGCACAATGGTATAATTTTGCACAAGCTGCCACTGTTCGGTCGGTCATTGAAATATTGTGCACAAAAATGAAGTTAATAACTCAGCTGCATACCTGAAAGCACACTGTATGGAAAATGAAACATAAGAGGCCAATGCACTAAAAGTTTTCACCTAAGCAAGTGGCAATTATTACAGCAGAACTTTATGTTTGATGCATAAGATGGAACATGAAATCTCTGAATTGCAAATTAACATGTTGCAGTGATAACTGAGGATTGCTTGGGAGGAAACTTATTTTTCAATTTTGCTAAATACATTTAAAATTAAGGTACCACATACAGAAGCCTAATTCATAGAATGGCATAATTTGTAAGTCACTGTGAAAATGTAGTGGGCATGGAACAGATACTAAGCAACTAGAACTAAAGACACTCCATGAGATAAATGACAATGACACCGAATTACATATGTTATTGACTCATATTGTTGATTATCAGCAACTGTATAATGGGTTAGAGATGCTGATGATGATTGTAAACTTTTGATATTATCATTTATTACAATGTTAAGTTTTGAATACCACTGGGGAGAGGCTACAACCCTGTCTCACTCCCTTCTCTACCACTGCTTCCCTTTCATGTCCCTCCACTCTTGTAACTGCCATCTTATTTCTGTACAAATTGTAAATAGCCTTTTGCTCCCTGTATTTTCCCCTGCCACCTTCAAATTCTGAAGCCTTTCGCTCCCTGTATTTTACCCCTGCCACCTTCAAATTCTGATGTTATTCAATCTGTATACAGGGTGTTACAAAAAGGTACAGCCAAACTTTCAGGAAACATTCCTCACACACAAATAAAGAAAAGATGTTGTGTGGACATGTGTACGGAAATGCTTAATTTCCATGTTAGAGCTCATTTTAGTTTCGTCAGTATGTACTGTACTTCCTCGATTCACCGCCACTTGGCCCAATTGAAGGAAGGTAATGTTGACTTCGGTGCTTGTGTTGACATGCGACTCATTGCTCTACAGTACTAGCATCAAGCACATCAGTATGTAGCATCAACAGGTTAGTATTCATCGCGAACGTGGTTTCGCAGTCAGTGCAATGTTTACAAATGCGGATTTGGCAGATGCCCATTTGATGTATGGATTAGCACGGGGAAATAGCCGTGGCGTGGTACTTTGTATTGAGACAAATTTCCAGAACGAAGGTGTCCCGACAGGAAGATGTTCGAAGCAATTGAACGGCGTCTTAGGGAGCACGGAACACTCCAGCCTATGACTTGCGACTGAGGAAGACCTAGAATGACGAAGACACCTGCAATTGACGAGGCAATTCTTCGTGCAGTTGACGATAACCCTAATGTGAGCGTCAGAGAAGCTGCTGCTGTACAAGGTAACGTTGACCACGTCACTGTATGGAGAGTGCTACGGGAGAACCAGTTGTTTCCATACCATGTACAGCGTGTGCAGGCCCTATCAGCAGCTGATTGGCCTCCACGGGTACACTTCTGCGAATGGTTCATCCAACAATGTGTCAATCCTCATTTCAGTGCAAATGTTCTCTTTCTGGATGAGGCTTCATTCCAACGTTATCAAATTGTAAATTTTCCACAATCAACATGTGTGGGCTGACAAGAATCCGCACGCAATTGTGCAATCACGTCATCAACACAGATTTTCTGTGAATGTTTGGGCAGGCATTGTTGGTGATTTCTTGATTCTTCCACCTACGCTCAATGTTGAAGTGTTCGTATGCTTCTCAACAACAGATTCGGTGACCGATGGATTGGTAGAGGCGGACCAATTCCATGGCCTCCACACTCTCCTGACCTCAACCCTCTTGACTTTCATTTATGGGGGCATTTGAAAGCTCTTGTCTACGCAACCCCGGTACCAAATGTAGAGACTCTTCGTGCTCGTGTTGTGGACGGCTGTGATACAATACGCCATTCTCCAGGGCTGCATCGGCGCATCAGGGATTCCATGCGACGGAGGGTGGATGCATGTATCCTCGCTAACGGAGGACATTTTGAACATTTCCTGCAACGAAGTGGTTGAAGTCACGGTGGTATGTTCTGTTGCTGTGTGTTTCCATTCCATGATTAATGTGATTTGAAGAGAAGTAATAAAATGAGCTCTAACATGGAAAGTAAGCGTTTCCGGACACATGTCCACATAACATATTTTCTTTCTTTGTGTGTGAGGAATGTTTCCTGAAAGTTTGGCCGTACCTTCTTGTAACACCCTGCATTGAGCAAGCAGTAAAGGAAACAAAAGAAAAATTCGGAGTAGGTATCAAAATCCATGGAGAAGAAATAAAAACTTTAAGACTCGCCGATGACATTGTAATTCTGTCAGAGACAGCAAAGGATTTGGAAGAGCAGTTGAACGGAATGGACAGTGTCTTGAAAGGAGGATATAAGATGAACATCAACAAAAGCAAAATGAGGATAATGGAAGGTAGTCGAATTAAGTCGGGTGATGTTGAGGGAATTAGATTAGGATATGAGACACTTAAAGTAGTAAAGGAGTTTTGCTATTTGGAGAGTAAAATAACTGATGATGGTCAAAGTAGAGAGGATATAAAATGTAGACTGGTAATGGCAAGGAAAGCGTTTCTGAAGAAGAGAAATTTGTTAACATCGAGTATAGATTTAAGTGTTAGGAAGTCATTTCTGAAAGTATTTGTATGGAGTGTAGCCATGTATGGAAGTGAAACATGGACAATAAATAGTTTAGACAAGAAGATAATAGAAGCTTTCAAAATGTGGTGCTACAGAAGAATGCTGAAGATTAGATGGGTAGATCACATAACTGATGAGGGGGTATTGAATAGAATTGGGGAGAAGAGGAGTGTGGCACAACTTGACTAGAAGAAGGGATCGGTTGGTAGGGCATGTTCTGAGGCATCAAGGGATCACCTATTTAGTATTGGAGGGCAGCGTGGTGGGTAAAAATCGTAGAGGGAGACCAAGAGATGAATACACTAAGCAGATTCAGAAGGATGTAGGCTGCAGTACGTACTGGGAGATGAAGCAGCTTGCACAGGATAGAGTAGCATGCAGAGCTGCATAAAACCAGTCTCAGGACTGAAGACCACAACAACAACAACAAGTTTTGAATTCTGATTTACATAGAAGTTTTCCAGTAGTGATTATTTTCTTACACAAATAAGGTGAAAGATAGAAGAAAAAATTATGATACTTTTTGTGGAGGTTTACTTAAGGAAGAGTAAACCATTATTTATGGAGTCATTAAATAATTAAGCAGAATCTGTAAAATTACAGGAGCATAGTCTTCAGATCTGATCCCCAAACATATACTAATTGGATTAGTGTGACAATATCAGATCTACCACTCAGCTTCCAATGCAGACAACAACAATGTTGAACGTGACCAACAACAACTCAGTGCAGAGGTGGCATAGGCGTCAGTTCTGAGGGAGCAAGTTGTTTACCCCTCAACACATTTTGTTTGGGTTGTAGTACATCCAAGTTTCTGAGCTCATAAAAGATATAATCTAGTCATCAATAGCACAGATTTGCACTTGGGGTTGATTTACAGCCAACCTATTTATTTGCTGACTAATGGAACCAGGGAGCAGATTGGCTTAGTACTTTCAGAGTTTCTGGGGGCACCTGAGCTGAGCCTTAATGCCTGCCAATGACATGTGTTACACCCCATCACTCCACCTAGGAGCCAGTGCTAGTGCATTTGCTGTGTGGGAGAAAACTCACTGGAAGAACACATTTGAGCATAGCTTATTCTTTTTTGCATTATGACTGATGTTTCTTCGTTATAGATGAAATGAAAGCTGATAGCACTGACAAGTCGAACAAACTGAGGTCGTCCAAGTATAAGGAGAGAGGAGCATCTGTGTTATCGCAGAAGATTTTCAATTGTTGCAATCCACCCCCACCTACGAAAACTTAGATTTGGAAAGACACATCATGACATCTCACCTGTAGTATTTAGCAATAGGGTCAAGTACATTTAACCATTTAGTCGAATCTTATTCAGCATCTCCTGAAAACAATGCTCGACTTGCATACCTGGTGTCTCCACCAAACAATGGGACATAGAATTCATAGTAAAATACTAATTACAAGAGCACTGCAGTCAGTGAGAACCAATGCTTCACACTGGAAGCACATTCATTGAGTATAAAGACAGTGCATGTGGAGCTAAACTGCCTGTCTCTGTAGTGAGTGTTCTTTTTTAGGTATATATCGACTGTACGAGCAAATTTTAAAAATTCCATAAATAAGTACTGCAAACTTCCACAACTTACAGATCTTTAATGATAAATAACTGTACGAGGAAGGACTCGAACTGACAATCCACATGTCACCAACTAACAACTGGTGATGTTGTCACTGGTTTGAGCCCTAGCTCCTGCAGTTATTTATTGTTTAAGATCTGTAATTTTTGGATGGTTCTGAAACTGACTGACTTATTAATGAATACTGCAGTTTAACAGAATATGTAAGAATACACAATGCTGGTGCAATTAGAAGCTCCTTCTACTACGAATTTTATGGCATATGGATAGAGAGGAAAAACTATAGACTTACCTTTTATTCCATTTTTGGCATTAAGGTCCTGCAGTATCATCAACTGTGCCAAAACAATGGATGGTGTAGTCTTTGGCTTATAATCGGGAGGCAGTTTAGGTTCTGCATCTTCTTGTTGCTCTAGTAGCTTATCCACTGTTGAGATTACCATGAGATAGTAAGGTATCAGCAGTAAAGCAATCAATATACATTTACAGCCAGAAGATTTTGACCAGCCATCTAACAGCATATTAGTACTTCTTCAGAATGCAAGCCTCTTGCAGTTTATCAGGCCACGCATTCTCTAAGTCTTTAGAATACAAACATAGATAATAAGAGATGTGAATGCATAGGTCACACAATTAATGCAGATTAGAAGGTGTTGTTCTCCTACTGCAGTGACCAATAAAATTAATATCTCATGAATCTAGGTGCAGGATTTCAAATGGAATTCGTCATCATGCTCCTCAAGCTGTACCAGTTTTGTGGCCTTGTACCTCGAACAATTGCTGTTAGAAGACACTATGTTTGAAGAGGAAGCTATAAGCCATAAAACGATGGGGGTGGTTGGCAACAATGTTGACATACTTCACAATTCTTCTTATGCCCTCTACAAAGACCAAAGCTTTCCACAAACATAATTCTGCCTTCATTGTTCTCTGGGTATCCACTGATACTTGTGCCAGACAGACATTGAGGAAGACGGTGTACGTTTGCACGAGCATCAGTATAAAATAATATGAAGTACAATTCAGTTTACCAGATAGCTAGTTTGCATCATGTCAAGGTCCAGTTACAATTTCCTCTTGTACACTGGAACTGTAAATGATAATTCCATACTCACAAGAGTATGGTTTGCTGCAGAATCTGATTTTACTCTGTTGTCCATTACTCCACAGATTACGATTCTTTGTTTTTTTTACGGCACGAGCAAACCACCAATATCAACATTCTTGAATGAGTAACCTCATCATCTTTTAGTGATCTCCGCACTATTCAGCCAATTACAACCGTATTAATGATGGGAACACACGAGTATCTGAAGACTCTTACTTTTTCAGTGATATCTCCTCCTAGATGGCATTTGCCATAGCCATTTGAATGAATAGCTCTTTCCACACACTGCACATGGAGCTGGCTAAACAATTTACACATATTCCTATCAGTTGTTGTAACACTTTGTAGAAAGTTTAGTGCTCTCCACATGACTTGGGCAACCTCATAGTAATGGTGGAGAGCTGGTCATAATTTTCTGACTTATCACATATTAGAACTATTTCAGTATAATATTGTCACAAAAGACAAAACATTTTGGGAGGAAGTCTATAGATTCAAGACTGAGTTTATATATAAGCAGCAAACACAAGAGATAATATGCCGTATCACAAATCATGAAATATAATGTATATTATAGATAGACTGTCCTGAAAAATGAATATCAATGTTCGAACAGAAAGAATAAATGCATCACAGTCTAATGTAACTTATGGCATGTCAGATCTAACATTATTGGAGGGTTCGAGTAAACTAAAATGCAGGTATCTGTATCATTACTAAAATATATCTAAAAACAAAGATGATGAGACTTACCAAACAAAAGTGCTGGCAGGTCGATAGACACACAAACAAACACAAACACACACAAAATTCAAGCTTTCGCAACAAACAGTTGCTTCATCAGGAAAGAGGGAAGGAGAGGGAAAGACGAAAGGATGTTGGTTTTAAGGGAGAGGGTAAGGAGTCATTCCAATCCCGGGAGCGGAAAGACTTACCTTAGGGGGAAAAAACTCTTCCTCCACTGATGTTAATGGTATGCTGTGTAACCACATTTTGTGTCACAGTATAGCCTCCAACATGTATCAATTGCAGCTGAATCAGCTGATACCTTCCCTTGAATTTCCATGAGTCGTAGTACCAAGCAAGATGATATCTGCTGTGTTGTCCAAAAAAGACACAGCCCGGGTGAAAGCACCACAGGCACAAAGATGTAAGCTGGTGCCAGGGCCATACAGACTCGCCACTTGTGCGAGTTCCACCAGCGCCACGAGTGGTACTGGGGATGAAGATATCGACTTCACCTTGGCCAATTCCCAGCCTAGTACATTCCCCAATGACCGGACCACAACGGACAGAAGCCTACTCAGAAGACAGAAGAGCAGCTCTTGCCCATTCGGTTATCGATCATCGTCATGGGCTGACTTAGACAGGGGATGTCATTTAGTGAACTCTTAGAAGTGAACAGACAGTAGTTGTAAATTGTATTTGCTATGTACTGTGAAGTTTACCTATGATTATTTGCATTTAGTCACTGAGTGCCTTTTTTGTGTTATACTACATGCAGTGTTGAACACTTCATTATTTGATAAGTAAACCTTTTTTAACTCATTTGTGTGACTGTCACTAAATTGTTGGAGTGTTGAAGAACCTTTGTTCTCCCATCCTGTTACCTGACTGTGGGGCATAGCTGTGTAATAGTGGCAGGGAGAAATTGTCTTAGCGGTGTACTGCACCAGAACATTGTGGGCACAATTATGGTATATGTCAGAATGGGTAAATGAGGTCTCAGTACATAATTGAGTGCATATTGCCATAGGTTAATGGAGGTTAATTAAAATCTGATAAAACATTGCTCTAGCAGTGATGCAAATCTGAAACAGCGAGCCTCTTAAAATTCATGGTGATGTACGGACAGAATTTGCAATTAACTGTGATTTGATCTATATGTAGTGCCATAAGTCTTCCTTTGAGAAAATTCCAGAGACAAATGAGGAACTGAGTCGCCATCTGAAACTTCCTGCCACATTAAAACTGTGTGCTGGACCAAGAGTCAAACTCAGGATCTTTGCCTTTTGCAGGAAAGTGCTCTTCTGACTGAGCTACACAATCATGACTGTCCTCACAGCTTTACTTCCCCTGTACCTCACCTCCCATCTTTCAAATTTCACAGAAGCTTTCCTGTGAACCTAGCAAGACTAGCACTCCTGCAAGAAAGGGGAGACATGGCTTAGCCACAGCCTGGGGTATGTTTCCAAAATGAGTTTTCACTCTGCAGCAGAGTGTGAGCTGATAAGAAACTTCCTGGTGGAGTAAAACTTGGTGCCAGACTGAGACTCGAATTCAATAGGGCACTTGCTCATGAAAGGCAAAGGCTCCGAGTCTTGGTCTGGCACGCAGTTTTAATCAGCCAGGAAGTTTCATATCTGTGCACACTCCTGCAGAGTGAAAACTCATTCTGAGTCATCATTTGTTATTTGTTCAAGGAGTAATAGCAACATGTGATAATACGGCGGCTAATGTGGTCAATACAGAAGCAGCAGCCTAGGAGCTCAGGGCTACAGACATGTTCAGACCATTGTCTGTTTCTAAAGGCATGTGTTCCAAAAAATTTTAGTCCTTAATACCTTTTCAAAGTCTGTCCAACTGTGCCCAACCAGAAGAGCACCATTCAAAGTGACTGGGAGTAAATTGAAGAAATACTAAAGTAATGAGAAGTAGTAGAAATGAGAACAGTGAGAAACTTAACATCAGGATTAATGGTCACGAATTAGATGAAGTTAAGGAATTCCACTACCTCGTCAGCAAAATAACCAATGATGGTCAGAGTGAGGAGGGCATCACAAGCAGACTAGCACTGGCAAAAAGGGCGTTCCTTGCCAAGAGTATCAAACACAGGTCCTAATTTGAGGACGAAATTTCTGAGAATGTACATCCGGTGCACAGCTTTGCATGGTAGTGAAACATGGACTTAGAAAACCAGAACATAAGAGAACTAAAGCATTTGAGATGTGGTGCAACAGACAAATGTTAAAAATTAGGTGGACTGATAAGGTAAGGAATGAAGTGGTTCCGTGCAGAATCGGAGAGGAAATGAATATGTGGAAAACACTGGCAAGGAGAAGGGAAAGGATGATAAGGCATCCAGCAAATAATTGGGGACATAGGTTGCAAGTGTTATTCTAAGATGAAAAGGCTGGCACAGCAGAGGAATTCCTGGTGGGCTGAATCAAACCAGTCAGAAGACTGATGACTAAAAAAAATTGGAAACTGGCTAAGTGAGAGTATTGCTCTATTGTCAACATAGAAAAAGTGAATACTGCACTAAGAGTCTAGAGAAGAGACTAACCCATTATTTATATGCACTGTTGGCAGCACTCGCTGGGAGGTGTTGTGAGAATGTGAGGGTGTGTGACAACTGCTGGTGGTAAGCATCCAAGAGAAACAGACAAATCGTGTACTTTGTAGCAATGAGTTGAAGCCATCCAGCCAAACCCTGACAAGAATGTAATGGTGGAATGCACAATGCATTCTTAACAGCACTGACTATAATCCAAAAGCTAAAAACGTATCTGGAAAAAAATCTGTGGCAAATTCATACACCTATAATCATGACCTGAATTATTTGGTAACTGTAGTTGAACTCTTCCTCATGGCATCACATTTGTTGGCTTTTCCAACTCACAACCAAACTATTACCTCACAATAAACCTATACTGTATGTTACAGGTCAGCATGTTACTACAATCTCCAGTAGAAAAAAATATATGAAAACTGAGGTAGAGGCTATTTGAGGCAACTTACCCGAGTTCAGTGTGGTCACGAATGTTTTGAAATTAATATCAAATGGTACAAAAATGTTGCTTTTTCTCTCTGTCACTAACTGAAACTTTGCTTCTAATAACTTTGAGAAACAGATGTATTGCCAATCTATGTGCCATAGTGGGAAACTGCCCCGTTTCTGACTGTAGCTGAGACACACAAACATCTGCAGAGTATAAGAAAGAAAGCAAGGAAAGAAGGAAGATTAGGATTTAATGTCTCATCGACATCGAGGTCACTAGAGATAGAGTACAATCTTGGAGCGTTTCAAGGATGGGGAAGCAAACTGGCCATGTACTTTCAAAGGAACCATACTGGCATTTGCCTGGTGCGATTTAGGAAAATTATAGAAAATCTTAAGAAGCATGGTCAAGCATGAAGTTGAACAGTTGTCCTCTTGAATGTAAATCCACTGTATTAACCACTGTGCCACCTCGCTTGGTTCGAGTACAGCCTGTTTTAATGATATGATGGGTTATGTAAGTTTCTGTTGTTACTACATACAATGGCAGAAAACTAATGGTTCATGATAGTGTTTTATACAAAAATTTTCATTTTCTTCATTTTCACTTTCAGGGATTAGGGCTGATGTCTGTTCCACCTTCAGAGGTCAGTTTTATTTATTTCTTTATTCTTTTTGGGTCTTCTATGACTTCTTTTTGACTCAGTGCGCATTTCATGGCTTGCAGCAGTAATTACCACTGTGACACTTTTTTCACTTGGTCCTTCCATTTATCTCTGTATGGATCTATTATTGGTTCAACTTTTAACTCTTTTCTAACATCTTAATTTTTTTTCTTTTATCTAATTTTGTACACACTATAGTATGTCTTAGGTATCTCATTCTAGACGTTAAAATCTTATTTATAAATCATTTGATGTCTCACTACAGTAGAGAATAAATTTAATTTTAGTTTCTTTACTCATCTTGTTTTTTAAAATCCTGTTTACAGTGCCTCACATATAAAGGAAGCTTACAAGTTTTTAGTCTAAATTTTGATCTTCTACATGACTTATTTGATTGCCAATGTAGATAAAAGTTTTTATTTGTTCTATTATCTTGTCATAAATAATTTTTCATCTTTTATGTTTGAACTCCTTAAATGTTATTACTCTTGTCTTATCAGTCAGATTTTCATATTATATTATTGGCACAGTAAGCTCAGTTTGTGGACAGCAGTTTGCAGTTCATCTTCATCATCATACATAATTAACTGGTCATCAGAAAATAAACAAATGTTTGCATGTGTTTAAATAGTATTTCAACCCAAAGTGAAACAAAAATTCCCATTTTCTCAAAGGATCATCAATATGAATATTAAAGAAGAGCAGGCAACAAACTACACTCTCTTCTAACCCTCTGGTTTACTTTGTTTTTGACAGATATTTCTGTGCCAGTTTTATTATTTATTGTTGTATTTGTATATACATCTTTCAATACAAGTGTCTGCCTTCCTGGCTGACTGCTGCGTGGAGGACCCGGATTCGATTCCTGGTACTGCCAGGGATTTTTCCTTGGCAGGTCAACTGGAAGGTGCATTCAGTCTCAAGATGCCAACTGAGGAGCACCTGGCTGAGTAGTAGCCGTACCAGGTCTGCTAACTTGCCAGGAGCATGGGATGGCTGTGTGCTGCTTCCAACACTACAAACTGCTTCCACATGACACCATTGGCTGAGGGATGATGTGGCAGTTTGTTGGGTCTGATTGGTCTCTCCCTGGCCAGCATGGTGGCACTTATTATTCAATAGAAGTGTGACATGCCTGGCTTATACCTTTTCTTACGTTATGCTGCAGAGAAGTTGTCTGCCTATTTGGGGAAACACCTCCACATAGCTTATAAATGTTATGTTGTTGTGGTCTTCAGTCCTGAGACTGGTTTGATGCAGCTCTCCATGCTACTCTATCCTGTGCAAGCTTCTTCATCTCCCAGTACCTACTGCAACCTACATCCTTCTGAATCTGCTTAGTGTATTCATCTCTTGGTCTCCCCCTACGATTTTTACCCTCCACACTGCCCTCCAATACTAAATTGGTGATCCCTTGATGCCTCAGAACATGTCCTACCAACCGATCCCTTGTTCTGGTCAAGTTGTGCCACAAACTTCTCTTCTCCCCAATCCTATTCAATACTTCCTCATTAGTTATGTGATCTACCCATCTAATCTTCAGCATTCTTCTGTAGCACCACATTTTGAAAGCTTCTATTCTCTTCTTGTCCAAACTATTTACCGTCCATGTTTCACTTCCATACATGGCTACACTCCATACAAATACTTTCATAAATGACTTCCTGACACTTAAATCTATACTCGATGTTAACAAATTTCTCTTCTTCAGAAACACTTTCCTTGCCATTGCCAGTCTACATTTTATATCCTCTCTACTTTGACCATCATCAGTTATTTTGCTCCCCAAATAGCAAAACTCCTTTACTACTTTAAGTGTCTCATTTCCTAATCTTAACTTAATTCGACTACATTCCATTATCCTTGTTTTGCTTTTGTTGATGTTCATCTTATATCCTCCTTTCAAGACACTGTCCATTCCGTTCAGCTGCTCTTCCAAGTCCTTTGCTGTCTCTGACAGAATTACAATGTCATCGGCGAACCTCAAAGTTTTTACTTCTTCTCCATGAATTTTAATACCTACTGCGAATTTTTCTTTTGTTTCCTTTACTGCTTGCTCAATATACAAATTGAATAACATCGGGGAGAGGCTACAACCCTGTCTTACTCCCTTCCCAGCCACTGCTTCCCTTCCCATAAATGTTATACTGGTACCATAATAATACTGTTCCATTAAGTTTTGGGTGTGCAGCCACAAGAATTCTCCTTCTTCTTCTAATATTTTGGCCATATAATGTTCAGCCATCTTCAGAGTGAGCCGCAAGACTGCCGCTCCAGTGCTCACTGCGTCCCTTTATACTCGTGTACCGTGCAACTGCACATGCAGCCACAGATGCAAATGCACCAGAGATGTTGATCGGTGGCAGAGACGGCTCAACGTTATACGGTCGAAATATTAGAAGAAGAAGAAGAATTCTTGTGGCTGCACACCCGAAACTTAATGGAACAGTCTTTGTGCTGCCAAAACCTGAAGATTCACATAATCATACTGTCTTCTTTTCTTCTATGAGTTGTTAGTCACAAACATGATGTCAGCATAATAACCTTTCTTCCTAAAATCATTCCACTACTGAGATAAAGTGCTTAATATCATTACTTTTACTTCTTTACAGAACATCTTCATCTTCATAGATATCTTATAAGCTATATCTACGGGACACTTGAGGAAGGATTAAGAAGTCTGTGACTTTTAAATAAAATAAAATAATTAAAAAAAAAACATTTAGTTACCAACATATATTCCTTTCAGAGCAATACACTTGCCCAACTTGTTTCAATTGTTTAAAAAAAATTGCAACAGAATATTGTGCAATAGGGACCAACCACTGAGGCAGTGTGCTGCAATTGCTAAGACACTGACCTCATACTAAGGAGGACATACTGTTCTCTGTCCAGCCTTTAGGTTTTCTGTGGTTTTCCTAAATTATTTCAGGCAAACGCTGGGATGATTCCTTCAGCAAGGCCACAGCTGACAATCTGTCCTATCCTCGTCAAAAAAATTCTTCATAATTCTATATGTCGGTATATTTGAACTTTTTATTTTTATTGTCTTAAGATAACACTATTATTATCAGAAAATCCCTGGAGGAATGAACAAATAAGTAAATAAATCACACCTTGGGAACCACACAGGACAGCTACCATGACTTTCCTGCTGATGAAGTGGTCTCTGTTTTCTTTGGAACATGTCATCAGAGAAAAATCACTGGTTGAAATGTTTAGTCTCAGGTAGAAAGTATATAATTGATGTTTCATCAACCATAGTATAATTCAGCAGTCACCTGGATTGTACTTTATCACATTCCCATATTCCTGAGAAACTATCACACAATTCAGTTTTTATCAGCTGTAAGGTTCTGCACCACCCATCTGGCAGATTTTCACTTGCATCATATTATTGCGAACTTTGTTCACCTTTTCTTCTTTTGTGATCTCAACTGGGCATTCTGCATGCTCAGCATCTCTCATTGTTGAATGGCCACATTGAAATTCACACTTATGAAGCATGTCATGTAACAAAGCAGAGTCACCACAATATATTCTCAGCTCCTCTTCTATTTTTTCTATTACTTCCAGACAAAAAGAACTATCAGAAGATAAAATTCAGTTTTCTCCATTTTATGAAGCAACACACAATACTAGCTTTAGACACTCAACAATTATCTAAGAAACATACGACAATGAATGTATGTGATTATACTCAGGATACTTTTATAACTTCAGTGCCAATTAGAAAACTGCGATTTGTGTGCAGTCTCTCATCAAATTCTCATATGGATCAATCAGTCTTAGCATGCATCTTTAATTTCTGCATTAATTTCAACAAAAGTCATGTTACCGTTTACATTAAGTTAACTCCATATTTGCAAATACCTTCACCAAACTTACCAAAATTTTTCATGTGGTTACAAGTATTCTCACCAGTATTGATCCACCATAGTTTCATAAATTTCTCTAAAACTCAACAGTACCTCCCGAAATCCAGGAAATTACTCACTGCATTCCAGTAAATGACAATTAATTACAGTTACAGGATGCAGCAACACAGTAAACAGATACTTACAGTGAGGGTGCTCATACTCTGAGAAATGATTTGGATTTCTTCTGTAGCAACTTTCACCAAAAGTACATGTCCGTGACTTCTTTTGTGGCACTGGGCTTGAACTGGCACTCCCTATGAACACACAAAAATTTCAGTAGATTAAACTGTTGTGTGCTTCACAAAATTTTTACAATTATATGCAATAGTTTTAGGTTCTTTTGATGTCAGTTGCCAAACTGCTAAATGATATTTCTTTTTAATAACAAGAAACCAGCTGACAATCGCACTAGTACAACTGAAATCTCTAACAACTTCTGTAAAGTAAATAATTTATTGTGTGACTCAGGAATTGCATTTTATCGGAAGGAAGTGGACTGAAGTTACAGAAATTTTTCAGGAAAGAGATTTTTAGGTACTGATGCCATGAACGAAGTTTCTTTTAAACTAATGTTAGCTATCACAACAATAAGTGTAAAGGCTTGCATCAGGCTCTGAACTACGTTACTTTTTCCTTTTATCTGAAGAAATTCACAAATAGATTTATCTAAATCTAAAAAAATATCAGAACGGGTTCATAAGGAAGGTCTATTTTGTTGCTTTCCAGTGAATGCAATGCCTGATTTATGTTTCAAGTAGTTATACTGAAAACATACCATGTCAGAAACTCTCTTAACTTCACAGAAATCCATAGGTAGTGACCAGGAAAGCAACAGTAATACCATACCTAATGCTTCACTGACATTCATGAACCAAGCTGTGTGACATGTCCTCATCAGTACTCATACACCAAGTTAAATGTAAGAAGTTTAACATTACAAGTAATAGAGGAATGAGACAGTTAAAAGTATGCATAATATTTTCAGACTCAATGACTGTATTTCCATGGGTACAACAAATACACAGTCAGAAAATAATGAACATATGAGGAAGAAGCAAGATGTGTATCATCTAATGAATCTGAATGTAAAAGTTTGTTCACTACTTTCTTTATAAAGTGTTTTCCACCAAAATGTCACTGCAAAATATATATAGGGATTAATTGGAGGTTTCAATACCCTTGGGCTCAGGCTCTGCCCTAAACTTGGCCTCGGGCTCCGCTACAGAACTGTATTTCACCACAGTGAAGGTTTTTTATTCACATTTGTTTGCTTTGCCAACTTCCAACTCTACAAGCTAGCCTGTACACTACAGATTAGTCTGTTACTACAGCCTACATTCCATAAAATCATACAAATGCAAAAAGATATTGTCAGCGTTCTGTCCTCTTCTTCTTTGTGCATGTGTGATGTTGCTCATCACATCACCATTACATCACAGGACAAAGCCAATATAAAGTATAAGTAAGTTTTAGTTGAAACACATGAAGATAGAGCTATCCAAAAAGTACGAGCTGTTATTAAGTTCAAAACCAAAAAAACACAAGCAAGTTTTTTTATAGACTATTCTGCAGCAATGTGTGCATATTAAATATTGCTACACCAGAATATTTATAACCATTCCTATGAATGGAACAAAATTGAAAAATGTGTAGGACGTTCCCAGAAAAAACTGAAACGTTGCTGTGTCGCTGAGCAGGCGAGAGAAGCCAAATAAAAATTTATGGTGGTTCCCAAATTTATTTTTGATTTTAAGGATACAGAGCAGAAACTGCATAAAAATTGTCATCATTTGTTGTTTGGCAGTAGTTATGGTAGAAAATTTCCTACAAAAATTGTGCACATGAAAACATTTTTTAATGTCACAACATAATTTATTTAATATTTATGCAATCGTTAATGGATAAAGTGAGCTTGACACTAAAGCAGGGAGGCTATATACTTTTGCGTAGCAACAAATTCTGAATTTAACTTGCTCGCTGCAAACAGTAAGTGGCTACTTAATAGAAAGTGAACTTATCTCTATAATTTTATTCCCCCTGACTTTGTATTTTAAACTGTTACGGCCTGATACCTAGTCTACACTGAGCTGTACCATACAACAGTCCAATTCTGATGCTTTATTTTTATTTATCATTAGTTCACCATGTGAAGAGCATGAAATGCTTCTATCATTATGACAGTTCACTCAGTTTTTCTTTTTCACTTAAGATACATGCTTTCCATGAACACACTGTGTCCATCATGATGTTCATCTGACTACCTGTTCATTCCCCCTCTTGGATCGTCCCAAACATTACTACAACTTTTCGGAAGGTTTCTCGATTTTGTATGGCTTTCTGTTTTATGCCAATTTCCTCTAGATGTGTTTTCATGTTCACGTACCATAGTGTTCTTGTATTCAGTTCAGTGTCACAGATGTTGAAGATTTATTTCATCTATCTGGAATCATTCACTCTTTCTCCGGGGTGATAAAAAAACTGTGTCCGTAAATTTATATGCCTGGCAGAAGGTTTATTGAACCACCTTCAAGCTATTTCCCTATTATTCCACTCTCTAACAGTGTATGGGAAAAATGAGCACTTAAATCTTTCTGTGTGAGCTCTGGTATATCTGTTTTATGACCATGTTTATTCCTCCCTATGCGGCTGGACTCCAACAAAATATTTTTGCATTTGGAGGAGAATATTGGTGATTGAAAATTCATGATAAGGTCCTGCCACAGCAAAAAGTGCCTTTGTTTTAATGTCTGCAACCCCAATTCACAGATCATATCCATTGCTCTCTCATCCCTATTTTGCAATATTACAAAATGAGCTGGCCGTCTTTGAAGTTTTTCCATGTCCTCCATCAATCATATATGATGTGGATCTCACACCATGCAGCAATACTTCAGAAGATGATGGAAAAGCATGGTGTAGGTCATCTCTTTAGTATCTGTGTTGCATTTTCTAAGCATTCTGCTAATAAATCACTGTCTCTGGTTTGCTTTCCTCATAACATTATCTATGTGATTGTTCTTAATTAAGTTTTTCGTTACTGAAATCCCTAGGTATTTAATTGAATTCACTGCCTTCACATTTGTGGGATTTATCGTGTAACTGAACTGTAGCAGATTCCTCTTAGTAGCCTACTTGTAGACTTTCTGGACCAGACAGATATCTTGTCTAAAATAGCTTGCAATTGGTTTTGACTATCCAATGAATTACTAGTCAGTAAATGACAGAATCAACTGCAAAAAATCTAAGGTAGCTGCTCAGATTGTCTCCTAAATCATCTGTATAGTTCAGGAACAGCAAATGGCATAGAGCATTTCCTTGGGGAATGGCAGATATTACTTCTGTTTTACTCGAAAAGTTTCCATCACTTACTACAAACTGTGACCTTTCTGACTGGAAATCACGAATCCAATCGCACATCTGAGATGATACTCTGTGGCACACAATTTGATTAGATGTCACTTGTAAGTAATGGTGTCAAAAGCCTTCTGGAAATCTATAAATGTGCAATCAATTTGACATGACCTGTCTATGGCACTCATTACTTCGTGGGAATAAAGAGCTTTTCGCATTTGGCAATAACAATATTTTAACCCATGTTGACAATTTGTCAATAAATCGTTTTCTTCGAAGTAGGCTACTTCATAATGTTTGAACACATTACACATCCCAGAATCCTACTGCAAATCGATGTTAGTCATATAGGTCTGTAACTCAATGGATTACTTCCATTTTGTGAGTTCCAGTCTTTAGATACAGATCTGTCACTGAACGAGAGGTTGTTTATGATTGCTAAGTATGGAACTACTGTTTCAGCACACTCTAAAAGGAACCTATTTGGACCAGGGGTCTGCCTTTATTAAGTGATTTAAGCTGCTTTGCTACACCGAGGATATGTACTTCTATGTTACTCATGCTGGCAGTTGTTCTCTATATGAATTCTGGAATTTGTTTGTTGAAGGAATTTCAGAAAACCATGTTCAGTAACCCTGCTACAGTGTCAATGTCATCCGTGACATCACCATTGCTATCATTCATCTTGTTGCTAGTGTACTTAACATACGACCAGAAACTTTGGCTTCTCTGCCAGGTTTCTAAATTTTGAGTGTCTGTAAAACTTTGCCAATCTTTGGGATTAAACATTCTTTTAAATTTACCATGCTTTTTTCATTGCTTCTACAACAGTGTTCTGACCTGTTCTGTGCACCATGGGGGATCAGTACTATCAATTATTAATTTCTTTGGTATATACTCTCAACTTCCGTTGATACTATTTCTCTGAATGTAAATCACATCTGGTCAACTCCTACATAGTCAGATTGGAAGCAGTGGTGACTGTCTTTTAGGGAGGTGTCATGTGAATTACTATCTATTTATGTTACTGGGAGTAACGAGTTGCCGTGACATGTATTCACCACTGTAGTGAATCTGTTGTTATGCAGTCTGTAGATCTGCTGTTATCGTCTTCTCAAGCAGTCTTCTTGTATGTGGATATTGCGTCTGACCTCACTACAGTTTGGGGGAGGAGATAGTCCGTTTAGATCTCTTAGCTTATTTTCTGACTGGATTAATTAGTTTTTCATAAATAAGAACTTTCTTCAAGTATTTCGCAAGGATTTCACAGTTTTCTTTGTAGGACACTGCAAGAGTTCCATCTTTCCTTTGAAAGATTCCTTGATTAAAATTTCTATAATGTTTGCAGCACTAACTTTGCATGCTCTTTTCAATAATTTCTTTATGTACTTCTGCTTCTGCATATATGCTTCGCTTTTTGCGTCCCAGTTTTCTTCTTTCTTGTATGTATAGCATTTTCCTCAACCAGTTAACTGAACCTTCAATGCCTGTTAGCAGTTATCATTCCACCACACATTTCTTTCTCCTTTGATCCTTGCTATTTTTTTCCAGCCTGTACAACTGTCTTTTTATATTTTCAAAGCCTTTTTTCTGTTGGTTGAGCTACTTCTGTTATTCTGTCCCCCCCCCCCCCTTGAGTTCCAGTACTTTTCTTCATATTCTTTTACTGAGTTTCTGTTGATGAGCATTGTTTTTTTTTGAAGTTACTTATTTGTACATACCATGCATTGGATTCACAATCTCTAGTTATGCCGAGGAACATGTAATTCCAGTTAAAAATTAGTTGCATCATTGGCCCATTTTACCTGTGGTTAAATGCAACTAGGATTAACACAAGAGAATTGTGTTCATATCCACACAAAACTTAAAGGCAAGTCTAAATTTGTGGAAACAACTCCTAGTTAAGGTGAAAACTTCTGTAGCATCAAAGTAAAAAGACTTAGCCTAACAGTTATGATATGAACTAGGGATATAGGCTACCCTTTCAAAGCTTTACACACCATACATCAATAAAACATACAATTAAGTGCACAACCATGGACAAATTTTCTACCCAGATTACACCATTGAAAAAAGACCTCTAGCTACACAAAGTAGTAGTAAATAATACCTCAATACTGCTGTTACTTGTATTGTTAACTATTATTATCATAGAACAGAGAATCCACGGCCGAATAATGACAATATTATGACGAGTATACATTGAAACTTATCATATACAGGACACTTTGAGATGCTGACAGGCACAACAAAAAGACACCTACACATTTTTAGCTTTCGGCCAAAAGACCTCCTTCTAAAGTAGAAAACACATACACCCACGCACAGGCACAACTGCACGCACGCACGCACGCGCACGCACACGCACACGCACACACACACACACACACACACACACACACACACACACACACACACAAAAATCACAGCTCTCACACACCTAAGTACCCAGACAGTAATTGCGTGTGTATTTCTAGTTTAGAAGAAGGCCTTTCGGCCACGAGCTCAAATTTATAGCTGTCTTTGTTGTGATTACCTGCAACCCAATGTCACCTGTATATAGTGTGAAGCTATTATAATTATAGTAGGCCTAGTATTAGTCACTGTGTAATAATACACCTAGACTAATTGTTTCTGAATTTGGTCTTCAACTGACACACCAACAGATAAAGCTTGATAACAAGCTGAATGGTGGATAGCCTCTTTTTAATAAACACTTTAAATTTTGATAATCATGAAATACCACTCTACAGATGAGGATATTGAGAAAACAAGGGGGGAGCTTACCATCGAATGTATGACTAGTGGAAAAAACAAAATGCTAATATTTGATTAATAGTCACAAAACACAGGACAGTGTTAATCCTGACTGTAGGCATGGAAATAATTGACGGTTTATAGAGCAATCGTCCAACTTCCTCTGTTAGGTAACCTTTTCCCATGCTAATATTTGTCATTCAAAGCACACAATTGGTGCCTGTTAACTCTGCTACTACAGTCCATATTAACTGAAGCTGTGGTGACAGACTACAGATTGCCAGGACACACTGTAGTTCCTGAGAAATATTTTGAAAGTATTACCAAGATCAAAAAACAGATATGCAGTTTTACATTCACCAGCCAAGAGAAAACACTTACTCAAACTGAAAGGCCTTTGCAGCTTCATTTATATAAGAAGCAATGTATTCAGTTAATATAACTTTTGTGAATGCAGCTATTGAGTGGGTTAGATGTTCTGTAGACTGCTGCACGATACAACTATTTCTTTGACATGTGGTCACTTAAGAAACAAATAAATACATAATTTTACATAATATCTAACAGAATTTACTACCAGTAAATATTAGGCTGTTAAAAATGAACACCAACATTAAGCTACACGACAACTGTCAGAAAACTAAACGGTTCTTAAATTCTATGCAGAGCTAGTGCTAGCATTTTGCAAGGTGCGTATGCACAAACACAATTTTATAGCAATAGATCATCATGAAATGAACTGCTGTATGACAATTCAGTACATCATCTGGCACCAGCTGCCCTTCATAACAAAAAGTATACACAAATATTTCGTCTTACCACTATCGTAAGGCCGTTTTTGTGCAGGAGTTGATGAAGACATGTCCAATAACGTGATTACTTGCTGGAACCACAAAATGTTCTGACGACCACCTGAGCAATGTTTATTGTAAACATAATTTTTTGAAGTTCTTTCTCTTACTTCTCACGACGCATTTCACAGCTCCAGCCGGATGAATGCACAAAGATCCGTATTGTTTGGTGCTTTACTTGAGAGAAGCGCATCACTTACATTGTATGCTGTTCCATTTGATCAACGTAACCCTACGTCCCAAACCATTAAAACCTGGCGCCTATCATTCAACACGCGTCAAACAGTGTTGACAAACTTTACAGCTTTGGACAGCAACGCATCTTTGGTTAGCAACCAAGTAAATAATTTCGCTGGAGTTAATTTCCGAATTTGTTTAGTATTAAATACAGAATATTGAGGCAATTAGAACTGGTATAAGTGTGATTATTGTGTCAAAAGCCAACGTATACATAATTTTATTAGCTAGTGGTACACTAGATGTGAACAGCGCGTCTTTCGCTGGGGGGGGGGGGGGGGGGAGGGAGGAACGAGGTGGTACGTCCCCCCGATGTATAGTTGCACGTTCACTAATTACAGGGTGCAGATGCAGAACCTCTTGTGTGCTTGAGTATGGAAGAAGATCAGTCGACAAGATCTGGAGCAAAGCGCACGTTAGAATGGAACGAAGAACTAAAAGAGAATAGACTAGCGATCACCGCTCAATATGACACAAAAACTAGAAAGGTAACGAACTAGACGTCGTTCAAACGCAGATATGAGTGGCATTTATCGTTTATTGAAAGATCCGTGTCCCCTTCCGCACGGAAACGTTAGTTCAGTCGTCGGGTATTAACTCAGCTAGAGAACTACGTTTACCAGAAGCACAGTCCGCACAGAGGCATGCATTCTCACTCGTCCAATTGTAAATACAATCTATGACCAAAAGGTATCAGACTGATGGAGTTCGCTATTTTTATGTTTTGTCGAAGAAATAAATGGGAGTGCCGCTATGTACCATCGCCTGGCTCTGCGGAATTGCTGTTCATCTCACACTCCGATTATAAAGATGGACTCTCACGTCTCTAGGTCGTTAGGAAGAATAGAATTCGAATTGATCTGCCGACAGGGGAAGCTGACAATAAATTTATGGAAGACAACCGACTGGGACACAAAGAGATTGTTGCATATATACTAAGCCACAGATCTCATCCCCAGGGCGTTATAGGAAATGTAGATATTACTCTCTTACAGCAGGAGCTAAATGGTGCAATTTAATCTGCGATACCTGTTACACATATTCGTTGGATCTTCAATAATATGAATCACTTGGGCACACTAAGCAGTGTCCCTCGACAAACATGCATTCTCACGTTTGCATCACAGTTCTTAACCGATCATTTTTCAATATGCGATGTGCAGTTAAGCCTTTCATTCTACTCGTCAAACAGTGTTTCTGTTGTCTACGATTTGGTCACTTAAACATTCGGTGCCGATCAGAAGTCCATTGTAATACATGTGGAGGTAACACTGAGGCAGCTCTGTGTACAGGCTAAACTATTTGTGTGCATTGCAAAGGAGATCACATGTCAATATATAAATCTTGCCCAATGTACCTGAAACAGCAGGAGGTTAAAACGACTTCAGCTATCCTCAACAATTCTTTGAAGGAAGCTGAGGAATATGGAAATCACAGACCATATGCTACAGTTGCAGGAAATCCCAGTAAGAGCAAACTGGACAGAGAGAAGAAATTTTCTCGCCCACAAACATCACAGATTCATGACAATTGTTCATCCTAATAGACCAAAACCTTCATAGCCTTTACCATCTCCTATGGTCAGACACTTGTGACGAAGTTCCTGAAGGGGAGGACAAGAACATAGCACTGATGGAAAGGCTAGAGTCTATAACTTTAAATTTGATAACACAGTTAACCTCTTCTAATAACAACAGTCTGGAGCATGCAGGCATCTGCAATATGGTTTTCTCAATTTTTTATACAGGAAATAGAATATGGACCAGAACCAGACAGCAGCATCTTCTAATTTCAAGACGGTCCTTAATATATTACAACGGAATGCAAGGTCAGATATCTCGAACAGTGAAACCCTGGAAAAGGAGCTGAATAACTATATTGTCACTGTGGCTCTCCATCAAACGCAAATTCGTTTCAAAGGATTCAATTTAGTAAGGTCAAAAGACCAAATGGTAAAGGAGGAGTGGCACTATTAATTAAGGACATCATCAGATAAACTAAATCCACTTAACCGCAGCAACCTGGTATTTCAAGTGGAAGCTGCAGAAATAGAAACAACGAATGGCAACTTCTGTATTATGTCCATTTATAAATCACCACCGTCTGTAGCTAGTAGCAGTTCCTGGCATCAATCGTTTACTCAACTCCACCCTTTCTTCCTTATCTGTGGGGATTCTGACTCTCATCACAGTGCCTTGGGATTGATGTTAATGACCCAGAAGTCTCTTTAATGCAATAGAAGAACTTGATTTGTTCATTCTGAAGGAAAGCTCTCCAATAATGTTACCTTCCCCTAAGTCTTGTGTCACCTGATTCCTACACAATTTAGAAGTGAAAGATTTTAAGGTATTCTATGGGAACAGACCATTTCCCCATTAAAATAGTACTGGGCCTAGAAATAAGTATAAGAAGGAGATATTATTCAAACAACCCTTGAAAAACAAAGGACCCTTTCTGAGAAAATATAAAAAAAACTAGGCAGCAGTTCTCAGGAAGCGAAATCCGACATAGGCAAAGGGAAGCTTATGCCGCACTTCTGTCAGCTATAGATCTAGCAGGTAGCATCTCAGTAGCTCAGCGGTAAACAGATTTACTCTGCAAAACAATGTGCTTTCTGATGGGACTCTGAATGTTCCACAGCTGTGACTGAACGAAGTTAGTCTTATCTAAATACCGTAGTGAATAGACATTGCAGTGACTTGTAGAATAGAGAAGAATAGGTGAGAATATTAGGAGATTCCTGAAGAAAAGAAAAAGAAGGCATGGGTCAACTACTGTAATATACTGAATAACGTCTCTTATCATTTCAGAGGTCTGGGGGACAATCCTATATCTAAAACATTCTAATGCCATTTCTTCTTCAATGGTGGATCTTGTGCAGTCAGAGGAATTAGTGTCAAATGTGCTATGAAATCGTCATGGCTATTTCAAAGAATACAGATTGTATACCTCTCCAGGAATTCATTATGCCCACTGTGATATGATAAAAATTCTTCCACTAGAAGCTGTGGAACTACTTTTTTTGGATATTCAATGAAATATGGGGAAGAGGGGAACTTATGGAGGAATGGACTACACAAATTATCATGCCTATACTGAAACAATGGATATAGAACCAGTTGCATTATCCTCTTGCACAAAGAAAACTCTTGGAAGACTTACCAAAAATCTTCTTGAGATGTGGCTGGAAACTATTGAACTACTATATCAATCACAATCTGGGTTTATTAGAGATAGAGGAATATTGGAAAACATAACAATTTCGTGCAACGACATTCTCTCAGCTCTCCAAGAAAAGAAGTTCTTAACATCACTGTTTTCAGATGTGACATCAGCTCATGATAACATCCAGGTCTCCATCCTATTAGGAAAGTTGAAGCAAATTGGTCTTCTGATCAGTTGGGTGTATGGCATTAGTACTTTTCTCACAAAGACAACGATTTACGTCAAATATCAGAAACAACTTATAGATCCTCTGGTTCTATCCCAAGGCTTAATCTCAAGAAGCCATCCTAAGGCCCTTATTATACATAATTATTCTAGTGATCCTGAAAAAATTATTGCTTGAAATGTTCACATACTGGTACAGTGACGATATATGTTTACATACATCTGGTTATATAGAGGATTCTGCAATCGGTAAGCTGATGGAGGCAATAGCAGGAGTGGAGGATTGCCTTGATATTTCTTTTTTGAAGTCTTCAGTTATTATATTTTCAAGACGATATTTGCATCATGATGATATTCACTCAAGGAACTATTCATTCCAAGTTCAATCGTCAGCAAATTCTTGGGAATGTGGTTCAGTTCAAGACTCAGTTGGATTCCTAACGTTAATTCCATTGTAAGGTGGCTATAATTTCGCACCTTACAAGCATTCATCTACATACTTTGTCGTGATCTACAACCTCAATTAGGTATCATTTGATAGGTTGTACATCGCATATATGAATATTTGAAGAAGGGTGACCTTGTCACGTACACCTTGTAAATAATTGTTAATGCTTTTGCATGAAAGGTGACGGAGTGTCTTTATTATAAAAACGGCATAATGAATGATTGCCTATACTAGTAGAAGTTGGATCGCCAGTGGAGATGAAATGGCAGGCAGAACTCAAGCTCTGGGTGGAAAAAAAGCCCGCACAGGTGTGCTGGTCCTGCTTGACACAGGAAGTGCCAAGACGGGCAGCCTGGGCGCGTAAACACAATA
Source organism: Schistocerca cancellata (assembly GCF_023864275.1). Lineage (NCBI taxonomy): Eukaryota > Metazoa > Arthropoda > Insecta > Orthoptera > Acrididae > Schistocerca > Schistocerca cancellata. The sequence continues at coordinate 914,136,254 of NC_064628.1, read as the reverse complement.
CAGCGGCGGCTGGCCGGTGTTGTAGCTAGCTAGGCCAGAAGGATTATACTTCGGAAACTATGAAAATCTTGGACGCAGCTGAGAGGAACAAGGAAGCGTCACTTCGGAAATCACGCAGGCTGGGTTACTTCCGCGTATTTTTACTCAGAAGCGTACACTTGTATGAGTATAGGTATTTCCTAGAAAACTTTCTGCGCTGGACGACAAAAGACTGCGATACGGTTGGTCGGCTTTTGGAATATTCTGTAGAGAGGGAGAATATTCTGTGGTTTCGAGAAGACGATTCGTTTTCTGAGTTACATGGGAGGGAGAGCCCAGCTGTGCTAGGAGGCCAGCGGTGTAGAGAAGAGGTCTTCCATTTTTGAGCGTCCGTGTGTGACGTAGAGATGGGGGATCCGCTCCTGAACTGATACATAGAGTTGAATCTTTCAAAGGAGTGAACAATCAGTGATTCAGAAAAAAAGAACGGTAGCTCCAAACGTTTCCCACGGCAGACAGAGAGAGAGAGAGAGAGAGAGAGAGAGAGAGAGAGAGAGCATATCAGCGGCGCCTCTGCTGGTCAGAGCACAGTGCACGACACACAACACAGCCAGCGCCGGCCTCTGCCCTGCTTCTACCTTGGCTGCCTGCATTGTGCAGTGCCCCATTGGATTTTGTGTTTCACATATGCCGTGCCATCTCTGTGCGTCGTCTGCCGCGTGCAGTCTCTGGCGCAGCTTAACTTAGCATCGCACTCTGTCGGCGATCGTTTCAGTCGCACGTCCTGCCCTCTAGGCAGTTTATGCGAGCAACAGGACAGAGAACCTCCTAGCGGAGAACATAGGAACTACATGCAACAACCTGCTCGCAAGAGAATGGACGATTTGTCTCGGAGCGGGTGACTGGTGGCCGTTCACCGCTCCCCCCACCCTCGGAACTCGCCCGCTCAACGCTCACCCCACCGTTCTCGACTCTAGCCAGAGCGTTGAGCAAAGCAACTCAGGTGTCACTCTGGTCTCTGCCGTCTTAGCTCACGCAGTAATACAGCTCGCGGCTCGACCTGCTCAACTCAGTGCTTCTGCATCGGAGTTCGTCTCTACTGGATATTGTTCTTCGTAGTAATACCGCTATGTATATTACATTATTATGTTATGTATACATCATTTATTTTTATTTTATTTTTATTTGTTTAAACTGATCAGATTAGGTTCCTGATGACTCCTCTTACTACAGGATTTTTATTATGGACACTCGAATTTACGCTTTAATTACGAGCGAACCGATAAACGTATCGCATAATGTGATACACCAATATTTTCCTTGTTTTATTCTGCGTAAGGCTATATGCAGCACTTTCGTCTTACAGTCAAATTTATATTTTTTTTTCTTATTCTGGTACGGATTTTGCGATTTTTGGCGTCTTCGGAAGGAAACGTTCACTTTAAAAATATATGGCATTTGATGTATTTGTATGAGGTTAATGAAATTTTAATACATTATAGCCAAATATATTGTTAATGTAAATCTCAAGTTACAACATTTTCTGATCACCCAAAAAACCACGATAGTGCAAAATAAATCAATAATCAAAAACTTTGTCATATCGTGGAAATTTCAATAAACAATACAAAATTCTTACTCATTATCTGTGTTACTTCAAAATAGGATCAAATAAGATCAAAATACAGGTATAGTACTGGAATAAACCAAGTTTAAAGGGCAATGTGCCTTCCATTTATTTTCTATTGTAAATGAGTGGTGAGTCATGAAAAAGAGCTAATTCATTTCAGGGAGTGAACAGTTCTGATCCGATCTCTGAAAAGAACAGTTTTGCCCATCTCTAGTGTGACGGTCGCTCAGTATCAGCTTTGTTGGTACAGGCGAACTTGCTGTCTTGTCTCTCAGGGGAGTTTATAGTAAGTCGGTTAGGCACTGTACTGTTGCGAACATACACGATTCTGGACTTCGCCTCCATGTTGGAATTCGTCGTTTATAGTCCGTGAGACGAGTGATTGGTACTGACAGTTCCGGCGGGCAGACGGCGCTGTTGCCGAACGTGGCTCACAGCACGCGGCGCCCTGTCTGCTACACGCATTCTCTAGCAGCAGAAATAAAAGTGAGACAAAATACAAGTCGTATTGGAAAGTGTGAATTTATTTAAAGTTGATGCTTGAAATATATTAACTCGAAAACTGATAAGAGCTATTTAGTACAAGTATCTAAGATGCTGAAACATAATAAAGTTATTTGTTAAACTTCACAACTGAAATGAAAACTATTTTCGCAAGTTGTTGAACATTAGCAGTTTTGGTTTCCATTGTTAAGTATTAGCATTATTAATTTGTTCTACTACAAGCTACAGAATAATTGGTCAGTGTATTAAGAGTTATAATCTGAAGAAAGTACTCACAATATGATGATCTGGTTGTAGATCGATAGCAAACTCCCTCCTTACATTCCTGAATACGTTGTAGTTACTGTAATGGAAAAACACCACTCACATCACTATCAGAATCTGATTTGACATTGTCTTCCTCAGCACTACTCGAACTATCACTGCTCTCTCCCAGATGTATAATTAAATTTTCGATGCATTCTTCCACAACCCCTTCGGTTTTGGCCGCCTCTCTGATGGCACTTGCAGTGCTGTTTACAATTTTAGCCCACGTCTCGCTTGTCACTTTATTGGTAGCTACTGGAAGGAGAGTTTCCACTTCAGAGATCGTGAATTTTTTATTGTTTAGAGCAATGTAATTTTTTATCTGCGCCCACACTCTTTCAATTGCATTGAAGTGACAGTGGTATGGAGGAAGCCGAACGATTTCATGCCCGTGCCTCTTAGCAATCTCGTCAATTACATATGTTGGAAATTGGGGTTTCTTTTGTGCCACAATTTCGAGCAGTTCCGCCTTCCTTAAATCTTCTCTGAAATCTACTTTTCGCCGTTTCAACCACTGAATGATATCGTCTTTTTTTGTTGCCAAGGTTGGTGCCATATCGTGAACAACGGAATGATAAGGCGCATTGTCCATAACAATCACTGATGGACTTGTCAGATTCGTCATAAGCGATGTCTCGAACCATTCTTGAAATACTACACTGTTCATTTCTTCATGGTAATCTCCCGTCTTTTTTGAACGATACATTTTCAAGCAGTTTGGCACAAAACAATAATACGCCCTCCTTTGCCAACAGGCACTGCCATTGTCCCCTCGGGCGTTCCATCATTCCAGCCTCTACGTAAAGAATGGCTGGCATTGACCCAAGTTTCATCTAACCACACTATACTTTCGAATTCCACACCGATGATCCTGCGCAGAAATCTGCACCGCCATGCAACTACATCTGTCCTTTCCATTAATATTTTGCGTCCGTTAAACAGTGAATAGCTGAAGCCTATGTCTTTCAACACTGTACGCAATGAAAATTTGCTCCCTTTAAAAAGATCGTCTTTCTGAAGCGACACCAGTAATTCAGATAGAGTGGGATGTTCCCTTCTCTTATAATAGCTGTATGTATGACGACGAATAGCGTCTTTCTGAAAATCGTCCAAAGCTGTCACCTGCTTATTTCTCGGTCGCTTCTTTCCTGGTGTGTGCGGCTATGTTGTGCCACTCTCGTCACAATCTACACTATACTGTTCTTTCCCTATCTTTACAACAGTGTTCTTACTTATTTTCAATGCTGCTGCAGTTCTCTTCACAACTTGAACAACAGGAATTAAGGGCCCACCTTTGTCCTTTTCTTTCTCAAAGTAATCCCTCACAGAGCACACGAATTCACGGGCCTGGGTGTGTAGCACACTTTTCTTCCTCCGTTTCACTTCTTGTGTTGGGCTGGTACTACCCGCCGCACTAGACATTGTTTACAACGAAACATAAACAAAGAAACACTAAAAACAACAAAAACGAAATAAACTGCGAATTCAACTTCAGACAAACGACGAACGACCGCACCGCCTGCACGCGATACACTGGTAAATTTCATAAGCGCGCGCGATCGGGTTTCAGAGCGGCAACGTGGCCCTTGCTACCCGCTCAAAGTCAGGCCGTCATTGGCTGCCTGCCTGCGGTCGCTAGGCAACGGAAAGACGGTACCGAGCTGTCAATACCAAAGACTCGTCTCCCAGACTATAGTATGCAACATTCAGTAAATGAGAGCACTTCTTCTGCCTGTACTTCCGTTGAGACGTTATTTGAACTCCGTCCTTGTGGCTGGGAGTTCGCGTTTCTTGTCTGTAGAACATAGAGAGGAGAAGACAGTATTAGAATATATTAGTCAGAGGACCACCTTCTGCCGTCCTAGTCTTTGAAAGAATTTTATTTTGTGACTGGAGTTCTTCCATCGTCGCAGACATGTACGAGTACCATCACTGTGACGAACCGGATGCAGTACGTACAGTGATGATTGCTTCGGCTTATCAGGGCTATAAAATTAAACAACAGTGATCACGCTAGTTTATTTCCACTGAGGTTTCACACCACCGTAGATCATCTTTGAAAATAGCGTCTTCTAGTGTTTGCTACGTAGATGAAGTCAATCATCTCGCGTTATTTGTGTTAGATTGCGTGGCCATAAAAAGGGGCAGAGTTGTGCAATTGATCAGAAATTTTAGTTAAGAAATATAGACCTTTGTAAGAAAGGGTTGTTTTTTAATCTACAATAAATGTGAAATAAGAGACAACAATTATCATTTAGTAGTTGCCTTAATGATTCATTAAGTTGAGCTTGTAATTTATATGTTAAAGAGTCTCAAGAGATCCTAAGATCTGCTTCAGGGGGTAGTCGGACAAGGCCAAATCATCATTTTAGCGTTCAATATTTTTCCATTGAGGACATGAGTTTTACACCCGTCTGGAGTAGCATCTTGGATATGGCTTACCCTGCCAGGATCCTACTTAGAGTTTTCTGATTATAGCCAGTAAGTGGTTTGAAACCTTGGAAATTTTCAAAAAGAAATTTTTCCCCATTTATAATGTTTAGGTGTTATTGATAGTGATCACCACCCTGTGTGTATAGTTTGCAGTGGTAAAGCCACGTGAAAACATTAAAAATAACACTTGAGTATTTTAATGTGTCTTTTCAGAGGCTTTGCGCTTCAGCCGGCTGACTGCAATTCATTGATATTTAGGTTATTTCGTATGTCATTGTATTTTGTTTGTATTGTAACGACACTGCTCGTTCACGATGTTGCCATTAGTTTAGTTTGTTTGTTGTAGATATTTTACGTTTTATAATATAATAAAATAATGGAATAGATGATAATAAAATACGTGGCTTTTTAAAATGTATTGAATTAATGAGATTAATTTTTCGGCATGAATGACAAGCACAATAAGCTGAGCTATGCCTGGAAATAAGTTCGTATTAGTTCATATTATTTTGCAGGGCGAAGTAGTTTCTTTCTCCGCTGTAGATTTGTGCTTACCATTCTTTGTAATGCTACGTTTGGTCGCCGTGTTCACCTTTGAAGTCTTGACCGTGTTCCCATTAAGCTTATCGGATCTTCGTAATTTTCCAAAGTACACAGGTGGGCTTCAGTTCTTGTAATTATTGTACTATTTGAAATAACAACTCATACGACCTTTCTGTTAATAAAACAATACTGTATTTTTCTAAACGGTGCACATATGAAATACATACTCCTCACTTATTCATAGCGACCCCAAAATGGCGGTCTACAATTACTCGCTAAAAATGGCGTGCTTCTCACTCGTTCACTAGCTGAGCGCGAATCCTTCCTTCCTCCTACTGGTACCAGAAAAAATCCTCCGTTTCTTAACAACTGAAAGTCAAGAAATACATGACGGTAGGCATAGGCTCTATGATGGGCTACCGCTTCATCTTCTCTCTTTGCCTTTAAAGAAGACGAAAACATAAAGGAAATGCAAAAGGTTTATCACAGTTTCATGCACGTTACATAATAAACGTGGGTAGTGTAGACTGTGTACCTTTAAGAAAGAACTGTTATTAGGGATCAGTCCATGTTAACTAGGGCGAAAGCGCCCTTAGTAGCACAACAGTGCACTAGTTGTAACAATATAGAAATGGCAAATACACGGGGTAGTCAAGAAAGACTATGGGATGAGAAAGAGTTAGCTATGTTAGCAGCACAAGGAACTCGTGAGGAGAATACCGATCCGAGGGAATTTTGTGAGGATGATGGACACAGTCAATCCCGTGGTGGGCAATCGCTTAGCGAAGATGAGGAACAGAGACACACTGAGGCAATCGTAAAGATATGGGGCTATAATGTAGGGAGTCCAAGTGCACGCAGAACAACTAAGAATTGTGCTAGATTGCCGTCAGTGACATCGTCACGAGGCGGCATATCAGAGACGCGTGGTGATGACTTTCTTGAATACCAAGAAATGGAAAGGGAAAAGGGGAGAAGAACACCTAAGAGTAGAGGAAGAGAGTCACAATAGGAGAGTGTTGGACATCCTTGCATACCTAAAAGTAATGGGAAGTGAACTCGGAAGGAAAATTCAAAAACCTTAGTGCTGAAATGCAGAAGGTCAGCTCAGAAATGGGAAATAAAATTGAAAAGGTCAGCTCTGAATTGGGAAGCCAAATAAAACGGGGGAATGATGAAGTACGCGTTGAATTGGGAGATCAAATAAAAAATGGGAATGATGAAGTACGCTCTGAAATGGGAAGTAAACTTCAAAACGTTAGTGCCGAATTTAAGTCGATAAATCATGAAACGAGGGAAGTGAAAAATGAGGTAGTGACTCTCCGAACGAAATTAGAACGAGAGACTGCGAGGGTCAGAAGAACCGCGAACGCGGCGCCATTACTAGCGAGGGGCGCAAAGCGGAGTGCTCTTGAAACATTAGAGAAGACAGAAAACGCGACAAAGATAGGTAGAGGTGCATTAACGAAGTTGCAGATGCGCGTGAAACAAGTAGAAATAAACGCAGTTGCAAAAGACAGAAATTGCATCAAATAAAGCGTTGGCCACGGAGCTCTCCCAATTTAAACAGAACATAGAAAGCAAAATTAAGCAGTTACCTCAGGAAGTCAGGTCGCAACCAAGGCAAAAATCACCTCTCAGAAAAGAATTAGTAGGCGATTTGGAAACAACAGAAACGGAAAGAGCCAGTTCAAACTCTGCACGATCATGTCCAAGCCCAGACGATATTAGAATGTGCTCGAATGTAAGAGTTGCTCGTCAACTACAGACTGAAAGCGTATCTGCAGAGCAACGAAATATCGCTAGAGATATGGCCCCGCGTCTATACAGGGCACGACTGGGTCGGAAATTGCGAATACGGAGAACAGCAATGAGGTATGTCATATGCATAACTGTTACCCGATAATGCGCACCATGGGACCGTTTTCCAGTGATGAAAACGTGGCAGGGAGTAGAAGAGAGGACGCCCAAGGTAACAGTAGATAGGAAACGTTAGCAGCAAGTGAAAATGTGGTAGGCCGAGCGGGAAGAAATTCTAATGAAATTTTCGATTTTAAGGATTTTATCTCTGTGAGAAAATTCCAGCATTACAAAGACGAGGGTAATGTTTTACACCCAAAAACTTTTATTGCACAGTTTGATTTATCATTACCTCATCTCTGGCCTCTGATGTACAAACTGGACTTCGTCTGTTCACATATCGAGAGAACATCGGGCGAGTGCATGCGGAACATTGCAAAAACGTGCACGTCTTATGAAGAGTTTTGTGACAGATTTTTAAACAGATACTGGTTCAAGGAGACACAGGACAGGATCAAACAAGAAATAATGATGAGCAGATATTTGGAGAGTTCAGGGTTCCGTAGTCCGGTGTAGTATTTCGAAAATTTGACCAACAAAAATCAGTATTTGGGAGACCCATGCACATCGGTTGAGATCATAAGATTATGTTACATGAATCTGCCAATTTCCTACCAGCAAACGCTCGTCGGTCGATGTGGAAGTGATGTAGAAGGAACAAGGGTATCCTAAGAGAGTTTTAATTCGCTTTCAACGAGCAGCAGGCGTGAGAAAAACGTAATCAGAGAGACATGCAAAGTGAAAGAAGAGAGAACAACGGAGGGAATAATAGAGGCCATAATTGGCAAAACAATGTCAATCGGCCGTCTCACCAAAAGGTGGACCATAGATATCGTAGTGGGAACAATGTACAGTGGAGGAACTATGACAGAGAATATAGGCAACAAAATGAACGCAGATGGGAGCCAGAAAATAATGGCGCATCGTGGGGCGACAATAGAGAAACTCGTCAACGGTCTAGCCAAGGATGGGGTGGAATGAATAACAACTGGAATTGGGAACAATCATTTGAAATTAGACCACCTAACCCTGGGAGAGTACGCCAAAATAACATGGAAAATGAACAATGACTGGCCAGACGACGGGCACTAGAGAAAATGCGCCCGTAAACCGTCTCGGAAGTAATAACATAAATATTACAGAATATGAGGACATCAGGGAGACATTACCTGATGAAAAGAAAACATTACCCAAACAGGAAATCTATCCGGTGGTAAAAGCACAAATTGGAGGAGTATGGGTACTGCTGTAATAGATAGTGGAAGCGAACTCTCAGCTATTTCAGTAAGGCCGTTCGCTAAATGCAAGGATTAAGCTAATCCACCGATGTTCACAGTGCAAAAAACAAAGATACGAGGTGCGTTGGTTGCGAAGGGTATGGAAATATTGCAACAAACACGTCTAGATTTTGAATGCCAAGGACACCAGATGACTGCAAATCTGTTCATAATACCGAAACTAAGAGCTAATATAATAATCGGTGTAGATTTTCTTTCAGCGTGGAATGTTGTCACTGATCTAGGAAGAGTGGAGTTAAAGTTAGGGAAACAGAATAAAATAAAAATCAGATTTGATGAGAAGGCAATGTTGTTGTTGTTGTGGTCCTCAGTCCTGAGACTGGTTTGATGCAGCTCTCCATGCTACTCTATCCTGTGCAAGCTTCTTCATCTCCCAGTACCTACTGCAACCTACATCCTTCAGAATCTGCTTAGTGTATTCATCTCTTGGTCTCCCCCTACGATTTTTACCCTCCACGCTGCCCTCCAATACTAAATTGATTCAATACTTCCTCATTAGTTATGTGATCTACCCATCTAATCTTCAGCATTCTTCTGTAGCACCACATTTCAAAAGCTTCTATTCTCTTCTTGTCCAAACTATTTACCGTGCATGTTTCACTTCCATACATGGCTACACTCCATACAAATACTTTCAGAAATGACTTCCTGACACTTAAATCTATAGTCGATGTTAACAAATTTCTCTTCTTCAGAAACGCTTTCCTTGCCATTGCCAGTCTACATTTTATATCCTCTCTACTTCGACCATCATCAGTTATTTTGCTCCCCAAATAGCAAAACTCCTTTACTACTTTAAGTGTCTCATTTCCTAATCTAATTCCCTCAGCATCACCCGACTTAATTCGACTACATTCCATTATCCTCGTTTTGCTTTTGTTGATGTTCATCTTATATCCTCCCTTCAAGATACCATCCATTCCGTTCAACTGCTCTTCCAAGTCCTTTGCTGTCTCTGACAGAATTACAATGTCATCGGCGAACCTCAAAGTTTTTATTTCTTCTCCATGGATTTTAATACCTACTCCAAATTTTTCTTTTGTTTCCTTTACTGCTTGCTCAATATACAGATTGAATAACATCGGGGAGAGGCTACAACCCTGTCTCACTCCCTTCCCAACCACTGCTTCCCTTTCATGTCCCTCGACTCTTATAACTGCCATCTAGTTTCTGTACAAATTGTAAATAGCCTTTCGCTCCCTGTATTTTACCCCTGCCACCTTTAGAATTTGAAAGAGAGTATTCCAGTCAACATTGTCAAAAGCTTTCTCTAAGTCTACAAATGCTAGAAACGTAGGTTTGCCTTTCCTTAATCTTTCTTCTAAGATAAGTCGTAAGGTCAGTATTGCCTCACGTGTTACCATTTTTCTACGGAATCCAAACTGATCTTCCCCGAGGTTGGCTTCTACTAGTTTTTCCATTCGTCTGTAAAGAATTCGTGTTAGTATTTTGCAGCTGTGCCTTATTAAACTGATTGTTCGGTAATTTTCACATCTGTCAGCACCTGCTTTCTTTGGGATTGGAATTATTATATTCTTCTTGAAGTCTGAGGGTATTTCACCTGTTTCATACATCTTGCTCACCAGATGGTAGAGTTTTGTCAGGACTGGCTCTCCCAAGGCCGTCAGTAGTTCCAATGGAATGTTGTCTACTCCTGGGGCCTTGTTTCGACTCAGGTCTTTCAGTGCTCTGTCAAACTCTTCACGCAGTATCGTATCTCCCATTTCATCTTCATCTACATCCTCTTCCATTTCCATAATACTGTCCTCAAGTACATCGCCCTTGTATAGACCCTCTATATACTCCTTCCACCTTTCTGCTTTCCCTTCTTTGCTTAGAACTGGGTTTCCATCTGAGCTCTTGATGTTCATGCAAGTGGTTCTCTTATCTCCAAAGGTCTCTTTAATTTTCCTGTAGGCAGTATCTATCTTACCCCTAGTGAGACAAGCCTCTACTTCCTTACATTTGTCCTCTAACCATCCCTGCTTAGCCATTTTGCACTTCCTGTCGATCTCATTTTTGAGACGTTTGTATTCCTTTTTGCCTGCTTCATTTACTGCATTTTTATATTTTCTCCTTTCATCAATTAAATTCAATATTTCTTCTGTTACCCAAGGATTTCTACTAGTCCTCGTCTTTTTACCTACTTGATCCTCTGCTGCCTTCACTACTTCATCCCTCAAAGCTACCCATTCCTCTTCTACTGTATTTCTTTCCCCCATTCCTGTCAATTGTTCCCTTATGCTCTCCCTGAAACTCTGTACAACCTCTGGTTTAGTCAGTTTATCCAGGTCCCATCTCCTTAACTTCCCACCTTTTTGCAGTTTCTTCAGTTTTAATCTACAGGTCATAACCAATAGATTGTGGTCAGAGTCCACATCTGCCCCTGGAAATGTCTTACAATTTAAAACCTGGTTCCTAAATCTCTGTCTTACCATTATATAATCTATCTGATACCTTTTAGTATCTCCAGGGTTCTTCCATGTATACAACCTTACACGCTCAAATTCCGGCGAGCTGTTTAAAACTACAATTCATGGACCAACATGCAGTTTAGAGGGAAGAGTGTAGCAAAAATAATGAGAATAGAGCAGAGTTCAAGTCAGAACGTGAGCAGATTAATGAAATTAACAGTAAGATTGATTTGAAACTCCAGAATGTAGAAAACATACATAATAAGGACAGGAAAGGGTTGGAGCTTGCACTCAAAAATAACGCAGAGATCTTCGTATCCAAAACCGGTTGCGTTAAGGGGTATCAATATGAATTTGAGGTAAAGAAACATAGGCCATTTCGGGTACCCCCTTATGCCGATCCGTGGTCATACCAGGAAGTTCCAAGTGAACTACGAAGAATGGAGGACGAAGATGTAATTGAGGCCGCGAGATATGGGTACAATAGTCCACTACGCATAGTAGACAAAAAGGGCTGTGGAATTGGACTGATGTTAGACTAACGGCAAATAAATACCACTATTGTGCCAGAGACGGATCGCCCTGAAAGGCTTGAGGAGCTCCTTCAAAGATTTCACGGGGTTTCGGTGTTTTCCTCACTCGATTTGCGGCAGAGCTTTTGGCAGATTGAGCTCGATCGTGAATGCCGAAAATACACGACCTTTATTGCCTTCGGAAGGCGTTTTCAATTCAAAAGGCTCCCTTTTGGATTGAATATATCTTCAGCTGCATTTATAAGGGATTTTAGCAAAATATTGAGTGAAGAGTTAAAAGAGAAGCTCATTTGGTATGTAGACGATGTATTGATAGCAGAAAATACGTGGGAGAGAGATAATAAACTCTTAGAGGAAGTGTTAAGCTGTTTGAAAAGGCATGGGGTGACCGCAAACATTGATAAATCTTGAAACTTCCTGGCAGATTAAAACTGTGTGCCCGACCGAGACTCGAACTCGGGACCTTTGCCTTTTGCGGGCAAGCGCTCTACCATCTGAGCTACCGACCAGTACTCACAGCTTTACTTCTGCCAGTATCCTACCTTCCAAACTTTACAGAAGCTCTCCTGCGAACCTTGCAGAACTAGCACTCCTGAAAGAAAGGATACTGCGGAGACATGGCTTAGCCACAGCCTGGGGGTTGTGAGTACCGGTCGTGAGTCGTGCTTCGGTAGCTCAGATGGTAGAGCGCTTGCCCGCGAAAGGCAAAGGTCCCGAGTTCGAGTCTCGGTCGGGCACACAGTTTTAATCTGCCAGGAAGTTTCATATCAGCGCACACTCCGCTGCAGAGTGAAAATCTCATTGATAAATCTTGTATTGGGAGCTGTAGTGTTAGCTTTCTGGGACACGTGATAACAGGAGAAGGGATTAGTCCTGACCCAGAGAGGATGGCAGCAGTTGCAAAGTTTACCAGTCCTGCAACAAGAAAACGACAGAGCCGGTTTCTAGGAATCATAAATTTTTATAAAAAGTTTATCTATGAGGAAACATTAGCAAGTCACCGACTCTGCCAATTGAGAGGAAAAGGAACACTATGGGTGTGGGATGATTGTGCAGGCCGAGAATTCAATAATTTGAAGGCGGCACTCGTCAGTGCTCCTATTTCATCACATCCTGACTTACCACAGGATTTTTGTATGGCCACTGAGAGTGCAACGACTGGTCTGGGAGTTATGCTGTTTCAGGAGTTTGAACAAAACGGCAAATTAGTACACAGAACAATCGCCTTTGGTAGCTGGGTACTATCCAAAAGTGAAAGGAATTACTCTGTTACCGACCTGGAAGCCCTTGCAATAGTATGGGGATTTAAAAAAGTTCAGATACTTTCTCTTCGGTAGAAAAACGAAAGTCTATACGAACCATAGGGCCCTAGAATTTCTCCTAACTGCCAAACTTCTGCATGGAAGACTAGCGAGATAGGTAGCTGTGCTTCAGGAATACCAGTTTTCAACGATCTATGTGCTGGTCCAATAAACGTCATTGCTGACACCTTGTCCCGCTCACCTATTGGTATAACAGGAGCGACGGCTGAAGCATTAGATCAAGAGCACTTTTCGTTGTTCTACTTCAAAGGTGTGGCATTTGAAAACTTCTTTACTGTAACGATGCGGAATATCCAGAATGAGCAGGACAAGGACCCGGATTTAGCCAAAATAAAAGAAAAATGGAAGGATTGGGCGCATGTCTGCATAAGACAGCACTACCTCCTGAGAGAAGGGGTTCTGTTTTATAAGGCAAACGTTAATGATTCGTTGTGGGTGGTGTGCATACCAAATGAATTGATAAATAAGCTTATGTGGTATATACACCTAAGTTATGCACATTTCGGTCCACGAAAATATTTTATGAAAATGAGGAGTGTCTACTATTTTAGCAACCTGGAGAAATGTATAAGTACTAGAAATCTGCAAAAACTACCAAAAGGTGAAATCCACAACTGTAGCGGCTCAGGCTCCTTTATACACAATTATTCCTGCGAAACTAAGGCATATGGCAGCGACGGATTTAATGGGACCATTACCCAATACATCGAGGGGCCATCAATATATACTGGTAGTACTGGAGCTGACATCCAAATCTGTGACGTTGACACCACTATAAAGGGCGACTGGTGCAACTGTGAGTAGAGCCTTGTGCAGAGACTTCATAAACCAAGTGGGAACTGTAGATTGTATTATCTCAGATAATGGACCTCAATATCTGAGGTATGGAAAAGAACACTAAGAAAGTATAAAATTATTATTATTTATTAGTAGATTTCATCCGAGTTCGAACCCCGTGGAGAGAACGATGAAAGATTTGGATAATTTATGTAGACTATACTGTGTAAAGAATCATGCTAGCTGGGGTGTATTTCTTAAAGATTTTCTGGATGTGATAAACGAGATCCCCCACAGTACTACATTGATGCCACCTATGATGGTTCTGAAGAATAGGGACCTCCCAGATAAATTCGAGGACTGATCGATTTTCCACAAAGGACGCGCCGACAACGTAAAGTTATAGTGGGGGAGGCCTTGTGGAATATTCAGGTCACTGGAGAGAAGCGCAAGGTGTGTGCAGACCAAAAGGTGCACGTAAGGGAATTTGTACTTGGACAAAAAGTCCTAGTTAAGTCTTATAGGTTGTCCAATAAACAAATGAAGCTACGTGAAAAGTTCTTCAAGAGATACAGCAGCCCTGTACGTATAAGAAGACTAGCACACGCAAATGTGGTTGAAATTGAGTCTGTGAAATTAGGAAAATCTTTGAGACTCCATCATGTGAGCCATCTCAAGCCATTTATAGAACAAATCGGAAGAATTAAAGCGAGCTTGTATGGCGAAAGTAAGGTATAATGTACACTCCTGGAAATGGAAAAAAGAACACATTGACACCGGTGTGTCAGACCCACCATACTTGCTCCGGACACTGCGAGAGGGCTGTACAAGCAATGATCACACGCACGGCACAGCGGACACACCAGGAACCGCGGTGTTGGTCGTCGAATGGCTCTAGCTGCGCAGCATTTGTGCACCGCCGCCGTCAGTGTCAGCCAGTTTGCCGTGGCATACGGAGCTCCATCGCAGTCTTTAACACTGGTAGCATGCCGCGACAGTGTGGACGTGAACCGTATGTGCAGTTGACGGACTTTGAGCGAGGGCGTATAGTGGGCATGCGGGAGGCCGGGTGGACGTACCGCCGAATTGCTCAACACGCGGGGCGTGAGGTCTCCACAGTACATCGATGTTGTCGCCAGTGGTCGGCGGGAGGTGCACGTGCCCGTCGACCTGGGACCGGACCGCAGCGACGCACGGATGCACGCCAAGACCGTAGGATCCTACGCAGTGCCGTAGGGGACCGCACCGCCACTTCCCAGCAAATTAGGGACACTGTTGCTCCTGGGGTATCGGCGAGGACCATTCGCAACCGTCTCCATGAAGCTGGGCTACGGTCCCGCACACCGTTAGGCCGTCTTCCGCTCACGCCCCAACATCGTGCAGCCCGCCTCCAGTGGTGTCGCGACAGGCGTGAATGAAGGGACGAATGGAGACGTGTCGTCTTCAGCGATGAGAGTCGCTTCTGCCTTGGCGCCAATGATGGTCGTATGCGTGTTTGGCGCCGTGCAGGTGAGCGCCACAATCAGGACTGCATACGACCGAGGCACACAGGGCCAACACCCGGCATCATGGTGTGGGGAGCGATCTCCTACACTGGCCGTACACCACTGGTGATCGTCGAGGGGACACTGAATAGTGCACGGTACATCCAAACCGTCATCGAACCCATCGTTCTACCATTCCTAGACCGCCAAGGGAACTTGCTGTTCCAACAGGACAATGCACGTCCGCATCTATCCCGTGCCACCCAACGTGCTCTAGAAGGTGTAAGTCAACTACCCTGGCCAGCAAGATCTCCGGATCTGTCCCCCATTGAGCATGTTTGGGACTGGATGAAGCGTCGTCTCACGCGGTCTGCACGTCCAGCACGAACGCTGGTCCAACTGAGGCGCCAGGTGGAAATGGCATGGCAAGCCGTTCCACAGGACTACATCCAGCATCTCTACGATCGTCTCCATGGGAGAATAGCAGCCTGCATTGCTGCGAAAGGTGGATATACACTGTACTAGTGCCGACATTGTGCATGCTCTGTTGCCTGTGTCTATGTGCCTGTGGTTCTGTCAGTGTGATCATGTGATGTATCTGACCCCAGGAATGTGTCAATAAAGTTTCCCCTTCCTGGGACAATGAATTCACGGTGTTCTTATTTCAATTTCCAGGAGTGTATTTAGCAATTAAGTTAAGTTGGTATACTGAAGGGATGTGTAGATTTATCAATATTTTCTGTGCTATTATCATGTTAAAAGAGGTACTACAGTACGTAAAAGGGCAGGATGTCGAGGGTGAGAAAATTACGGTATGTTTCTTCGTGTAGACTATAACTACGTGCACAGCAAGCTGAGCGTACAATTTTAGAAGGTGTTTAGAGTTTAAGATGTGCTACCTGTCCATGAAGGAATAAAGTAAAAATGAGTTACGTGTGGTACTGCAAAATGTTGTAAAGATGTGTGAATAGGTAAGTTTGTTACCTAACTGAGGTGGAACGTATTAGCAGAGGCCGTCAGCATTTTGAAAAAGAAATTTTTGAACTACTTCATGAAATGAATGTCTATTTTATATGTTTAGCAATGGGATCACAAATAAGTGACTTGCTAGTAGTGGTTTGCGGTGACATGGATGTGTGTCGTCCAAGTATGATTGGTCTCCATTCAGAGAAACGAGAGTTCAATAGGTGGCTAGGCGAGAGCGTACTGTTATTTGTATATTGAAATGTTGTATTTATGCTTGTTAGAGAGACAAAATAATTGTGTACATGGTGGCCAGTTCTGCAGAATACCGTATGAGCGCTCCGAAATATTGTTTGAGGGTTATAGCGACGTGAAATGGAAGTATAATACGGGGATATAGACACTTAAAATTTAATAAAGGAAAATAAGAATGCTGTACGTTCAAAGCACGACATAGGGCATGACAGTCATGTTGATGAGCAGTGATATTGTATAATGTACTAAAATGTTTACTTTTACAGGTACCACTAGTAAAAATAAAATGTAACTTTACTCACAAGAGAAGAAGAGAACACCAGATAAAGGTAATAGCAGCAGCTGCGGAGAAAGGGGACGGCGACAGAGAAGGTATTACTGAGTAAAACCATGAGGAAATGTACGTGAAGTATTATTAAATAAAGAATCAGTAGTTTTGTACTAAACTTGCTATGTAGTTTATGATTGTCCACAGGAAGTAAGCCGAAGCATGGAATGAAGAAGAGGCCAATCTAATCATTCATTTGTGTATGTTTGTGTGTGCAGATGTACACTTTATTGTTCACAGATATTCACAATGACATCCACGATGAAACAAAGAGCCATGAGATTAGACAATCTTGTGATACCCAATGACAGTAGTACTTGGAATAAGGTTGTAGTTAGACTAGTATAAACATCCTACTGCCCAGTAGTTTAACAAATAGTTTAACAAGTACTATTTGTAACTATTAACATAGGGATTTGGTGAGGATTATAATGCTATTGTTGTATGGAAAACTAATGAACATGTATTTTTCATAGGTATACAGGTGCTGACAGATATTTAATAATTAATTAACATTAACTTTGTACATGAAAATTTGATCAAAATAATAATAATAAATAAGTGAGCGTCTTGGGTGGTTGTACAAATAGAACAATAATAAATGTAAAGATAAATGACCTCACTAGTAAATGCATCTTAAAATTTTATATTTCACAACAGAGAAATGTCAATGATTTTGTTTTACGTATCGTATAGTATTTGTGTAAATCGGAAAGTAAATGTGGATAACAGTGGGCACAGGATGCACAAAAAACTTTGCGAGACACACTGGAAGCAACAACATGATGTGCGGATGGAACAGACCGGAAGCATGGCACGTCCTCGACTATGTCACACAGGGGCAAACAGCTGGTCTATTCATATGGGTACCAGAAGTCCTCAAGCGGCGGACAACAGTGGAGCAGGTAACAGGTGGCAGCTGGAGCAGCCCTGCTGGGTCAGGGCAAGATGGGTGTTTAAACGGCCACTAATGACTTGTCTCCACTGTTGTACTACACGATGGAGATGAGATAAACCAATTGCACACATGATATAGTCAGTTAAGCCTACAGTGCAGTTCCTATATGGAACTGTGAACTATATGCTTTTCCTTCGGCTGTTCTCTGCCAGACAGAGGCTGATAAACATCATAATCTGTAGCAGTCAGTCTCCTGGCACTGACTTCTGCAGAATCTGAGTCACACACAACGACTCAAGTTCCATGTATAGTGTCACCAAACAGATAACCTACCTGTCCACAATTACCGATATCTTTGTCCGAAATACAATATTTATATCAAGAGAAAGAAGCGACATGAAGAACAGAAGTGTAGGAACACAAACATAGTAAAAGAAGAAACATGAAGAACTGAAGACTAGATACATCTACATCTACATCTACATCTACATTTATACTCCGCAAGCCACCCAACGGTGTGTGGCGGAGGGCACTTTATGTGCCACTGTCATTACCTCCCTTTTCTGTTCCAGTCGCGTATGGTTCGCGGGAAGAACGCCTGCCGGAAAGCCTCCGCCCGCGCTCGAATCTCTCTAATTTTACATTCGTGTTCTCCTCGGGAGGTATAAGTAGGGGTAAGCAATATATCCGATACCTCATCCAGAAACGCACCGTCTCGAAGCCTGGACAGCAAGCTACACCGCGATGCAGAGCGCCTTTCTTGTAGAGTCTGGCACTTGAGTTTGCTAAACATCTCCGTAACGCTATCACGCTTACCAAATAACCCTGTGACGAAACGCGTCGCTCTTCTTTGAATCTTCTCTATCTCCTCCGTCAACCCGACCTGGTACGGATCTCACACTGATGAGCAATACTCAAGTATAGGTCGAACAAGTGTTTTGTAAGCCACCTCCTTTGTTGATGGACTACATTTTCTAAGGACTCTCCTAATGAATCTCAACCTGGTACCCGCCTCACCAACAATTAATTTTATATGATCATTCCACTTCAAATCGTTCCGCACGTATACTCCCAAATATTTTACAGAAGTAACTGCTACCAGTGTTTCTTCCACTATCATATAATCATACAATAAAGGATCCTTCTTTCTATGTATTCGCAATACATTACATTTGTCTATGTTAATGGTCAGTTGCCACTCCCTGCACCAAGTGCCTATCCGCTGCAGATCTTCGTGCATTTCGCTGCAATTTTCTAATGCTTCAACTTCTCTGTATACTACAGCATCATCTGCAAAAAGCCGCATGGAACTTCCGACTCTATCTACTAGGTCATTTATATATATTGTGAAAAGCAATGGTCCCATAACACTCCCCTGTGGCACGCTAGAGGTTACCTTAACGTCTGTCGACGTCTCTCCATTGAGAACAACATGCTGTCTTCTGTTTGCTAAAAACTCTTCAATCCATCCACACAGCAGGTCTGATATTCCGTAGGCTCTTACTTTGTTTATCAGGCGACAGTGCGGAACTGTATCGAAATACACTTCTATTAGCCGACGCAGAAGAAATTTAGGTGACCTATAAAGATCCTACCTGACTGTACCTCCCTCATACTGTGTGCAAATTCGACGAAAACTTGGTTGTTTCAAAACATACAATCACTTACCCGGCTGTATATTCCGAGGATCCTTCCACATCATCAACTTTGTGAGAGACTGGTAACCTGGCATGCTCAACAATGGGCTGAGGGTCCAATCAACTTATTCATAACAATGTCCAAATTTTCGATAAATTTTAAAAAATCAAGAAAACAAATTCTAAAAATTCTTCTTTTACTATAAAGTTAAATTTCTTGTCAACAAATCATACTTCAACTGACAGCTATTACTTCTTACTAAGTCAGCCATTTTATCAGCCACTAATGATAATGCTTGAGATGTGTTTACCACATCAAAAATCTCGTGTTGTGACACGAAATCATATGTCGTTATTAAATTGTTTTCAACTTTGTGTGATGTACATTTTGCCTTTTCACTATGGTTCTGTAACGACATCCGTTCGTCGCCCACACTTAGCTCTAAGGAAAAGTAAATCTTGAAAATTTCTTTCACTCAAATCCTTTTGTCTAATGGACGTCATGAGTGCCACAAAATATTAAAGTAGTAAGAAATGCCTTAAGTTTTTATTGTATTGGGATTTTGAAGCTCTGTAATCGCACTGTCTAGCTGCTTGATCACATTTTTCTTTCCCATTTCTAAGGAGTCACAAAAAAAGTTGGCCTTCCTTTTAGAATCGAGGTTACAACTGCTCTTTTCATAGCTTCATGGAAGTATTTGTAATCTTGGCGAGCTTTTATCACATAAACATAAAATATTCCTGTTTTCAAAACTGCTTTGAAAAGACAACAAAACTTACAAAGCCCTCCCTTCAACTTGGATGAATATACTTGCCGTGACTTCTAGCCAACCTTTTGAAAAAGCCTTTTTATAGTTTTTCTCCCATCAATGTCCTTTTCGTAATCATGAGACCAATTTAGAGGGAGTATGTTTGTTAGTAACTGATAACTTCGTCTTACACTGATTGGTTATGCATTCACCTAAATAAAAAATGTGATTAGTTTATAATGAATGTAGTTTCTCCAGCATGCAGACAGTAGCAACTGAAGTTGATGGGTTGACATAATCCCACACAGTAGTGTCAGGACTAGTGATATCCACAGGTTCAGTATTAATGGTGGAAGAACGTTGTGGCAATGGCTCTTCTGATGACTGGCAGCGGTAGCGATTCTGCTGGGCAGCTAAAACGGAGTTAGAAGCTTGTGTTGAGAATAAAGAAAGTTATAGTGAGATATGCTTTCGAAGATACAGGACCTCGAACTTTTAATGAATCGAGGAGGTTACTTTGTTGTGTAGTGCAAACATTTTTTTGTCCATAGAAATTCCTGATATCCATATCTGAAATAAATACAAGGAAACTTATTTTCGGAATAATTAAAAAGTAATCCCCTTAGAGGATCTTAATCTGCCATTGTAGGCCAGCTTAAGCATTTGGTGTCCTTTTTATTAGAAACAGTGACATGCATTATGTATAAAGGTGTATTATCACCTAAAAAACTGTTATATTCTGAGCTGGAGCGACAAAAGATGAAAACTAAGGAACACTTTTGATTTTTACTCTCTTCACAGATTTACTTACACTCATTTAAATGTAATTTACACTGACTGAATGCACTAAACTAAGTCCAGACCAGGTCTATAAAACTATAGACTCGTTTTGAAAAAATTCTCTTTTGACTTGTTAACAGTGGACATATACATTGTTATATTGTTTTATCGCCTGGGCTTTGGTGGGGATGTGGAGGGCAGATGGCTCATGAAGGATGTTGCACTTCCGCGCTCTTTCTCGCTGTACATCGAATGTTGAGAGCGCTAGAACCCAAGCAAAACAATGAAGTACACATGGAAAAAAAATGGCTTGTAAAAAGTCTTGTTGCAACCCTGGTTCACTCAAGTACGAGCAGCCCTAAGGGGCTCGCCATCTTATTTACAACTATTCATGACGTCGCCTTTCCGGCTTAGATTTTTTAAAATGTGACTTGTAAGTACTGCATCTCTTTCCAGTCAGTACAAACTTTAATTTTATTAATGTATTATATACCTAATATGTTTTAGAACAGTAAGTTTAATTCTGAAGACGACGCTCAGAGTAGCTTCGAAACCTGGTCAATTTTGACTTAATATTTGTGACCGAGGGCTTATTTGTTCCAATATAATTCTGACACGGTCACTGAACCTTGGCAGCTATGTTCAAAGTTTTATATAAAAAGTATTTTAGTGTTGAGCCACTTCTGCGCGGTGTTGACTTTTAAACCATTTTCTTGAAAGGAAAAAACCTGGCTACACTATATTTTTTACTTTCCTGAGAGCTAGGAGGGGTTCGCAGGCACCCCTCCTCCCCCTCCACCTCCCCCTCCCCCTCCCGTTGACACTAGACGTCAGAGCGCTTGAATGGACGCTACTATTTTCCTTCATTTTCGGGACTTTGCAAACCAAGGCTGTCTTGGTATGAACGATTGTAAACTTGCAAAGCTTTTACTCTTGTTTTTGACTTTCGTTACATTTTTCACCTCCACGAAAGAGATTTGTTGCTTTATTTTCAGGCAGGTAGCCTGTGTACTACATCTACATCTACATCTACATACATACTCCGCAATCCACCATACGGTGCGTGGCGGAGGGTACTTCGTACCACAACTAGCATCTTCTCTCCCTGTTCCACTCCCAAAATGACTGCCTATATGCCTCTGTACGAGCCCTAATCTCTCTTATCTTATCTTTGTGGTCTTTCCGCGAAATATTAGTTGGCGGCGTAAAACTGTACTGCAGTCAGCCTCAAATGCTGGTTCTCTAAATTTCCTCAGTAGCGATTCACGAAAAGAACGCCTCCTTTCCTCCAGAGACTCCCACCCGAGTTCCTGAAGCATTTCCGTAACACTCGCGTGATGACAGTGTGCGATTTGTGCTTTTACCAGTGGGGGGAGGGGGAGACGTCTTAAGGGGTTAGTATAATTATATACGTTACTAGCTTGAACAGAAACATGCGTTATTTTTCTACGTAACCTTCCTGGACTTCAATGCAGTTTTCCCGACGTTTTACGAGTTTTTTTTATTTCATCAGAAAATACGTTTATCGGTTGCATCCGTAACCAATTTTGCACCGCAGCAATGACGTCTTCACCACTTTCAAATCTTCTTACCTGTAGGGCTTCCCTGACTTGTGATGATAATCGCTTGGAGCCAGGTCTGGACCGTATGGTGGATGATCCAGCACCTCGAATCTCAACTCCTTTATTGCGTCGGCTGTCCGTTTGGCATGTGGGCGAGCGTTATCTTGCTGCAGGATGACACCTCTTCACAGCTTTCCACGACGTTTTGATCTGATTGCAGGTTTTAGTTTCGTACGCAACACATCACATCCACCATACAATACAGACCTGGCTCTAAAGTCTCGTTCACGCTGGGGCGACGTCTTGCAACATTGTGGCATGCTACGGAAATGTGGCGTGCGTCGTCTTGTCAGTCAGTTCTAAATGTTTTGAAATGCTTAACTACTACATAACACTTTTTCAAAATTAATAAGCGAACATATTAATAGTATTAATAGTAAACTTTCAGTGTTCGGCTCCACAAATTTAAATTATATGTAAAGTTTTACTCCAGTGCGTGGGAAATAAACATCCCAGGTTGGGATGCACAAACTAAAACCAGAGGAAGGGATGGTCTGATGCAGAGGGGGGGAAATCCCCCCCCCCATCCCCCCCCCCTACAAATCGCACACTGCGTGATGATCAAACCTACCAGTAACATATCTAGCAGCCCGCCCCTGAATTGCTTCTATGCCCTCCCTCAATCCGACCTGATAGGGATCCCAAACGCTCCAGCAGTACTCAAGAATAGGTCGTATTAGTGTTTTATAAGAGGTCTCCTTTACAGATGAACCACATCTTACCAAAATTCTACCAATGAACCGAAGATGACTATCC
Organism: Schistocerca cancellata; assembly: GCF_023864275.1. Taxonomy (NCBI): domain Eukaryota; kingdom Metazoa; phylum Arthropoda; class Insecta; order Orthoptera; family Acrididae; genus Schistocerca; species Schistocerca cancellata. Next base: position 914,113,183 of record NC_064628.1, on the reverse strand, counting down.
GCCTTCCCCACAATTGCTATTACATGCTTGTCCCACTTCATATCGCTCTGCAATGTTACGCCCAAATATTTAATCGACGTGACTGTGTCAAGCGCTACATTACTAATGGAGTATTCAAACATTACGGGATTCTTTTTCCTATTCATCTGCATTAATTTACATTTACCTATATTTAGAGTTAGCTGCCATTCTTTACACCAATCACAAATCCTGTCCAAGTCATCTTGTAGCCTCCTACAGCCACTCAACGACAACACCTTCCCGTACTCCACAGCATCATCAGCAAACAGCCGCACATTGCTATCCACCCTATCCAAAAGATCATTTATGTAGATAGAAAATAACAGCGGACCTACCACACTTCCCTGGGGCGCTCCAGATGATACCCTCACCTCTGATGAACACTCACCATCGAGGACAACGTACTGGGTTCTATTACTTAAGAAGTCTTCGATCCACTCACATATTTGGGAACCAATCCTATATGCTCGTGCCTTAGTTAGGAGTCTGCTGTGGGGCACAGAGTGAAACGCTTTCCGGAAGTCAAGGAATATGGCATCCGTCTGATACCCTTCATCCATGGTTCGCGAAGTATCATGTGAAAAAAGGGCGAGTTGCGTTTCGCAGGAGCATGGAGAGCAACTTCTCTGTCTCAAGGAAATTCATTACATTCGAACTGAGAATATGTTCGAGAATCCTGCAAAAAACCGGTGTTAAGGATATTGGTCTGTAATTTTGAGGGTCCGTCCTTCTACCCTTCTAATATATAGGTGTCACCTGCGCTTTTTTCCAGTCGCTCGGGACTTTACGTTGGGCAAGAGATTCGCGATAAATGCAAGCTAAGTAACGAGCCAATGCAGTAGAGTACTCTCTGTAAAACGGAATTGGAATCCCATCAGGACCTGGCGATTTATTTATTTTCAACCCATCCAGCTGCTTCACAACCCCAGGGATGTCTATCACTATGTCCTCCATACGGGAATCTGTACGAGACTCAAACGGCGGTATGTTTGTACGATCCTCCTGCGTGAAAGATTTCTCAAATGCTAAATTTAAAATTTCAGCTTTCGTTTTGCTGTCTTCTGTTGCCAGGCCAGACTGATCAGTGAGTGACTGGATGGCAGCTTTCGATCCGCTTACCGATTTTACGCAAGACCAGAATTTCCTTGGGTTTTCAGCAAGATCTTGATGTTTTATCTCCATGTCCTAATTTCATACTTCATAGTTGATTTGCTGTTTCATTGTATTTAATTCCGGAATGACATTTGATCCACCTGAATTCTATAAGTGATCAGTTTTCTCTGCTTGATAATAGGAAATCCTCCAGGTCCAGAATATATGCTCTAACACTTTGGTTCCACTTTTTGGAACCGATTGATTTCAGATTGCTTTATGAGTTGATAAGTATTACTTCTTTGTGGATTGCGAAGGCTACTGCCTCCTTAAGAGTGAATGTTTCAGCTAGGATAGTGGAAGCACCGCCTGATAGCTTTTGTGGACAGAAGAAAGGACATCCAGTGTGATTTTCCTTATTTATTTCTGATCCATCTGTATTTGAGTGTAACGTTCCCACCCACCCTCCATGGACCGTCGACCTTACCATTGGTGGGGAGACTTGCGTGTCTCAGCGATACAGTACAGATAGCCGTACTGCAGGTGTAACCACAGTGGAGGGCTATCTGTCAGGGCCAGACAAACGTGTGGTACCCGAAGAGGGGCAACAGCCTTTTCAATAGTTGTAGAGGCAACAGTCTGGATGACTGCTGGCCTTACTGTGACGGCACAGCGAACGGCTGAAAGCAAAGGGAAACAACAGCTGCAATTTTTCCTGAGGATAGCTCTGAGAGATGAAGTAGTGAAGGTAGCAGAGGATTAAATAGGTAAAAAGACAAGGCGTAGTAGAAATCCTTGGATAACACAAAAAATATTGAATTTAATTGATGAAAGGAGAAAATATAAAAATGCAGTGAATGAAGCAGGCGAAAGGGAACAAAAATGTCTAAAAAATGAGAGTGACAGGAGCGGCAAGATGGCTAAGAAGGAACAGCAACAAGGCAAATGTGAGGTTTTAGAAGCATATATCACTCTGGGAAAGGTAGATATCGCTTACAGGAAAGTTAATGGGGCCTTTAGAGAAAAGAGAAGCTGTGGTGTCACCGCCAGACACCACATTTGCTAGGTGGTAGCTTTAAATCGGCCGCGGTCCATTAGTACATGTCGGACCCGCGTGTCGCCACTGTCAGTAATTGCAGACCGAGGGCCACCACACGGCAGGTCTAGAGAGACGGACTAGGACTCGTCCCAGTTGTACGGACGACTTAGCTAGCGATGCACACTGACGAAGTCTCGCTCATTTGCAGAGCAGATAGTTAGAATAGCCTTCAGCTAAGTCAATGGCTACGACCTAGCAAGGCGCCATTAGCATTACATTACATGTATCTAAAGAGTCTCACTTGTATTGTCAAGAGCGATGTACCACAATGATGGATTAAAGTTAAGTATTACAGCAGCTACGTACTTTTCTTTATAGCATTCATTACGTATCCTGTCTCAGACCTAACGCCAGCCGGCGTGTGTAAACGCGTGCCTTTCGGTTACCCGTCACTGTGGACTGGCTGTCTTGTCAGTCCACTACAGAAGCTGTTGCTTGAATATCAAGAGTTCTAAGTAAAGAAGGGAAAACTGAAAGATGGAAGGAGTATATAGAGCATCTATACAAGGGAGATGAACTAAAAGTGATATTATAGAAATGAGCGAGGACGTAGATGAAGATGAGGTGAGGGATACGACATTGCGAGAAGAATTTGACAGAGCACTGAAAGACCTAACTCGAAAAAAGGACCAGGGTGTAGACGACATTTTGTTGGAACTGCTGACTGTCTTGGGAAAGACAGCAACGACAAAACTCTTCCATCTGGTGTGCAAGATGTATGAGGCAGGCGGAATACCCTATGACTTCAAGAAAAATATAATAATTCGAGTTCCAAAGAAATAGGCTGCTGACAGGATGAGTCTTGGAGATCCACAGAAGCTTGCAGACTGCTAGAGGTGCTGGGTGCAGGGTTGAAAATGCAGACGTATTACGGGAGATGTTTATAGACATATGCGGATGAACCCACCACAATTGTGACCGAGGAAACTTAAGACTATCAAAAGAAACAGATGTCATAATGACCTCAATTAATTACAATAAAAGCCATCATTAAACAAGTGGCAACCTGTGGAAACATAAGGAATCAGAGAGAAAATAATCATACAAGAAAATTACTTATAATCATGGAACGCTTAGTGATTGTCATAAGGTCAATGGAAGTATATAGCACTACAGGAGAAACGTCTCACATCTGCAGGCAAAGTTGAAAGCAAATTGTTCATTACTGTAAAAATGCAGTTTTTCAGAGTGAAGCTTGAAGCAATCGGATAACAAAAACAGGTGCTAATTTCCTTACACCTCGTCTCGCGGTTTCGGCATTATCTCACCATAATATTGCAGGTGGTGGTTGAAGTGTCTGCAGAACTGATCAGTGGCGGAGACATCAGCCCTCGCCAGTGGCTAAGTCCATATTAGCAAGAAATGTTTACAAGTCCCCAAAGGGTCAGCTCAGGTAGCTCTGCAGCAGCTCACGGTGTCGAGGTCTTGGGGCGCACGTTCCGTATCTTGATCTGCAGAGTGGCGCACATAAAACCGGCCCGAACCGGACTGCGAACGCGCGTGAGTAGCATCTTTGCCGCCTTCCAACAGCAGTAGCGTGTGAGTAGTTCGTACGGAAAATAGTCGTTATAAACCGTGTACTTCATTGTCATGCCTTACTTCATTGAAGAACGTTTGTTCATTGTTGAGGAATATCGAAAAGGAACTAAAAAATGTTGTAATTTAATCTCAAAGATACAAGAAGAAAATTTGTTCCACTGTCATACCAGAGGAATACTCTAAAAAACTTTTTTATCATTGAGAGACAAAGGACTAATTTCGAGATTCTTTTATTACTTCTAGTATTAACTAACCTTTTTTGTTCTGATGTGCTGGCGTAAAGACGTACTGTATAGTTTCATGTCCATGTGTGTGTTAAATGAAGGTGTTAAATGATGAAAAATGTGTTTTATAATTTCTGTCAAGATCAAGAATAAATCCCACACCAATGGAATACAAATTATTCTGTTAATTCGAGAAGGCGAATTTTAGATGGAGGCGACGATCTTTACGACGGCGCTGCTCAACAATAGAAGTACGTGATTGTGCTCACTACTTTCCTTTGGTGGCCGCTAAGATTAATTTCGATGTGTTTTTGCCTGCAATCTTCCTTTTCGTATAAAAATAGGAGTCCGATTGAAAAAGAAATATTCTTAAATTTAAATAATTGCAATTCTTTTACCCAGGCCACGGGGAATGATAGAGAGTAAATGCCTCTACCCTGATTGTACGTTCGCAATCTCCGAGTGTGTTACGACGTAATTATTTTACACAAAAAAAATTAAGATAGATCTTTCTCATCAGATCGCAACCACTCGTACGCGAATGTACGTACCCCTCTGAATGTGTCTAGTCAGTCGTGCGCATTGTCCAAAAGTTTTTCTGTTAATACTCCGTGGATTGCATCTTCGCAATTAATTTTTGTTTATGCCGCAAATCGCACTTCACGCGAGTTTTTTTTACGCAAGTTTCAGGCTCCATTTAATGTCAAAAAAATTCCGAAGTAAGGCTGACTAAGCAAACCGCTACAATAATTTCATATCTCTACAACTACAATAACAAAAAACAAAAACAAAAAAACAAAAACAATAACAGAGAGGGTACGTTACAATATGTGCGATCTGAATCCATTAAAGTTGTTTGTGACACTTCACGAAAAGTTTCCTGAAAGTAATATTCCTGCAAAATCAACGATTCAGGAACTAGTGAGAAAGTGGCGTTCGACAGGCAGTATTGTTAATTCAAAGAGAATTGCACTGACTGTACGTGCACCTGAAGTTGTGGCAAACGTGACGGCAGACACTCGAAGAACTCCCTACAAGTCAACACGACGATTATCACAGGAATGTGGAATATCTCACAGGTTCAAATGGCTCTGAGCACTATGGGAATTAACATCTGGGGTCATCAGTCCCCTAGAGTTAGAACTACTTAAACCTAACTAACCTAAGGACAACACACACACCCATGCCTGAGGCAGCATTCGAACTGTGACCGCAGCGGTCGCGCGGTTCCAGACTGAAGCGCCTAGAACCGCTCGGCTACAATGGCCGGCTCTCACAGGTCATGTCAATGCATCCTTCATGGCTTAAAAATCAAACCTTAACGTGTGAGTGGTGTTCAGCAAATAAAAGAAGCGGTCAAGGATAAGGGTACACATTACTGTAATGGGTTGCTGGAAAATGTCGCTGGGGGACATCTTGATCCGTTCCTCCTTTTTTCGACGGATGAAGCTTGGTTTCATCTGTCGGGTTACGTTAATTCACAAAACACAAGGCACTGGGCTACAGAGAATCCCCATGGTATACAGCATAAGCCGTTACACGATTTAAAAACTGTTGTATGGTGTGCTGTATCTGGTAACAGAATTATTCGCCCATTGTTCTTCAACGGAACTGTCAACACACATATTTACTTGCAACTCTACAATGAATTTTTGGCTTTGTTAACTCCAAACGAAAAATGTTGTGCATATTTCCAGCAAGATGGGGCAACTTCTCATACGTCGGATTTGTCCTTAGCTCGTATGGCTCAAATGGCTCTAAGCACTATGGGACAACATCTGACGTCATCAGTCCCCTAGAGTTAGAACTACTTAAACCTAAGGACAACACACACATCCATGCCTGAGGCAGGATTCGAATCTGCGACCATAGCACCAGCGCGGTTCTGGACTGAAGCGCCTAGAACCGCTCGGCCACAGTGGCTGATTTTACCATTAGTAATGGCTTGTGGTCACCCCGCTCTTCCGACTTGTCACCATGTGACTTTTACCTCTGAGGATTTCTACAGGCTAGAGTCTACTGCAAAAAATCCCAGAACACTTGACACATTAAAAAACAACATATGTGAAGAAATTTCGAACATTCCTCGAAGAGTACTGAAAAGTGTTATCCTTAACATGCTTCGACGTGCACAACTTTACTTGGATGTTGGCGGAGAACATTTTGAACGCAGACTTCTAAAATATGCTTATTAAACTAATAAAAGTAAATCTGTTACTTAAACTGTTAATTACATAGTTAGTAATGAAAATGTACAATAAATGTAAGAAAATGTTGATGTACGTTGATTTTCTTCATTCATATTCCTTTCAGCGCAGGGCCTGGTTTGATGTTCGCCACTCTGTAGTTCTCCAATCGAAAGTAAATTAACCCTTTCGCTGCTACAAATAGTTCTTTTCATTCTGTGCTGAGCGAATTTTGTTGTGACTGCACTGGTCGCCAAATGGTAATGCTTGTGCTGAGAGATGGCATTCCGGCTGATATGAAATACACTGGTGTTCAAAATCAAAGCAACAAGCGGAAATTTTGCAAAGTTGCGTTTATTTTGCTCGAAACAATATGAAAAGATCATAGTGAAGTAGAAACAATGTAAAGAACTCGGAATATAAGCAACTGCAACATTCATAAAGGTAGACAAAAATGTTCTTTCTTTTCTTCCGATTTGAGGGAATTGCACACACGTTCCGACAACTCATTAATGCGCTCAGTATGGGGTCACTGACCACCTCTGGCAGCAATACAGGCCTAACAACGATGGGGCAAGCTTTGAATAATGTCGTAAATCTCGTGTTGAGGCAATAATGCCCATTCTTCTTGCAGAGCTGCTCGCAAGTCTAGGAGAGTGGTTGGTGAATACTTACGTGATGCAACCCGTTTCCGTTTCCCTAGGGCATCCCAGATATCCTCTATGGGCTTCAAATCGGGAGAGTGAGCAGGCCACGCCATGCGTGCAATATCTGCCGTTTCCAAAAAAAAAAACATCAATCACCCATGCTCTATGAGTTCGGCGATCATCGTCCATCTGTACGTTGTCTGGGCCCACTGCATCCCACAACAACACAACTTGAGGTTTCAAGATCTCATCATGATACCTGACATCATTTAAAAGTTGCCGATTCACCTGTTCTATTACATGAAGAGATGGTCGAGTGGTCAACATAATCCCTGCCCACACCGTTAGGGATCTTCCTCGATGTCGGTCTCATTCTGCAATGTTTGGGTCCGAAAATTGTGTTCCACGTTCCCCCCAGATGCGAATCCGCCGAGAATCACTTTCCAGACCACATCGGTACTCATCTGTGAGAAGAACATTGGCCCAATGTTCGACCATTCAGGTGACATGTTGACGACTCCACTCTAGACGTTCCCTTCTGTGAAGACGCGTCAGAGCTAAACATACAGCAGGTTTCCGACAATAAAGGCCACTCTGCTGATTCCTTCCGTACCCCGTTTTCCTGTATACTACACGTCCAGTGGATGCTGCGAGGTCAGATGCCAGTTGCAGTGCAGTGCTAAGGCGGTACCATCGTGCCCTTACAGCCAAATAACGGTCCTCTGTTTATGCTGTGAGACATGCTTGGTCCTACCCTCGTCTTCGGAATACAGTTTCGGTCTCTACAAACTGTCGCCACAGAAAGATTCACATTAAGCCGTCGGGCCACAAGAGTTTACGACTGCCCTGCTTCCATTCTTCCTATGGCCCTCCACCGCAGAGAGTCTGGTATTCTCTGTGCCATACTGCACCGTCTGTGACCTTATACACAGCGATTGTGGGTGTGGGTCTACCTGGCAGACACTACCCCGTTTCATAAGTGCCATGACGTCATGGTTGGCGTGAAAAAAACGGATTTTTGCGCATCGTACAGTCTGATATCTTCACTTGACAAAGCAATGAATTTTCGCAGTGGCATTTCAGAACGAAGGGCAAATGGCACATAGATTAAGACATAAACCAGCAACGACGAAACAAATGAAATACAATAATTCCGGAGTATATAAGATTAAATGTGCTGAATGTGACAGTTATTATATAGGACAAACAGGGCGGAATTTTGAAATTCGATACAGAGAACATTGCAGTCATAGCAATCGAACAGCATTTGGAACACATGTAAAAGAGAGTAGACTTGAAGTGAGTAATATAAATGAACAAATGGAGGTGCTACATAAAGCTCCAAAAAGTCTCTATCCCAACGTGCTCGAAGAGATTGAAATATACGCACATCAAAGAAAAACCCCAGGCCTACTACTTAATGAACAAAGTGATTTTATGCACAGGAATTATTATGAGATTTTTAAAGACCTGTTTTAGGCTTACTCTTGAATGCAACAGCACGCCCCAGTAGGAAACAGCTACAGCGGAACGGCCCTCAGCGTACTGGCGGCGAGGTGAATTGGGCGCGGCACAAGACGACTCGGCGTGGCGTTGTATACCTTCTGACGTAGGGAAAGCCACTCCACCACCAATCAAAAACAAAGAAGAGCAAACGCACATTTTCGGAAGAATATCTACATCTTAATTATATTTTATGTTTCTTTATAAAGAAATTTTAAATTAATGTAAAAATCTTTCGTTTCATGGTCCACTCAAAAAGATTATTCATATGTTATTACCTTAAAATTGTTTTATTAAAAAGAATATTCGCAGTTAATATATACGGCGAAATAATAACAGATGCACAATTGTTTTAGGTAGAGGGCACTTTTTACTGTTACCAATCAGGTTACTCTTAAATACTGCGATATAATGTTTTAACAGATTGAAATTTACTTTACATATGACAGTGAACTGCGTGTTCTGTACGGACAAGTTACTCTGTAACTACAACACATGGTATGTTGGCATTTAATACGTTCCAAAATTTCTTTTTGTAAACTAAGATATTTTTATCACTAACTGTATCTCTCTTATTAATTACATTTTTAACATTGTCTAACAGATCTGAAGATGGGCAGCTAGCCCGAAACCGGTAATTGAAAATAAAAGAATAGCGATCGAAGACTGAAACGCCATATTTTATTTCATGAACGATCGCGGAATTCCCAGTGAGACAACCATGTCCAGTTATGAATTTTCTTTCGTTATCCATAATACTTACTGTGCTGCATCAAATGGAGTTAAACATTGGACGAAATGTAAAGAGTTCGCAGAGGTAAAACCACATTGTGTGAATATTGCGTATGGTTATTTTAGCTCATACATTACAGTGAATGAAGTATAGATAAGATACAGAAATTTTACTTAAAACTGAGAGCCAAAGGATATCTCATTTCGTACTCGAGCTATTGGGTTTTATATCCGAAGGACGGTGGCACGCGACACATCCATTCACGTTCTTGAGCATTGTAAATCATGCGGTCATAACAATGGAGGGAAGGAAGATTGGGTTTAACGTCCCATCGACATCGAGGTCATTAGAGACGGAGCACAAGCTCGGATTGTCTCAAGGATGGGGAAGGAAATCGGCCGCGCCCTTTCAAAGGGACCATTCCAGCATCTGCCTGGAGCGATTTCGGGAAATCACTGTGCTCGTAGTATACAATTTCTGATATACTGCATAACATCCTGTTGTTGTTGTTGTTGTTGTTGTTGTTGTGGTCTTCAGTCCTGAGACTGGTTTGATGCAGCTCTCCATGCTACTCTATCCTGTGCAAGCTTCTTCATCTCCCAGTACCTACTGCAACCTACATCCTTCTGAATCTGCTTAGCGTATTCATCTCTTGGTCTCCCTCTACGATTTTTACCATCCACACTGCCCTCCAATACTAAACTGGTGATCCCTTGATGCCTCAAAACATGTCCTACCAACCGATCCCTTCTTCTAGTCAAGTTGTGCCACAAACTTCTCTTCTCCCCAATCCTATTCAATACCTCCTCATTAGTTACGTGATCTACCCACTTTATCTTCAGCATTCTTCTGTAGCACCACATTTCGAAAGCTTCTATTCTCTTCTTGTCCAAACTAGTTATCGTCCATGTTTCACTTCCATACATGGCTACACTCCATACAAATACTTTCAGAAATGACTTCCTGACACTTAAATCTATACTCGATGTTAACAAATTCCTCTTCTTGAGAAACGCTTTCCTTGCCATTGCCAGTCTGCATTTTATATCCTCTCTACTTCGACCATCATCAGTTATTTTACTCCCTAAATAGCAAAACTCCTTTACTACTTTAAGTGTCTCATTTCCTAATCTAATTCCCTCAGCATCACCCGACTTAATTTGACTACATTCCATTATCCTCGTTTTGCTTTTGTTGATGTTCATCTTATATCCTCCTATCAAGACACTGTCCATTCCGTTCAACTGCTCTTCCAAGTCCTTTGCTGTCTCTGACAGAATTACAATGTCATCGGCGAACCTCAAAGTTTTTACTTCTTCTCCATGAATTTTAATACCTACTCCGAATTTTTCTTTTGTTTCCTTTACTGCTTGCTCAATGTACAGATTGAATAACATCGGGGAGAGGCTACAACCCTGTCTTACTCCTTTCCCAACCACTGCTTCCCTTTCATGCCCCTCGACTCTTATAACTGCCATCTGGTTTCTGTACAAACTGTAAATAGCCTTTCGCTCCCTGTATTTTACCCCTGCCACCTTCAGAATTTGAAAGAGAGTATTCCAGTTAACATTGTCAAAAGCTTTCTCGAAGTCTACAAATGCTAGAAACGTAGGTTTGCCTTTTCTTAATCTTTCTTCTAAGATAAGTCGTAAGGTCAGTATTGCCTCACGTGTTCCAACATTTCTACGGAATCCAAACTGATCTTCCCCGAGGTCGGCTTCTACCAGTTTTTCCATTCGTCTGTAAATAATTCGCGTTAGCATTTTGCAGCTGTGACTTATTAAACTGATAGTTCGGTAATTTTCACATCTGTCAACACCTGCTTTCTTTGGGATTGGAATTATTATATTCTTCTTGAAGTCTGAGGGTATTTCTCCTGTCTCATACATCGTGCTCACCAGATGGTAGAGTTTTGTCATGACTGGCTCTCCCGAGGCCATCAGTAGTTCTAATGGAATGTTGTCTACTCCCGGGGCCTTGTTTCGACTCAGGTCTTTCAGTGCTCTGTCAAACTCTTCACGCAGTATCTTATCTCCCAATTCGTCTTCATCTACATCCTCTTCCATTTCCATAATATTGTCCTCAAGTACATCGCCCTTGTATAAACCCTCTATATACTCCTTCCACCTTTCTGCCTTCCCTTCTTTGCTTAGAACTGGGTTGCTATCTGAGCTCTTGATATTCATACAAGTGGTTCTCTTCTCTCCAAAGGTCTCTTTAATTTTCCTGTAGGCAGTATCTATCTTACCCCTAGTGAGACAAGCCTCTACATCCTTACATTTGTCCTCTAGCCATCCCTGCTTAGCCATTTTGCACTTCCTGTCGATATCATTTTTGAGACGTTTGTATTCCTTTTTGCCTGCTTCATTTACTGCATTTTTATATTTTCTCCTTTCATCGATTAAATTCAATATTTCTTCTGTTACCCAAGGATTTCTATTAGCCCTCGTCTTTTTACCTACTTGATCCTCTGCTGCCTTCATTACTTCATCCCTCAGAGCTACCCATTCTTCTTCTACTGTGTTTCTTTCCCCCATTCCTGTCAATTGTTCCCTTATGCTCTTCCTGAAACTCTCTACAACCTCTGGTTCTTTCAGTTCATCCAGGTCCCATCTCCTTAAATTCCCACCTTTTTGCAGTTTCTTCAGTTTCAATCTGCAGTTCATAACCAATAGATTGTGGTCAGAATCCACATCTGCCCCAGGAAATGTCTTACAATTTAAAACCTGGTTCCTAAATCTCTGTCTTACCATTATATAATCTATCTGATACCTTTTAGTATCTCCAGGATTCTTCCAGGTATACAACCTTCTTTTATGATTCTTGAACCAAGTGTTGGCTATGATTAAGTTATGCTCTGTGCAAAATTCTACAAGGCGGCTTCCTCTTTCATTCCTTCCCCCCAATCCATATTCACCTACTATGTTTCCTTCTCTCCCTTTTCCTACTGACGAATTCCAGTCACCCATGACTATTAAATTTTCGTCTCCCTTCACTACCTGAATAATTGCTTTTATCTCGTCATACATTTCATCTATTTCTTCATCATCTGCAGAGGTAGTTGGCATATAAACTTGTACTACTGTAGTAGGCATGGGCTTTGTGTCTATCTTGGCCACAATAATGCGTTCACTATGCTGTTTGTAGTAGCTAACCCGCACTCCTATTTTTTTATTCATTATTAAACCTACTCCTGCATTACCCCTATTTGATTTTGTATTTATAACCCTGTAATCACCTGACCAAAAGTCTTGTTCCTCCTGCCACCGAACTTCACTAATTCCCACTATATCTAACTTTAACCTATCCATTTCCCTTTTTAAATTTTCTAACCTACCTGCCCGATTAAGGGATCTGACATTCCACGCTCCGATCCGTAGAACGCCAGTTTTCTTTCTCCTGATAACGACCTCATCCTGAGTAGTCCCCGCCCGGAGATTCGAATGGGGGACTATTTTACCTCCGGAATATTTACCCAAGAGGACGCCATCATCATTTAATCATACAGTAGAGCTGCAAGTCCTCGGGAAAAATTACGGCCGTAGTTTCCCCTTGCTTTCAGCCGTTCGCAGTATCAGCACAGCAAGGCCGTTTTGGTTAATGTTACAAGGCCAGATCAGTCAATCATCCAGACTGTTGCCCCTGCAACTACTGAAAAGGCTGCTGCCCCTCTTCAGGAACAATATGTTGGTCTGGCCTCTCAACAGATACCCCTCCGTTGTGGTTGCACCTACGGTACGGCCATCTGTATCGCTGAGGCACGCAAGCCTCCCCACCAACGGCAAGGTCCATGGTTCATGGGGGGCATAACATCCTATCTACTTTAATTCCACTGAAATTTCTCAGCTACACGATCAGTTGTCCTTAACCTCCTGTGACTCGCTGATATACGGTCATGCACTTGTCTTACACTTCATAAGTCACACGTACATCATCTGTACTGTGTCTCCCTGCGCACCAGGCCCTCGTACATCATAAACTGCAGCTATGCCCTAAATACTTGGCAGTCAACATCAGCATCCTGTGCTTCTTGTCACCTAGCAGTGCTCCTTCCCAGCACTTGCACGAGCCCAATCTTCCTACTCAAGCTATCATTATTGTGTTTATTTTCTGGTTTGTCTATGACTTTGTAGCCAAATTCCCTCAGTTTCGTAGACCAATGCGCTAAACTACTTGTTGGATCTTTCTCAGCACGCATTTCAATGCTGAATGGTGTGTCACAAATTTAAACTTTATCCCATACAAGTAACAACTCAAATTTGTAACAGCTAACATTTCCTTCTCTGTTGCTGAATAGTTTCTGTTCTGCTTTATTCAACTGTCTCTGTGCATACGCCGACAGGTGTTCCTTGCCGTCTGGAGTATGCATCCAATCACCTAACTGGCAGTGTCATACGACAGAATAAATTCCCTCTAGTTGTTAGGAATATCAATAGTGGACTCACTGTCAATGCTTCCTTTAACTTTCCAAATACTGTCTATAGTGAGTCAATGACACACCTTTTTCCAACAAATGCAACATTGGCGAACCCTTAACGAATTTCGTATAATAATTACAGAATCCTGCAAATGATGTAACATGCTTTTTTATTTGTATTGGTAAGAAATCACACACTGTAGAAGTCAAATGTGGATCAGTTTTCACACCTTCCTGACTAATTACTTCTGTTACTGCAAAGCGGCACTTCTCACTACTGAGCGTTAACAGTGCTGAATGTAGCCTCTTAAAACTTCCACCACTGATTGCACATGCCCTTCCAGGTCCTTAGAAATTATGATTATGTCACGAAGATAGACTATACACTGTCTCGGTTTTAATACACTGAGTACTCCATGCAATAGCCATGGTGCATTCTTAATACCAAATGGCACCTGACAACGGGCAATAAACACGGTCTTCAGCTGGTCTTCTCGAACCATTTTCAACTGGTGATAACCACTCTTCAAATTCACTGTGTAGAAATATTCACAGTGACCTAAGTTGTCTCCATTACATTTGGTACAGGATACGAGTATCTGTCTGCAATAGTTCTTGCAGTTAGATGACTGTAGTCACAACAAAATCTATGCTGCTTCGTTCCATATGATGTTTGCTTTGGGACAATTACATCAGCAGGTCCCAATGGACTATCGCTTACTTCGATAATGCACTAAGCCACGGTTGAGCTATATATTTTTCCATTATACACTGTAGGTCCCTAGAGATCCTTTGTGGCTTCTTATGTACAAACATGTAATTATCCGTTGGTATCCTTTGCTGAGTTATCGGTGCTGCAGGTAATGATTTAACAAGATTGAACGTATCAGTGAATCATTTTAACAAAGCTTCCATAGCTGATTTGTCTCTTCCCATAAAATTCTTTATTGTATTGTGTGATGCATTGATGGTCTGCTAGTGGCAAAGGTCCACAGTCGATCTATCCAGTTAATTCTCCTCCAGAAGGTCCAAGTTAGCAATAAATAAACCCTTTGGCAGACTCATCTCATCATAGCCAAAGTTGTCTGCACTTACTGGAACTGTACAATCCACATCTACTTCCTTCACATGCTCCACACTTTAGTGCATGAAACAATGTAATGTATCCATCTCGTCATTGCGTTTCAGTGGTTCTACATCACACAACATGTCACTTGGAAGCATGATACCCACACTTATCCAGACTCTCTTTTTGTCCCTCTCAGTACCTTATCATGTGGACTGAGGTTTAATGCACGTTGTCTGCAGTTTATCTGGTATCACCTTCATGATTGGTGAAACATGCTATGATGTAATACTTGCACTGGTCGTTCCCAGCTGGAATAATGTCCCACTGATTTCGATCGTATGAGTATTCTGTGAAAGATTAATTTCTGTGTGATTCTTATTCAGGAAATCTAGTCTCAGGATCATGCAGTACCCTTCACTAGCACGGGCAGTACTTCCACGCATTCCCGTAAATTCCTTGCTCCATCGCTGAAACTGAGCAATGTTGAGCCCAGTGACACCAAATCATTGTCTCCTAATCCACGTAACTTGTGTCATGCAGACTCTTCCCACCTTAGGGACAGACTAAATGCTGATACATGACCTCTAGTGTCCTCCAAAAACCTACGTTCTGTTCTATTCACTATGCCCACCAAGCAGTAGTCTGTCTCTGCACAATTTTGTAGGACTGTGTTTCATCAGGAATACCGTCCAACTGCTGTTAAACGAAGGCTTATTGCGATGCTGCCTACTTTGCCTCTTATTATTGCAGTCTTACACCTGATGCTCCACACCCCACATTCATAACACTTAGGTTCATATCCTAATGTGGCCTACACATCCGTACCTACATCATTTCCCTTCTGAGGATAAAATTATGTGCTTATCTTGTCCATGCGTCACAATGTCGAGCTCTTACAGTTGTAAACCAACCATAATAGTGGGGATAAATCTTTTGGGTTTTTCATTCATACTCTTCTTGACATGTCTGCTGGCAATCCCCTCCAAAATACATCTACAGTCCTGTTCTCTGCTTCTTGCAGAATAATTGTATCTGCTTCTATGTTCTGCATAGGCTCGTAGGTGTGAGCAATGATTTTACTAATTATGTCGACGAATGTCTTTGCCAACTCGCTTAGTTTCTGTGACGCCCCACTAAGCTATTCTCTAGAGAACCTTGCGCTGTTCTGCCTATGGTAACGTTGATAAAGCCCCTTATAAAGTGTCTCAGATGCATACGTTTTATTCAGTCCTTGACGATACATGGTACCAACGGTACCTTCGCCATGTCCAAGGATGTCTCATCTGACCAGTTATGATCAATAAACACTGAGACATCCTCAATTGACCTGCCAGAAAAAGGAGTCACTACAGTAGCTGCAATATGGTCCACAGAAGGGATAGGTGCACTAAACAAAGTTTTTGCTTCGACCACCTCCGCTTGTTTGTGCTCATTCGCAGCCTCTCTTTGTAATGCTTCATTTTACTCCTTTATCTCGTCAAACTGCCTCATGAAGAATTCACCCGATTCCTGTCTCTCGTTTATGGTGTTTCTGACATTTTTCTAACCGGTACCTGACACACAATAGAAATGTGGGTATTAACCACAACACAGAGACATGGATACAAGAACAAAATACACTAGTCCTTACGGTGGATCATAGCCCAATGTGATTCAGAGAGCTGTTGGGCTTTATGGCCTTTATTTTGGTATGTGCTACATACGCTGCCACTGCTTACATACATGGTGAGCCGTGGTAAAAACTGTTGTTTTGAAGAGCGCGCCGCAGCGCGTAGTGTGAAGCAGTCCGTTTCTGGCGGTGGCGCCGCTGTGGCAATCGCAGCTTTGGTGTCTCCCTCTGGTGGGAAAGGTTGCCTGTTCAAGTGCATTTAAGGGGCACTATGAGCTCGCCAGTCGGTCCCCCTCCTGGATGACAAACTTCGCCGTGATATCTACCCTTCCTTCCAACTATAACCTGGCCTTGTTCCCCCCCCCCCCCCCCGTCCCCAGGGCGCCCTTTTTTCCTCTTCCCTCCTTCTCCCAGAGCGGATTTTCCTTTTCCCCCTCCCCTGAGACCCTGCACCCCATACTTGCCTCTTTCCTTCCCACATCCCTCCCTACCTGGCCCTCTTCAGCGCGCCCCCCGCTCATCTCCCCCTCTCTTCCCCTCCCTCCCTTCTTCCAGTCTCTCTCATCTCCTAGCGCCTGGCAGATCCTCTGTTTTGATCATTGTCAGTGTGCCACATCAGTGTTGTGTTTAGTGCTGTTTCTCCTGTGCGTCAAGAGGTGTGATTTTAATTGTGTACTGCCTTGAGGTTCGCCGTCAGTGTTTGTTATGTGCTACACCATCCGTCGATACCTTTTATGGTCCAGTCATACTGTGCCTTGTGTTCTTTTAATTGTCACAATGTGTGGCTTTTTGTGTGTGCTACTTTTAAACAGTTTTAACAGTTTTTTTATCTCCATTTTACGGTCAACCCGTTTTTTGTCTATTACTTTCCATGATGTTTCCCCTTTTTTATATCTATGTTCACCATATTCTCTCCTTTATTCTTTTTAAATATCTTCTATTGTTTGTTCTATGTCTTTCGGCTGAAGAGCAGCGCATATGCTGCTGCCAGCCTGCCCCGATGGGGAATTGAAATACAATAAAGAAAAAAGAAAAAATAAATAAAACTCGCCAGTCGGTCAGTTGGTCAGTCTGGGGTCAGTCTGGAGTCAGTCTGTGGTGCAGTGAGAGAACTCAACGAGTGGTCGCCCAGTCGGGGTCTTAGTTCCTGCATCTGAGTCTGCGCGTTAGGCCGCCAGTCTGCTCGAGTTGCTCAGGCAACGGTTATTGGCGGGTGGATCGATCGGTTGGTCGGTCGCGCACTGAGACACAAGATGACTTGTCCACCTTGAGCGTCGGCGCATGTGAGGTCGCCACGTGAGTCCAGTGGGCTGCGCCGTATAGCGAAGGCTAGTGGCTTCACGGCCGACACGAGAGCAACAGGAACCAACCCACGACATCGGTCTGGCCGGTTCGAGCTGCGACGCCGTGAGACGGGAGACCGGCACGCCTTCCTGCGTTCGTTGAAGCAGCTAGCAGCGGACGGTTCGGGAGAGCGTTTTGGGAGTGCTGCGCCAGGTCTTCTCGAGAAATCGCAAATTTATTACAAGTTAAGTGATTGGTGATATGTTGTGTGATTTACTCTTGTTAAATTCTCCTTGTTTTCTTGGTTAATCTCTCGTCCCCAGCTTCTTCGTCGGTCTTTTGTCCACATTTGTTGGGCAGTTAGTGTCTGTCTGTCGTTCGGAGCTGCCTCTGTCATGTTTGTCGTATTTGGTGTGCTAACGAATTTATTGCTTGGAGTGTAACGGCTTAATTCCTGAAATATGTTTTGATCTTGCCTATCATCTTCAGAGGCGGTACCTGTGTACTGTAGAGCATTTTAAATTGTTTTGGCCAAACGTGTGGAATTTTATATAAGTTTGCATTTCATTTAAATAAATGATCATTTTAGTATATAAAGTCACCACCCTTTCACCGTAAGACTTCCTTAGAAGTTAAAATCAAGTTTCACCTTCGGTGGCAAGTTAATATTTTAATTTTAGTGTTTTGTACCATTTCCATCCCTCCTTCGGGGAGCATAGTTTATGTGCTTGTGTGAATTGTTAAAACTTTTAGTTTAAAGTAATCTGGTGTGTTGCAAATTTGCACCAGTGTAGGTAGTCTTTCAGAGGTGGCTGTGAGCGGTCGTGACTACGGCCGTGTCAAAAGGGAGCGGCAAGGTTCTCAGCCCGAAAGTTCATACACTCAAAAATTTGTTCTTTCTGCCTCTGAATAAATTGCAACTTGATATTTAGAGGGTGCTCTCTGATTATAATTTTAAATCTGTTTCTTTTAAAAAATGCTTTATTCACCATTAAAGTGAATAAATTACCATTTGTTTATGATTTCATGAGTTACTCCCTGGTAACTACTTCCACTCTCACATAGTGTGATTAAATGTGTTAATGTTCTTGATGAATCGCTAGTAAATAAAATAAATTCTCAGGAAAATTCTTTGAAAATAAATTAACGGTTCAGTAAGTAATGCCAAGTCAAATTACAGTACTGGAAACTTACCGATCATGAACAACATTCTCTATAATGGCTCCTAAATTGTGACAAATCCACAGGCTCCCGCAGAACTACAAGCGTGCCTCGCCTCTTTACCATGGCCAGAAGCAAAAGTAAAACAAAACAGGTCAGAACAAAAAGCCATTCATCAAAGTCGCACCATGAGACTGCACTCTACGGACGATACAGCTACAGATGTCAGTGACTGATTTCGGCACGAGATGCAATGACCAGGTCAGTCGACTGCTGAAGAGGGTAGCGGTGATGGGTAGATCGAGGTTAGGATATCGATGTGCCACCACAGAGAGCGAGGGTGTGCCGCGCGGGATTAGCCGAGCGGTCTTAGGCACTGCAGTCGTGGACTGCGCGGCTGGTCCAGGCGGAGGTTCGAGTCACCTCGGGCATAGGTGTGTGTGTTTGTCCTTAGCATAATTTAGGTTAAGTAGTGTGTAAGCTTAGGGACTGATGACCTTAGCAGTTAAGTCCCATAAGATTTCACACACATTTGAACATTTGAAGAGCGAGGGTGAGCAGGCGTGAGGTGGATTTCTACCCAGGAACCAAAGAAACGTAAACCTTTATTATTCAGAGCACAATAGTAGTCGGAGCGTTGCTCCAGGCAGCCATCACTAATTTGTCTTTAGGTCGGAAAACGTGGCGAGGCAGGGAATGCTATCGTCAGTGCGTGACCAGCGTTGTCATGGCTGTTGACGCCAGAGGCGGTGCAAGCCACTGAGTTGGCAGATCGTTCCTCCATACGTCTGCTGCATTACTCTGTCATGCCCCCTCACTGGGACTTACAGTTTAATAGAAATTTGTAGACTGCTGTGTACGGCATACAGAAACAGGCTTCTCATCACAGCTGGACGTCGGAAGACTGAGCCCTTCTGAGAAGGAGGCTTTGATTTTGGGGATATTTATCAGAGTCTGCTGGACAGTATCTCTCCAACAGCAGCGCCCCCACTCTGGAAAAGGCGACAGGTCGTAGTAGCAGGGTGTCGGCACTGCTTGGCAATGACTTCACTCATTATGGTCGTTTTGTTTCATTAGCTTCTGAAGGAACCTAGCTGGTGCTGTAATTGAGCCGTGCGTGGTTCGTGTTCCCGCCATCATGTACTTTACACACCTTTTTGTTTAACGTACTTCCACCTCATTACGTTAATTTAAATTACTACTGTCACTGAGTTGCTGCTTTGCCACACCGTGACCGGCGCTAGCAGTGCGTATCGATACATCCCCTCTCGTAGTATCTTTGCTCGACTGCTATTACTTCCCTGTGCTCGCCTGTCATAGGAAGTTCGCGTCGCGAGTTCGGGCTGCCAGTTAGTTGGAACGCGTCGGGAGCGCAGTCCAGACATGCCAGTCGGGGAGTTGTAATGCGGCACTCGTCCAGTCGGGTTGGAGCAGCAGTGAGGTCTGCGTCGCCCGACCATTGCCGCCACGCATCACTTGAGCCGGGCCACGGTCTTGGTGGATCGTCGGTCGGTCGTCCTACCAGACGACGCGTTTTGGCTCGCCGATTGTTAATGAGTCGACTGTGCGGGTTTGTGTGTGTGTGTGTGTGTGTGTGTGTGTGTGTGTGTGTGTGTGTGTGTGTGCGCGTGTGCGTGTGCATCGACTCCCGATTTGTCTTCGTGTGTGTTTAGTTACTGTTGGGTATCGTCCTGGACTTCGTGCAAGTGTTTGCTAGGTTGTATGTGTAGTTGGCGTTAGTTCCACTTACGACTATTTTAGATGTTGTCGGCTTTCTGCGCGAGTCAGTCGGAACGTGCGAGGAGGAGAGAGTTCACAGCGGCAGTTCGGGTCGTGAGTTGGGCCCCGGCAGTCAGCTGCAAGTTTTACTGTGAGCAACACCGAGTGTTTCTACTGCTGAAATTTAGCCGCCATGCGGTGCAGATAACTATTTTGGTTGACTACAATTCGAGTGCACCAGTCGAATTTTCTGCCTTGTGGCTGTTAGTGTTCTGGTTACCTATCCTGGGCACTCACATAAATTTAGGCAGTGTTCTTTTGGGTGAAGTTAACTATATTACCGTGTTTCAAATTCAAGTGTACCAGCGGAATTTTCTGCCTAGTGGCCGTTAGTGTTCCGGTTACCTGCCCTGGCCACTAACGTAATTTCAGGCAGCGTCCGTTCCTCACCTGTTGTCGCTGTCCAACATGGTGTGTAATTTTGACAGCTAATGCGTACTCTGTTGTGGATTATCACGTTGTCTCCTTTGAGTTCTCATGTACTGATTGATGGGAAGCAAGTTGTTGTGTCGGTCGGTCCGTGGCTGTCCCCCTGGTTGGCTTCCGACGGATCGAGTGTAGGTGGGCGCACCACCTGTCTCACCTAAGTGAAAGAGGGCAGCCCGCTTTCCCTGGAGGCTTCTGAGTGCTGTTGTCCTTATTGTCTTTCCCATCGGTATTTAATTGTCTGTTTTCAGCTACTTAAAATTTAAGGGTTACGGTTATTTTTTATTTTTCCTTAAAAATTTTGCAAAATTAATTGTGGGCTTTCAGTCTTGTAACCTCATTCCTAAAATTGCGACCTTCTGTCTTTAAAAGATTATGTAGCATATTTTAAAATTTTGAAACTTAATTGTGGCCTCCAGCCACTGGTATTGTACCTTGCATATGTTTGTTGTGTCTGCTTTGCCTTGAGGCTTTCCACTCAGCTGTGATATGTTTGTTTCTTATTATTTTATTTGTTTTTGTAAATTGCATTTTTATCTGGTTGATTTTTGGGATTTCATGTTTTTAAGCATTGTGGCCTTCTCCCTTTAAAAGTCTATGGTAATATACCGGGTGATCAAAAAGTCAGTATAAATTTGAAAACTGAATAAATCGCGGAATAATGTAGATAGAGAGGTACAAATTAACACACATGCTTGGAATGACATGGGGTTTTATTAGAACCACAAAATACAAACGTTCAAAAAATGTCAGACAGATGGCGCTTCATCTGATCAGAATAGCAATAATTAGCATAACAAAGTAAGGCAAAGCAGAGATGATCATCTTTACAGGAAATGATCAATATGTCCATCATTCCTCAACAATAGCTGTAGTCGAGGAATAATGTTGTGAACACCACTGTAAAGCATGTCCGGAGTTATGGTGAGGCATTGGCGTCGGACGTTGTCTTTCAGCATCCCTAGAGATGTCGGTCGATCACGATACACTTGCGACTTCACGTAACCCCAAAGCCAATAATCGCATGGACTGAAGTCTGGAGACCTGGGAGGCCAAGCATGACGAAAGTGGAGGCTGAGCACATGATCATCACCAAACGACGCGCGCAAGAGATCTTTCACGCGTCTAGCAATATGGGGTGTTTTTTTTTGTTCTAATAAAACCCCTGGTCATTACAAGCATGTGTGTCAATTTTTACGTCTCTATCTACATTATTCCGTGGTTTATTAAGTTTTCAAATTTATACTGACTTTTTGATCACCCAGCATTTTAAAATTTTGAAACTTAATTGTGGCCTTGAGCCATTTGTATTGCACTTTGCATATGTTTGCTCTATCTGCTTGCTTTGAGGATTTCCAACTACCTGTTACAGACGTTTTATAATTATTTTATTGCTATTTTAATGGGATTTTTATCTTGTTTTTAAGATTTATTGTTTGGAGGCCTTCAGCCGTGAAAGAGTTGCATTTGGTAAAGGTTCGGCTATGTGCCGCTTTGGTTGTAAATGTTATTAAATTGCAACTTTATTTGGACCGCAACTTTGTTTGGCCCTTTCCACAATCCTAATTACCTGTTCTGCCCAGCAGATTTAGCGGGCGTATCAGTAATACTGGCTAGCTTCACTCTTCTGAGGCGCTGGTTAGTATCTTCCGCTTTGTCGGCTCCCTGAATGAACGTTCTTGACCTCCAAAAAAGTCTTCTTACTTCATAGTGCATGGTCACCACAATGATGTCACATCTCTCCTTGCGACGTCGTTTTACTGCATTGGAGCTAGACAGATCGGTGACCTATACTAGGGCATTGCTCAATCCCTTTCTTTTCCATGGCTTCTTGCGTTACTAGAGAAGGCATCTTAACTTTTATCCGGCTATCCAAGTACCCCCCATGAACCATGGACCTTGCCGTTGGTGGGGAGGCTTGCGTGCCTCAGCGATACAGATGGCCGTACCGTAGGTGCAACCACAACGGAGGGGTATCTGTTGAGAGGCCAGACCAACATGTGGTTCCTGAAGAGGGGCAGCAGCCTTTTCAGTAGTTGCAAGGGCAACAGTCTGGATGATTGACTGATCTGGCCTTGTAACATTAACCAAAACGGCCTTGCTGTGCTGGTACTGCGAACGGCTGAAAGCAAGGGGAAACTACAGCCGTAATTTTTCCCGAGGACATGCAGCTCTACTGTATGATTAAATGATGATGGCGTCCTCTTGGGTAAAATATTCTGGAGGTAAAATAGTCCCCCATTCGGATCTCCGGGCGGGGACTACTCAAGAGGACGTCGTTATCAGGAGAAAGAAAACTGGCGTTCTACGGATCGGAGTGTGGAATGTCAGATCCCTTAATCGGGCAGGTAGGTTAGAAAATTTAAAAAGGGAGATGGATAGGTTAAAGTTAGATATAGTGGGAATTAGTGAAGTTCGGTGGCAGGAGGAACAAGACTTCTGGTCAGGTGATTACAGAGTTATAAATACAAAATCAAATAGGGGTAATGCAGGAGTAGGTTTAATAATGAATAAAAAAATAGGAGTGCGGGTTAGCTACTACAAACAGCATAGTGAACGCATTATTGTGGCCAAGATAGACACAAAGCCCATGCCTACTACAGTAGTACAAGTTTATATGCCAACTAGCTCTGCAGATGATGAAGAAATAGATGAAATGTATGACGAGATAAAAGAAATTATTCAGGTAGTGAAGGGAGACGAAAATTTAATAGTCATGGGTGACTGGAATTCGTCAGTAGGAAAAGGGAGAGAAGGAAACATAGTAGGTGAATATGGATTGGGGGGAAGGAATGAAAGAGGAAGCCGCCTTGTAGAATTTTGCACAGAGCATAACTTAATCATAGCCAACACTTGGTTCAAGAATCATGAAAGGAGGCTGTATACATGGAAGAAGCCTGGAGATACTGACAGGTTTCAGATAGATTATATAATGGTCAGACAGAGATTTAGGAACCAGGTTTTAAATTGTAAGACATTTCCTGGGGCAGATGTAGATTCTGACCACAATCTATTGGTTATGAACTGCAGATTGAAACTGAAGAAACTGCAAAAAGGTGGGAATTTAAGGAGATGGGACCTGAATAAACTGAAAGAACCAGAGGTTGAACAGAGTTTCAGGGAGAGCATTAGGGAACAATTGGTAGGAATGGGGGAAAGAAATACAGTAGAAGAAGAATGGGTAGCTCTGAGGGATGAAGTGGTGAAGGCAGCAGACGATCAAGTAGGTAAAAAGACGCGGGCTAATAGAAATCCTTGGGTAACAGAAGAAATATTGAATTTAATTGATGAAAGGAGAAAATATAAAAATGCAGTAAATGAAGCAGGCAAAAAGGAATACAAACGTCTCAAAAATGAAATCGACAGGAAGTGCAAATTGGCTAAGCAGGGATGGCTAGAGGACAAATGTAAGGATGTAGAGGCTTGTCTCACTAGGGGTAAGATAGATACTGCCTACAGGAAAATTAAAGAGACCTTTGGAGAGAAGAGAACCACTTGTATGAATATCAAGAGCTCAGATGGCAACCCAGTTCTAAGCAAAGAAGGGAAAGCAGAAAGGTGGAAGGAGTATATAGAGGGTTTATACAAGGGCGATGTACTTGAGGACAATATTATGGAAATGGAAGAGGATGTAGATGAAGATGAAATGGGAGATAAGATACTGCGTGAAGAGTTTGACAGAGCACTGAAAGACCTGAGTCAAAACAAGGCCCCGGGAGTAGACAACATTCCATTAGAACTACTGATGGCCTCGGGAGAGCCAGTCATGACAAAACTCTACCATCTGGTGAGCAAGATGTATGAGACAGGCGAAATACCCTCAGACTTTAAGAAGAATATAATAATTCCAATCCCAAAGAAAGCAGGTGTTGACAGATGTGAAAGTTACCGAACTATCAGTTTAATAAGTTACAGCTGCAAAATACTAACGCGAATTCTTTACAGACGAATGGAAAAACTGGTAGAAGCCGACCTCGGGGAAGATCAGTTTGGATTCCGTAGAAATGTTGGAACACGTGAGGCAATACTGACCTTACGACTTATCTTGGAAGAAAGATTAAGAAAAGGCAAACCTACATTTCTAGCATTTGTAGACTTAGAGAAAGCTTTTGACAATGTTGACTGGAATACTCTCTTTCAAATTCTGAAGGTGGCAGGGGTAAAATACAGGGAGCGAAAGGCTATTTACAATTTGTACAGAAACCAGTTGGCAGTTATAAGAGTCGAGGGGCATGAAAGGGAAGCAGTGGTTGGGAAAGGAGTGAGACAGGGTTGTAGCCTCTCCCCGATGTTATTCAATCTGTATATTGAGCAAGCAGTAAAGGAAACAAAAGAAAAATTCGGAGTAGGTATTAAAATTCATGGAGAAGAAGTAAAAACTTTGAGGTTCGCCGATGACATTGTAATTCTGTCAGAGACAGCAAAGGACTTGGAAGAGCAGTTGAACGGAATGGACAGTGTCTTGAAAGGAGGATATAAGATGAACATCAACAAAAGCAAAACGAGGATAATGGAATGTAGTCAAATTAAGTCGGGTGATGCTGAGGGAATTACATTAGGAAATGAGACACTTAAAGTAGTAAAGGAGTTTTGCTATTTAGGGAGTAAAATAACTGATGATGGTCGAAGTAGAGAGGATATAAAATGTAGACTGGCAATGGCAAGGAAAGCGTTTCTCATGAAGAGAAATTTGTTAACATCGAATATAGATTTAGGTGTCAGGAAGTCGTTTCTGAAAGTATTTGTATGGAGTGTAGCCATGTATGGAAGTGAGACATGGACGATAACTAGTTTGGACAAGAAGAGAATAGAAGCTTTCGAAATGTGGTGCTACAGAAGAATGCTGAAGATAAGGTGGGTAGATCACGTAACTAATGAGGAGGTATTGAATAGGATTGGGGAGAAGAGAAGTTTGTGGCACAACTTGACCAGAAGAAGGGATCGGTTGGTAGGACATGTTCTGAGGCATCGAGTGATCACAAATTTAGCATTGGAGGGCAGCGTGGAGGGTAAAAATCGTAGAGGGAGATCAAGAGATGAATACACTAAGCAGATTCAGAAGGATGTAGGTTGCAGTAGATACTGGGAGATGAAGAAGCTTGCACAGGATAGAGTAGCATGGAGAGCTGCATCAAACCAGTCTCAGGACTGAAGACCACAACAGCAAGAACAACAACATCCAAGTACATTATTTTACCCCACAACAAAGGTATTCAAAGATTTAAACCTCTCTTGGATACTAGCTATGTTTTTCAGCCTGTTAGCTTCCTTGATTTCTCCCGGCTGCTTGTATAGATTATTTTAACTGGATTGATAGCTAAATTTGTTGTGATCTCCCGAGGGAGATGGTCTGAGTCACGTGAGTCACATTTGATTGTTCAAACCGTCACAAAGTGGAAATAAGCAGTGCTCTAAGTGAGTTATATGGCAAATTGTCTTCTATATCCGTTAGGTTTCACAAGATAAGAGAGTCATAATTTAGAATGATTAAATTGAAATTTTCTGTAGTTTCCGTCAAATCTCTTCCATCTTTGCTATCTGTTTCAGAACCCCGTCCTGAGTGGTGACCATTGAAGCCAGCACATATAAGAAATGGCGCTTGGAACTGGGCAATAGTATGATCCAGTGCTAGGAGGCTTGGAAGTGATGACGATGGTAACTGCACCTTTAAGAGAGTAAATTAAAGCAGCCACTGCTTGGCAGTCTGTTGTTCTAAGAACGATGTTATATGTGGTTATGTAGATTTTCCCGGCGTATTAGTATATCAAATTCTTGACAGGTTTCCAGCCAGATCAAACTGTCATCTGAACACAATAATTCAGCGGTCCACCTGGGCGCCATCATGTGAGAAAAGCGACGCTGCTGCTGTCATCTTTTACTTCCCCTCTTTGGGGAAGTGTGAGGGGGGGAGTTTGTAGCCTTTCGGCTTTTACTTCCCTGTGAACGTGTGTGTGTGATTTTTCTATAGTTTTTTGGTGTCTGTGATATTTGATGATTGTTCTGTCTGTGTCTGGTACTTGCCTGAGGTAGGCGAGTTGATTGGTGTTATATAGGAAGGGACAGGATTAGGGATTGGGTGTTGGGATTTTCTCTTCGACTTAATCGTCGAAGATCGTCATAGGGCATTTGTGCTTATTGTGGGCCCTATCATACCGACCTAGGGAGTCTATGAGGGCGTTTCCTGATCTGGAAGAACCTTCGTTGAAAGCCCTTGCCAGATCTTGGAAACGCTCTCTCAGGAGTGGGATTTCAGCTGCAGCGTGCAGATCATCTATGGGGAATCCAAGGGGTAAATGCAATGCCCTCCTGAGGGCGCTGTTCTGCAGCCTCTGGAGTTTGTCCAGGTGCTGCTTCGCCGCGTATCCCCAGACACGGCATGCATATTCCATGACTGGCCGGATCAGGGCCAGGTACACGTTTACTGCTACTGGGCACGGAATGGAGCTGGTTGAGTTCAGGATTGGGTATAGGATGGACATTCTGGCACAGACCTTCCTGTGGACCTCGTCTATGTGGGGTTTCCACGTGAGACGAGAATCCAAGGCTACGCCAAGGTACTAGGCGGTTCTGTGCCAGGGGAGTAGGGTTCCATTTAGGTGAAGATGGAGGGGGGGGGGGGGGGACGTTGAGGAGGTTCGCGCCTTCCGAGCCTGCGGGTAATCAGCATTGCCTGTGTCTTTTCAGAGTTGATGGTGATGCGCCAGCGACGGTCCCAAGTTTCTGTGTCATCTAAAACCCTTTGTAGCCTACAGATGACCAGGTCCCTGTTCGCATTTCTCGTGTAGAAGGCTGTGTCGTCAGCGTACTGTGCAGTGTGCACCAGGGGGCCCATTGGAGTGTCCGCCGTGTACAGACTGTACAAAACGGGCCCCAGTACCGATCCCTGTGGCACCCCGGCACGAATACGCCTTTTGGTGGAGGTGGCAGTTTCTACTTTGACAGAGAAAGTCCCATTCGTGAGGTAGCTTTTGATGAGCTTAACTATGCTCCCAGGGAACCCTTCCGTGTACAACTTGTAGAGTAGCCCTCTATGCCATACTGAGTCAAAGGCTTTGGCTACATCTAGTAGCACTATCCCGCAGTAGCCTCTGTGGTTGAAGTCTTCTGTGGCTGCTTCAACCACTCTCATGACCTGTTGTGGGGCAGAGTGGTTCTGCCGGAACCCAAATTGGAAATCTGGCAGGAGCTGCTCTCTGGTAATACGTTCCTGTATGGGTTTTAGCAGGAGGCGCTCATAGATCTTGCTGAGAGTTGGCAAGAGACTAATCGGCCTGTAGTGCTGCTGGAATAGAAGGTCTTTCCCTGGTTTGTGAATCGCGACCACTCCCGCATGTTTCCAGCAAGCTGGGAACTCACGGGATCGAGTAATCTCGTTGAGGACGTTCGCGAGGTGTGTGATTGCTGTGGGTGAGAGATTTTTGACTAACTGATTAGTGACACTGTCGTGCCCTGGCTCCTTTTTTGTAGGGAGGGACCTAATTACTCTTGCCACGTCCCTGGGGGCAAAAAATATGGGTTCGTCCTCTGGGTCCTCCTCGGCATTGAGGAAGACAGTCAGTTGATGACTGACTACCTCTTCATGCTCTTCATCCTGGGGTTCTGCCGCTTGGAACTACTTCTCGAAGGAGTCGGCGAGGGCGTTGGCCTTCCCAGCATGGCTGTAAACCAGTCCCCGCTCGCCGTGCAGTGGCGGCAATCTAGCGCGTCGTTTGTAAACTGTTTGGTTGCTTGCCATAGTGTATGATCGTCTACTTTGTGAGCTGTGAGGCGGTTTTGCCATTGCTGGTTTCTGTGCTCATTGAGCGCCACCTTCAGTTCTCTCTGTAGACGATTGATCAGCCTCCTGGTGGCCTGATTTCTGGTGATCTTCCACTCTTTTGCCACTCTGTTCTTATGTCGAATTTGAGCTAGCAAGTGTTCCGGGAGCTATATTTGCGACGGTGGGCCATCCCTTTGTGGAGGGGTGGCTTCTTCCGCTGCCTGCAAGTTGGTGCCTGTTAGTTCTTGTAGCGCTTGTTCTATTGTTTCGGCAGTAGTTGGCGGAGCGCGAGCGATATCAGAGGCGACAGTTTCTTGATATCGCTCCCCGTCTGTACGTTTGTACGACGGTACCGTGGGAGTGCTACCCATTCTCCCACATCGACCTCCAGAATCACTGGGTTGTGGTCGGAGGACATTCTGTTGATTGTCCTTGCGGCCACAAACCCGGCGATCCTCCTAGTGAGAGCTATGTCTAACACGTTGGGCCTGCCTCCATTTTTTGGAAAATGTGTGGGCTCGACTGGACCCCATGTTTCGAAGTGGTGGGTGCACGCTAGTTGTTGCAGTTTGGCGCCTGCTCTGGAGGTTACTCTAGAACTCCAATCAGGGTGTTTGGCATTGAAGTCTCCCCCTATTATTAGTTTGCCTTCAGTTTGCCCTAGAGCAGCTATGTCTCCCTCATCTATCTGGTCATGTGGGGGTCGGTAGCCTGCAACAATTGTTAGAGGTCCGGTGGCAGTGGTTAGTTCCACCGCCACTGCTTCGCCAATGGTAGCTGGTAAGAATACCTGGTGGTGGGGGATCCCTCTTTTTACATATATGGCCACTCCTCCACCTTGGGTTGGTCTGTCTTTACGGTAGCTAACGTAGTTGGGAACTGTTGCTTTTATTCCCGGGTTTAGGTGGGTTTCCCCCATCATGCATATGTCGATGGAGAACTCCTTCATGAGTTCTCTGAACTCGACCTCTTGATTAACAATGCCATCTGCATTAAAGAGGCACATTGTCAGGCCTTGGATATTTGGTCGTCTATTCATGATGGGGTTTTGATACTACTGAGGAAGTCGCAGAGGGGAGCGACTGCTGGACTGTTGCCTGAAGGGCGACGAGGATCTGTGTGTTCTGCTTCTGGGCTTCCCTGAATTCCTTCATCATTTCCATGATGAGGTTCATGGTCTGCACCATCATGCCTAACAACTGATCCACGGGGGGGGGGGGGAGTGTGTGTGCGGTTCGCTAGAGCTTTCTCTGTCATGGTGGACCTGGTCATTGTTGCTGTGTGTTTCCCGGTGTTGTTCTTGTGCTAGTGTCTGGTGTTGTGGTGATTGGGCCACGCTTTCATGGTTCCTCAGAGGGGAAACCATTTCCACATAAGTCGCCCTCGGTGTGTCCGGCCTTGGTTTTACCCAGGCCTTGTCTGTGTGTGTTGTCATGTTTTGTTTTCTTGTGTCTCTGGATGGGTTCATGGTGTTTTGTTTGCGTGTGTGGGGGGCGGCCTTTGCGCCCTTTGCCTGCTGTGTGTCGTTTGTGGACCTCACAACTTTGGTAAACCACTGTCTGTTGTTTTTACGGCGCAGCGGTTCAGTGATGACAGGCACAGCCAAGACCATATTTACCTCCCTTTTGTTTTGGGGGATGTCCGGGAGTGTGGCCTGGTATAGTGGGCACTTACTGTTAATGTTGCCCATCTGCTGGACCGCCTTGACGACGTACCCCTGGGCAGTCAACTCTGTTTAGATTGCCTGGGAGGTCTCTTATCACTATGTTTTTGTTTCGTGTTTTTGTTGCGGGAAATGTGTAGTGGGGTATGTTTTTGTTATTTAAAAGTGTCTTGACTGTAGTGTAGGTTTCAAGTGTATGTAGCGTGATTTTTATTTTGTCTCCACCAGCAGGTTTTGCCTGGAAACTGGCTCCCCCGATTTCTGCTTTCAACAGCTCGAAGAGCTCTTCATAGCTTTGTGAAAACTCTGCGACAATCGGGGGGAGGCGGTGGGTGACTTGGTTCTGTGTTTGTGTTTCTGTTGTGTCGTTTTGTGTTGTCTCTGGCTCATCGGCAACCGCCTGAAATCTGTTCGGGATGGGTTCCACTCCCCAGGCCGGCGGAAGCCTCGGCTGGCGAAAGGTTTTCTTCGCCAGTACAAAACCGTCCGAATCCTGCCAGGTTACCCGGTTCCCTTCCAGTGCCGGTGTTTCCTGGTCTCGTCCCAGGGCGACGACAGGTGCTGTCGGGCGCGCAGGCTCCTCAGAGGGTGTGGAAGTGGTTGGGGTGGGGGTTGTGGAGTGCTTCTTCTTCTTGGAGTGCTTCTCCTTCCTGTCCTTCCTTGCACGCCGCTGTTTGGATGTGGTGGACTTGTGTGGAGGGGATTTAAGGTATTTGGAAAGGGTGGAAGACTGAGACTACGGGGTGGGTTTGGGGAGGATTTTTATCGGCAGACTGGTCATCTGCTTGCCATTCTTCGTGGATGCAATGTAGCCTGGAAGTGTACCCGTGGCGTTGGCAAGCAGGAGCGGACTTAGGACGAGGTTAGGAGGGGCGGTATCGCAAGTATGTTGTTGTTGTGGTCTTCAGTCCTGAGACTGGTTTGATGCAGCTCTCCATGCTGCTCTATCCTGTGCAAGCTTCTTCATCTCCCAGTACCTACTGCAACCTACATCCTTCTGAATCTGCTTAGTGTATTCATCTCTTGGTCTCCCCCTACGATTTTTACCCTCCACGCTGTCCTCCAATACTAAATTGGTGATCCCTTGATGCCTCAGAACATGTCCTACCAACCGATCCCTTCTTCTGGTCAAGTTGTGCCACAAACTTCTCTTTTCCCCAATCCTATTCAATACTTCCTCATTAGTTATGTGATCTACCCATCTAATCTTCAGCATTCTTCTGCAGCACCACATTTCGAAAGCTTCTATTCTCTTCTTGTCCAAACTATTTACCGTCCATGTTTCACTTCCATACATGGCTACACTCCATACAAATACTTTCAGAAATGACTTCCTGACACTTAAATCTATACTCGATGTTAACAAATTCCTCTTCTTGAGAAACGCTTTCCTTGCCATTGCCAGTCTACATTTTATATCCTCTCTACTTCGACCATCATCAGTTATTTTGCTCCCTAAATAGCAAAACTCCTTTACTACTTTAAGTGTCTCATTTCCTAATCTAATACCCTCAACATCACCCGACTTAATTCGACTACATTCCATTATCCTCGTTTTGCTTTTGTTGATGTTCATCTTATATCCTCCCTTCAAGACACTATCCATTCCGTTCAACTGCTCTTCCAAGTCCTTTGCTGTCTCTGACAGAATTACAATGTCATCGGCGAACCTCAACGTTTTTATTTCTTCTCCATGGATTTTAATACCTACTCCGAATTTTTCTTTTGTTTCCTTTACTGCTTACTCAATATACAGATTGAATAGCATCGGGGAGAGGCTACAACCCTGTCTCACTCCCTTCCCAACCACTGCTTCTCTTTCATGCCCCTCGACTCTTATAATTGCCATCTGGTTTCTATACAAATTGTAAATAGCCTTTCGCTCCCTGTATTTTACCCCTGCCACCTTTAGAATTTGAAAGAGAGTATTCCAGTCAACATTGTTAAAAGCTTTCTCTAAGTCTACAAATGCTAGAAACCTAGGTTTGCCTTTTCTTGATCTTTCTTCTAAGATAAGTCGTAAGGTCAGTATTGCCTCACGTGTTCCAACATTTCTACGGAACCCAAACTGATCTTCTCCGAGGTCGGCTTCTACTAGTTTTTCCATTCGTCTGTAAAGAATTCGTGTTAGTATTTTGCAGCTGTGACTTATTAAACTGATTGTTCGGTAATTTTCACATCTGTCGACACCTGCTTTCTTTGGGATTGGAATTATTATATTCTTCTTGAAGTCTGAGGGTATTTCGCCTGTTTCATACATCTTGCTCACCAGATGGTAGAGTTTTGTCAGGACTGGCTCTCCCAAGGCCGTCAGTAGTTCCAATGGAATGTTGTCTACTCCGGGGGCCTTGTTTCGACTCAGGTCTTTCAGTGCTCTGTCAAACTCTTCACGCAGTATCGTATCTCCCATTTCATCTTCGTCTACATCCTCTTCCATTTCCATAATATTGTCCTCAAGTGCATCTCCCTTGTATAGACCCTCTATATACTCCTTCCACCTTTCTGCTTTACCTTCTTTGCTTAGAACTGGGTTTCCATCTGAGCTCTTGATGTTCATGCAAGTGGTTCTCTTTTCTCCAAAGGTCTCTTTAACTTTCCTGTAAGCAGTATCTATCTTACCCCTAGTGAGATAAGCCTCCACATCCTTACATTTGTCCTCTAGCCATCCCTGCTTAGCCATTTTGCACTTCCTGTCGATTTCATTTTTGAGACGTTTGTATTCCTTTTTGCCTGCTTCATTTACTGCATTTTTATATTTTCTCCTTTCATCAATTAAATTCAATATTTCTTCTGTTACCCAAGGATTTCTACTAGCCCTCATCTTTTTACCTACTTGATACTCTGCTGCCTTCACTACTTCATCCCTCAAAGCTACCCATTCTTCTTCTACTGTGTTTCTTTCCCCCATTCCTGTCAATTGTTCCCTTATGCTCTCCCTGAAACTCTGTACAACCTCTGGTTCTTTCAGTTTATCCAGGTCCCATCTCCTTAAATTCCCACCTTTTTGCAGTTTCTTCAGTTTTAATCTACAGGTCATAACCAATAAATTGTGGTCAGAGTCCACATCTGCCCCTGGATGTATTTCGTTGTCGGTGTATTGTGTATTACTGCATTATTTGCTGTGTTTCTCGCCATGTCGTGAGCGGAAAGTGGAGTTGCTGCCAAGGGGGTGCCAGTTACAGCCATCATTGACACCGTTAGGTGGCCCGGCTGCATTGCTGGCCCTATTTTCCTGGTGGACGCGGTGGTCTGATCGGCGGCGGCGGAAACCTTCTCTGCGGTTCCGCGGCCGGTTCCCAGGTCCTGGCCCACATTGTCCCTAACCTTGGGGGGGGGGGGGGGGGGGCAGAGCCTGGCTCTGCGGCAGCTGGAGCGCTCGAAACGGCCGGAGACGCGGCCCGCGGCAACAACAAGACGCGCCTTTTGTCGACAGCGGAAGACCGCTTCGACCCCAAGGCATCACCTGCACAAGACATTCCGCAGCGGCGAAAAGACACGACAATGCCACTCTAAATACTTTCTGAGGTTGCTTTGCCCTCAGATAATACTGAGCGCCAAACTGTATTTTAATAAAAACGCAGTTGGTCGCTCCTGCGTCCTTGGTATGCGTAAGTTTTAAAGCGTTACGCACCCTCGAGACGTTACCTGCAAGCGGATCCCTATGGCTGGGTGTAGTATCGTAAGCGCTACCGCAGCTCCGCACGTGATCACTGCACAGTACGACTGGCACCGAGCGACTGATGATGGGAGAGAGCATGGTGCAACAGGGGAGGGGACTGATTCCACTCGTTTTTTTCCCTTTATTGTTATTTTAATACCTAAGCAATCAGGTAGGCTGTCAGCGGCATGCTACGCCGCTCTTCAGCCATAGTGTTGACAATAACAGAACACAGAATGGAGAATCAGAATGAACATAGTGACGTGCAAAATAGTGGTCACAGATACACAAAAAACACAGAGCCGTTCGCACTCGACGATAACGACACTGAAAACACGTTGACACGGCGCACAGATTACTGGTGAATCCGACGGCACTAGTGACCGTAGAAGCGTGACGGCGGACACTAAAAAACACAAAACGACATCACACACACGAGACACAGATGGCGATGATCTCCGGCGTGCGAAAGTCCACGAAGCGTGTGCGAGTCCGAGGACCTGCCAAGAGGGGAAGAAAGGTGGGGGGGTGGATAGGGTGGAGAGGGGAGAACAAAGATGCCAATAACTGAGGAGATGGGAGGAAGAGTAGAGGGACAAGGTAGGGGAAGCCCGTGGGAGGAGTGGGGTGAAAGGGAGGAGGGAGGGAGGGTGCCCAAAGGAACAGACACAGGAAGGAGGGGTAGATGGAGGGGAGGAGGACATCATCAGGAAGGGGGAGCTGGCGGAAGCCACCTTGGGAGAGGGTAAGGAGGGTGGAGACCGGGTGGGACGTGGGAATACAGGCGCGGCAGCGGGCGGGGGTGGGAGAGGATGGGTGAGACAAGCGGATGAGGAAGATCGAGTTTGCAGGAGGTGTACAGGATCCGTATCCTTTCAAGGTAAAGGAGTTGGGGGAAGGGGATGAGATCATACAGGATCCGCGTGGGGGAGGGGAGACGGATGCGATAGGCGAGGCAGAGAGCATGGCGTTCAAGGATTTGTAGGGATTTATAAAAGGTAGGGGGGGGGGCGGAGATCCAGGCTGGATGGGTGTAACAAAGGATAGGGCGGATGAGGGATTTATAGGTGTGGAGGATGGTGGAGGGCTCCAGACCCCACATACGGCCGGAAAGGAGCTTGAGGAGACGGAGTCGGGAGTGTGCCTTGGCTTGGATTGTCCGGAGATGGGGAGTCCAGGAGAGGCGACGGTCGAGGGTGACGCCAAGGTACTTAAGGGTGGGAGTGAGGGTGATAGGATGGCCATAGACGGTGAGATAGAAATCAAGGAGGCGGAAGGAAGGGGTGGTTTTGCCTACAATGATCGCCTGGGTTTTGGAGGGATTGACCTTGAGCAACCACTGGTTGCACCAAGTGGTGAACCGGTCAAGATGGGACTGGAGAAGGTGTTGGGTGGCAAGGGTAAGGAAGGCGGTGTCATCGGCAAACTGGAGAAGGTCGACGGGGGGTGACGGTGGCGGCATGTCCGCCGTATACAAAAGGTACAGAAGGGGGGAGAGGACGGAGCCTTGTGGATGCGGCAGGTGAGGATAGATTCCAGGACCTTGCTGAAGACCGAGGTAAGGCTGATGGGACGGTAGGAGGAGACGGTGGACGGCGGTTTGCCAGGTTTAAGGGACATCAGGATACAGGAGGTTTTCCACAGGCCGGGGTAGTAACCGGTGGACAGGACTACATTGTAGAGCCTGGCCAGGGTGGAGAGGAAAGAGACAGGAACTTCACGAAGGTGATGGTAGGTGACACGATCGTGACCAGGAGCGGTGTTGCGTTTTGTGCAGAGTATAGCAATGAGATCCTGTGTAGTGATAGGGGCATTGAGTTCCGTGTGTGCAATGTTGTCCAAGTACTGGAAACCAGGTGCGAGGGGAGGGACAGAGGTGTCAGTTCGATCGCGGACATCCGGGAAGAGGGAGTAATCGAACTGGGGATCATCGGGGATGGAAAACACATCGGAGAGGTCGGATGCAAAGTGATTGGCCTTACTAAGTGTGTCAGGGAAGGGGTGATCATCATGGAGAAGAGGATAGTAGAGGGAGGGTTTAGTTCCAGTAAGGCAATGGAAGGATGACCAGAACTTGGACGAGTTGATAGGTAGGGTAGCATTTAAACGGGGGCATATCTGTCGCCAGTCCCGGCATTTCTTAGCCGTGAGAAAATTACAAATTTGTCGCTGGAGTTGCCGGTGGCGTCGTAGTGTGTCCGGGTCACGCGTGTGGAGGAAGGCACGGTAGAGACGGCAGGATTCACGGAGGAGGAGGATGACCTGTGGGGGTAAGGTAGGACGGTGGGGGTGGATGGCGACAGTAGGGACGTGGGCCTCCATGGCCTCAGACAAGGTCTGCTGGAGAAAGGAGGCGGCATGGGTTACATCGTCAGGGTGGTGGTAGGTGAAGGGGTGGCTATCGACCAGGGTGGAGAGGGTATTCCGGTAGGCATTCCAGTTGGCTCGGGAATAGTCATGGATGTACTTTGGGGGAGGGTCATTACGAGGGTCGGGGCGGGGACGATGGCCGTCTGAAACGGTGAGGAGGACAGGGAGATGGTCGCTACCAATAGGCTCCAGGACATCCACCGTTATGTGGCTAAGGAGGTTGGGGGAGGAAAGGATAACATTGGGAGTGGAGTTGGATTCGGGACGGGTGTGCTGGGGAATGGGGATGAGGTCGCCTTGAAGGGAGTAGAGGAACCGATGCCACCGCCATAACTGGGCGGCGGAACGACTATGGATGTTGAGGTCGGCGGCGATCACGTAGGAGGAGAAGGTACGGTCGATGTGGGAGAGGAAGTTGAAGGGAATAGGGGCGTTAGGGCAGACATAGATGGTAGCGCAGGTGACGGTAAGGCCGGGGAAGAAGAGACTAAGGATCAGGTGTTCGGTGGGGTCGGGAAGGAGAGGTTGGAGCCGAACAGGGATCAGGCGGTGGTGACCAATGGCAACTCCACCACGCGCAATCGGTAGGGGATTATCATTGCAGTGAAGGAGGTAGGGTGAAGTGTGGACGGTGTGGTGGGGTTGGAGGAAGGTGGGTGGCAAGGGTGTGCAGGAAGAGGTTCTTGTTGGCAGGAAGGGAGTGGATGTTGTTGAAAAGTATACGGTGCTGTCGCGCCATGACAGGGAATTAGACAAGGGTGTCAAGGCGGGAGAAGGTGAAATGGGCCTGGTTGTTGGAGTATGTGGCATACATTTTTAAGTAGAAAATGGAATGGGCGGCGAGGGAGACCTGTTGGAGGGTGTGAGGGCACTGGAAAGGGTGGACGTTTTGTAGGACAATGGTGAGGAACCTGATGATGTCCTCAGCGGTGGGGGGGGGGGGGGACGAAGGGAATTGCCAGGAGGGGTGGGGGCGTCCAGAGGATGGACAGGGACAGTGAGTTCAGGAGTGGTTGGAGGGGGTCGGGCTTTAAACTTTTGGGAGTAGGTGGGATGGGGGAGATTGCAGCTATTGCAGGAGGGAGGGGATTGAAGGTTAGGGCACTGCCGGAAGAAGTGTGCTTGCCTACAATGCGGGCAGGTGGGGGCCTCGCAGCACTCGGCTGTTGAGTGTGCGTTATAGTGCAGACACCTCTGGCAGTGCAGGGATTGAGGAGGGGAACGGGAGGGGTCGACCTTATAGTGCTGGTTGAAGAGGAGGACACCCTCGTTCAGGAGACGGTCAATGGTGCCACCAGAGAAGTGTTGGCGGAGGAGGAGGGAGAGATTCCAGGCCTCGAGAAAGGAAGGATCGGGACGGGAGAGGAGGTATTTGTATAAAGAGGGGGGGAGGAGGAGGAGGAGGAGGCAGAGGGAGCATGGCCAGGCGGAGAGGCATCCTGGGGGGGGGGGAAGGAGGACGGGGTGGGGCCTTTTTGAGAGCGGAGGAGGTGGTGGTGCCACTAGGGCGTTTAACAGCGGCAGAAGGGCAGCTATAGGGAGGTGGTGGGAAGGGACAGGTCCCGGCGTGGACGCAGCAGTCGGCGCCGGAGATGGTGACAGTGAAGGCGACGGCGACGGCGACGACGACGGTGGCGGCGGTGATGGCGAAGGCGATGGGGAGAGTTAGGCATGAGCAGTGACCCGACGGGCCACTACCCTAGCTGGAGCTGCAGTGACAGGCCGGGGGAGTGGGGGGAAAGGATCAGAGGGAGCCGAGCGGGAGGAAGAAGCTGGAGAGGGGGCGACAAAGAGCGATGGCGAAGGGAGAGTGAGAATAGGTGGGATGGAAAGAGGGGGGTGTGACTGGGCACACCATGTGATGGTGGTGGTGGCGGCGGCGGAGGGGAAGTATAAACTATGGCCGTGGTGGTAGTGGTGGTAGCGGTGGTGGGGGCTGACATGACAACAGAGGAGAAACAAAAACGCACAGAACGAAAAAGAAAGGACAAAAACTGGGGACAGACGAAGACAAAGACGGATGAAGACGAAGACGGAGGAAGACGAAGACCAGAGTAGCATGCTGCTGGCGCTGGCGCTGGCGCTGGCGCTGACTCGACGACAGGTGGCAGGAATGCCGCAGCTGCTACTTCCGCTGCTGCCGCGGACGGGGCCGGGGCCGCTGCTGCTGCTGCTGCTGCTGGAGGGCTGGCTGGCTGGACCGCTGCTGCTGCTGGAGGGCTGGCTGGCTGCTGCCAGCTGGACCGCTGCTGCTGGCCGGGACCGCTGCTGGAACCGCTGCTGCTGCTGCTGCTGCTGCTTCTCAGCTGGCTGGCTGGCTGGCTGGCTGGCTGGCTGGCTGGCTGGCTGGCACCTGGAACCTAGCGCTTCGATTAGTGCTGGAATGGTACAATCGAAGGGCGGTATCCTTGCAGAGTACCGCCGGAGATGGATTCCACTCGCAAATGACTGCACCTTTATATGCATCGAAAGTACAACAGCGGATGCGCTAGATACAGTGCGCACGCGCTCAGTCATTCCTGCTGCCCCCTGGCGCAAAAAGAGTTGCAGCGCCTTCAGTGGTGAATGCTGTTGAAAACGATATATCGTTGCAAATGATTATTCATAGCCGGCCGATTCAAGTGCCGTTGTTTCTTCATGTCTGATAAAACAGGTTTCCACATTTTACTTAGCAGGTATCCATTATCACGATTAATGATATTATCTGCTAGTCTGATTTCAACAGATTCTTTTAAAACACAATCCCAATACCGGGAAGCATTTGCAACTACTTGTGTCTCATTGTATAGCATCCTGTGTCCCTCTGAAAGGCAATAGTCAGCCACCGCAGATTTGTGTTGTTGTTATGGTCTTCAGTCCTGAGACTGGTTTGATGCAGCTCTCCATGCTGCTCTATCCTGTGCAAGCTTCTTCATCTCCCAGTACCTACTGCAACCTACATCCTTCTGAATCTGCTTAGTGTATTCATCTCTTGGTCTCCCCCTACGATTTTTACCCTCCACGCTGCCCTCCAATACTAAATTGGTGATCCCTCGATGCCTCAGAACATGTCCTACCAACCGATCCCTTCTTCTGGTCAAGTTGTGCCACAAACTTCTCTTCTCCCCAATCCTATTCAATACTTCCTCATTAGTTATGTGATCTACCCATCTAATCTTCAGCATTCTTCTGTAGCACCACATTTCGAAAGCTTCTATTCTCTTCTTGTCCAAACTATTTACCGTCCATGTTTCACTTCCATACATGGCTACACTCCATACAAATACTTTCAGAAATGACTTCCTGACACTTAAATCTATACTCGATGTTAATAAATTTCTCTTCTTCAGAAACGCTTTCCTTGCCATTGCCAGTCTACATTTTATATCCTCTCTACTTCGACCATCATCAGTTATTTTACTCCCCAAATAGCAAAACTCCTTTACTACTTTAAGTGTCTCATTTCCTAATCTAATACCCTCAACATCACCCGACTTAATTCGACTACATTCCATTATCCTCGTTTTGCTTTTGTTGATGTTCATCTTATATCCTCCCTTCAAGACACCATCCATTCCATTCAACTGCTCTTCCAAGTCCTTTGCTGTCTCTGACAGAATTACAATGTCATCGGCGAACCTCAACGTTTTTATTTCTTCTCCATGGATTTTAATACCTACTCCGAATTTTTCTTTTGTTTCCTTTACTGCTTGCTCAATATACAGATTGAATAACATCGGGGAGAGGCTACAACCCTGTCTTACTCCCTTCTTAACTACTGCTTCCCTTTCATGTCCCTCGACTCTTATAACTGCCATCTGGTTTCTGTACAAATTGTAAATAGCCTTTCGCTCCCTGTATTTTACCCCTGCCACCCTTAGAATTTGAAAGAGAGTGTTCCAGTCAACATTGTCAAAAGCTTTCTCTAAGTCTACAAATGCTAGAAACGTAGGTTTGCCTTTCCTTAATTTTTCTTCTAAGATAAGTCGTAAGGTCAGTATTGCCTCACGTGTTCCAACATTTCTACGGAATCCAAACTGATCTTCACCGAGGTCGGCTTCTACCAGTTTTTCCATTCGTCTGTAAAGAATTCGTGTTAGTATTTTGCAGCTGTGGCTTATTAAACTGATTGTTCGATAATTTTCACATCTGTCAACACCTGCTTTCTTTGGGATTGGAATTATTATATTCTTCTTGAAGTCTGAGGGTATTTCGCCTGTTTCATACATCTTGCTCACCAGACGGTAGTCACGACTGGCTCTCCCAAGACCGTCAGTAGTTCCAGTGGAATGTTGTCTACTCCGGGGGCCTTGTTTCGACTCAGGTCTTTCAGTGCTCTGTCAAACTCTTCACGCAGTATCGTATCTCCCATTTCGTCTTCATCTACATCCTCTTCCATTTCCATAATATTGTCCTCAAGTACATCGCCCTTGTATAGACCCTCTATATACTCCTTCCACCTTTCTGCTTTCCCTTCTTTGCTTAGAACTGGGTTTCCATCTGAGCTCTTGATGTTCATGCAAGTGGTTCTCTTATCTCCAAAGGTCTCTTTAATTTTCCTGTAGGCGGTATCTATCTTGCCCCTAGTGAGATAAGCCTCTACATCCTTACATTTGTCCTCTAGCCATCCCTGCTTAGCCATTTTGCACTTCCTGTCAATTTCATTTTTGAGACGTTTGTATTCCTTTTTGCCTGCTTCACTTACTGCATTTTTATATTTTCTCCTTTCATCAATTAAATTCAATATTTCTTCTGTTACCCAAGGATTTCTACTAGCCCTCGTCTTTTTACCTACTTGATACTCTGCTGCCTTCACTACTTCATCCCTCAAAGCTACCCATTCTTCTTCTACTGTATTTCTTTCCCCCATTCCTACCAATTGTTCCCTTATGCTCTCCCTGAAACTCTGTACAACCTCTGGTTCTTTCAGTTTAACCAGGTCCCATCTCCTTAAATTCCCACCTTTTTGCAGTTTCTTCAGTTTTAATCTACATGTCATAACCAATAGATTGTGGTCAGAGTCCACATCTGCCCCTGGAAATGTCTTACAATTTAAAACCTGGTTCCTAAATCTCTGTCTTACCATTATGTAATCTATCTGATACCTTTTAGTATCTCCAGGGTTCTTCCATGTATACAACCTTCTTTTATGATTCTTAAACCAAGTGTTAGCTATGATTAAGTTGTGCTCTGTGCAAAATTCTACCGGGCGGCTCCCTCTTTCATTTCTTAGCCCCAATCCATATTCACCGACTACGTTTCCTTCTCTCCCTTTTCCTACACTCGAATTCCAGTCACCCATGACTATTAAATTTTCGTCTCCCTTCACTATCTGAATAATTTCTTTTATTTCATCATACATTTCTTCAATTTCTTCGTCATCTGCAGAGCTAGTTGGCATATAAACTTGTACTACTGTAGTAGGTGTGGGCTTTGTATCTATCTTGGCCACAATAATGCGTTCACTATGCTGTATGTAGTAGCTTACCCGCACTCCTATTTTCCTATTCATTATTAAACCTATTCCTGCATTACCCCTATTTGACTTTGTGTTTATAACCCTGTAGTCACCTGACCAGAAGTATTGTTCCTCCTGCCACCGAACTTCACTAATTCCCACTATATCTAACTTTAACCTATCCATTTCCCTTTTTAAATTTTCTAACCTACCTGCCCGATTAAGGGATCTGACATTCCACACTCCGATCCGTAGAACGCCTGTTTTCTTTCTCCTGATAACGACATCCTCTTGAGTAGTCCCCGCCCGGAGATCTGAATGGGGGACTATTTTACCTCCGGAATATTTTACCCAAGAGGACGCCATCAACATTTAATCATACAGTAAAGCTGCATGCCCTCGGGAAAAATTACGGCCGTAGTTTCCCCTTGCTTTCAGCCGTTCGCAGTACCAGCACAGCAAGGCCGTTTTGGTTATTGTTACAAGGCCAGATCAGTCAATCATCCAGAATGTTGCCCTTGCAACTACTGAAAAGGCTGCTGCCCCTCTTCTGGAACCACACGTTTTTCTGGCCTCTCAACAGATACCCCTCCGTTGTGGTTGTACCTACGGTACGGCTATCTGTATCCCTGAGGCACGCAAGCCTCCCCACCAACGGCAAGGTCCATGCTTCATGGTTAATGGTTCATGGTTAATGGTGGCGCACATAATCTAGCGCCGACCACCCACCCAAGCAAAGACAGTGTTGTGGCGTCGTCGCATGTCTCCACTTGGCCTCAGCC
This sequence comes from Schistocerca cancellata, assembly GCF_023864275.1. Taxonomy (NCBI): domain Eukaryota; kingdom Metazoa; phylum Arthropoda; class Insecta; order Orthoptera; family Acrididae; genus Schistocerca; species Schistocerca cancellata. Next base: position 914,070,725 of record NC_064628.1, on the reverse strand, counting down.
CGAGCAATCCGATTCAACGAACGCAGATTTATCTGGTTGTAAGAATCGCGTATGGCGATGATGTTCAATACACCTGTCACTGACGGCTCTAATAATTTGGGCAATGTAAATTTTCCCACACTCGCACAGTATTTTGTAAACGCCTGACTTCCTCAAACCTAGATCCTCTTTGACAGAGCCAAGAAGTGCTCGAATCTTATCTGGCGGACAAAAAAGACATCCGATCTCATATTTCTTCAAAAGACTATCTATCTTGGCGCACACATTCCCAGCATATGGAAAAAAAGCCACAGACCTAAAGGTGTCGTCAGAAGGTTCAGGTAGACAGATTCAGCATCCCTCCATAGTGAGTGAGTTGTTGAGTTCGGAAAGAGGAAGAGGTGTTAGTATTGTGCTTGGGGGTAAGTATTTCTAGAAAGGAAAAAAAAGAAGGAAAAACATAAAGTGAAGTTTTTATGTGGAATGTTGGATATTTTATAATCATTATTATTATTATTTATTTGTATAACATTCTTTATTAAGTCCCTACTGTTTTAGCTAAGTAATCCTTCAATTTATAAAATGTATTGCATAACAGGTACTTTTTAGCTGCCTTTTTAAATAAGTATATTTTGGCAGTTTCTTTCATCTCTTTTGCTAATTTATTATACAGTTTTTTTTCTTGGTAGAAAATGCTGTTTTGAGTTTATTTTTTCTTGGTAAATGTAAGTTGAGTCTATCTCTTGTTGTATGGTCATGGACAGAGCTGATTGTGCAGTAATTACCAATGTTATTTTTGATGTGTACAACTGACTGGTAAAGGTATTCTCATGCAGCAGTTAAAATCCCCAGTGTTCTGAACAGATCTTTACAATGAGCTCGACTAGTAATTTTGATTATTATTCTTATGGCTCTTTTCTGGAGTTTGAAAGTTGTGTTCATATTTAGTGCATTTGTTCCCCCAAAAAAAGAATTCCATAGCCAAGAACTGAGTGTACATATGAATAACATGTAAGTAAAAGACACTGCATGTTACACACTGATGATAGGATTCTAAGGGCATAACATGCTGATGACATTCTGTTTGCAAATACCTTTGTGTGTTCACACCACTTCAACTGAGAATCAATATTCATTCCTAGAAATTTTGCATTTGTTACACAGTCTATAGAGGTGCCATCTACACTTAATTTAGCGTTGTCATTTTTTCCCTTCAAACTGAAATTCATGGCATTAGTTTTCTTTATGTTCAATGTCACTTTATTACTTATTGACCAATCATAAACTTCCTTGAGAGTTTCATTTACTTTCTTGGCAAGGAGTTCTCTTGTTTTCTCGGTGACTATAATATTGCTGTCATCAGCGAAGATGATTTTTTCACCCTGAGCAACACCACTGGAAAAGTCATTGATGTATATCAGGAACAGTATTGGTCCTAATATGCTACCTTGTGGAACCCCTATATTAATGTATTTTGGTTCTGATAAGTGTTTTACTAAATGTTTGGATCTATTTGAAGAATGTGTTATCTCTACTCTTTGTACCCTATCTGTTAGGTATGATCGAAAGCTGTCATTAGGTACCCCTCTTATTCCTAATACTTCTAATGTATTTAATAGAATCTTGTGGTCGACTGTATCAAACACCTTTTAAAGACCCAGAAATATGCCTGTGACACACTCATCTTTATCAGGAGCATCAAGTACAACTTTTGTGAATTCTACTATAGCTGAGTGTATTTTTGCCACTTCGGAAACCAAACTATGATTAGCTTAGAAGAGTGTACTTATTCAGGTAATTCATTAATCTGTCTTTCATAATTGCCTCCATTATTTTTGAGATGGCTAACAGCAGGGAAATGGGCCAGTAATTTTCTATATCTTCTTACCTTTCTTAAGCAAAGGTACAATTCTTGTCTGTTTTAACTGCTCTGGAAATGTCCCTGATGTGAAGGATTCATTTATTGTATTTGTTAAGGGGCCTTGTATAATCCATATGCATTGTTTCAGTACACACATCGGTACTTCATCTAAACCCACTGACTTCTTATCTTTTAGTTTTTAAATTGTTTTATTGACTTCATTCTCTGTGGTTGGAAGTAACATCATTGTATTTAGTACAACATTATTTACAGGTGTTATCATTGTTTGGGGGAATTTTTGCTGTAAGTTTTCTGCAATACTTGAAAAATGCTCGTTTACATAGTTTGCTAAGTGCTGTGGATCAATTATTACTGTATCCCCCTCCCTTAGCAGTATGTTATTCTGCATTTGTTTGCCTCTCCACGTTTCCTTTTTTATAACATCCCAGACTGCTCAGCTTTTATGCTCTGCATTATATATTATTTTGTCATTAAATGACTTTTTTGCAGCAATTAGCACCTTCCTATAGATCTTTTTATATCTATGATAGAAATTTAAGAATTCTGGATCATTGCTAATCTTTTGCATGGAACTGAGGTGTTTAAGAGTGTGGGAGGACTTCTTCATACCTGCTGTTATCTGTCTGTTTTTGTGAGATGTTGATACTGACATGCATACTTTTGAATATGCCTTTTCAAAGTTCAATTTAAACAATGTGGAGAATTTAGAGAATTTCATATTCACATTGGTTTTCTTATACACTTCTTCCCAGCTTTGTTTTTTCTAATTCTTTTGAAAAATCTTTTATTTTAATTTCTGATAGATGTCGTTTGTAGGCTTGTAGTTTAGGGAATGATTCGATGCCTGACTTTACTGTTGTTATTTTTCAGAGGTGGTCTGATAGGCAAAGATCTTTTACAGCTACATCACATTTTTCCCTGTCCACATTTGTGACCACATGGTTAATTACTGATGAAGTCATTGTGGTAACCCTTGTTGCATTATTGACCAATAGGGACATACCAAAACTTTGAAGGATGTTTATGGTTCAAATGGTTCAAATGGCTCTGAGCACTATGGGACTTAACATCTATGGTCATCAGTCCCCTAGAACTTAGAACTACTTAAACCTAACTAACCTAAGGAAGTCACACAACACCCAGTCATCACGAGGCAGAGAAAATCCCTGACCCCGCCGGGAATCGAACCCGGGAACCCGGGCGTGGGAAGCGAGAATGCTACCGCACGACCACGAGCTGCGGACAAGGATGTTTATGAAGGTGCTGCTGGATTCATTTATGATGTTAGTGTTGATGTTAATGTCCCCACACAGAGTTATGTTGACCTTTGTACTTGAGACTTTATGTAGAACTTCTGTTAACGTATTGAAAAAAGTGTCCAAACTACCACTGGGAGATCTACACACACACAAAGTGATTAATTTCTTGGTGACATCAAGCCTTATTAATTCAGTAGCTGATATTTCAAAGTGTCTCAGTCCGTGTAACCGTTATTATTGAAAAAGTCCTTAAGATGTTGCAGCTGCTGTGGTAAATTTTCAGGATCCGCCAGCTAAGATTCGAGCACTTCTTGGCTCTATCAAAGATGATCTAGGTTTGAGGAAGTCTGGCGTTTACAAAATACTGTGTGAGTGTGGGAAAATTTACATTAGCCAAATTATTAGAGCCGTCAGTGACAGGCGTATTGAACATCATCGCCATACGCGATTATTACAACCAGATAAATCTGTGGTGGCTGAGACTTGCCTTTCAGAGGGACACAGGATGCTATACAATGAGACACAAGTAGTTGCAAATGCTTCTAGGTATTTGGATTGTGTTTTAAAAGGATCTGTTGAAATCAGACTAGCACATAATATCATTAATCGTGATAATGGATACCCGCTAAGTAAAACGTGGAAACCTGTTTTATCAGACATGAAGAAACAACGGCACCTGAATCGGCCGATTATGAATAATCATTTGTAACGATATATCGTTTTCAACAGCTCACCACTGGAGGCGCTGCAACTCTCTTTGCGCTAGAGGGCGCTCACCTTCTTTTCCATCCTCTCTGGCCTCTCCCTCTGCAGGTTCCTCCTGGCAGTTTTATTCTTAATCGTGTGTGCTCCAAGTGGGTTTAAAGTGTGTTGTTCTGGGTGTTTTTAATACTGTGGTCGACTTTTAACCTGTGCATGTGCCTTCAGTGTCTTCTTTGTGTTTTAAGAATCACCAACTGTGTTTTTTAACTTTATGTCGACTTTTTTAATAGTCCCCCCATGAAAGTCTTCGTGTCAGTGTATTTTTACCTCCATTATCTCCCCTCACTCTGTTTTATGTCCCCCTTTTTTATCGCCTTATATGTAACATTTTACTCTCGTATTAGTTGTCCTGTCACTCGGCTGAAGAACGGCGGATTGTGCCGCTGACAGCCCTCCCCTGCCCATATGGGGCGGGGGAATGATATCACAATAAACAAAAAAAGAGTGGAATCAGTTATCAGCGAGAGCAGCTTAGCTTTTCTCACCTGATGGTGGCGGCCAGGTGGACCGCTGAAATATTGTGCTCAGATGACAGTTTGATCTGGCTGGAAACCCGACAAGAATTTGATAAATGATGTAATATTTTTTTAAATTGAATTGTATCTTTAATCAAAATGGATCCCTCTCCTTTTGCATCAGCTCTATTGTTGGTAATTGTTGCATATCGTTCGCTCGTTTGAACTGTATTAGATTAAATGGCTTAAACCAAGTTTCGCAGATACAAGCTACTGATATGTGGTTACTTTAAGCTCCATATAAAAACTTTCTTTATTTGAGACTGCTTATCATGCCATTCCACTGGACGACTTTGAAGGCCATTGTCAGATTTGTAGAAATATTCGACACCGTTCTGTGTAAGAACCTGTATTGAATGGATATCTGTTTGATTTTTGAAAGAAAGAAACGTCTGCGCAATTAATGCACTAAAGCTTCTAATACCAGCTCCTCAGTCAGGGTGACGTGTGGCTAGTGAAGTGGACGGATATGAATTGTTTTATCTAGAACTCTTTGGACCTTGAAATTCATATAACGACTCTGAATAACTGTGCTTGTTCGGACTGCGACTGAATGTTTTATTTTAGTATAATCCGGGAGCTGTAGCCGATATAATTGCATGCTTAGATTCCCGCTACAGACGTTTTTCTGTCGTATTCCTACCGACTGTTTTCTTGTATACTTCAGGCCAGTCACAAGTAGAGAGCAGTTATGTTCCAGGAACATCGGCAGCAACCCCTGCAAATGACGTTCGAAGTAATTGGGATTTATAGGCATAAGAATTGCTGCAGGTTTCGCTGCAGTTGGCAGCCACATGCTGCTGATAAATTGGGCAACTGTGATTGGTAGTGTAGTGTCACCGCCAGACACCACACTTGCTAGGTGGTAGCTTTAAATCGGCCGCGGTCCATTAGTACATGTCGGACCCGCGTGTCGCCACTGTCAGTAATTGCAGACCGAGCGCCACCACACGGCAGGTCTAGAGAGACGTACTAGGACTCGTCCCAGTTGTACGGACGTCTCTGCTAGCGACTACACTGACGAAGCCTTTCTCTCATTAGCCGAGAGATAGTTAGAATAGCCTTCAGCTAAGTCCATGGCTACGACCTAGCAAGGCGCCATTAACCATTTCTAGAGAGAGTCTCACTTGTATCATCAAGAATGCTGTATACAAATGATGGATTAAAGTTAAGTATTCCAGCAGCTACGTACTTTTCTTTATAGCATTCATTATGTATCCTGTTTCAGACCTAACGCCAGCCGGCGTGTGTAATCGCGTGCCTTTCGGTTACCCGTCACTGTGGACTGGCTGTCTTGTCAGTCCACTACAGGTAGCGGCATGGTTTCGCTTCGAATGAAAACCTCTGAGGTCTCTGCTGCGAGAGCACTGTGAAGCCTCATGTTCTCCTGCATATTTGGCGCAACTAGCACTGCTACGTCATTCTTAACTTAACGATAATACGTGAGACAATCACTATATTGCAGAACTGAATGGGCGTATGGAGCAGCGCATACCATACAAATCGACAGTGTTAGACATAAAATGTGACCACTGTCCTGCCGCCACAGGGACTACGTCCGAGTCCTTCACTTACGGCGGACAATAAAACTGGCTGCCCCTCAGAGTTCTAAGTCCTGCAATACGTAAGAAGTGGCAAGGCTGTAGGATACGGAAGTGTCTGGAGGAAGTGCTGTTCTCTTCTCGAATAGTTGTAGTGCTGTATCAGCTTGTGGTCTAGTGGTGAACGTCGCGACTTCGAATCCACCCATTCCTCTGTTTTTGAAAACTGCCTGCTAATGCTATCAGTCTAACGGGACCTCAAAGATAATTCGCTTTTTTGCAAAACGGAAGCCGGCCGGAGTGGCCGTGCGGTTCTGGGCGCTACAGTCTGGAGCCGAGCGACCGCTACGGTCGCAGGTTCGAATCCTGCCTCGGGGATGGATGTGTGTGATGTCCTTAGGTTAGTTAAGTTTAATTAGTTCTAAGTTCTAGGCGACTGATGACCTCAGCAGTTGAGTCGCATAGTGCTCAGAGCCATTTGAACCATTTGAACCAAAACGGAAAAGCATTTCCTCGTTTAAGAAAGATTGTTCTGGAATGAATGATTTTCCACCTTCAGGAATACTCGATAACTGAGATAGGTGGTGAATTTCGACCATTTAACCGTCATGCGTCATTTTTCATTCAAGAGTCAAGATTCAGAAGTAGGGTGTAGGAATACTGCTTACTCTAATTCACAGAAACAAAAATCAAGGAAGTCACTATTACTGCAATTTTGCTTGAACGTCATGGATTACCTCGTTGGCTTTCCTATGCAGTATTGCTACTGGTGGCGAGTTATGATGCCTTATGTTAGTATTTTCCATCTGGTGGCTCAAAAAGGAAGTTCTGCACAATGAACTCCTCCCAGGGATGTGTCCATCGCAGCTGGTTATTGTTGCCAGCAACTGAAACACCTTTCGGCCGCAGTGTAAGAAAAACGGCTGTTGATTTCACAAACAACACAGTCCAGGAGTTTGTTTGCAATGTCATCCCTCATACACTTATTCTTCTGATATTGTGCCCTCAAATATTTCTTTCTTCTGCTCCTTACCGAACAACTGTCAAGAAAATCGCCTTCTGGACAAAAGCGTACTTCAAATCTGATTTGACGACTCTGAACCAGTAGTTTCTATAGTTGTGGAATTCGTAAACCACTTGAGCCTTGTCAGGCTGTTTTAGATAAGCAGAGGGAATATATTGTTTATGATTAATTTCCGTTTTATGTTCACTGGTGTGTTCAATAAATAAATAATAAACGCTGATGAAATACACACTGTATTAATACAAATGATATACAACTTAGCAAGACAACCTCAAGACGTAGGTGTAATTAAATAAAACATACAAAGGTCACACCAAAAGAAATGCACATGAAGAGAAATGATGAAACATGGCTCCATCATTTTTCACCAGAGGCGAAGGGGCAATCAATGGAGTGGCATCATGCAAATTCACCCAAGAAAAAAAATTCAAAACCAAACCTTCTGCTAGAAAAGTTATTGCTATGGTGTTTTTCGATTCTGAAGGACTCTTGCTTGTGGAAATCATGCCTAGTGGAACCACCATAAATTCTGATGCATATGTGACAACACTGAAGAAACTTCAAGCTCGACTGAGTCGTGTTCGACCACATAGGCAAAAGCAGGATGTTTTGCTGTTGCACGACTATGCACAGCCACATGTCAGTCAAAAAACCATGGAAGCGATCACAAAACTCGGATGGACAACACTGAAACACCCGCCTTACAGTCCTGAACTGGCTCCATGCGACTATCATCTCTTTGGGAAACTGAAAGACTCTTCGTGGAACAAGGTTTGAAGATGATGACTCCCTTGTGCACGCTCTGCCAAACAGTGGCTCCAACAGGTTGGTCCAGAATTTTACCGTGCTGGTATACAGGCGCAGGTTCCTACATGACGTAAGGCAGTTGAGGGGGATGGAAATTATGTGGAGAAATGAAAATATTGTTCCTAAAGGATGTATCTACATACTGTAAAACTTTCAAACATGTAGAATAAAAGATGGATTTAAAATAGTGCGCATTTCTTTTGGAGTGAACCTTGTACATTATCTGCAACACGAATGTGGCTACATCGCCAAGAAGTACCAAGATATTACTCACTTTGGACTTCGGAACGGTCTGTGTTTATTTGCTGTCCTGTGGCATGTCCAGCTAGTATTGTTATGTGGTAGTTCATAAATAAAATCACGTATTCACAGAAACCATACATTATGTCAGCCGAAGTGGAAAGGGGCGTCACCAATTGGACAGTATCATAATTTTTTCGTCCTTACAGCATGGGATACTGGAAGCAGCAAAACGACATTTGTTAAGATTTCCTTATCGATTTTCGATGTAGTAGCTTCTAGCTCTGTAAAAGAAGGGCTACAAGTCTGGTTTTCGGCGAGACTGGAACCGTGTCCGAAAGCAGCCTTCACGTTTTCTCAGAGCTATCGAAGAGCAGCAATATTTGTCTCTCACTTATTACCGCAGTTGTGGCAGGACAGACAAAATGAAAGACGAGTGTGGGAATATCAAAAGTATATGTCACTAGAGTTTATTCCCATTTCAGTAACTAGGTTTGGAGACGGGAGGATATTTAGTAATAACAATCAGATGCACCAACAAGAAAATTAATACAATAAATTAATAACTGTTAATCCGTCTTAAGCGTAGTGAAAACTGAAAAGATGATTCACCACACTAGATTAACATATTTGGAGCGTTTCAGCAGTAATACTGCAAACATTATGAGCAGGCAACATGTCTTTTGATCATTGTAGACTTTTCAAATACTTTCCTTAAGAAAGCTGTTATTGACTCTATCCCCAAAACAGAGAATCACAAATGAAAACGTAACAACAAACACTGATTCCAAAACGTGAACAGCCACAGAGAGACTTCATAAGCTTCGTAAGCAACATGAAGTTGTGAATCAAGAAAATCTACTGTGCATGAAAACCATACACCATGACCAAAGAAGTGGGCTCAAAAGGGATTTGAGACAATCAAACCAGCTAATACGAAGGAGAAGTTGTTGTCAGCAGAACATGGAACAGAAAGCTTAGGCCCACAGTAGTGTGGAGAATATGTCATCGTCAGCCAAAACTGTCACTGAGTCCATTAACATTGAAAGAACGACAAAAATCATCTACTCGTAATGATTACAATATTAAAACTTCTGGTATTTTGCTAATGAAAGCGAAAAGTGTGTATGGTGAAGAGCTTTTTCGACCTGCAGTACGAATGAGACAGAGTCCTAAGCTGAGCATGGTGCGCAGTCGACGCAGAGTGTTATTAATGGTTTCATTCGAACAACGCTTCAAGGCTACCGCAGTATTCATATGAGAATTATCGAAGGGTAATGCGACAGCTACGGCAGTTTATGGTTCCTTTTCACTACCCTGATTGGAGCAGGAGCAGGACGTTAAGATTAACATTCAAATCATTTATCCACACGCATCTACTCCCACCTAAACGGATGTAAATGTCGTGTGACTAGGGCCTCCCGTCGGGTAGACCGTTCGCCGGGTGCAAGTCTTTCGATTTAACGCCACTTCGGCGACTTGCGCGTCGATGGGGATGTAATGATGATGATTAGGACAATACAACATCCAGTCCCTTAGCGGAGAAAATACCCGACCCAGCCGGAAATCGAACCCGGCCCCTTAGGATTGACATTCTTTCGCGCTGACGACTCAGCTACCGGGGGCGGACACCTAAACGGATGAAGAACTAGAGCAGATCTAACAACAGCAAAACGTTCATAAGCCACCTTATTTTCCCCAATAAGCGAATTTGGTTATTTTAATACTCACATAGGAGGGAATTCCACAGAAGATCGTCGCTTCATTGGAAAACGTGGACTTTCAACACGAAACCAGAGCGGACAAAAATTGACGAGTTTTCGTAACAAAGAACGTTTATACTGCATGAAAAAAGGGAGTGGACCTGGAGACGCCTTGACAGCGCGGTTAAGAATGAAATAGATTACATCATTACGTCGAACAACCGAATGTGGCCAGATGTGTCAGTCATAAATCACTTCAATGCTGGCGGCGACCATAGGCTAGCACTTTTATTTTCACAGGTCCGTCTTGATCACATAGCTTTCTTTACACTTTATGACCGGTTTCGGCTTATCGACATCTTCAGATCGTTAAAATATTCTGATATAAATCATCGTCAAGTCAATCATGTTAACTTGAAGATGATTTATTTCAGAATATTTTAACGATCTGAAGATGGCGATAAGCCGAAACCGGTCATAAAGTGTAAATAAATTTATGTGATCAAGACGGACTTGTGAAAATGCAAGTGCTAAAAATAAAATGAACACGGACTCATATACAGGCTTTATGTCTTCAATTGATATGAGCCAGGAGCGATATTATCAGTCGATTCGAGAAATTACTGGCAGTAAAGAAATTCTGCGCAATCCAAAACATAAAAAACGCGTTTCAGCCTGGAAGCAGAACAACTTACAGAAAACTTGGTGAAACACTGACTGAGACCACAACAGTAACGTATAGTAAGCAATTGGAAAGAGATTAGTGAATCCAAAACACAAGACTGGTTGAGGAAACCATCAAAATCAGTGAGAACACGAGCGTCCTTTGTTATAGTCAATCAGAAGGGCAGGTTATTATCTACAACTGCCGGGATGCCTGACAGAAGTTGTCACTGAAAGCGACAAATTCACGTAAACTGTCGAGGACTATCATTGGAAGCTCTCCGGTCAGTCCGGTCAGTCAGCGACATCGGGACTACTGGTAGGTTCTGTATCAGGTATCAGTACCACCCCACATGCGTCGCAAATGTCCGTCTGACGCTTATTCGGTCGCACGGGATCTGGTGGACCCAATGGCGCGCATCCACGCCTTCAGCGGCTCTGTACCACGCCGCCGTGATGTAGGACGGCTGGAGGCAGCCGCTCAGCTCACTTGCACGTACGGCCTATTTGCTATGGCACCATCGTTCCTGATTACTACAGGGAGCCCCATCCTTGTAGACACTGTTACAGCAGGAGCCTTTTTCTTGCTGCATTCTTTGTAATGAGTCTTCGTATGCTTGGAGAAATACAAGTTAGGTAAATCTTCTGTTTGTTGTGTTAGCTAGTCATTTCTGCTCCTATCCATCTTTCCAACTATGACAGTTGCCGCAACACTTGTAGCCCACCTCTCCCTACCGTTGTGCATGGAGTCGTACACATCAGAACTTATCGGTAAAAATGAAATGGAAGCAGCTCTGAAACAATTCAACAACTGTAAACAACTGCAAGGCGCCAGGAGAAGATCAGATCAAGAGCGAGATGTTTAAAATTGGACGACAGATGAAGAAGCATTCCCAGCTCTGTTGAATAAACGTTTAGAGGAAGAGAAAGTACGCTGATAGAGAAATGTATTGAGTATAGCGTCCCACGTCACATAACCTTCATAGACTGCCACAGGGTGTTCGATGCCATCGAAACCTGAACACTACTGATGTCGATGAAAAGAACCCCCATTGACTACACACACACAAAATCAATCTGCTACATTTACGTCAATATCATTCTACATGTGAAAATAAACGAAGATTGGATCACTGGAGAGGTTCCTGGGCAACAGATGTCAAATAATGAGACACAATCTCACTTAAGTTATTCATCTTTGCTCTTAAGGACGTGCTAAAGCATTTACCTGGGGACGGGAAGGTATCAACACGCGAAACGTCTCAATCATCGTTTCTTTGCAGATGGTATCATCCTATTTAGCAGTGACACAAATGAACGGTGAAGAGTGAACTGAGAACTCAAAGGCAGTTACCAAGCTATAGGTCTGAAAATTAACCTTCTAAAGACTAAAGCCATGAGCCCTGTCTATATTACGATCAGCATCGAAAACCACATGCTGGAGGTAATAAATGAACACATTTATCTGGGGCATCAAAATCTAAGTTAGATAACAAGAGAGCAGATGTCATCCGGCGAATTGGCCTGATCTCGGTGGCATTGGGAAACTTGGTTACATTATCAGTAAACCAACTGCCCTTACAAATTTAAAAATGAGGTTCGTGAAACGTGCATCCAGCCAGTAACAACATATGAGCTCTAAAATATGACACGGTAAACAGTGAAACATTCGATGGATCTATCAAAGGGTAATAGAGAGAGCACTGCTTGGTGTGAGTCTGAGAGTCAGGGTCAAGAACGAAGAGATAAGGAGAAGAAGAGGGATCAATAACGCCATGCAGATAGCAAGACCGAAGCGGCGTTGGGAAGGGCACCTGGACCACAACACTGATGCAATGATATCACAGGGAGTCAGGAGTGGCCATCTAGTAGCTGAAGAAGATGAAAAAGAAGAATGCAACGGCGCAAATGGGCAGGCGGTTCTAGAACTTGCAAAGACTATCCGTATGGTGCTGATCCATGATGTCAAATACTACTGCTTTATATTAACAGTGTCATTGTTAACCAGATTATAACCTAGACGTATTTTGTGCCTATGAAAGAATCACTCAGCAGTGTATGAATAGCATCAACACACCAGGACCCCACACACATCACAGATCATTATATACCGGATAACCGAAGAAAAATACCCTATGCTTGCATCTTTCTGGCATGACTTGAGTTCTTTCGGAGCAGACTGGCTAAAAACATCCTAAGAAATTTTGGTCTTATGTCAAAGCGGTAGGTGGAGCAAAACAAAATGTCCAGACACTCTGTGACCAAAATGGTACTGAAACAGAGGATGACAGACTAAAGGCCGAAATGCTAAATGTCTTTTTCCAAAGTTGTTTCACAGAGGAAGATTGCACTGTAGTTCCTTCTCTAGATTGTCGCACAAATGACAAAATGGTAGATATCGAAATAGACGACAGAGGTATAGAGAAACAATTAAAATCGCTCAAAAGAGGAAAGGCCTCTGGACCTGATGGGATACCAGTTCAATTTTACACAGAGTACGCGAAGGAACATGCCCCCCTTCTTGCAGCGGTGTACCGTAGGTCTCTAGAACAGCGTAGCGTTCCAAAGGATTGGAAAAGGGCACAGGTCATCCCCGTTTTCAAGAAGGGACGTCGAATAGATGTGCAGAACTATAGACCTATATCTCTAACGTCGATCAGTTGTAGAATTTTGGAACACGTATTGTGTTCGAGTATAATGACTTTTCTGGAGACGAGAAATCTACTCTGTAGGAATCAGCATGGGTTTCGAAAAAGACGGTCATGTGAAACCCAGCTCGCGCTATTCGTCCACGAGACTCAGAGGGCCATAGACTCTGGTTCACAGGTAGATGCCGTGTTTCTTGACTTCCGCAAGGCGTTCGATACAGTTCCCCACAGTCGTTTAATGAACAAAGTAAGAGCATATGGACTATCAGACCAATTGTGTGATTGGATTGAAGAGTTCCTAGATAACAGGACGCAGCATGTTATTCTCAATGGAGAGAAGTCTTCCGAAGTAAGAGTGATTTAAGGTGTGCCGCAGGGGAGTGTCATAGGACCGTTGCTATTCACAATATACATAAATGACCTGGTGGATGACATCGGAAGTTCACTGAGGCTTTTTGCAGATAATGCTGTGGTGTATCGAGAGGTTGTAACAATGGAAAATTGTACTGAAATGCAGGAGGATCTGCAGCGAATTGACGCATGGTGCAGGGAATGGCAATTGAATCTCAATGTAGACAAGTGTAATGTGCTGCGAATACACAGAAAGATAGATCCTTTATCATTTAGCTACAAAATAGCAGGTCAGCAACTGGAAGCAGTTAATACCATAAATTATCTGGGAGTACGTATTAGGAGTGATTTAAAATGGAATGATCATATAAAGTTGATTGTCGGTAAAGCAGATGCCAGACTGAGATTCATTGGAAGAATCCTAAGGAAATGCAATCCGAAAACAAAGGAAGTAGGTTACAGTACACTTGTTCGCCCACTGCTTGAATACTGCTCAGCAGTGTGGGATCCGTACCAGATAGGGTTGATACAAGACATAGAGAAGATCCAACGGAGAGCAGCGCGCTTCGTTACAGGATCATTTAGTAATCGCGAAAGCGTTACGGAGATGATAGATAAACTCCAGTGGAAGACTCTGCAGGAGAGACGCTCAGTAGCTCGGTACGGGCTTTTGTCAAAGTTTCGAGAACATACCTTCACCGAAGAGTCAAGCAGTATATTGCTCCCTCCTACGTATATCTCGCGAAGAGACCATGAGTTTAAAATCAGAGAGATTAGAGCCCACACAGAGGCATACCGACAATCCTTCTTTCCACGAACAATACGAGACTGGAATAGAAGGGAGAACCGATAGAGGTACTGAAGGTACCCTCCGCCACACACCGTCAGGTGGCTTGCGGAGTATGGATGTAGATGTAGATGAAAACAGATGGTACAGTCTACTGCACCATCGTAAATGCCCACCCACACCTCCCACCCAAACACCCATGGTTGATGTCTGAAAGTAGGATACTGGATACAGATTTCTACTACTCATCAGCTTCCCATTGTCAGGTTTTCTAACGGTGCTCTGCTGTTACTCTAACAGACCAAAAGCGAGGTGCTTAAAATTGGAAGAGAGATGAAGAAGGACTCCTAAAATGTAAATGTGAGCCTTCTGTGTCACATACGCAAGAGATTTCCAATCTTCCAGCTCCACCATTGAAACAATACTGAAAACAAGTGCCTTTGACCTACTAAATAAAATAATATTGCCGTAGCAATTACTGAAGTTTGGCAAACTTTTCTTTCACTCCCTCTGACATGACTGCATAAATGTCCATTTGAATTCTTTCCTGGCCACATGTCTTGCCTAATCCCATTTCAGCCTCTGTATCCACTCGACAACGTCATAGACTCCCTACTTCTCGTTATCTCTTTGCTCATGACCCTTTCTCACAGACTCACTCCCAGCATTACTCTCCTTATTTCTGTTTGACAGACCCGGCATCGATTTGCGCTGCTTGTTTTGGGTGTTATAGTTCCGGGCCATATGTTGTCACTGGCGGGATGCACCCTTCATAAACCTTCCTTTTTTATTTGTAGGAATAGTTGGTTTACGGAGAATATAACCAAGTTGCTCCAAGACAAGGCCCATTCGCTGGATGATATTTACTGTCTGGTTGTCTTATCCAAGTTGAATTTTATGCTTCAGATAAGTGTATTCATTCATTACTTCCAGAGAGTTGTTTTCGATGGAGATCGTAATATTGATAGGGCTCGTGATTTTGGTTGTTTGGAGGTTAATTTTCAGACCTACAGCTTTTGAAGCATTCTTGAGTTCTCAGATCAGTGTTCACAGTTGATTTGTGTCACTGCTAAACAGGATGACATCATCTGCAAAGAAAAGATGACTGAGACGTTTTCCGTGTTGATACCTTCCTGGCCACGGGATATAAACTTTAACAAGTCCTTCAGAGGAAAGATGAATAACTTAGGTGAGATTGTGTTTCGTTATTTGACGTTTGTTGCTCGGGAACCTTTCCAGTGATTCAGTCTTCGTTTATTTTCACATGTAGAGTGGCATTCTCGTAAATGTAGCACATTAATTTTGTATTGTTGTTGTTGTTGTTGTGGCCTTCAGTCCTGAGACTGGTTTGATGCAGCTCTCCATGCTACTCTATCCTGTGCAAGCTTCTTCATCTCCCATTACTTACTGCAACCTACATCCTTCTGAATCTGCTTTGTGTATTCATCTCTAGGTCTCCCCCTACGATTTTTACCTTCCACGCTGCCCTCAGAACATGTCCTACCAATTGATCCCTTCTTCTTTTTTATATCTGTAGTCAATAGAGGCTCTTTTCATCGCCACAAATATTACTCAGGTTTAGATCACATAGAACGCCTTCTGGTAATCTATGAAGGCCATGTGACATGGAATATTATACATATATTCCTCTGTCAGCGTATTTCCTCTTCCTTGAAACATTTATTCAGTAGAATGAGGAATGCTTCTTCGTCTCTCCAATTTTAAACGTCTCGCTCGTGATCTGTTCTTCTCCTGACACCTTGCAGTTCTCGAACTGTTTCTAAGCTTCCTTCACTTTTTATCGATAGGTTCTGTTGTGTGCGACGGTAAGGAGGGCTGGGCTACAGAGTGGTGCGGCAACTGTCATCGTAGGAAAGATGGGCAGGAGCAGAAATGATTAGCTGACACAACAAACAGAAGATATACGTAACTTGTATTTTTCCAAGCATATTACAAATATGAGTCATTACAAATAATGCAGCAAGAAACAGGGTCCAGCTGTAACAGTGTCAAGAACGATGAGGCTCCCTGTAATAAGCACGAACGATGGTGCCGTAGCGAAGACGCCGTACGTGCAAGTGGGCTGAGCCGCTGCCCCCGGCCGTCCTACGTCACGGCGGCAGAGGGCAGCACCCGTGGTACGAAGGCGTGGATCAGCGGGTGCGCACCATTGGGTCCACCACATCCCGTGCGACCGAATCGGCGTCGGACCGAAACTTGCCACTCCCTTGCCAGTTTTGCGTCGCCTGTGGGGTGGTGTTGATACGTGATGCCACAGCTTCCAGTTTTTCCGATATCACATTCGTACCAAATATTTGTGATTCGTCGTGCAAGCTTTGGCTTGTCAGTGATAGGCTGCAGAGCTTCCAATGACAGTCCTCGACAGTTTATATAATTTTGTCTCTTTCAGTAAAAACTTCTGCCAACCATTCCGAATGTTGTGAATGATAATGCCCGTTTGATTGACTGGAACAAAGAATTCTCATGTTCACATCGATTTTGATGTGTTTTGGGTTCACCGATCTGACCGCGTTCTATACACTATTCAAGAGGTTTCTGTATTTGGGCGCTTTTCTGTGTTTCACCTTTCTTGTATAAGTTGCTCTGCTTCGAGGATGAATATCAGGTTTTTCTGTTTTTGTAGTACAGTTGATTTCTTTAGTGCTGTTCGAATACTGTTGGTAGTTCCTGCCCAGAGTTCGTTCAGTTCCATTCCTCTCAATTTTTCTGTTGGTAGGTTCTTGTCTGTGCATTCGCTGAACTGACTTCTTTTCTCCCTCAGATCATTTGTTGTAGGTGGGATCTTTCTTTCCATCACACATTTTCTCTTGAGTATCAGTGTGGATCCACGGTCTAATTAGACTGCAGTCGGCACCTGTGTTGAAGTGATTTACGACTGACACATGTTGAGCACA
Source organism: Schistocerca cancellata (assembly GCF_023864275.1). Lineage (NCBI taxonomy): Eukaryota > Metazoa > Arthropoda > Insecta > Orthoptera > Acrididae > Schistocerca > Schistocerca cancellata. The sequence continues at coordinate 914,053,649 of NC_064628.1, read as the reverse complement.
TTCGGTTGTTCGATGTGAGGACGTAATCTATTTCATTCTTAACTATGCCATCAGGGCTTTTGGAGGTCCACTTCCTTTTCGCACTGTTCTTGTAAAATTTGTTCATGCAGTCTGGTATCGCTTTGAAAGTCCAAAATTTCACTGCTATCTTCGTACTAAATGCACAAGTATGGAGGTGAAAAACCAGGTCCCTGAAAAATTAACTATTGTTAGATCTTCACAGAACTGCTCTAATTTTTCACTGGTTGAGGTGGGTGTGGGTGCGTTGACACAGATGATCTTGAGGCTAACTTAGCATTCAACTCAACGAACACGTAGATCACTCTGCCTGAAATATGGTCTTGTTGATTAAGTGTTCCGCCCTGCTGTGAATTAGCAAGGTTATGCCGCTAATAGGCGAATTTACGTCATAGTCTTTCTTAAACATGAGGTGCCCAGACTTGACGATAGGAGTCACGTCGCCTCTGAGCGTCGTCTCATTGATTCAGGGTACGTTCCAGATCATGCTCTGCAATTGTTGTTCCAAACAGCCGAGATGTTCTTCAAGTCTAGTGTTGCGAATTTTATATGCTGCAGCATAGAAAGCTTTGTTCGAGTTGTTATTATTTTCTTTCCGTTTGATTTGTTGTTTAATTCGATTAGTCGATTTTTGACAACCCGTTCTCCATCTCCAGAATCTATGGGGCAGACTGACATTTCAGTGCGAGATTCCGATCCTCCAGCTCTACTGGCTAGAGTTTTGCTTGTTCTAAAGTTCGACATTTTTTGTTTAGGGAATGTATCTTCTCATACTGGTCCATTATGGGTTAAGAAGAGGTGGAGGACTGTGCAGGAGTTAACAGAGATTTGGATAGATAAGGGTTAGGGCATATTGCCCTCAGGATATGGAAGCACAATTGTCTGTACAGTGTGGGGCCACCGCTCACTGAAACGATCCTGTTTCTACAGAGATCGTGACAGGGAATCACCTATTGCAACAGCCATCGCATCAGCCTTCGATAATTCTCATATGAATACTGTGATAGCATAGATGCGTAGTTTGTAAAAAACCATCAGGGATGAAATGAACAACACCCTTCGCCGTCTGAAAAATGCTGCACAGAAAATTAGCACCATGCTCCCCTTGGTTCTCTCTGTCTTAACTGTACTAAAAGTTGAATAGTTCAACACAAAAGATTTTCGCTTTTGCTAACAAAGCATCAGAAATAGCAATATTGTAATTATTACAAGTAGATAGTTTTCGTCGTTCTTTCAGCGTTTATGGACTGAATGACAGTTTTGGTTAAGGATGATTTATTCTTCGCATTACTGTTAGCGTTGTGGTCCTTGTTCCACGCTCTGGTGACAACAACTTATCTTTTCCTATTAGTTGCTTTCATTTTTAACACTTTTATTTGAGCCACTTTTTCGGTCATGGCATATGGTTTCTGTGCACAGTACAGTTTCTTGATTTGGAACTTAACGTAGCTTACGAAACTTGCAAAATCTCTCTGTAGATGCTCACGGTTTACAATCAGTGCTATGTTATCTTTTCATTTGTGATCCTCTATTTTGTGAATAGTGCCACAAACAGCTTTCTTAAGCAATTTTTTTTTCAAAATCTATAATGAACAAAAGATGTGTTGCCTACTCATAAAAATAATAAAACCACTGATCGCTCCAAAATGTGAATGAGTTTTACAGTTGAAAGTACACGGGATAGAAAACAATGATAATTATTTCAATTATTGATTAATTATATTTAGTTTGCAGTCAATGCATCTGAGTATATATTAATAACTACGCTCCAGTCCCTAGATCTAGTTACAGAAATGGGAATCAAACACAGTACATACACTTTTGGTATTTCCATCGATAGCTGTAGTCTCTTCTGAGCCCACTCAAGGAACACAATGGCTGTTATCCTTACTGTCAGTGGTATATCTGAATCTTCGCAACAACGTAGAATAAGCTTGGCAATTCTGTGAGTGACAGGTTACTTCGTGGATGGTACAGAATTATCTTGCTAAATTCACCTGATTTTCGTGTCATTTCAGCTGGGACAGTAAGCGAGAGACATATGCAGCAGCTGCTCGCTAACTCTAAGGATATGTGGTCGCCTGTGAAGTAAAAGCTGCTTTGGCTCACGTTCCAGTCTCGCCGAAGGCCAGATTTTTAGCCGTTCTTTTACAGAGCTGCAAGCGGCCATATCGAAAATCAATAAGAAGATCTTAATAAAACATCTCCATCGAAAGTCCTTTTACTACTTCCAGTATCTCATAGGGCAAGATGGAAAAGCGAATGCCACTGCAAAATTGATAATGCCTCTTTTCACTTTTGCCAACATAATGTTTGATTTTTGTGAATACGCAGTTTTATTTATGAACTGACACATTTCCGAACTACTTGAGTATGACACAAGACAGCAAATAAACAGACTATTTCAAAGCTCAAAGTGAGTAATATCTTTGTAATTTGTGCCGGTATAGGCACTCTCATGTTATAAATACTGTAGTTTCATTAAAATAGACTTATGTCATCAGGTTATTCCAGTAAGTGGTATTTCATTTATATTGGTACAGGGAATATTTTAATAGCATTGATCCATCTATTTTTGAGCATATCAGCAAACAAGAAAGACAAATTAGTTTACCAATTCCAAACCTGCAGAAGCCACTGGTTCTGAATTAAAAGCATAGTCAAACTGGATTTGAAGTGAGCTTTCGGTCGGAGGGCAATTTTCTTGATGAGTGTTCAGTGAGGAGCTGTAAAGTGACGTATTTTTTTTATTCATATGGCTTACATGGTCATTTTACAGTCTTATTTGAAGACTTCATATATTAAAGGTTAAATATACACCAAAATATATGTAATATAAACAAGCAAACAAACAATCAAGAGGAAAGATTATAACTGGATATCTAGCTCTCTCAACCACTCTACAACTCTTTGTGTCACCAAATGCGGCTCGCTGAGTCCACCAGGAAATTTTCGTAGTATACACTCTTTAATCAAGTGGTGCATAGTTTGCACAGTATCACCACAGTCACACAATGGGGCATCTTTGAACTCCCATTCACACAAACAGCACATCTTCCATGCCCTGTATGGAACCGATTCAGGAATGTTCATAGTTTTCTGGGAAGACCAAATCGATTCACACTTTTCTTAGGGTCAGTTATAAGATGAGAATTAGTCGGAGGAAATTTCTACCAAACTTGTTTCAATTCTCGACCAACAATATATACAAGAGGTGAAAGGTCTCTGTTGGATTCCTTTCATGTTTAATTTCTTAAATCTATTGTCATTTACGGCATAAATTCCTCTTCTAAATTTACTGTGGCATTTCTGACTATCTGGGAGGAGACTGAGTAGTGGAACGTGTTACTTTTACACATAAACAAGAACGATCTGTCACACTACTACACTTTAAAACACAGTTTATATGTAATTCATGTCACACAGTCTCATACACTGTGTATGATAAGATACTGTCATCCCCCTTCCCTTCTGTGTGAGAGGATGAATGAGCAAATGTATTTGTAGTTGCATGCTTGAGGGTAGCAGACAAGCCTGTCTGCTAGAGAACAGTAGGACCAACGTCAGAACAGGTAGCTACGCTTTCTAAAAGCAAAGAGGTTTCTATCCTTAGTATGGTTCTGTCCGTCCGTTGTCATGTTGGTATAGGAAGCTGCTCCTCTGGCCACTTCCGTTTTGTATTTGGGAAGCACGCTCGGTAGGAGCGCAGGTCAGTCGGTCCGTGGCGAGCGTCTGAAGTGGTAAGATCTCTGCCTAAGCGCGTCCCTGCTAAGTCCGTAGGACAATGGATTTCTCAAGTTCAGCCTAACTGAAAATTTAATCACCTTTATTTCAGGTTTAGCTCTAAAATATCTAATGTTATCTCAAATTGCAGCGCAGTGTAATTCTCGTGTGAAGTTCAGATTATTTTCCGGTAGTTGCTTTGTCACTACTTTGTGAGTAAAGTGGAACCACGTGTTGATCAGTATCACTAACTAAGATCAATCTTAAATGCGAATGTTTGTGTGATTATAACGTCTCGTCTTGACAATATTTTTCAATATAGCAACTTCTCTTTATGTTCAACCCACGTGGGGTGTACTTTGCGAGACCAGTACCACGTGCTTATATAACTGTTTGACCCGTCAGGTTAACAGTAAGACGTTAGTAACCAGTTCGAGATTTTTCTTTTGTAAATTGCTTTTCGATCTTATTTATTTTAATTATCAAAATTATTGTGGAGTTACACTCTTTGTGTAAACCAAGTTGACCACGTGAAGCAAATGGTGTAATCATCAAAGTAGCCCTCAGCTATTCTTTTCGCGAAGATTTCAAAGAGTTAATATGAATTTAGTATACCAGTGTGTGGTAATTACATGACGGACAGGATTGTGCTACGAACGTATCTTCTTTGGGTGAAAATTTGAATCTGTTGGTAGTGGTTAACTTTCTCTTGCATACGTTTCAACGTTCTTTGTGTGTTGTTTTATGAATGCAGTGTTGTATGCAGTCTCCCGATCTTGTCTCCACATTTGATGTGTTCCGTAAGATTGCAAACTCACATTTTCACAGTCCAAAATAAGGCACCAGCTCAGTTATAACTCACGTTTAATATGCTGAAATTTCAATGATCAATGTTAAAATAAATTTCCATATATAAACTGATTTATTTCTTTTTATTTAAATTCACTTTTATATATATACACTCCTGGAAATTGAAATAAGAACACCGTGAATTCATTGTCCCAGGAAGGGGAAACTTTATTGACACATTCCTGGGGTCAGATACATCACATGATCACACTGACAGAATCACAGGCACATAGACACAGGCAACAGAGCATGCACAATGTCGGCACTAGTACAGTGTATATCCACCTTTCGCAGCAATGCAGGCTGCTATTCTCCCATGGAGACGATCGTAGAGATGCTGGATGTAGTCCTGTGGAACGGCTTGCCATGCCATTTCCACCTGGCGCCTCAGTTGGACCAGCGTTCGTGCTGGACGTGCAGACCGCGTGAGACGACGCTTCATCCAGTCCCAAACATGCTCAATGGGGGACAGATCCGGAGATCTTGCTGGCCAGGGTAGTTGACCTACACCTTCTAGAGCACGTTGGGTGGCACGGGATACATGCGGACGTGCATTGTCCTGTTGGAACAGCAAGTTCCCTTGCCGGTCTATGAATGGTAGAACGATGGGTTCGATGACGGTTTGGATGTACCGTGCACTATTCAGTGTCCCCTCGACGATCACCAGTGGTGTACGACCAGTGTAGGAGATCGCTCCCCACACAATGATGCCGGGTGTTGGCCCTGTGTGCCTCGGTCGTATGCAGTCCTGATTGTGGCGCTCACCTGCACGGCGCCAAACACGCATACGACCATCATTGGCACCAAGGCAGAAGCGACTCTCATCGCTGAAGACGACACGTCTCCATTCGTCCCTCCATTCACGCCTGTCACGACACCACTGGAGGCGGGCTGCACGATGTTGGGGCGTGAGCGGAAGACGGCCTAACGGTGTGCGGGACCGTAGCGCAGCTTCATGGAGACGGTTGCGAATGGTCCTCGCCGATACCCCAGGAGCAACAGTGTCCCTAATTTGCTGGGAAGTGGCGGTGCGGTCCCCTACGGCACTGCGTAGGATCCTACGGTCTTGGTGTGCATCCGTGCGTCGCTGCGGTCCGGTCCCAGGTCGACGGGCACGTGCACCTTCCGCCGACCACTGGCGACAACATCGATGTACTGTGGAGACCTCACGCCCCACGTGTTGAGCAATTCGGCGGTACGTCCACCCGGCCTCCCGCATGCCCACTATACGCCCTCGCTCAAAGTCCGTCAACTGCACATACGCTTCATGTCCACGCTGTCGCGGCATGCTACCAGTGTTAAAGACTGCGATGGAGCTCCGTATGCCACGGCAAACTGGCTGACACTGACGGCGGCGGTGCACAAATGCTGCGCAGCTAGCGCCATTCGACGGCCAACACCGCGGTTCCTGGTGTGTCCGCTATGCCGTGCGTGTGATCATTGCTTGTACAGCCCTCTCGCAGTGTCCGGAGCAAGTATGGTGGGTCTGACACACCGGTGTCAATGTGTTCTTTTTTCCATTTCCAGGAGTGTATATCACCGGTTGTCGTATGACTATTAAAAGATTATAATTAATGTTAGTCTGGTTGGTAATTTGGTAAGCTAGACTGGATACCTGGTGAAACAGTTGCGCAGTAATGCAAGGTTAACTTCCCCAGACAGCTCACAGCTTTTAACCCGCTTTTATTGTCCATCAGTACCGGTTTCATCATAGCAAATTAAAGTAACAAACTTACAGAGGCACATCTTGCGTTGGCACGGGTGGTTTTCGAGATTTGAGTCTGTTGGAAGGTATATTCTGTAGCTGATTATATAGAAGTGAGTTCTGGTGAGTGAAACACTTTTGGAACTCTTATTGCTGTTGTATGTGAGGGCATACGATCAAGAGTTAACAGTGTCTACCACAGAATATCTAGGAGTAACTTTTCAGAGTGACCTGAAATGGTATGGCCACATAGAACAAGTAGCAGGAAAAGCAGGTGCCACACTGAGATTCATTGGAAGAATCTCAAGGAAATGTAACTTATCCACGAAAGAAGTGTCTTACAAGGTGCTTGTTTGACCGATTTTTGAGTACTGTTCATCAGTCTGGGACGCCTTACGAGTTAGGACTGATATAAGAGGTAGAGAAGATCCAACGAAGATCGGCGCTTTCCGTCACGGGACCGTTTAGTCGGTACGAGAGCCTTGCGGAGATCCTCAACAATGTCCAGAGGCAGACGCTACAAGAGAGGCGTTGTGTGTCAAGGAGAAGTTTACTACTGGAATTTCGGGAGAGTAGTTTCTGGGAAGACTTGGACAACATAGGCCTATTACTCCCTTCCACATACATCTCGCGAAATGATCGTAATAAGAAAATTCAAGAAATTAGAGCTAATTTTGTTATTCCCACGCACCATCCACAAGTGGAACAGTAAGGGGGGATCAGTTAGTGTAACCAGGAATACCCTCCCCCACACTCTGTCAGGTGGCTTGCGGGATATGATGTAGATGTAGAAGAATAAGTGCGTGAGAGATGACTTCCGAAACGAACTCCTGTATAGTTTTGTTTGTGAAATCAGCAAAGTGCGCCGTTGTAGCAACACGCAGTACAGTTTTGTTGGTTGTGTTCCTTATACTTCGATATGTCTTTTGTTAGGCACCAATGTCATCTTAAGAAGTTAACATAAAGCATTATAACTTGTTACCGGTAACAATACTGCACAGGAATGTGCAACGAGCGAACTGATGATGTTCAAGCAGAAATGCAGTGATGGTCACCCCACTGATTTTTGTTGTTTTGAATTAGAACATGCAGTACTCGTGCACCCTACTTCTGAATCTTGACTAATGAAAGCAAATATCGCGTGACGGTTAAATGGTCAGAGTTCATCACATATGTCAGTTATCGAGACTTCCTGAATGTGAAAAATCTTTTATTCCCAGAACAATTTTTCTCCAGACAAGAAAATTCTTTTCTCTTCTGCTTCGCGCAAAAACGCTCACCCCAGACACAAAGGTTTAGAGCTGCCTCGGCTCTCCTCACCCCTCTCTCCAACTCAAAGCGAACAACGTGTCGCAGATGTTACACCTTTTTCCTCTTGAGACCCTATTTTGCAGTGTTTAAACCATGGAGGTAAGAATCCCAGCCGCACTACGTTTTGAAGCCATGGGGGCGTGGCTCGCTGCCATGACACTCTGACCAAAACATTGCCAGTGTGCTATAGCGCTGCGTGTATTACAGTCGCTAATTGCACCATATACGCATGTAACGTCATCAGATTGGTTGTTTCAAAGTTTTTGTTTAAAATAAAATCTCGTAAAGGCGAAATTCCGCGTTTCTTCTGATTAAAAATAGTTTTTAATGTAATATTACGAATAGCTAGCCTTCAATGTAAACGATACAATTTTGTTAATTCAGTAATAAACTTGTATCACAAACTAAATAATAGAAACTGAAAACGAAGTTACCTATACCCTCCCTCCAAAGCCCCATATATACATCTTGTTTGTAATACGTACTGGGACATTTCAGTTACGTTACACTACTGGGAAACACTGAAATACGGTACATAGAATGGCAAATCTACACAGTGTCCTGTTTAGGCCTATACTTTACGCCAGTTAATGTAGTGTTACCTTTTAATTTGGTACACGATGAAGACAAAGTGAGTTACTCAACACTTCGGTTATCGACGATACGTACGTATTATACTGAAACGTGAACTTGAAAACTAAGAATTTAATTCTTTGAATTAACATACCTTTTGCAAATGTTTTGGGTGTGTAGGGAAAACTGATGGTACAGCATTTTCTCGGAGCCTTACTGTTGAAAGGGAAGTTCGGTCTATGTCCCCTTCTCGGAAATGCTGAGAACATATAGTGCTCCATTTAGACGCACGGCAATTCTTCCTCCTCACGGCATTCTCCCACAGATCTTTCCGACTTTCATTTTTAAGAAATCTAAAATCATACAGGAGAAAAACACGCTATAGTACAAGTACCGATGTAGCACACGTTCATTCACAATGAAGTTGTAAAATCACAACTTACACATGAAATGTTATTCCCTTCGATTTCGCATCACAATCAGAACGATTCGTACATCCGAACACCACACAAGTCACCATAATAGCGCAAAATCCTTCCAAAAGCGAGCGACAAGCCTATGCACACAATGCAGCAATGTTTTGGTCGGATTGAGATGGCTACACTCGGCTTCACAGCTGTGACGTCACGGCGTCTCCCTCTATTCTTACCTCCATGGTTTAAACAACGTTCACAAGTTTCAAGTATGAAAACACACAACTGCAAGATAAAAACTAGAACTTCTAGCAAGAAGACGACCGTTGACAAATACACCTATAGCGCCGCACCGCGATCACTTGGTCACACTTTGTCGGACGTGAGTTGCTGGTAGCCGGTGGCTGCTCTAGAGCGAGGGAACTCTCGAGCGCGAACTATTCTGATGTTTATGCACCCATGAGCTGTTTTGTGGATGTATCTCCGGGCGATTTTCCTGTTACTGGTGGGCTAGAAAGGTAAGCGAATTACCTTTGAGCTTCTATCGGACTAATAACATTAGCAGACAGCCGAAATGCAGTTTAAAAAGTAGAGGAACGAATGTACTCAAACTCGAGATTTGCGTCTACATTCTACGACATTTATCACTAGACCACAAGCTCGAGAAGAGGACAACACTTCCTCTACACACTGCCTCATCTTACAGTGTTGCCTCATAATGCAAGTGGCCGGTTTTATTGGCTGCCGTAAGTAAGTGACTCCGACTTAGTCTCTGCTGCAGCCTTACAATGGTTAGGTATTACGTCTTACACTGTACATATTGGGGACGTTGCTGAAATTTAAATGTTACGATGTATAAACGCAGTAGGTTGGCCTTTACGTGTCCATTTTCAATTGCTTTATTTATGAGCCTTCTTATATCTTTTACTAATTATTCAGACTTTGTTGCTGCAAAGCTATCTTCTCTACATGATGATGGGTCACCATTGTGAGTAAATCCCCTGCCCCTTAGTTAGAAGATTGAGGGTGTAATTCTCCATACTTTTCTGCTGAAAACATCAAGCAGGATTAGTCGTCTGAGATGCCGTTGACTATTAATTTTGTTACATAACTTTCATTTTACCTTTCTATAAAGACATTAAGACTGGCTGTTTTTTGAAGAGTAATCATGATGTTGAGAAACTTTCGCTCCCTGTATTTTATCATTGCCACTACGGTATCAAATTTGCAAAAGTGTATTATATTAATATTATCGATATCTTTCTCTACATATTCAAATGTTACACGTTTAGGCTTACGTTTTCTGTCTACCTTCTAAAGTAATTACTGATGTCAGGTGTGCTCTCTTCCTCTTTCCGTTCTTCTGTAAATAATTAGTGTCAGTGTTTTGCAACAATGACTTACTGAATTGATGGTTCTGTAATATTCACATTTGTTTGCAAATGCATTCTGCGTATCTGGAATTATATTACATCGAAGTCTGAGGGGTATGTCGCTTGTCTCATAAATCTTGTGTATGAGGCGGAATGGTTGTGTCGTGATTGGTTCTTCCAAGTCCCTCAATAGCTTCGAGAATATACTTTCGTGGACTTCTTTGGACTTGGTCTCTCAGTGCTCTGTCAAATTCTTCTCACAGTATCACGTCTCTCATCTCATCTTCATCTACTTCCTCTTCCCTTTCTATAACAAACACTTCTAGATTGTTTCACTTGTGTTTTCTATCTGCGTATTCCTCCCATCTTTCATCTTTACCTAGAATTCGAGTTTCATCTTAGCTCTTGATCTAAGCCATTTGTTTCTCTTTTCTCCAAATTTTTCTTAAATTTTCTCATCTGCCATTCTTGCATTGCCATTTTGCCCTTTCGCACAATCTCATTGTTTCTGGGCTCTGCATTCCCTTTTTCCTGTTTCATTTGTTGCATTTGCAATTAATCTACAAAGGAGATTGCTTACATATAACTCGTTCTATCCATCCTAGAATATTGCTCTAGTATGTACGACCTGTACCAAATAGGCCTAGGAGGGGATATTGAACGTAAGGATAGTACAAATGATCACAGGTTTTTTTGATCCAAGGGAGGGTGTCACTGAGATGTTGAAAGATCTGAACTGGCAGACTCTTCATAACAGACGGAAACTACCCTGAGAAAGTCTAATAACAAAGTTTCAAGAACCAGCTTTCAACGATGACCTTAGGAATGTACTATAACTCCCTTCATATAGCTGCCATAGGAATCGTGAGGACAAGATTACTTACAACACGCACAAAGGAATTTAAGCAATCGTTTTTTCCACGCTTCGAACGTGAATGGAACTAGGAAAAGTCCTAATAACAGGTAAAGTTGCACATAGGCACAACAAAAAGACTCTCACAATTATAGCTTTCGGCCATTGAGGCCTTCGTCAACAATAGACACACATTGCACCCCCCCCTCACACACACACGCACTCAAACGCAACTCTCTCTCTCTCTCACACACACACACACACACACACACGACTGCAGTCTTATTATATACCCTGGATTTTTCCATTGTTTATAATAGGTAAAGTGGGACACACTCTCTGCCGTGCACTTAACTGTGGTTCACAGAGTATAGATGTAGACGATTCTCTCACGAAGTCGTAACGACTGGACTTTTATTACTTGGTAGTGACGAAATGTTGCGGTGATTGCTGTGGTCGTCACATCATTGGCGACTGACATAAGAAAGCCATGCTGATCTGCTGTCCATGAACGCGTAGGCTTCTCTCACGAACTACTTGCAGGAGATGATTGTCTAGTCGATAACATAATTAAAAAATAAGGACAGGGGAAAGCTGCAGTATGCGAAGTGAAACGTGGAAGTATATTGTAACCTAAGGAAACACAAATAGAGGTGGCCGTGTTGCACAATTATAACTGACTACTAGCAATTAAGAACGATTTGCCGAGATTACTTTCTGCTGCAGGCCGGGTACTGCACATAAAAAACACATCAAAAGTTCAATTAAGCAACGACATGGAAAATCAATATCCAGAAAGGTAGACAGACAGACAGCGAGAGAGAGAGAGAGAGAGAGAGACAAAGAGAGAGAGAGTGAGAGAGGGAGGGAGGGGGGGAGGGAACGAGAAACTGTTGAGAGATGAAACTGGAAAATGAGAAATGCAAGCCACAGGAATTGAGAGAGGTAAGCAGTAACAGGGGCGGCACATTGAAGTCTACTGCATTACGGCTGGCGGTCTCATGGTGCCGAATACGAGCAGATACTGTAGCTGCTGCATACTCCCGACTGCCTATCTTCCATGTTACCCAACTGCTATCTGCTGTATACACATGGCTGCCTCCAAGGCGATAGAGACTCAATCGTATATGAAGACGCTTGGTAACTTCCACGTCGAGGCTACTCAAGGAGGGATACGTCTTACAGCTTCAGGCGACTACATACGACTGACGTCCGGAGAGTGGGTCTCGAGCCATTGTTATTTCGGGCGCTACTCCAAAGTACTCTTCTGCGAGAGGTGAGGAGGTGCCCGAAGCCAGCGTAACTGCGGAGGGATTTGCTAATGGTGCCTGTGAATCCAGACCGGTGGAGCGGCTCGGCCTTTGATGTTTAGGTTACCTGGGCTGTATGGGCGCGAATTCTTTGAATGACATGAACATTTTATGCATCTGCTCGGTCTGAAAGTAACGGTTCCAACTTTAAGAAAATTCACCATCGTGACTTTAATATTAACTCAGTGGTGAACTGAAACAACGTTTAGCTCCCTTCAGCCGATAGTCCAACACGCAGGCGCGAGATCGGTGGTATTTCCTGGCTGGAGAAAACTAGTATTGATCCTCACATTGATTGATTGTACTAGTGAGCTTGTAATAACGCAGTTGACAAGTCCATGCTTGATACCAATAAATTCGTCATCTCTCCAGCATCATGAAGCTCTAATGAGATTTGCTGAATTAATTTTATTTCACTCTATCTCAGAAAAGATTGTAACAACTACAGAGGTATCTCTTTAATCAGCGTTGTGGGTAAAATCTTCTCAGGTATTGTTGAAAGGAAAGTGCGAGTATTAGTTGAGGACCAATTGGATGAAAATCAGTGTGGGTTTAGGCCTCTTAGAGGTTGTCAGGACCAGATCTTTAGCTTACGGCAAATAATGGAGAAGTGTTATGAATGGAACAGGGAATTATATCTATGCTTTATAGATCTAGAAAAGGCATATGACCGGTTTCCTAGGTGGAAGTTATTGTCTGTTCTACAAGATTATGGAATAGGAGGCAAACTTTTGCAAGCAATTAAAGGTCTTTACATGGATAGTCAGGCAGCAGTTAGAGTTGACGGTAAATTGAGTTCATGGTTCAGAGTAGTTTCAGGGGTAAGACAAGGCTGCAACCTGTCTCCACTGTTGTTCATATTATTTATGGATCATATGTTGAAAACAATAGACTGGCTGTGTGAGATTAAGATATGTGAACACAAAATAAGCAGTCTTGCATATGCGGATGACTTAGTTGTGATGGCAGATTCGACTGAAAGTTTGCAAAGTAATATTTCAGAGCTAGATCAGAAATGTAAGGACTATGGTATGAAGATTAGCATCTCCAAAACGAAAGTAATGTCAGTGGGAAAGAAATATAAACGGATTGAGTGCCAAATAGGAGGAACAAAGTTAGAACAGGTGGACGGTTTCAAGTACTTAGGATGCATATTCTCACAGGATGGCAACATAGCCAAAGAACTGGAAGCGAGGTGTAGCAAAGCTAATGCAGTGAGCGCTCAGCTACGATCTGCTCTCTTCTGCAAGAAGGAAGTCAGTACCAAGACAAAGTTATCTGTGCACCGTTCAATCTTTCGACCAACTTTGTTGTATGGGAGCGAAAGCTGGGTGGATTCAGGCTACCTTATCAACAAGGTTGAGGTTACGGATATGAAAGTAGCTAGGATGATTGCAGGTACTAGTAGATGGGAACAATGGCAGGAGGGTGTCCACAATGAGGAAATCAAAGAAAAACTGGGAATGAACTCTATAGATGTAGCAGTCAGGGCGAACAGGCTTAGATGGTGGGGTCATGTTACACGCATGGGAGAAGCAAGGTTACCCAAGAGACTCATGGATTCAGCAGTAGAGGGTAGGAGGAGTCGGGGCAGACCGAGGAGAAGGTACCTGGATTCGGTTAAGAATGATTTTGAAGTAATAGGTTTAACATCAGAAGAGGCACCAAAGTTAGCACTGAATAGGGGATCATGGAGGAACTGTATAAGGGGGGCTATGCTCCAGACTGAACGCTGAAAGGCATAATCAGTCTTAAATGATGATGATGATGATGATGATCTATCTTTTTGTTTTCTGCCACTGCAAAAGCCAGATAGGTGGTGAGCCATGGCAGCTCGCGTTGGTGCCGTTGGTAGGTTCGCATCATGTAATAGGGATAGTAACGTCTCGTTTTCTTCTTCTTTTTACTGGCGCCACTACGTTTGCTAGCGTTGTCTGTCTCATGAGTGGCAGCAGCAGCAGCAGCGTTTATCAGTATCTAGTACCCGTACTATCTTTGGAAGGATATAAAGTGTTTTCTGGGTCGGATGTGTCGGTAGTTCGGTTGGGACGGACCAGCAGGGAGGTCCGTCAGCATGAGGACATGTCGGGACGGTTGGCGGCCAGCAGGCATTGCTGGATCGAGGGGCTGTAACACAAGCTACACCGACAGCTGAGGGCCTGATTAAGAAAGAATTCTAATTATTTGTCGGCTGAAGGCCACGAGCAATACTACAGAATAATTAATGGCTGAAGGCCTGAATTACAAATGAGGAAGATAATTACACATTAAAAAATATCAAAATAACTTTTTAAACAATCATTAAAAAACTGACTGTAACACAAGCTACAATGATGGCTGAAGGCCTTATTAAGAAGAATTCAAGTTATTACCGGCTGAAGGCCACAAGCAATAGAAATAATTTAAACAAAATATTATTTTTAAACAATTGACACAATCAGACCAAATAAAGAAGGGAGTGATCCACAGACAGTGCTCCAAGGATCGACCAGAGAAAAACCCCTACTGCTGTGTAAGCGGTGAGACACACAGCCAAGAGTTATGTTCACCTAACAGGATGGCAACTCAAACTAAGGACAGTTTAAACGCCTATCAATGCTCTTACCAAATCCACCTAACGTGCGATATGCAGTACAACAATAGAATAAGTCAAGCAAGGACGAAGTGACAGACAGCACTGCTTCTTCAGAATCCGGCGTTCAAAACATCAAAAGGTAGAAGGAACCACTACAACCAAGGTAGACAAAAGAAACCACAATCGACACTGCAACAAGGAGGCTGTCGAACTACACGTCATGCTGGACAGCATCGGCAAGATGACGAAAAGCACACAGCTGCAGAAATACGCTAACCTCCAGAGCAGGTAACTGGGGCGTTAGCAGCCCCTACGCAGTAAAATACCGCTTGTTGCACTTCACCAATATTAACACAAAATTCAAAACTAATAACAGGCAGTAGAAGATGGCTAATAGATTCCACCAACTCAACATGCTCCACTTGTTGATGTTCGTCTCATGGCGACCCTGCGAGCAGCAATGTGCGAACAAACAATGTGATCACCAAATAGTGGAGGTTTCACTACTGGATTAATGTTCACTCAACTTAACGTCCTGGGTCCAGTGGAAAACGAGGTTGTGGCCCTCGCAACTACAGCCCCTCGATCTGGCAATGCCTGTGTGCCTCCAGCCGTCCCAGCATGTCCTCACACTGCCAGATCTATCTCCTGGTCCGTCCGAACCGAACTACCGACACACCCGACCTGGAAAACACTTTACGTCCTTCCAAAGATAGTATGGGTACTAGATATCGATAAACGTTGCTGCTGCCATACGGGGACAGACAATGCTAGCAAACAAAGTGGCACTAGTAAACAGAAGAAGAAAACGAGACGCCACTATCCCTATTACACGATGCCAACTTACCAACGGCACCAACATGGGCCACACATAGCTCAGATGGCTTTACCACGTGTTTTGTCTGTCCTTGAAAAGTTTACAGGTTACAAGTTATCCATGCTGATTAAATAGTATGCTGCTTAAAATTCTACTGGATGCCTTCCTCTTTCGTTCTTTTCCCCTGGTCCATATACACCTACCACTTTTTCAGTCCTTAGCTTGTGGAATAGTGGTTAGAGCTGATTCCTCTAGATTCGATTCTAAGCTAGCTTGGAGATTTTCTTCGCTCAGGGACTGGGCGTTTATGCTGTCCTTATCATTTCATCTCAATGTCATCACAAAGACGTGCTAGTCACGGAAGTGGCGTTTAATAGAAAGACTCACAACAGGTAGCTGAACAACCCCAGAAGGGTTCCACAGTCAATAATGCCCTAAGATCATTTTATTTCTCTGTTCTTTTCCTACACTCCTGGAAATGGAAAAAAGAACACATTGACACCGGTGTGTCAGACCCACCATACTTGCTCCGGACACTGCGAGAGGGCTGTACAAGCAATGATCACACGCACGGCACAGCGGACACACCAGCAACCGCGGTGTTGGCCGTCGAATGGCGCTAGCTGCGCAGCATTTGTGCACCGCCGCCGTCAGTGTCAGCCAGTTTGCCGTGGCATACGGAGCTCCATCGCAGTCTTTAACACTGGTAGCATGCCGCGACAGCGTGGACGTGAAGCGTATGTGCAGTTGACGGACTTTGAGCGAGGGCGTATAGTGGGCATGCGGGAGGCCGGGTGGACGTACCGCCGAATTGCTCAACACGTGGGGCGTGAGGTCTCCACAGTACATCGATGTTGTCGCCAGTGGTCGGCGGAAGGTGCACGTGCCCGTCGACCTGGGACCGGACCGCAGCGACGCACGGATGCACACCAAGACCGTAGGATCCTACGCAGTGCCGTAGGGGACCGCACCGCCACTTCCCAGCAAATTAGGGACACTGTTGCTCCTGGGGTATCGGCGAGGACCATTCGCAACCGTCTCCATGCAGCTGGGCTACGGTCCCGCACACCGTTAGGCCGTCTTCCGCTCACGCCCCAACATCGTGCAGCCCGCCTCCAGTGGTGTCGCGACAGGCGTGAATGGAGGGACGAATGGAGACGTGTCGTCTTCAGCGATGAGAGTCGCTTCTGCCTTGGTGCCAATGATGGTCGTATGCGTGTTTGGCGCCGTGCAGGTGAGCGCCACAATCAGGACTGCATACGACCGAGGCACACAGGGCCAACACCCGGCATCATGGTGTGGGGAGCGATCTCCTACACTGGCCGTACACCACTGGTGATCGTCGAGGGGACACTGAATAGTGCACGGTGCATCCAAACCGTCATCGAACCCATCGTTCTACCATTCCTAGACCGGCAAGGGAACTTGCTGTTCCAACAGGAATATGCACGTCCGCATGTATCCCGTGCCACCCAACGTGCTCTAGAGGGTGTAAGGCAACTACCCTGGCCAGCAAGATCTCCGGATCTGTCCCCCATTGAGCATGTTTGGGACTGGATGAAGCGTCGTCTCACGCGGTCTGCACGTCCAGCACGAACGCTGGTCCAACTGAGGCGCCAGGTGGAAATGGCATGGGAAGCCGTTCCACAGGATTACATCCAGCATCTCTACGATCGTCTCCATGGGCGAATAGCAGCCTGCATTGCTGCGAAAGGTGGATATACACTGTACTAGTGCCGACATTGTGCATGCTCTGTTGCCTGTGTCTATGTGCCTGTGGTTCTGTCAGTGTGGTCATGTGATGTATCTGACCCCAGGAATGTGTCAATAAAGTTTCCCCTTCCTGGGACAATGAATTCACGGTGTTCTTATTTCAATTTCCAGGAGTGTAGTTTATTTATTCCGATTTATTTATCAGGTTCTTTGGAACTGTATGAGCTACAGCTACTGGGTCATAGAACAAAACAGTACATAGTTTGCAGAACATTAGTTATAAAATGTATGTGAAAAAGAAACTAAAATGTTAATGGGCCATGAAAAAAATTGTGTTGTGAACTTCAGCCTGAAGACTGAGTGGATGCAGCTCTCTATGCTAGCCTACCTATGTGCAAGCCACTTCATTTTTGCATAGGTACTGCAACGTAACACATTGCAGAGAAAAGTACTGTGAGCAACTTCTGTACAGAATGGAGTGTGCCTGAAGGAAATCTTACCACTTATACTTGAAAGTGTGGGCTTTAACACTCAATTTTGTTCAGTTTTGCAGGAAGTGTATTGAAGAGGAAAACTGCTGAATAGTGCACAACTTTTTGTACATTTGTTAAGGAAGTGTTTTCCTACTGTTTGACATTCCCCGTCTAGTGGTCACCGAATGAAAACTGCATTTTCTTCTGAATGAGTTAAATTGTCAACATCTTATGATGGAATATATTTATAGCGATGGCAGAGTTAGAATTCCAAGACACCTGAACAACAGCCTCCAGAATGTGAACTGACACCACATATCAGTCTGTGATTTTCTGTAATATTCTTGGTGAGTGCAAAGAGCTTCTCAACAGGTTGAAAGCAAGTAAAGTAAGCGAACCTTCGTGTTTCAGTGCCACAGTGGATGTTATTATCATAGTTAAGATTGCAGCAACAAGTTTCTGCACAAGGTCTTGAATGTGATACAAGAAAGCTTTTCACCTACCCACTGTCATAATAATTTAAAGATGCCATGGTTACTGATTGTTTGACCACCTTTGAACAGTAAAATCTCGCTTTTTTAAGAGTTCCATGTCAGAAACTGTGTGCATTCCGTTTTGTTGCAATAAAATGTTAATCTGTTCTCTGAAGGTCAGGCACTGATGTTTTTGACTACCCTACGTCTTTCACAGTAACACTTGTGTCATTTGCAAAGAGAATACCTTTTGAATCATCCACCATGTTGGTGGCAGATACAAAAGCAGTGGATACAGAACAAACCCCTATGGAATCCCCACCCACCTTACATGGCCCCAGTCAGATTTAAATCTCCTTCGTGTTTCGTGACTTAATAGCACAGCATTTTGTTTCCTGCTTCCCTAATATGACGTGACCTTTTCTGCTAAACCTTCAATGTTCCATCTTATGAAATTCTATTGCATGATATACACAACAAATCCTTTTGTTAAATAATTATTTTGTACTGAATAAATGTAACTATCTGAGATTGCTTATTTTTAGAGGCAGAAGTGCAAATAAGATAAAAAAATTATGTAGTCTGAGATGTGCCTCTAATATATGATACATCACAAAAAGTTTCGGAAATAATGACAGCAAAGAAATTGTGTGGTAATTGTATTACAAGAGGCAACAAAATATCTCAATTCGAGGGCTGTACACTCCAGAATCTGTATGACAATCAGGCAATCCTGTAGTAGTTGTATTATTAATTATTGTAATTGTAAGTTATGTCCTTAGCTATAAGTTAGTTTGTTCCTTGTATGGAACGATATATACTTCACAGCCTCTTAACTGAAACTGTTTGAACAGCCCTCCCTGCTATTACTTTAATTTTTAATGCAGTAGTATCACTATGACTATTCAGTGCTCAAAGTAATCTCAGTTAAGATCATTGAACAACAGTGAGACATATGTTACTAATTTTAGACTTTGTAGAAGCTTAATTTGATTTCTAGAGCTACAGATGTTGTCGGACTCTGATTATTGTTTGTACATAATTAAACAATTCTACCTATAAATACAGAAGTTTGAATCTTAAGAAGAGCATCAGATGTTTTACATTCATGATGGGTACATGCACTAGGAGTTAAATTAGAGGCTACACCTGGATAATTATATCAAGGAACATTTATAGTAAACTGCCACAGATTGATCTGTGGTGAATGCTAAGAAAATTTTTGGACCAACTCACATACAGGGTGTTACAAAAAGGTACGGCCAAACTTTCAGGAAACATTCCTCATACACAAAGAAAGGAAATATGTTATGTGGACATGTGTCCGGAAACGCTTACTTTTCATGTTAGAGCTCATTTTATTACTTCTCTTCAAATCACATTAATCATGGAATGGAAACACACAGCAACAGAACGTACCACCGTGACTTCAAACACTTTGTTACAGGAAACGTTCAAAATGTCCTCCGTTAGCGAGGATACATGCATCCACCCTCCATCACATGGAATCCCTGATGCGCTGATGCAGCCCTGGAGAATGGCGTATTGTATCACAGCCGTCCACAATACATTTGGTACCGGGGTTGCGTAGACAAGAGCTTTCAAATGCCCCCATAAATGAAAGCCAAGAGGGTTGAGGTCAGGAGAGCGTGGAGGCCATGGAATTGGTCCGCCTCCATGTTGCGTCGTACTTGTAAAGGCACATGTTCTAGCAGCACAGGTAGAGTATCCCGTATGAAATCATGATAACGTGCTCCATTGAGTGTAGGTGGAAGAACATGGGGCCCAGTCAAGACATCGCCAACAATGCCTGCCTAAACGTACACAGAAAATCTGTGTTGATGACGTGATTGCACAATTGCGTGCGGATTCTCGTCAGCCCACACATGTTGATTGTGAAAATTTACAATTTGATAACGTTGGAATGAAACCTCATCCGTAAAGAGATCATTTGCACTAAAATGAGGATTGACACATTGTTGGATGAACCATTCGAAGAAGTGTACCCGTGGAGGCCAATCAGCTGCTGATAGTGCCTGCACACGCTGTACATGGTATGGAAACAACTGGTTCTCCCGCAGCACTCTCAATACAGTGACGAGGTCAACGTTACCTTGTACAGCAGCAACTTCTCTGACGCTGATATTAGGGTTATCGTCAACTGCACGAAGAATTGCCTCGTCCATTGCAGGTGTCCTCGTCGTTCTAGGTCTTCCCCAGTCGCGAGTCATAGGCTGGAATGTTCCGTGCTCCCTAAGACACCGATCAATTGCTTCGAATATCTTCCTGTCGGGACACCTTCGTTCTGGAAATCTGTCTCGATACAAACGTACCACGCCACGGCTATTGTCCCGTGCTAATCCATACATCAAATGGGCATCTGCCAACTGCGCATTTGTAAACATTGCACTGACTGCAAAACCACGTTCGTGATGAACACTAACCTGTTGATGCTATGTACTACTGATGTACTTGATGCTAGTACTGTAGAGCAATGAGTCGTATGTCAACACAAGCCCTGAAGTCAACATTACCTTCCTTCAATAGGGCCAACTGGCGGTGAATCGAGGAAGTACAGTACATACTGACGAAACTAAAATGAACTCTGACATGGAAATTAAGCGTTTCCGGACACATGTCCACATAACATCTTTTCTTTATTTGTGTGTGAGGAGTGTTTCCTGAAAGTTTGGCTGTACCTTTTTGTAACACCCTGTATACATACAAATTGTAATTCAACCTTCACTACTTTTATTCATTAAGTGATTATTTAAGATATTTTTAAAGATTTAGTGAAGATTAAGTAAATGAGGGTCTCTTAACCAAAAAATAGTAAATTACCACCTGCTCCTGATAGAGAGCTATAAACTAAAAATCCCTCAAATATCACCACTCAAATAGTATTATTCATTTATTATATTTTACATAGTCTTAATTTTCTTCTGTTAGATATACATTATCCTCATCCAAACCAAATCTTATTGAAAGAGCAGAAAAAGGAGTAATTGAAAAAAAGAATTGAATCTGAAAATGATAATAAATCTGTTTTTAGCATTTGATCTATCAGCTAATATCTTCAGTTCATCACTAAATTGAATTAAAACATTCTGCATCTACTTCTGCATGTATACTCTGCACGCCACTGTATGGCTTATGGCGAAGGGCACCTTGTACCAGTACTAGTCATTTCCTTTCCTGTTCCACACCCAAACAGAGTGAGGGAAAAACGATGTCTGTATGCCTACACATGAGGCCTAATTTCTCATGTCTTGTCTTCATAGTCCTCATGCGAAACGTATCTTGGCAGCAGTAAAATCGTTCTCCAGTCAGCTTCAAATGCTGGTTCTCTAACGTTCCCAATGGTGTTACTTGAAAAGAACGCTGCCTTTCCTCTAGCAATTCCCATTTGTGTTTCCAAAACATCTCCATAACATTTATGTGTTGTTTGAATGGCTGCCCCTGAATTGCTTCAGTGTCTTCCTTTAATCCAATGTCATGCAGATCCCAAGCACTTGAGTATACTCAAGAAAGGTCGCACTAATGTTCTAATGCAATCTACTTTGCAGATGAACCATACTACCTAGAACTCTCACGGAAGTAGACCATTCACATTACCCGGTACACTCCTTACCTTCTCATTCCATTTTATATCGCTTTGCAGCATTAAAACGACGTAGCTGTGTCTGTCAGGACACTAGTAATGCTGTAACCGAACATTTCAGATATGTTTTTCCTACTCACCCACATTATCTTACATTTTTCTACATTTAGAGATAGCTGCCATTCATTACACCAAGTAGAAATTTTGTCTAAGTAATTTGGTATTCTTCTATAGTCACTTAACTTCGACAACTTCCTGTATACCACATCATCAGGAAACAATCGCAAACTGCAACCCACCCTGGCTGCCAGATTATTTATGCATACAGAAAATAACAACAGTCCTATCACGCTTCTAGGAGGCATCTTTAGCGGTATTCTAGTCTCTGATGAACTCTTACCATCGAGGAAAATACACTGGGTTCTGTTCTTAAGGTTATTTTTAATCCTTTCTTTGATTAACAATTTCATAAATTATATTGTATGAAATAAATATTAATAGTTGTTTTGTTTGCTAGTTGTTTCTTGCTGCTAGTTACTTTATTTATCCCATATGCATTTCACCTTCTCCTGTTCTAAGACATCATCAGTGGAATCTATATCGATACAGTTTTGTTAGTTTTAGATTATTAAACAGTTCACTTCACAATTTTTTTGTAGAAAAACCATTGATATAGAAAACATGTATTCCAACATACCAGTACCAGAAACTATAGAAATTATAGATAAGAACCTGAAAACCTATAGTCAACTCCCTGATGAACAGATTAAGGAAATATGCACACTGATAAAGCTCATAATGGAACAAAATTACTTCCAATTCAATAATGAATTTTATTTACAAGAAGATGGATTGCTAATGGGGTCCCCAGTTTCAGGAGCCTTAGCAAATATTTTTGTTAACCACATTGAACAGATCATTTTCACAAAAATAGTAGCAAAAGAATACAACATATTATATTGATTCCGGTATATGGATGACATCCTTTGCTTAATAGATGAACCACAAACAAAAATTGAAAACCTACATACTGACAACAAGATACATAAAAATATGAAATTCACAATTGAAAGAGAACAACCAAATTAACATACTGGATACAAAAATAAAAAGAACAAAACAATAAGCATATATCTGAAATTTACCGTAAGCCCACAGCAATGGACATTATCATTCCCGAATCAATCTTCAAACCACCCACACACACACAAAAGCAAGCAGCACTTCGACACATGCTCCATAGACTCAACACAATACCACTCACCAAAGAAAGCTACTGAAAAGTACTGGACATAATAATGCAGATAGGACAAAATAATGGTTAAAATAATAATACAGTCACCAAGCTAAACAAGAAAATTAAAATTAAAATGAAAGCAAAAAGCTCCAAACCACAGACAACAACACAACAACCCAAACACAAACACACAGTCTCATAACAACTACACAGGATAGTCAGAAAAAGAAAGTAAACACAAGATGGTTCACAATGACATAAAGCACAAACTCACCCATAAAATCACCAACATTTTCAAAAGACAGGGAATAAACATAGTATGCACAACAGACAGTTCTATACAAAAATACACCCCAAAACTGACAAAAAACAGAGACATATACCAGAAAGCAGGTGTATATCAGCTACAGTGTAACACTTATGAAGGCACATACATAGGACAAACAGGTAGAACATTTGATGTCAGGATACAAAGAACACATGAGAGCCTGGATATATGGGACAGACCACTCCACATTTGCAGAATAACTAAGAGAAAATGACCACAAACCAACCACTACAGAAGATGACATGAAAATAATTAGAATCAACAATAAAAAAACTTCCTAACCGTGCAAAAAAATTACCACATACAGAAAACCAAAGCAGAGGGGAAACTCCTGTTAATGACGAAGTACACATGCCAAGCAATCCATTAATTACAATAATAGATAAAATAATAGAATAACATTTGCAAAAAGTATTAATATAATAATACTATCCAGTATAATAATAATAGAACCCAACATCTTTACACTCAATCATCCATGAACCCCTCCACAGAATACTGAAACGAAAAGTTAAGTCTGCTGTCACCAAAGTTTTCAACCACTCGCTAACAGCTAGTACACCCCCCCCCCCAAAAAAAAAAATATTCGTCGCCTTTATCCTCCTCTCTCTCACTCATACACACACATGGTATAAACATCATAAACAGAAGCTAGTCTCAAACATATACTTCGTTAGGTTGGCAACAAATAGGTAAACACACCAAAGAAGATGAAACAGGTAATGGAGTCGCAATATTTACCTTGTGAAAAACAGTGTACGACGAAATATTGTATCGAGTGACAAAAGATCAATAGTACACCACAGAAAAGAGTGACAAGCATGGTGAACAGTGTGTGGAAGGCGAGAACACAAATATGTGATCATATCGCAGTGATAAATATAATTGCAAGGAATTTGTTATTAACACTACTGGGAAATAGAGGGCCATCAATAGCAATGAACCTTCACCTCATTATTAATTATTGGACAGTTGTTGTTACTGCTTATGGGATCAGCAACTGTAATAATTGAAGCTTATTCATTTTCTATTCATGAAAACAACTCACTTAAATCACCATTTCACCTAGTAGATTAGAGATATTGACAATTAAGAGGAGGAATTTGACAAATAGTTTTAGTATCTGCACTTGTTAAATGACTTTGTTTACTGGTATTTAGTAGTAGCCTACTTATAGTTGGATTCATAATTGCATAATTTACGATAATCTAATAATGTCAAGGTGTAGTATGAGAAGGTACATATCAAGGATTAGACACAGGTTTTGTTTCAGTTGGATTACAATGAGAAATAATCTCACTTATTACAGCTGAAGCTCTTTTCTTTGTATCGTTCTTTTCATATACATGTATATCTACAAGACTATTCTGCAATCCATATGTAAGTACTTGTTAAAAGGTTCATCAATCCAGCTTCAGACGATTTCTCTACCCTTCCACTCTCTAACAGTGTGCTAGAAAAATGAACTCTTTCAGTTGTGTCCAGAAGAAAACTAGCATCAACTATTGAATTAGGAATATTATAACCACCAATAGGAATACACACTTTCAGCTCTTTACACATTCCATTATTTAATATAGCCATCATTCTTGCATTAGGATTAACTGAATATGAATACTTCTGAGCACTATAGAATCTAACCAAACACAGCATTACAAGGCCTATTTTTCCCTGTATTACTTGGATTAGGTTTCATTACACTACAAGCATATGAATACTGTTAAGCATCTTTCACTATAACTGCTACAGTATACAGATCAACATATTTCATTGTCATAGTATTCTGTGGACTACCTCTCACTATTGAAACAATCTTCTAATCAATATGTTTACTTTGACATTCAATAAATTAATTCTTATAAGACACTACTTGTGATTTGAAGCTGCTGTATGACACTGGCACTTCATTTCAATTTACTGGTGAGGTACATATATGTCTTTCTTGTGTAAATAGTACATCCGACTTACAATAAAAAGCCTGACTACTATTCAAGGAAAAATTTCAGTTTATCCACAAGAATTTTCATTGGATATTTTGTATAAATAATTGTTATAGTACTTCCAACTATACTATGAAAAATAATGAATGATCAGGAAAAAGATCACAATTCAAATTTGGATCTAATTCGAAAATCTCAGCTCGAACACTGTTCTCCCATTGATTATTCTAAATTGCTGTAGTTTTCCTAATTTTTAGTGCAGAAATTGCGTTAATTTTACCAATTGTAGCTATTATAAAAACATCATACACCATATTGAACAATATCAACAGTATATTTATCTTAGTTTTTTAGGAGGATTTTAACATTTATGAAATCAAGGAGCTCTTCAATGAGCAGAATAAAGGGCTGTAGTTAACTATAACGTTTGGATTTCATTACAAAACTATTGATATTAATCATTCAACCCAATATGATGAATTGTTTCAGTTAGTTTTGGCCTGGAAGTTTGGTAAACATAATTATTCTTATTCTATCATAACTGAAGCCAAATAGAGGCATACTACCGTTAATAATACAGCTGAACTTTTAAGTTCCAAACAAGAGCATTTAACACTGGTATGAAAGCCGCAATTTTTTTTTAGTGGGGCAATTGTGTTAAGAAGCGCCACACTTAAAAAAACGAGAAATAAAAAACTGTTAATAGTTGTCTTAAAAACTAATAAAGATATGAAGAAGATAAAACCGAACAATATCTACTAGTAAAAATAAAACAAATTTGTCGTGCGGTAAATATAGTGACGAGAAGGTAAACATATTTTTCTTTGCAACCTAGTCACTCGCTCGTTACAGGAGAAATGTAAATATTACAAAGAAAGTAGTTTTATATAACTCACATAATTATAACAAACTTACAAATTACTGGTGGTAAACATTGAATAGCGAACACTAAGAAAACAGGAGTTGGAGAACATTTTGAAACTGAACGAGAATGCCTGAGTACAGTGAACAGTACTAAATGAGGAATGATTGAACAGCAATGAGGAATGAGTGACTACCCAAAAAAGAACAGTCTAAACAATCGAGCCAAAGGGGGAAGCACTGAGTGTATGTTCATTAGAAGTCGTTCCTCGAGCCTTCCCTTTAGTTTAGTAGGCCATTCCTTTGTAACTGCTCACTCACAAACGACCCACCTCTAGAAGACTGATGTTAATGTTCACTAAAATAGCCTGGACACGCTGAACTTATTGGACTATCCTGCCTATGTGTTTACACTTGCCAAAATTCGACTACACTGATGGTGATGAAAAGTAGCAATAGTATGCAGCGAAACTGAGAATAAAAGTGAGGTAAGTGCTAGCTCTAGGCGGTCCAGTAGGGCCCGACTGACCGCCATGTCATCGTCTGGCAGTGGCGTCGTCGGATGAGATGTAGAGGTGCGTTTTGTCAGCTCTTTGCACTCTAATTCGTTCTGGTGTTTCTTGGCCTTGGAGCCCCTGCTAATGGTCGAGGAGCTACTCAGTTCGCCTCATGAGGTTGAATGCATCTCGTACCAGTCCTCCCACCAAGGAAAAATTCCTGGCAGTACCTGGAATCGAGCCCAAGTGCTCTGTATGGCAGGCAGCTGCACTGACCACTCAGCTACGGAGCTGGACAAACTGAAGGGACGATGCAGATGTTCTGCTACTGTACTCAGTTTCTATCAATTTGTGGAGGTGGTGACTTGGGGTGATGTCTATTTATTATACAGGATGTAATGGGTATGAGTGAAGGTACTTTTATGTGTGGTTCCTTAATATATACACACGTCAATGTATTGGTTGTTTTTTCTCTTTGTCTGACTGTCTTCCTACGAACATGTCACACACTTTACGACCTTATGTTTTCTGCATGATTGTAACTGCGCCACTAAGAGGACTACACTTGTCACTATAGACTACCCATTTTGCGTCCATGTGTCTACACTTCAACAGATCACATGCCGTGCACGGGAATATAAACATCAACGGCTTGCTCTTGTCACATGTACTTGGAGGTACTACCAACCTAAAAAAACACGACTTTAATAGCTATAACTATTAGTCTGCAAAAGACGTAAATACTGATGAAATGTTGTTCAGTACACTGCCGTTATTGCTATTAGAAATATCTGTACTTAGACTAGTTACACCCCGTGTACTTTTCTTTACAGCGATGTATTGCCTCTTTAACTTTTGAGTATCTTGTGAGATTTTATACCCTTCTGCAGTGACTACATTTTGAATGATTGAGCCCGTAGAAAGTGGAGTAAAGTGGACTGTGTCATCACACGCTGGCATCTGTTCAAACAATTGCGAATGTTAAAGACAGAGTTGCAGTACATTTATTCACTTATGGAATTTGTTGCCAACAGTCCCCAATAATAGATATATTGTATGAAACATTCTCAGTTTGCTTGCTGCATGAAATCTGGGTGAAATCCCGAGAGATTGGCGAAACACACCATCGACTCCGTCACGAACAACTGACTGCCGTGCCTGCTTTTGATATGACGATTTGTGATTGGTCAGCGTGAGTCATCATTGCGTCATAATGCTAAACTCTGCCCACCTCAGTAGTGCTGGCACCACCGCTCTCGTACAAACGTAAAAAATTCAGGGTATTTGTGTGTGTCCTCAATGTCGACAGCATACTTCTGTGCACCACTAAGATTATATCTGCTGTCCCAGTTGCTTTTCTCTCAAATTCTAATTTCTACAGCAAGTCAGGCTACTAATAATCAGGCAAATCTGAGTTGGCCCAAACGATAATTTGTTAGCCTGGATGTGGTCTTTCTGTTTAAAAAATTCCTGTAGAGGGCATGTTGGTCCTTTTGGTAGACCAACTATTTTTTGTACAGCGGTAAACTGCATGAAATGACCGACAAAATGTTCATGGGTTCTCCATTCTCCCCATCAGTGGTCAACTTTCTTTATGGGGCATTTTTAGGAATGTGCATTACATTTGGCTGTATTTCGCCTAGCCTCGTTTTATAGATATGTCTGACAATATGGCGACTTAATACCAACTCGAAATCACTTTGACCTTTAGCGTCAGAAATACGATGTACTTGGCATTTTATGCGAAGCAGGCGCTGGTAAACGCGTTACTATCATGACTGCACACTGAGTAGAGGAAACGTGCACCACGCCCGCATCTCGTGGTCGTGCGGTAGCGTTCTCGCTTCCCACGCCCGGGTTCCCGGGTTCGCTTCCCGGCGGGGTCAGGGATTTTCTCTGCCTCGTGATGGCTGGGTGTTGTGTGCTGTCCCTAGGTTAGTTAGGTTCAAGTAGTTCTAAGTTCTAGGGGACTGATGACCATAGATGTTAAGTCCCATAGTGCTCAGAGCCATTTGAACCAATTTTGAAACGTGCACCACGTTAATAGCGACAGAAAAGACGCTTCATTAATGACTTATGGTATTAATAGCTGAAGCTGTTCCCATTGATTTGGCAGCAGTGACATCAGCTGCTGTTGATTCCGCTGCACGAGTCACTGCTCCCGCTGTAGCTTTCGAGGTAGTTGTTAATGCTAAAAAAAGCTGTCATCAACCCAACGGCTGGTTTGAACATCACAGTGCTTTACTAGGCATGGTCCTTTTGGAGGCGATATGCTGTTGCCTTCTGCTGACCTTTGACCTGACTCACCCAGCCAGATACAGGAGGACCCACAGTTTAATGCGGACTGCGAACCACGGTGCAGCTCGGGATTTTTCACACCTACAATCCCTGCCTGAGGTGAAAGAAGGTGGTAGGTGGCAAAATAAAAATTCTTGGTGCTGAGTGGAAGAGCGAACTCCAGACGTCTGGATCAGTAGTCTGACACAGGCACACCAAGCCACATTTGTTAGCGCTACAGCTCCATGAAACATTGAATGCATTTTTCTTGTGAGTCTCTATTGAACGTAACTGTTCTAACATCATTTAGATTGAACTTCAAGTTTGCTGTCTCGTCGGTAGTTCTGTACCGAGCACGACACCAGCCTTATAAATGTCATAAACACAGCGAACAGAATCCTAATGAGAAGATGTAGCTATGCGTGGAGCAGGGAGTGGTAAGGTACTGGGTTTCAGAAAGTAAACTTCTTACAGATCAAATTTAGTTTTATTTACCGGAGGTGTCCACAAAGTAAATCTGTCACAATTTAAAAAGACAACCATGAAATAAGCCTTAATACGGGTTAAAAAATTGCAACCAAGAATCAATTACACTTATAACGGTTAAAACACGCTTCAGAGAAAATTTACAATAGTTGAAATATGCAGTTTTCAACTAAACTATTCACAGTTACGAAAGCAGTCAAGGTTTTTAAAAAAATGTTTAACTAAAAGTTAGGGTTACTTTACCATTTGCAAGCTTAACAAACACAACAAAAACTTTAATGATTGAAAGTAATAAAAGAATCGTACTCTGCTTCTGTGTATTAAAGCCTCTGATTCAGCACATTAATCGAGGTCGGCCTCCTACAGGAGACCGCGTGGATTTACAAATTACGAAAGCAGGTCGCGCTGATCGGCCACTTTGCTACAACACAAGGAAAACAGAGTTATGTACATGGCGCGTACGAAATCGTATAGAACACTATGTAAACAACTGTTAAATTTGATTGTTCATCTAAAAGATCGTTGAATACTTGTTTAACAATGAAATCTCGTGTATCGTTCTGAGCTTCAATTAGTCTAATTCTGTAATCATAGGAAGCAAGAGAACACTCACCATCTTATACATTTTCATTGCTGAATACTTCTTCATCAAATTATTTTCTCCCTAGTCTTATATTTATAATTGCTTTTGTTGTTTATGCCGGTGAGCAGATGGGAAGGAAAATAATTCCTGTGATGTTCGAATACAGTATTAGAGGTGTACTGCTTGACACAGTAATATCGAGGAAATATCTAGTCCTAACGTTGCCTAGCGACATAATATGGAACGACCACGTAACGTCGGTTTTAGGGAAGGAGAATTTTGGGACTGTGCAGCTGATCAGTAAAGGAGACCGTGTGCAGAACACTTGTCACCCATTCCTGAGTACTGTTTAAGTGATTCGGCTCTCCATCAGTTCGGGTTAAAGGGAGATATCGAAGTAATTCAAATGCGTGTAACTAAGACTTGTTACCGGAAGGTTCAATCAAAACGTGAGCATTACGGAAATACTCTGAGAACTCAAATGAGAATCGGTTGAGGGGATATGACGCTTCTTTCGCGAAATAATAGTGGCAAATTTTAGAGAACTGTCACTAGCGACGGATTGCAGCACTGTCCTATTGTCAAGAACACACACTATCCGAACAAAAGTATCGGGATTCCCCGTCGTAATGCAGAACTGACCTCTAGATGTCACGAGAGGTGGACCCACCAACATGAAAGGGGGCGCGGAGTATTGTGTTGTCAACAAACTCGATGATTGGTCAGAAGCCATAGGACACGTACACTGGTATCGTTACGCTCTTGGACGTAGGTCCTACTTATTTATTAGATATCTTACTACAAATTTGTGTTAAATGAGACTTTAAGATATTCTATTGCATTAACAACCATCAAAGTTCTCTTAATCGTGCTTTAACTTTGTAGTTTTTATTTCAAAAATCGTCTACAGCCACGGTCTCTGTACTGTTGTGCTGTGACTGTCGCGCTGTTAATACGCAGTATGAAAATGGCTGAGGCTGCTTCCCGTTCCGTAGTGAAACATGTGTATGGAACACGGTTAAAAAGTGCCGAAAAATAGATTGATCTTGATGTTTTTTATAAGTTTACAGAAAAACATCGGCTTAGAAGTTTTCCGAGGGACCATATTTGATAGAGTTCCGATACAAATAGACATTGAATGTATAACAGAATCAGTAGCGCGGTAGACTGATAACTGGGTGTAGTTCATGGATTGCTGGTTCAAGGTTCACCTTGTTCGTCCTTTTTTCGTTCTGTTAGAAATACCTACATCTCGTAATTGTAGAAGTCATCATCATTTTTATGAATAATGCACGCCTTTTTGTTTCTAATAACATATTGCACTCGAAATTCCTGTTGTCATTTAAAATATAAATTCTTAATTATAGATATTTTATGAAAGAATGTTAATAAAGGTTGCTTAAATTAAGAAAACGTAAGTATGATTTGAGGACAAAAATGAAAAACCAAATACTCTTTATTTGGACTATTGTACATTATTTTATACCACAGATATAGGCTTACACGAACCAGATTGATAAGTGCCGTAAAAACATGAGAAACGATCATTTTCACAGTATCGAGAACACCATGCAAATGCTGCATTTTTACATTTTTCTCTGTACCAATACAACATCAACCCAACAGAACTGATCTGGAGCCAAGTTAAGGGATTTGTAGCGAGAAATAACAAGAGTGCTAAGCTGCCAACCGTACTGGAACCAACTCACGCAGCTTTTCCACGTGTCACTACCGAACGCTGGTGGACACGCCACAGAAGAAGAGGAGAAAATGCGGCTCCTTGGTGAGTTCGTGGACATTGTTGTTGATCGAGTCATTATAATGTAGCAGATGACAGTTCCAGAACTGAAATGTGTTTCTCGCATTCGGATAAGGAAGGAGTTAAGGGATTACTAGACGACTGACTGTAATTAATACCTTCAATGGCTTCAGTATTCAACAATATGGTGAAATCCCTGCAGTTGCTTTTACGTCACATATAGCTCGTTCGGAAAAATTACTCTGTGTTTAAGTTAGGAATTTTCATTACTCTTGTTTGTAATTGCGAAACAAGTATTTTATGCTTTGTTTCTGGTCACCTAAGGAGCGTGCGGTAGTGCTGGAGTTTCGTCGATTATTATCTCATTCTCTTTAAAAATTAAATAACATTCGAAGTTACATAGTTTCTCTGCTCGTCTTGTCTTACCCCTGAACTGCTGACATTATTACAGCTTAGTTGGACCGGCTGCCTGGCCGGTGCTGTCCAAGTTAAATGCACCTGTAAAGCTGTTGTCCCGCATTATCGCTCGGTCTATGTGCGTGTAAGAGAGCATGATACGTATCCTTATGATCGTACTTGACTGTACTGGATACAGCTTGGTTTCCGCTGCATGCGAAACGAAATCCAACGCGATGCAAGCAAACGCGGAAGAATACACGGTGTAATGCTTGCATCAGGTTTATTCGTATCAAGAACACGGTATAGTCATTGGATGTCACCTGAGCAACAAACCCATCAGCGTCATTTTAACTGTTTTAAAGTTTCCTAAGTCGAATGTCGGTGATGTGATTGCGAAATATTCAGTGCGGAACCGCACTGCTGCTACGGTTGCAGGTTAGAATCCTGCCTCGGGCATGGATGTATGTGATGTCTTTAGGTTAGTTAGGTTTAAGAAGTTCTAAATCTAGGGGACTGATGACCTCAGATGTTAAGTCCCATGGTGCTTGGAGCCATTTGAACCATTTCTTTGACTGTGAAATGGAAACGCGAAGGAACAACCACAGCTGAAACAAAAGCAGGCACACGTCATATACTGACAGAGAGGACCCATTCAGCAATGTGGAAGTTGACTGTAAAAAAAAACCACATGACATCAGCGGAAGGAGTCATTCTTGAGATCCAAAGTGCTAGCAACAGTCAAGCTACAGAACGACTGTGCGTAGGGAGTTAAAGTGAATGGGGGAACACTGGTGGGGCAACTCCTCATGAGCCAAATCAGTGCTTAGTGAGCCTTGAAGAAGTGGAAAGAGAGGACCACTAGACAGGGCATCACTGGAATCGACTGATTTGGAGTTATGAGTCGCGCTGTACACTGTGGCAATCCGATGCAAGGGTTTGAGTTTGCCAACTGCCTGGAGGACGTTACCTGTCATCATGTGTAGTGGCAACAGTGAAATACGGAAGAGATGGTGTTACGATGCGGAGATATTTTTTGTGATTAGGGTATGGTCTCTTTATTGTGCTCAAGAAAACGCTAAATGCGGAAGTACGTGAACACGTTTTACAGCACTGTCTGCATGCAGTGGAGGAACTGCATGCAGACATTGCTGGTGTATCAGCATGACAATGCACCCTGTGTGAAAGCAGTGTCTGTGAGACGTAGTTGGAGACGACAATAGTCCTGAAATGAACCTGCTCAGAGTCCCAACCTGCAGCCAATGGAATACCTTTGGGTGAGTTAGAATATCGACTTCACTCCAGACCCCCAACGCCCAACATCACTAACTTCTCTGCTTTCGAGTCTTGAGGAAGACTAAGGCTGCTAGTTGTCCACGGACATTCAGACACCTCCTTGAAAGTGTCCCCAACAGAGTTCAAGCACCCATAAAGACGAACGTTGGACACACCTCATATTAATGTCCACTAATAGGTGTCCAGGTAGCTTTAATCACACAGTGAACATCTTTCGTAAGTACCGCGAAGACATATGAGAAATCAGCGAAAGTACGGAACCATATGAATACTCGTTTTCCCCCCACTCCGTTTGTTACTGGAACAGGAAAGGGAATGATTAGCAGTTGTATTAGGTACCCTCCATCATGCACCGTGTGGTGGCTTGCGGGTTATATGTATAGATGTAGATTTCAAAATCGTGACCGGTTCTGAACAACAAATTTCTTAGGGCAGTAACTTTACTGTGAGAATGTTTAACAGCTTCGCAAGCAGTTGCTGATTACACGTAGTTCTAGGACGTACGTGATTCTCCTTGTATCGAGTTTCCGATGCATTGAAACTTCGTGCCTAGGTGTAGAATTTCCCCAGAATATTATTCTATATGGCGTCAGTAATCGTAAGTACGCGAAGTAAACCGATTTTCTGGTACTTTATCCAGAAAATAATCAGATGTCTAGAAGTTTAAGTGCTTTCCTCAGATCATCTGTGAAGGAGGGTGCGAATATTGGGTACAGCAGAGAATTTTTGTATGTATATGGTGCGCAGTACCTGATCCCCTGCCCATTGTTCTCTTGTTTCGCCAGTAGTCTATTTGAAAGCTACGAGGGTCTCTCCAAAAGAAATGCACACTCTTTTTTTAAATCCATCTTTTATTCTACATGTTTGAAAGTTTTACAGCGTGTAAATACATCCTTTGGGAACAATATTTTCATTTCTCCACATAATTTCCATGCCTCTCAACTGCCTTACGCCATCTTGGAACCAGTGGCTGTATACCCGCACGGTAAAATTCTGGACCAATCTGTTGGAACCACTGTTTGGCAGCGTGCACAAGGGAGTCATCATCTTCAAACAGTGTTCCACGAAGAGAGTCTTTCAGTTTCCCAAAGAGATGATTGTCACATGGAGCCAGCTCAGGACTGTAAGGCAGGTGTTTCAGTGTTGTCCATCTGAGTTTTGTGATCGCTTCCATGGTTTTTTGACTGACATGTGGCTGTGCATAGTCGTGCAACAGCAAAACATCCTGCTTTTGCCTATGTGGTCGAACACGACTCAGTCGAGCTTGAAGTTTCTTTAGTGTCGTCACATATGCATCAGAATTTATGGTTGTTCCACTTGGCATGATGTCCACAAGCAATAGTCCTTCGGAATCGAAAAACACCATAGCCATAACTTCTCCAGCAGAAGGTGTGGTTTTGAATTTTTTTTCTTGGGTGAATTTGCATGATGCCACTCCATTGATTGCCTCTTCGTCTCTGGGGAAAAATGGAGCCATGTTTCATCACCTGTCACAATTCTTCCAAGAAATTCTTCTCCACCATTCTCGTACTGTTCCAAAAGTTCGCTGCATACCGTTTTTCTTGATTCTTTGTGAGCCACTGTCAACATCCTGGGAACCCACCTGGCACAAACCTTTTTTAACGCCAAAACTTTCAGTATTTTGCAAACACTTCCTTCCCCTATTCCAACGTAGCATGACAACTCGTTCACTATGATGCGTCTTTATGCAGTCACCAATTCGTTAACTCTCTGCACATTGTCTGGAGCGTGTGCAGTACGAGGTTTGCCGCTGCGAGGACAATCCGCAATATTGCCGTGCCCGCTTTCATCACGTAACCTACTTGCCTACCGACTAACTGTACTGTGATCGACAGCAGCATCTCCATACATCTTTTTCAACCTCTTGTAGATATTTCCCACTGTCTCGTTTACACAGCACAGGAACTGTGTGACAGCACGTTGCTTCTGACGAACGTCAAGTGTAGCAGCCATCTTGAAGACATGCTGTGACGGCGCCACTCACGGGAACAGGTTGAACTAAGTTTGCAAACAAGCGAGAAGGATATATCTACGCACTGTAAAACTTTCACACACGCAGAATGAAAACTGTATTTTTACAAAAATAGTGTGCATTTCTTTTGGAGTGACCCTCGTACATCTAAGTATTTACCTCCGCAAGCCACCTCACAGTGTGTGGCACATTTCTTTGTTCCCTTCTCTGTTATGCTCGTGAATACTGCGTGAGAATAACGACCATCGATGAACCTCGTAAGTAACGTACATTCTCTGGCTTCCTCGTTGGGGCGATTTAGCGAAACGCATGTGGCAACATGTAATATGCTGCCCGATTCTTCTTAGGACGTGAGCTCTCGGAATTTCAACAGTTAAGCTGTCTGTGTTCCAGAATGACTCTCTTGTACCTTCTGCTGCTGGTGTTTGGAGAGCGTCCCCGTAAACACTTTCGACCCTACTAAGCGACTGAAACTGCTCTCCGTTGGGTCTTCTCTCTCTCTTTTGTCAAACTAACCCATTAAGGGTCGCAAGCTAATGAGCAGAGCTCAAGAATCGGCCTTGCAAAGTATTTTTATGCCACTTTTTTCGTGGATGGATTGTAAGGTATTTCCTTAAGATTATTGCGATGAATAGCAGCCTGTCATCTGCTTTTCCCACAATTAGGTTTATGCGGTCATTCTGCCGGAGACCACTTCGGACGGTTACTCCTAGGTATTTTACAGCTGTTAACGTTTCTACTGATTTATTGCGAACAACGTAATCGAGCACTAACGGACATCTTCACTTATTTAGGCACAATAGTTACATTTAACTTCTGACTTGGGGCCTTCCTATAGATAACAGCGTCTTCTGTGAGCTGCCTCACGAAGCTTTCAAGGTCACACTCTAGATCATTGACGAATACTGCAAATAATAACGGCCCCGTAACACTGCTTTGGGGTACTGCTGAAATTACCTTTGCACTTGTCAATTTCGGTCCGTCACGAACAACGTGCTAGCGAGTGGAAACGTTTAATGATTTGGAGACGCATAAAGTGATAAACAGACTGTCAACAGATCTGAAATGCGAGCCTTTTTGCCTCAGTGGCTCTGATTTAATGTCTTTCAGTTCGAATAGCGTTGTTTTTTTATTTTCCTTTAGCAATTCTTACTACCATCATGTCTTCCTGAGTCCACCGAATTCTGAGATGATGACATTTAACAATTACAGTCTGTTGCGTGCAAGATTTTCCTGACTGTAATTGCAGTCTGAGCGAGTCTCCCCTTGTGGCTCAAACCTTTCAGTCTATCCCTGCGTGACACAAATTCAGCTATGATGGGCCTGACTCTAGTGGTATCCGGTGGCTGTAGCCCACTCGATGACTCCTATCGATATGTCGAGTTTACCTGCACGCCGAGCTCCTCATGTGCGGCAGTGATGGCGAAAGCTTCGGTGTTCTCCTATCTCTTTCCACCACCCCTAACAAGCGAAAACTGTCCGTTCTTTGGTCTCTCTCGTTCGTCAGTTACCGTTGTAACGAGTGTGTCAAAACTCTCCACTACACTGGAAACAATATAGCCAGCTTACCGCTATTCTCTGCATTGTGTAAGCACTCAGAAATCGATAGTAACGATCTGATGACGAAACATGGGAGCGCTATTCTAAGCATTGTCGGGAGACGAGGTCTGTCTGCGAGAGTGGAAGCAGTAGTGTCGGTCGAGAGCTAGGAGACAGAAGACGTGTCACTCTGCCCTCACTTCTGTGATGGCAGATATTTTCACACTCAAGGCCTGATTTCATTTATATAGCCAGGAGATATTTAGATGGCTTAACTACATTTGAGGACGGAATTCAAGGTAAAATTCCCAAGCATAGCGCAAAAGGAATTGCAGGGTTGGGCTCGTGATTGTTAGTCCGAGTTTGCAATAATCCCATGTTTTGCTTGTCAGTTAAAGAAGCCTCCTTTTCCTGCAAATAATAATAATTACTCTGCACATCTAATTCATAAATATGCTGTGATTATTAAATATTAATGTAACTTTGAAATTGAAAGAACTTGTTAATCTGGCACTCAGCTATTATTGATACCTATGTCATTTTGTTGTCATTGTCTATTATTGGTCATGGGTTATGATGATTCTGAAGTTTTAAATAGACTTAATTTATGAAATACCTTCTCACAAGTTATTTAGTAGTTAACAGGACCCAAGCAAACTCCTTTTTATTAAATTCATTCTTAGTAACAATAAGAGTTAGCCGCTGTTGCTACGTGCTGCTGCGAATTGCTGCAAACCACATAGAAAAAGGCAATCAACTAAAGAGTTGGGTGCAAAACTTAGAGCAAAACAGAGACACTGACACCAGAACATGTAATGTACTCTCGTCCAGTAAATTCCGTTACATAAGCCAGATCCTGTATGGCTCGTAAATTCTTATTCAAAAACGCATTTAGATAGCTTAGGTATTCATTTTTAAAGATGAATTTGTTCCTGTGGTTTTTCATATTCAAATACGCAGTCAGATAGCTTATCCAAATGTTAGTTTTAAGTTTTTCATGTAACGATCTGTTGAGGCCTTAAAGGACAGTGAAGTTGACACTCATACAACATGCACACAGTGTTATGCAGGTGCGATTCCGCTTACTGATGTCTCAGATTGCTTATCGAGGCCTATTTTCACAGACGAACATAGGCAATATTGGTTGTAACTATGTCACATATAGGTTGCATACACGTTACACCGTGTGTGGAGTCACGAATGGGTTTCGGAGTCTGACCGTCTCCTCACAGACTTTTTCCGTGACTGCTACTGTCACTGACTTCATGATTACCTTCGTGATAAGGTCTAGCGTGTCTTGGTTTTGCAGGATTGCAATTGTACCTAGGACGGGATGAACTCCTAGATATCGGGCAGCAAGGTATTCACTTGCTGGGGTCGCCTTTGTGATACGCTTGGCTTACTCGCAAGTGACGTCATAATGACGTGTACGTATCCACCACCACATTTAGAGTGAAGCAAGCATGACGCAGACATCAGTTTCTCGCTTGGAGGAGAATATTCTCGGAAATCGCAACTTATTGGCAGAAAAAAGTTAAACATTTGTGAAAAGCAAGAATATAAATATCATTGGTGCTCGTTTCACTCGCAGCAATTTAGGCTGTTCTGTTAGGTTCCCGCCTAACCCTCAGAAATCGCAACATATTAGAAAATAAATAGCCAAATATTCCTACCAGGTGTAGAAGTATGAAACCGGAATTTGATAGCAATAATTACACGACTGTTGTTTGAGACTGATAAACAATATTTTATTCAAAATAATCTCCATTCCTATTTATACATTTCTTCCACCTCTCCGGCGGGCTATGAATACCACGTCAAAAAAAGTTCTTTTGAAGCGAATCAGTCAGCGAGCTATTTTCGTATATTTTCATACGAATTGAAGCGTTGTTCAGCGAGAGCGTGTCCCATTGATGCAAACAGATGAGTATCGGACGGAGCCAAGTCTCGAGAATAAGCCGCATGCCTTAGTATTTCCCAACTGAACGCCTCGATCGTTTCCCTGAACTATTTTGCTGTGTGTAACGGGACGTTATCATGGAGCTATATGACTTTGTGTTGCCTTTTTACACATTCCGGTCGTTTTCCACGTAATGCACGATTTAAATCGATCATTTGCTGTTGGTGGCGATCACTGTTAACGGTTTCACCAGGCTATAGCAGCTCATAATAGATCACACCCTTCTGATCCAACCAAACACAGAGCATTGTCTTCTTTCAAAAGCGATGTGGTCTTGCAGTGGATGTCCATGGTTTGCCTGGATTCACCCATGATTCTCAAAATATATCTATTTTTCATCACCTGCCACTGTTCGATGGAGAAACGACACTCTTTTGTATCTGGTGAGCAGCATTTCAAAAGTGTTCTTTCGAATTGCTTGCTGTCATTCAGTTCATGCGGAACCCAGTTTCCTACTTTCTGCACTTTTCCCGTAGCTTTCAACAGAAGAGGATCGGCTTTCTTCGTCACATGCACATGTCCGCGAGTTCATGTTAGTTTGAGCATCGTCTTAATCCAATAAGGCCTACAATTCGTTGTCTTCGAACTTTTTCGGTGATTTCCCACGCTCGTCGTTTCTTACGTCAAAATCACGAATTTTGAATTTTCTGAACCACTCGAAACACGTTTTCCCAGCAGTATGTTCGCCGAAAGCTACGATAAGCATTCGATGCGATTATGCAGCAGTTTCCTTCAAATGATAACAGAAAACCAATGCTGTCAGCAAATCGTAGCTCGAAGGCACAAAAATCGACATGTTTACGGGTTTGAAACAGATGCCGATGTATGGAACTTAGGTTACTGTGTGTTGACATTCGTCGCCAACCGTTACAGAAAGCAAAGGCGCAGGAGACGCGGTCTCACGGGTTCTACATTGACGGCTAGGAAAATTCCGGTTTCATACTTTTACACCTGGTACATGTGTCATTGTTACGGAGACGTGCAGCAATTTCATCCTTCGTACTTTAATCGGACGGAAGTCGCAAAATCGAAGAAACTCATTCCTGAGAGAGTGCACTAACATATGTAAATAACATCGGATATCGCAGAAAATACTTCTACATCTACATCTACATCTACATCTACATTTATACTCCGCAAGCCACCCAACGGTGTGTGGCGGAGGGCACTTTACGTGCCACTGTCATTATCTCCCTTTCCTGTTCCAGTCGCGTATGGTTCGCGGGAAGAACGACTGTCTGAAAGCCTCTGTGCGCGCTCTAATCTCTCTAATTTTACATTCGTGATCTCCTCGGGAGGTATAAGTAGGGGGAAGCAATATATTCGATACCTCATCCAGAAACGCACCCTCTCGAAACCTGGCGAGCAAGCTACACCGCGATGCAGAGCGCCTCTCTTGCAGAGTCTGCCACTTGAGTTTGTTAAACATCTCCGTAACGCTATCACGGTTACTAAATAACCCTGTGACGAAACGCGCCGCTCTTCTTTGGATCTTCTCTATCTCCTCCGTCAACCCGATCTGGTACGGATCCCACACTGATGAGCAATACTCAAGTATAGGTCGAACGAGTGTTTTGTAAGCCACCTCCTTTGTTGATGGACTACATTTTCTAAGGACTCTCCCAATGAATCTCAACCTGGTACCCGCCTTACCAACAATTAATTTTATATGATCATTCCACTTCAAATCGTTCCGCACGCATACTCCCAGATATTTTACAGAAGTAACTGCTACCAGTGTTTGTTCCGCTATCATATAATCATACAATAAAGGATCCTTCTTTCTATGTATTCGCAATACATTACATTTGTCTATGTTAAGGGTCAGTTGCCACTCCCTGCACCAAGTGCCTATCCGCTGCAGATCTTCCTGCATTTCGCTACAATTTTCTAATGCTGCAACTTCTCTGTATACTACAGCATCATCCGCGAAAAGCCGCATGGAACTTCCGACACTATCTACTAGGTCATTTATATATATTGTGAAAAGCAATGGTCCCATAACACTCCCCTGTGGCACGCCAGAGGTTACTTTAACGTCTGTAGATGTCTCTCCATTGAGAACAACATGCTGTGTTCTGTTTGCTAAAAACTCTTCAATCCAGCCACACAGCTGGTCTGATATTCCGTAGGCTCTTACTTTGTTTATCAGGCGACAGTGCGGAACTGTATCGAACGCCTTCCGGAAGTCAAGGAAAATGGCATCTACCTGGGAGCCTGTATCTAATATTTTCTGGGTCTCATGAACAAATAAAGCGAGTTGGGTTTCACACGATCGCTGTTTCCGGAATCCATGTTGATTCCTACATAGTAGATTCTGAGTTTCCAAAAACGACATGATACTCGAGCAAAAGACATGTTCTAAAATTCTACAACAGATCGACGTCAGAGAGATAGGTCTATAGTTTTGCGCATCTGCTCGACGACCCTTCTTGAAGACTGGGACTACCTGTGCTCTTTTCCAATCATTTGGAACCTTCCGTTCCTCTAGAGACTTGCGGTACACGGCTGTTAGAAGGGGGGCAAGTTCTTTCGCGTACTCTGTGTAGAATCGAATTGGTATCCCGTCAGGTCCAGTGGACTTTCCTCTGTTGAGTGATTCCAGTTGCTTTTCTATTCCTTGGACACTTATTTCAATGTCAGCCATTTTTGTTGGTGCGAGGATTTAGAGAAGGAACTGCAGTGCGGTCTTCCTCTGTGAAACAGCTTTGGAAAAAGGTGTTCCATTACTAAGAAAGACCCAGAAAATGCAAAGATGAAAAACATTAATATATAGCAGGACACAAATCTTCTTGCTTCATCTCCATAACTCAAAATCTACACTCACTTGACCACAGTGAATACATACAGCTCTCAACAGTGTTATCGTTTCCTGGAGGATTTTACCACTGAGGCATCACTAACTGACATATAATAAGAGATACGTGATAAATGCAAGATAAGTAATTTAACTTTGCTTTTCTTCACCAGGGATGCCTATTTCTACGTCCTCCATGTAGGTGCATGTGCGATAGTCAAAGGACTGTATGTTTATAAGATTTTCCTGCGTGAATGATTTCTTAAACGTGAATTTTAAAACTTCAGATTTTCTTTTGCTGTCTTCTATTGATACCTCAGACTAGTCTACGAGTGATTTGGTAGATGCCTTCAACCTGTTTAGTGAGTTTACGTACGACCAGAATTTTCTGGGGTTGTCGACAAGATCTTTCGCTAAGATTTGGTGGTCGAAGTTACTGTATACTTTGTACATCGATTTCTTAGGGATGCACGAGTTTCTGCTATGCCTGTCAGAATTTGCGCGTTCTTTTTTTGACCGAGAGTTCCACAGTCTCTGTTTCTTATGCATTTTCCGAATTTGAGTATTAAACCACGGAGCGTCCTTTCGATGCTTAATCCACTTACTTGGCACATACGTCCCAGAGCGTGATTAACAGGCAGCTAAACTTTGCCCATAAATGCGTCATACTGGAGCTAGGGGATGTCCATTCATTGTCTAAGTGGGATGCTAACAAATACTTATCTGCTCTTTTAGCATAGATACTTTCCTAGCCTCCTAGACGGATTTATTAACTTTAGTAATCATCATCGCTATGATGACATCAAGGTCATTAGTCCCTTTCTACACTCCTGGAAATGGAAAAAAGAACACATTGAC
Organism: Schistocerca cancellata; assembly: GCF_023864275.1. Lineage (NCBI taxonomy): Eukaryota > Metazoa > Arthropoda > Insecta > Orthoptera > Acrididae > Schistocerca > Schistocerca cancellata. Next base: position 914,011,062 of record NC_064628.1, on the reverse strand, counting down.
ACCGGTGTGTCAGACCCACCATACTTGCTCCGGACACTGCGAGAGGGCTGTACAAGCAATGATCACACGCACGGCGCAGCGGACACACCAGGAACCGCGGTGTTGGCCGTCGAATGGCGCTAGCTGCGCAGCATTTGTGCACCGCCGCCGTCAGTGTCAGCCAGTTTGCCGTGGCATACGGAGCTCCATCGCAGTCTTTAACACTGGTAGCATGCCGCGACAGCGTGGACGTGAACCGTATGTGCAGTTGACGGACTTTGAGCGAGGGCGTATAGTGGGCATGCGGGAGGCCGGGTGGGCGTACCGCCGAATTGCTCAACACGTGGGGCGTGAGGTCTCCACAGTACATCGATGTTGTCACCAGTGGTCGGCGGAAGGTGCACGTGCCCGTCGACCTGGGACCGGACCGCAGCGACGCACGGATGCACGCCAAGACCGTAGGATCCTACGCAGTGCCGTAGGGGACCGCACCGCCACTTCCCAGCAAATTAGGGACACTGTTGCTCCTGGGGTATCGGCGAGGACCATTCGCAACCGTCTCCATGAAGCTGGGCTATGGTCCACCGTTAGGCCGTCTTCCGCTCACGCCCCAACATCGTGCAGCCCGCCTCCAGTGGTGTCGCGACAGGCGTGAATGGAGGGACGAATGGAGACGTGTCGTCTTCAGCGATGAGAGTCGCTTCTGCCTTGGTACGAATGATGGTCGTATGCGTGTTTGGCGCCGTGCAGGTGAGCGCCACAATCAGGACTGCATACGACCGAGGCACACAGGGCCAACACCCGGCATCATGGTGTGGGGAGCGATCTCCTACACTGGCCGTACACCACTGGTGATCGTCGAGGGGACACTGAATAGTGCACGGTACATCCAAACCGTCATCGAACCCATCGTTCTACCATTCCTAGACCGGCAAGGGAACTTGCTGTTCCAACAGGACAATGCACGTCCGCATGTATCCCGTGCCACCCAACGTGCTCTAGAAGGTGTAAGTCAACTACCCAGGCCAGCAAGATCTCCGGATCTGTCCCCCATTGAGCATGTTTGGGACTGGATGAAGCGTCGTCTCACGCGGTCTGCACGTCCAGCACGAACGCTGGTCCAACTGAGGCGCCAGGTGGAAATGGCATGGCAAGCCGTTCCACAGGACTACATCCAGCATCTCTACGATCGTCTGCATGGGAGAATAGCAGCCTGCATTGCTGCGAAAGGTGGATATACACTGTACTAGTGCCGACATTGTGCATGCTCTGTTGCCTGTGTCTATGTGCCTGTGGTTCTGTCAGTGTGATCATGTGATGTATCTGACCCCAGGAATGTGTCAATAAAGTTTCCCCTTCCTGGGACAATGAATTCACGGTGTTCTTATTTCAATTTCCAGGAGTGTATACTGACACTCTCGATAAGGTCAGGCATGTTCGTAGCTGCAAGGTCTAAAATACTTCCATTGCACGTTTGTTGTCTAAGTAATCACTGAAGGTAGTTTTCGGAAAATATTTTCAAAAGTTCTTCACAAGACTGCCTGTTCGTACCACCTGCATTAAATCTATAGCCGCGGATATATCCGCGGATATCCGCGGTATTTGTCACTTGGCGGATAAAATCGCGACCGGCGCGGATATCCGCGGGTCATCTGCGGATAATGAGCAAGGCATCTGCCCAGTACATATGCTGCAAAGTTAGTTGAAAACTTCAAGTCTGTTGACATTCTTGGAATCTCGCAGGGCCCGGGTAGAGCGGATGTCTGTCATCCACAGCCCCTGCCTACGACCGACGTAGCTGTACCCAAGAAAGCTGCGCCTAATCCGTTTCCGCGTCCGCGTCTTTTGTGTGGGCTGTGAAGTGCTCTCTGGGTGGCAAACCTGCCCACTGTCTACCAAACAGATGCCCGTTGCAATTTTCCGCTGCCTTCAGTTAGCGCTTTGTAGTGACCGAGTGACAACGTGCATCGTACCAAATATCAGTGAGAGTTCTTTCTTCAAATGAACACCATATCGATGGATACAATTTCGTGTAATTTGAAAAAAGGTGATTTTACATTAGTGAAGGAAAAAAAAATGAAATCGCTAATTTGGAAAAAATTCGGATACGTATTTATGGCACCGAAAAGATAAAAGATATAGTGGCATGTTTGGCATGTAAAAAAGTATATTCCTACACTGGACACAAAAGTGGAACTTCAAATTTGCTAAAACATTCGTGTGAGGCTGGACAAAGTAGCATAATTACTTATTTAAATACCAAGAGAGACGTGAAAGTTCCTGAAGTTCCGCCAAATCTGAAGACAGCCGCGACAGAAAAACGTATCAATCTTGTCAGCAAAAACATTTTACCATTCGAAGTTGCATGTGGATCTGCGTTTCTCGAGACGGCACAGTTTCTTATTGATGTGGGGACCAAGTACTGTGCAGTGAGTGCTAAGGAACTGCTACCTCATCCAATCACCATATCCAGAAATTTGAAGGAAACAGCCTATCGTCTGCGTGAAACTGTCTCCGCAGAAGTGAAGAATATATTCAGAGATATAGGTGGGGCACTAACTGTCGATTTATGGACTGATTCGTACCGTAAAATAAACTATATGTTAATTATGAAGAAGTGAAACTTGAAGATCGAGTGTTGTACACCAGAAATTTTGAGAGTGAGATTAAAAAAAAAAAAAAAGAGAAAACATTAATCTTGAATTAATTAAGATACTACGGTCGTTCGATTTATTCACTGCTCTGAATAACATTGTGTTCGTTACGGATAGAGATCCAAATATTGTGGCAGCACTTCGCCAGTACAAGAGGCTCTCGTGCTCAGCACACATTCTTAATACTGTGCTGGAGCACACGACTCGAGGAGACGTGAATGATGAGAAGAGTGACGTGCAGCGACTAATAGTTTGTCTTAGTAATTTAGACCAATGTTAAGGATGTTTTAAAGCATGTAAAACTTTGTTTAGTTGAGAATGAAACAGACATTTGATTTATCGCTAGGTCTTAATTCGATAAATCAGCCAAAAGGTGAGGTTCGAGATTTCAATCGTATTTTTAGCTAAAGCTAGATGGACTCCTAATCTCTATAACCACTGATTTTGTTGTCATTCTTCGGAACACGAGTTATTTCTTCCAGACAACGTCAATTATTGCTGGCAGTTTAACTTTTTCACAGGTGCGCCAGCGTTTTGCAGTGTAGGCCTAATACTGTAAATATTTTCACCTGGAAATGACGAGGACTGAACGCGTAAGCTATAATATAATCATCAGCTCACATGAATGGCTTCAAAATTTGACACATCCAAGCAGTGAGTACATAAAAACTGTCGGTAAATGATGCAATGTGCTAGTAACAGTTTAAAACCATCATTTTCAGCTGCCTTGGCACAAGAGCAGCGAAATATAATTGTTTCTATACACGTATTTTCATCATTTAATAATATTACATTGAATTTTATTTTTTTAAATAGCGTTTCCAATCTCACGAGATCCGAGTAGCTACTGTGTGTGCTCCGGAGCGCCAATGCTTTCCTGTTTGGAATGATCTGCTTTAGAGTAGGGACAGAGCATTTCATGTGATTTAAGAAGTCAAAAGTAGTTAAGTTGTCGCAGAAATGGTACCCTAACATGGTATGTCATTACATACCATAATGCTAAGTACTACTGTCTATTACTATTTATTACTCATTCAAAACTTAAATATATGCGGACCGAGCGGGGTGGCGCAGTGGTTAGACACTGGACGGTTCAATCCCGCGTCCGGCCATCCTGATTTAGGTTTTCCGTGATTTCCCTAAATCACTCCAGGCAAATGCCGGGATGGTTCCTCTGAAAGGGCACGGCCGACTTCCTTCCCAATCCTTCCCTAATCCGATGAGACCGATGACCACGCTGTCTGGTCTCCTTCCCCAAACCAACCAACCAACCTTAAATATATGCGGATGCGCATAAGGAACTTGCGGATGCGGATTAATTGCTGCGGATGCGGTGCGGATGCGGATTGCACTTTTCTTATCCGCGCAGACCTCTATCTATAGGCGTACCAGTCTATACTCGTTAGATTAAAGACGCCTCCAACTAGTACCGCATGATCTGGGTACTTTCGCGCTACTGGACGTAGACTTTCCTTGCACGATTCTACAACTACTGCGGTGGAATCAGCTGGCTGGTAATACGTTCGGTAATTGAGTTCACCTAGACCTGCTACTCTTGTCCAGATAACTTCACAATCAGTGTAGATATCGATAGACACGCAATGAAGACTCTATCTTTTCGATATACGTTTTATGCCTCGCTGAATCTTTCTGGCCGGCCGCGGTGGCCGTGCGGTTCTAGGCGCTCCAGTCCGGAGCCGCGCTGCTGCTACGGTCGCAGGTTCGAATCCTGCCTCGGGCATGGGTGTGTGTGATGTCCTTAGGTTAGTTAGGTTTAAGTAGTTCTAAGTTCTAGGGGACTGATGACCACAGCAGTTGAGTCCCATAGTGCTCAGAGCCATTTTTTTGAATCTTTCGGAGCTTTCTACTCTGGCTTTTCATCCAGCTCTCGGTTATGAGAATAAATGGAATAGGTTCAGGAACTTTGCTACGAATACTTCGACAATTTACTGTTAAAATTTTGACATTCGAAGTGTCTCTACTTTGTACGCGATCTGATTTCGCTCTCTGCGTATCGATTGCTGAGCGTTGTCAAAGGACGTCAAACTACCGCCCAATTTAAAAAACCACATTGCGTACTCCACAAGTACTCTGCTAACCGAGTACCGAACAGCTCCTTTTGTGTAGTGCACCCCTGACCTGTTAATGGGAGTCCTACAAATCTCCACTCAATAACGCAGATCCAGTAATCTGCAGCTATGGCCGTCACAGGATCGACTGAGCCTCTATTTGGGACCGTCCACTTGTCTCCAAACCAAAGATTCGCAATCGACTCTGGGTACGACGCTGCAAATTAAGAGCTCTGCTTGGAAACCATAACTGGTAATGGGTATAACAAAATGATCATTCGGGGGTAATGGAGAATCATAACATTTGCAAAAGACAAAATTTTCCTTACGTGTAATAAGAGTGACTTTTGATCTCCATTCAAAGAACATAAACGTTAATCCTATAGAGTATTTCACAAAGATACAAAATTTTCTATCCTCTTCAAGTGGCCAACGATGATGGCCTATTTACATAATACTTATAGGGAAGAATAAAATGGGTTCAAACCGTTCATACAACATTCTGAATTTAACTAAGTGCACTTAATCTGATAAACCACAGGATTGCTTGTGATCATCATCGCTCCATGGAACTAGTTTCATCTCTTCTTCACAAGCTCTCTTCAACACCCTACAACGCTATCCTTCACAGTATGGCCAGTTCAAAAGTTTGCATACTACACCCTCTCCACATTGCACTCAACCTCCTACAGACAGACTTCCAAGCAGTTAAATCAAGTACGTTTTCAATTAATGAGACACAAAAAAACCTATGTAAATACTCATACACATCCACTGCAACAACATCAGGACTGGAATAGCTTCTCCTAGAAGTGAAATTTTATAAGTACCAAACAGAACATAACATCATAACCTGTGTCACGCCAAAAACCCTGTGCCTTCTGAAAAGGATGAAGAACATTGTTATATGTACAGCTTCTCCAACCGTTATTTCTTTAGCATTTCCTTCACAGAAGAAATGATCATTGCTCTTGTCAAATGCATTTAAATGAATACAACATTCACATCAAGGAAGAAATATATATATATATATATATATATATATATATATATATATATATATATATATATATATATATAAAATTCTGTTATGTACAGGATAGTATTTTAGTTACCCTTTCTCTCAAATTGCATTGAAGATTGATACCTTACCCTGAACTGACACCTTTGATAAGTTTTCCTGTTTTCCTGTTGGTATAGAACCATTCCAAACTTTCCACAAAGTTCTCTTGATAAAATGTTTCTTCAGCGCTCTCTGGTAGCGTTTACTCGTTGAAGGTTCCATGGTGCATTCAGTAATCAATACGACACACACAGAAAATAGATGTATTCAATTAATGCACCCAAGGCGATGATTGATCTGTAATCATACTATATAGTGAAAACATAATGGCATAAGCATTCATATTTACAACAACCATATCTCACATTATCTATGTCATTTTAACTTAAGAAATGCCCTGAGACTGAATACATGATGTGCTACTCAAGACCTCTAGGTCCCAAGTATCACCACTTCTGTAGCATTCTGAAGCACCACTCATCTTATGGTCCCACACAGGCCGGGAAGAACTTGTGAATTACTGAACGCTTTTTGCTGGGTAGCTTGTAGGACTTCACCAGAAACTTTTTGACCCATGGTGAATGATCTCATTGCCGTCTTACGGTTATCATACCTCTGATGCTTATCAGCAGCATTCCTAATTTTAGTCAAAGCCAGTTTTACCACATAACTGTGCTGCAGTTTTGTTAAGGCTGTGGGTGGGACGATCTCTCTAATTTTGTCTGGTGGAAAGTGATTATTCAGCACCAAAACTAGCAGTAATGACATAGAAACATTTGGTAGATCACTTACGATTTCTTAAAACTTTTGAACCTATGAGTCTCAAGATCGATGACATGATGACAGTAGAATCGACACAACTTTCCAAACACTTTCATAGTCCGCCCTGATGGTTCTGAAGTGGAATGATATTACAAAATGTAAATTGTCCTCATTATCTGAAACGACTTTCTCAATGTGATCAAATGTGGTAATAAAATGTTTAAGAAAAGTATAAATGACAGACATACTAGTGGCTCTCTTTTATGGTGTGAGTGACACATACTTTATTTTCAATTCTACATCTACAAATGGTTCTTGGCAGTCTACCGAATAAATCTACTGCAGCATGTTCCCTTAACTTTGAAGGAATGATTGGTAACAGTGGAGAATAATGAGACACCATTAGTGGTTTCGATTTCTAACAAGTTTTGCATCAAGCTAACAGTTTAGAGATTATTTTCTCTTTCTGAATGGATTAACGTATGTCACAAAGCTTGTTATTAACATTTTTTGGTCCGAAACGGGCATAACTCAAGTGAGTACGTTAAATCATCTTGTTAACCATCTCTTCTGTAATGCACACAACCCAGGATGTAATATTACCTAACTGCAGCGTTGGAGTGGTCCTTCCAGTTAAACTTCACCTCCTTCCATGTAGGATACTTATCCTGTTCAGCCCCAATATCTACATAAATTTTCGAAGGCACCTTTTAAATATTAGACACTGGAATTTTCCTCCTTGGTCTCATTATTAAACCTAGAGGAGAGCTTGAAAGGCCATCGGCAGTCATATTATCATAACCAGAATTGTAAAGAACAGTGGAATTAAATTTTTATAAATACAGCACAGAAAAGTCAGCGATAGCAGATCATAGCTTCGAGGAAGACCACACCTTTATCCAGAACACCAATGTGCTTTGCCAAGCAACTAGCTATTGGGACAGTGTCATAAAGGAATCCACTGAAATACGGATTCATGACATTCTTGTCAAGAGATATGGAGGATACCAATTAAGTACGGCATGGAATCCGGTCTTAGTGGTAATATGACGACAGAATGACCAGCAATCTCCAACATGCAAGATGCAGCTGGAATAACCACAAAGAGATGCAAAAAGAGTGCCGAACACCTCCACCACTGCAGTTCCAGCCCCTGAAGCCCAGCGTCCACTTGTTGGCTGGACAGTACATGGGCACCCATAGCCAGGTGGAGGGGCGCTCCACTAGTTTCTATATCGCAACATCTATATATCTCGACATTTTGCCGTAAGATGACACCCAACAGAACATTGTGGTATGTTAACACTGCCACCTGTCTAGAAAAGTGAGAGCTTTCTTCCAACAGTATACCCCAGAATAGCCTATATTCACATATAAATGGCTTGAACTCTTTCCTTTAAATGCACATTCATCAAATATCAACTTTAACATAGACTCATTATTTCTCAAACTTACTTCACCACAACGAAAGTCCGCCACTGCTTGGTGCATCGACAAAAAATCTACTCACAAAATTGCATCATTGACCAAGCTGAACATAATCAAAAAATTCATATGAAACTTTTAATTCTGACATAGAAACTCAGTACACCTGATTTCCTGTATCTGGCACACACAACAAAGCAACTCCATTCACATCTCTTCTCAGTACTAGACTCGTCTATGACTTTACACTTATCTATTTCTCATTCAGCAGCAATGCCTTCACATTTTCAAACTCCAGCACATTCAGTGCTCAGTACTCTCATCTACCCTTTCTGCAGCATCTTTGTTAGCTTCTGACAGCAGTTGTCATTACCTTGGTAGCGGGTTCAACATGTGACGTTGTTCCATGGATCAGCTAATCACACCTCAATTATTCAGTATCTACTTTCCCATCTACTATTGTCACTGTTACCTCTACTACCATGACTGTGACCAAACTTCCTACTATTCCAGTTACTTCTTCCTTTCCTAAAATTTCTACTTTCTTTGAAATCCATCTGTCAGGGCTATATCTATACCACCACAAATCATGTCACCCGTGATAATAATTTCTGTTTCTCTGTGGACTGGGATCAGGATATGCTTGACTATTCTCTTCTGCACTGTCATACTCTAACTTTTGAAGTAGAGTCTCTAAGCCTACGAGCTCATCTTTACAATGCCCAGCAAGAAAAATCTATCATAAATGAGAAGAAAGTTTCATTATGAAAACTTTAATCTACTCAACAGGTATTTACAAATATTAAAAGAACAATTTTTCACCCACACACCTTCAAAGAAATGTGCAGGATTTGTGAAATGTGACTGATTAAAATTTAACATTATAAGTATTCCATATTTTACTTGAACTAGAGCTGCTTCCGACCAGTTTCCACACAAGGACAAACGACGAAACTGTTTGTACTAGTCACAGTTACCAGCTAATGTGAAAGGGGAGGAAACGGGAAGAAGTGAAAACTCAAACTGTTGTAAAGAATCAAGAGGACGCATACTATTTGACTTGTTTCTAAGCAGTTGAAATTTACAAATAGACAGGAAATGGTTGTAATCAAACCCAGGCGCCATTGCACAGTTTGCAGCTTCATGATTATACTGACTTCTACTCCACTGAGTATGTCTCCTCTCACAATGAGGTTCAGGAAGAGGCTTATTTTCATGACCGAAATCAATTTCTTCATGAGGTACATGACTTCTATAGTAGCAGTGACTCATAGATACACATTCAGCAATTTACTTTCAATTTTAGACACTCTCTCTTGTAATTCCTGACCCAGCTCTCTCCTTCCCCCGTTAATTTTCATTTGACCTTCATTAAATCTTAGTAGTGACCTCACTTCTTTCAAATCACCAACACTTAATTGCACTGTGCTATTTGAACTTTGCTTGGCATTAGCAGATAACTGGGATACAGTAGTAGAGAGTTCATCAACCTTCTGAACAGACTTTTGCACCTTCTCTCCCTTCTACGAAATTTATTTTCCTGAACAAACCTTTATCTTCAACCTCTTGACCGAGGCCTTATGACACTTCAGTATAATTTGACACCTGGTCCCGTATTCGAGTCACTAACTCCTGCCTTGGAAGAGCATCCAGCCTCTCTTGACAAATCTGCCTTATCCCACACACATTTCTCTCTTAAAATACGTAATTCTCCCTGTAATAGGAGGTGCTCAGCCGTAACCTCTTTCAGTTTAATTTGTCAGTTTACAGCATCAACTCAGTCCTCCAAAGCAGAAATCATCTCACCATATGCTACAAGTAATTCCCCTCTTATATGATTTGTGGGTGCATTAAACTTACCTGAAATATCTTCGCCAATGGACTCAAATTTTTGTTAAAAATTTGGATCTGAGCTTTTAATGCTCTAGCTTCAATTTTTTCCGCTATAGCTGCTGACACATTTATAAAATTCTGATCAAAAGTATTTTTTGGAACCGAGTTATCATTTTGCTGTTCAACTTGAACATGGGAGACACCAGGAACAGCACAATAAGTTGGTAAAACATCACAACTACTACTGGTCTTAAGTGGCAATACCACCTAAGAATCAGCTGCAACTCAATTCACATAAACATCGCTAACCTCCTATGTCACAAAACCAGCATCACTAACCTCAACACTCTCTAGGTGACTCTCCCACATCCCACTTGAATCACCTGCATGTGTTCATTACCCCGAGTAGGAACAGAAAACATAGCCTCAGCTAGAACCAGACTGCACCATCAACCTACATTCCTCACCTCTATCTAAGCTTATTCACAGTCAGCTGCTTCTTGTTTCTATTTGATTCGCTACAATGTCCTCCATTTGGTAATGAATTTTAAAAGAACTAAGATAATAATTAACCTTCATCAGAATCTTACACTAACCAGCACATGTTCAATGGTCACAAATCAAACAGCTAATAATGAAGGGTAATGTTCCACAGTGCTACTAAATATTCTACACTCCTGGAAATGGAAAAAAGAACACATTGACACCGGTGTGTCAGACCCACCATACTTGCTCCGGACACTGCGAGAGGGCTGTACAAGCAATGATCACACGCACGGCACAGCGGACACACCAGGAACCGCGGTGTTGGCCGTCGAATGGCGCTAGCTGCGCAGCATTTGTGCACCGCCGCCGTCAGTGTCAGCCAGTTTGCCGTGGCATACGGAGCTCCATCGCAGTCTTTAACACTGGTAGCATGCCGCGACAGCGTGGACGTGAACCGTATGTGCAGTTGACGGACTTTGAGCGAGGGCGTATAGTGGGCATGCGGGAGGCCGGGTGGACGTACCGCCGAATTGCTCAACACGTGGGGCGTGAGGTCTCCACAGTACATCGATGTTGTCGCCAGTGGTCGGCGGAAGGTGCACGTGCCCGTCGACCTGGGACCGGACCGCAGCGACGCACGGATGCACGCCAAGACCGTAGGATCCTACGCAGTGCCGTAGGGGACCGCACCGCCACTTCCCAGCAAATTAGGGACACTGTTGCTCCTGGGGTATCGGCGAGGACCATTCGCAACCGTCTCCATGAAGCTGGGCTACGGTCCCGCACACCGTTAGGCCGTCTTCCGCTCACGCCCCAACATCGTGCAGCCCGCCTCCAGTGGTGTCGCGACAGGCGTGAATGGAGGGACGAATGGAGACGTGTCGTCTTCAGCGATGAGAGTCGCTTCTGCCTCGGTGCCAATGATGGTCGTATGCGTGTTTGGCGCCGTGCAGGTGAGCGCCACAATCAGGACTGCATACGACCGAGGCACACAGGGCCAACACCCGGCATCATGGTGTGGGGAGCGATCTCCTACACTGGCCGTACACCACTGGTGATCGTCGAGGGGACACTGAATAGTGCACGGTACATCCAAACCGTCATCGAACCCATCGTTCTACCATTCCTAGACCGGCAAGGGAACTTGCTGTTCCAACAGGACAATGCACGTCCGCATGTATCCCGTGCCACCCAACGTGCTCTAGAGGGTGTAAGTCAACTACCCAGGCCAGCAAGAATCTCCGGATCTGTCCCCCATTGAGCATGTTTGGGACTGGATGAAGCGTCGTCTCACGCGGTCTGCACGTCCAGCACGAACGCTGGTCCAACTGAGGCGCCAGGTGGAAATGGCATGGCAATCCGTTCCACAGGACTACATCCAGCATCTCTACGATCGTCTCCATGGGAGAATAGCAGCCTGCATTGCTGCGAAAGGTGGATATACACTGTACTAGTGCCGACATTGTGCATGCTCTGTTGCCTGTGTCTATGTGCCTGTGGTTCTGTCAGTGTGATCATGTGATGTATCTGACCCCAGGAATGTGTCAATAAAGTTTCCCCTTCCTGGGACAATGAATTCACGGTGTTCTTATTTCAATTTCCAGGAGTGTATATAGCACCACAAGATAAACAATGTAAGATAGCATAGTTAACATTCATCCTCAATAACTAACACTACATTCAAAATCCAAGAATGAATCAACATCACAATCAAACAGAAAAAAAAAATGTTCCAAGTTATCTGCAGATATACATAAAAATGAGATAATCAGTTCACAAAATATTAAGATTAATTATAAGAAATAGGTAATATTACAGAAGCATGAAATGTTTTAAATATCAACAGTCCCAGTTCAACACCCTGGCAGATCTGCACACATCACAAAAATTTTTAAGCTGAAGATCCACTTTTCATGAATAAATGTATTTATAAAAATTATGAAAATTGCGTAAATTATTAAGATTTTATTTAACACTCTTAACACATCTGAAAATGATTCTACACTCAACTATACTCTAAGTCATACTCAGATATACTATATGTCTTGGGGTATTTCGCAGAAATTGTCACTTTTCACTCCAAGCTAACATTTCTCACCATAAGTAGAATCGCTGAATAGCTAGCCATAAGTAGAATCGCTGAATAGCTAAGCAAATTCATTCTAAACGTTCCACTGTAACGAAATTACTAGTTGGAACACATAAAAGGGGCTCCAATAATGAATCACATTTAACCTATTAGTTACTTATTGGCAAAATGTAAACAGCAAATCAGCAAGAATAATCTACTGCACAAGTACAGTTCAAATCAATTAATAATAAAACTCTAAATTTAAGGATTAAAACAATTAGATGAAATTCATACACAGCGATGTTTCATGTCCATGTAGAATAAATAAAACGTTGTACATTGCCCCCTTCAGAGACCACTAACTGGTAGGAGATATACCGTACGAATAGGCTCCAAGATCACTGGAATACGTAGGTGAAAAGCAACGTCGGACAATGTTGCTCACTTTCGTAATACTACAATAAGTTGTACTGACAAGACTTGACCTAACACAACGACGCCATGTAAGATTTCATATTCAGTTTCTTACGCTATAATTCACACTACAGCTTGCTATGACATCACTTTTCTTACGCTATAATTCACACTAAATGTTGAGAGTCTACAGTGAGTAGGAATGATATGTTTAATTTACCAATAACAGCAACCTATAGCGAAGCTTTCTGTGTGTATTCTGACCACGCAACGAAACACTTTCTCAACAACATACGTACCAGAAACAACAGCTTTCGTATATAACTGATGAATACGTCATATAGATCCGTTGCCTCTTGTAGTTGCTCCTCTATTAAAGCTTCAACGTATAATCGTATAAACAAACAATCAGTATGAACGTTATATATTTTTACGTAAATTGGAGAGTATGTTAACAAGGCAAAGATTTAATTTAATATTGGTTATCTTTCGTTGACAACGAAACCTCTGTAAGTAGCGCCCTACTACAACAATATCCTTGAATCTTCTGAAATTTTGTCGTAATAAACTGTTTCGTCAATGTTAACATTTCAGAATTAAATGGAATGACTTTTCATTTATTGTTAATCAATTTTCAATAAAACGTAAACTTGCGTTCCCTGCCGCAATAAAGATTAATTATCTTTCTTTTTGTTGCAAATTATTAACTGAGAAATTCTATTCCTTCCCTTTGAGATTTTAATTTCTTTGAACTTTGCTTTTTCCAATATGCCAATCTTTTACTTTATTGGCCTTTGGATTTACTTTGATACGAATTTACTTTGAAATAAACTTTGGAATATTTTTCTTGTAATAGTTTGAGCATAAACGACAAGTCTGGTACTGACTTTTTCAGTTTAAAACAGTTAATTCTTTATTTCCTGCGGTTAATTCGTTTACAGGTACTAGTCAGCGTTTTACTTTAGCAGTGCTGATTCTATTCAAAACCCCACAAATCGGAAATGTAATGAAAAAAATAAAACAAGAAACCTAAGTGTCACCGCCAATTTTCAACTATATGAACTTTAAATAATCAAACAAAACTGAACCACTTCAGGCGTTGACTTCCGCGATCTACTAATATTTAAAACTCAAAACACAGCACTCAGTGATCTCTTTTAGAGAAATTAGCGTGTTCTCTAGTAAATGGTTCCTGATTTTTCGATTAGCTATCAGATTCTCAATGAACTTCCGATTGTTTCTCAATAAATAACTATTACGTAGAACGTCCGTTCTCTTTAATATAGTCTACACATTCGTACATCCAATGAGATTTCCGGAATTTACTATTTTACGATGCTCGCGCCGAAGTTACGCAATAAATCCTAACCAAATATCGCCAAGACGCTATTCCTCGGTGCTTGCGTACACCTATACAACCACAATAATGCAATGCAACTCTACTATCTCTTAGTGTGTTCTTTAATCCTCAGCCACAAAATAACTAAACGACTTAGTGTGAACACGTCTGCTCGCATAAACCATCCAACGGAAGACCTCAAAATAAAAAAAATAAAAAAAATTGATCACGGTCTGCCTACAAACGCGTGGCTATGAAGCAGCACGATGCACCATCATTCACAAATAAGAGAAACTAATTTCAAATTTCAGTAAAACTGAGTTTTTCCCATACCTGGCGAGTCTACACTCTACCAAAATCGACGAAATAATCACTTTCTACACAAGGCGATAGTCTTTACAGAATGTCTTTCTAAACTATTTAGAACTGCCATGAACGCACTTGAGCTCTATCCCCGTTGCAGACTAATTCACGTATAGTACGCGTGAGCCTATCTCATCACGCTCTTGAGGTAATCTTTCTCGAAATTCACTACTCGAACAACATTCGGATACTCAACTCAAAGTCTGAAAGGACAAGCGAAGAAGCATTCTCTGTGAACAAACGTATCACGCAAATTCCCTCTTTAACAACAAGTGTTTCTTCTTTGCAGACGCCGGCAAAGATTTCTAGTGGCCAGCTGCACCCTAGTTGTCATCTTTGCCACACGCCCTTCAGCAGTCGTCTGGGCGTTGCAAACTCGCTGACTTGACAGGACACAGCTTTTCTCGAGCATTAGATGTCACATATCTACAACATTTGAACACAGAAAATTATAAGAAAACTTTAGAAACCTCTTAACAAAAATGGTTCAAATGGCTCTGAGCACTATGGGACTTAACTTCTCAGGTCATCAGTCCCCTAGAACTTAGAACTACTTAAACCTAACTAACCTAAGGACATCACACACATCCGTGCCCGAGGCAGGAGTCGAACCTGCGACCGCAGCGGTCGCGCGGTTCCAGACTGTAGCGCCTAGAACCGCTCGGCCACCCCGGCCGGCAGTCAAATGAAAACCTTAAATGTATAATAACAAATCGAAACTTCGCGCCGTTATCCTGTAAGTTGGTAAGCGTGCTACAAACAGCGTGCAGAATGGCCTGTGGGTGGCAGCATAGTGCAGATGCACACATACCGTCGCAGTATCAGTATAAAGATGGCCGCCCCTCTTGCGACTTGCACCAGGGAAGAACAGCGTTATGTTATTCGGTTTTTGCGTAGTGAAGGTGTGAAACCTATTGAAATTCATCGACGAATGAAGTTTCAGTACGGTGATGCATGTTTGTCACAGCTGAAAGTCTACGAATGGAGTAGGAAGTTCGCAAATGGTGTGACTTCAGTGGCAGATGCTCCTCGTCCAGGTCAGGCACAACGAGATGTGACTCCACAGAACATTGCAGCGACCGTAGCAGTCGCGCGGGTCCATACTGAAGCGCCTAGAACCGCTAGGCCACTTCGACCGGCAAACCTCTTAACAAATTCTTCATGTACACACAACACTGAAGTCGACAATAAGATGAAGAGATACGAACAAGTGACGCGCTTTTTCCAGCTGAAGGTATTTGGCGCATTACAACGCGCTTAGAGAATACCAGTATAGAAACTTCAGTACACTTCCAAGCAGTAAAATCACTTCTCATTGTCACAAGCGAAAACCGAAGAAAAAGAAGATTCCACTGTACAATAAGCTAATATTAATCCCGTCTGATTAGAAAACTTGCCCTAAACATTTGCGGTACCTCAGAGAAAGAAAATTGATCACAAAAACCATCAGAATTCCCATAATCCTATCCACACAACAATATTACAGTAATTTTGTAACAACAAATGTCAAGTGGTTCTTTGTTCAAAAATGTTTCTCTCTTAATACTCTTTCATCAGTGCTATTTAAATTCATCAAGTAATGAAAGATCTTCACATACCTTCAAAAGGTCTAATCTACATTTAAATACACTCCTGGAAATGGAAAAAAGAACACATTGACACCGGTGTGTCAGACCCACCATACTTGCTCCGGACACTGCGAGAGGGCTGTACAAGCAATGATCACACGCTCGGCACAGCCGACACACCAGGAACCGCGGTGTTGGCCGTCGAATGGCGCTAGCTGCGCAGCATTTGTGCACCGCCGCCGTCAGTGTCAGCCAGTTTGCCGTGGCATACGGAGCTCCATCGCAGTCTTTAATAACACTGGTAGCATGCCGCGACAGCGTGGACGTGAACCGTATGTGCAGTTGACGGACTTTGAGCGAGGGCGTATAGTGGGCATGCGGGAGGCCGGGTGGACGTACCGCCGAATTGCTCAACACGTGGGGCGTGAGGTCTCCACAGTACATCGATGTTGTCGCCAGTGGTCGGCGGAAGGTGCATGTGCCCGTCGACCTGGGACCGGACCGCAGCGACGCACGGATGCACGCCAAGACCGTAGGATCCTACGCAGTGCCGTAGGGGACCGCACCGCCACTTCCCAGCAAATTAGGGACACTGTTTCTCCTGGGGTATCGGCGAGGACCATTCGCAACCGTCTCCATGAAGCTGGGCTACGGTCCCGCACACCGTTAGGCCGTCTTCCGCTCACGCCCCAACATCGTGCAGCCCGCCTCCAGTGGTGTCGCGACAGGCGTGAATGGAGGGACGAATGGAGACGTGTCGTCTTCAGCGATGAGAGTCGCTTCTGCCTTGGTGCCAATGATGGTCGTATGCGTGTTTGGCGCCGTGCAGGTGAGCGCCACAATCAGGACTGCATACGACCGAGGCACACAGGGCCAACACCCAGCATCATGGTGTGGGGAGCGATCTCCTACACTGGCCGTACACCACTGGTGATCGTCGAGGGGACACTGAATAGTGCACGGTACATCCAAACCGTCATCGAACCCATCGTTCTACCATTCCTAGACCGGCAAGGGAACTTGCTGTTCCAACAGGACAATGCACGTCCGCATGTATCCCGTGCCACCCAACGTGCTCTAGAAGGTGTAAGTCAACTACCCAGGCCAGCAAGATCTCCGGATCTGTCCCCCATTGAGCATGTTTGGGACTGGATGAAGCGTCGTCTCACGCGGTCTGCACGTCCAGCACGAACGCTGGTCCAACTGAGGCGCCAGGTGGAAATGGCATGGCAATCCGTTCCACAGGACTACATCCAGCATCTCTACGATCGTCTCCATGGGAGAATAGCAGCCTGCATTGCTGCGAAAGGTGGATATACACTGTACTAGTGCCGACATTGTGCATGCTCTGTTGCCTGTGTCTATGTGCCTGTGGTTCTGTCAGTGTGATCATGTGATGTATCTGACCCCAGGAATGTGTCAATAAAGTTTCCCCTTCCCGGGACAATGAATTCACGGTGTTCTTATTTCAATTTCCAGGAGTGTACATAGTTCAGTGGAAAATTCCCTCCATAGTGTGACATAAGCTGACGGAAAAATTACAACACCAAAAAATAATTAATGTGGAGTAGTGAAATTTCGGGAATACAATTTTCTAGGTGCAAGATCACAGGTTAATGTAAGCGCGAGATAAGCTATTGGAAACGTGAAATCACGGCACATTAACAACTTGTGTAACCGTCAAAATGTTTACTACAAGCAGGCAAACATGCATGCCTTTTGTTCTACAGGTGCCTGTGGCACTTGGTCTGTCAGTACAAGGACGGTTAATGACGCTGGCGTTTTCCGATGATGTCGCATATGTGCTCAATTGGAGACAGGTCTGGTGATCGAGCACGCAGAGGTAACAAGTTGACACTCTGCAGAGCATGTTGGGTTACAACAGCGGTATGTGGGAGAGCATTATGCTGTTGGAAACAAGCTTCATGAATGGCAGCACAACGGATCGAATCACCAGACTGATACACTATTGGCCATTAAAATTGCTACACCACGAAGATGACGTGCTACAGCGCGACATTTAAACGACGGGAAGAAGATGCTGTGATATGCAAATGATTAGCTTTTCAGAGCATTCACACAAGGCTGGCGCCGGTGGTGACACCTACAACGTGCTGACACGAGGAAAGTTCCCAACCGATTTCTCATACACAAACAGCAGTTGACCGACGTTGCCTGGTGAAACGTTGTTGTGATGCCTCGTGTAAGGAGGAGAAATGCGTACCATCACGTTCCCGACTTTGATAAAGGTCGGATTGTTGCCTATCGCGATTGCGGTTTATCATATCGCGACATTACTGTTCGCGTTGGTCGAGATCCAATGACTGTTAGCAGAATGTGAAATCAGTGGGTAATACGGAACGCCGTGCTGGATCCCAGCGGCCTTGTATCACTAGCAGTCGAGATGACAAGCATCTTATCCGCATGGCTGCAACGGATCGTGCAGCTCCTTCTCGATCCCAGAGTCAACAGATGGGGACGTCAGCAAGACAACAACCATCTGCACGAACAGTTAGACGACGTTTGCAGCAGCATGGACTATCAGCTCGGAGACCACGGCTGCGGTTACCCCTGATGCTGCATCACAGACAGGAGCGCCGGCTAAGGTGTACACAACGACGAACCTGGGTGCACGAATGGCGCAACGTCATTTTTTCGAGTGAATCCAGGTTCTGTTTACAGCATCATGACGGTCACATTCGTGTTTGGCGTCGTCGCGGTGAACGCTCATTGGAAGCGTGTATTCGTCATCGCCATACTGGTGTATCACCCGACGTGATGGTATGGGATGCTATTAGTTACACGTCTCGGTCACCTCTTGTTCGCATTGACGACACTTTGAACAGTGGACGTTACATTTCAGATGTGTTACGACCCGTGGCTGTACCCTTCATTCGATCCCTGCGAAACCCTACATTTCAGCAGGATAATGTACGACCGCATGTTGCAGGTCCTGTGCGTGCATTACTGGATACAGAAAATGTTCGACTGCTGCCCTGGCCAGCACATTCTCCATATCTCTCACCAATTGAAAACGTCTGGTCAATGATGGCCGAGCAACTGCCTCGTCACAATACGCCATTCACTACTCTTGATGAACTGTGGTATCGTGCTGAAGCTACATGGGCAGCTGTACCTGTACACGCCATCCAAGCTCAGTTTGACTGAATGCCCAGGCGTATCAAGGCCGTTATTACGGCCAGAGGTGGTTGTTCTGGGTACTGATTTCTCAGGACCTATGGACCCAAATTGCGTGTAGATGTAACCACACGTCAGTTCTAGTATAATAATTTTGTCCAATGAATACCCGTTTATCCTCTGCTTTTGTTCTTGGTCTAGCAATTTTAATGGCCAGTAGGGTATAAAAATTTGTAGTCAGAGTGCGAAGGATAGCCACGATAGTGCTCTCGCTGTCATACGAAATAGCATCCCACATTATAACTCCAGGTGTAGGTGCAGTGCACGTAACACGCAGACTGGTCGCAGGCCTTCAACTGGGCTGCTTCTAGCTGACAGACGGCCGCCAGTGGTACCGAGGCAGAACCAGCTTTCGTCAGAAAACACAACTGACCTCCACCTTGCCCAACAACGTTGGGCAAGGTGGAGGTCAGTTGTGTTTTCTCGCTTGGCTCTTCTGAAGTCGCAAATGGTGGTGGTTTGGGGTCAGTGGAACGCACAGTACAGGGCGTTTGACTCGGAGCTGTCCTTGAACTGACCGATGCGTAACAGTTCGTTGTGTCACTGTGGTGTCAACCGCTGTTCAGATTGCTGTTGCCGATTCAGTACGATGCGCAAGAGATATACAGGGTTATTACAAATGATTGAAGCGATTTCACAGCTCTACAATAACTTTATTATTTGAGATATTTTCACAATGCTTTGCACACACATACAAAAACTCAAAAAGTTTTTTTAGGCATTCACAAATGTTCGATATGTACCCCTTTAGTGATTCGGCAGACATCAAGCCGATAATCAAGTCCCTCCCACACTCGGCGCAGCATGTCCCCATCAATGAGTTCGAAAGCATCGTTGATGCGAGCTCGCAGTTCTGGCACGTTTCTTGGTAGAGGAGGTTTCAACATTGAATCTTTCACATAACCTCACAGAAAGAAATCTCATGGGGTTAAGTCGGGAGAGCGTGGAGGCCATGACATGAATTGCTGATCGTGAACTCCAGCACGACCGATCCATCGGTTTTCCAATCTCCTGTTTAAGAAATGCGGAACATCATGATGGAAGTGCGGTGGAGCACCATCCTGTTGAAAGATGAAGTCAGCGCTGTCGGTCTCCAGTTGTGGCATGAACCAATTTTCCAGCATGTCCAGATACACGTGTTCAACCGTTTCTTCGCTCACTGCAGGCCGACCCGTTGATTTCCCCTTACAGACGCATCCAGAAGCTTTAAACTGCGCATACAATCGCCGAATGGAGTTAGCAGTTGATGGATCTTTGTTGAACTTCGTCCTGAAGTGTCGGTGCACTGTTATGACTGACTGATGTGAGTGCATTTCAAGCACGACATACGCTTTCTCGGCTCCTGTCGCCATTTTGTCTCACTGCGCTCTAGAGCGCTCTGGCGGCAGAAACCTGAAGTGCGGCTTCAGCCGAACAAAACTTTATGAGTTTTTCTACGTATCTGTAGTGTGTCGTGACCATATGTCAATGAATGGAGCTACAGTGAATTTATGAAATCGCTTCAATCATTTGTAATAGCCCTGTACGTAGAATTTGATGGTCTTCGTCTCGATAGTCCCACGTGGCCATCCGGCGCCCTGTCTTCTTGCGACTGTACATTTTCGAGCCGACCGCTGCCAGCAATTATCTACAGTGACTACAGTCCTGCCAAATCTTTCTGCAGTTTCGCAGAAGGAACATCCAGCTTCTCGTAGCCCTATTACACGACCACTCAGTGAGGCGTTGATAGTGACGCCTTTGTCGCCTTAAAAGCATTCTTGACTACCTCCAACTCACCACGTCCTATCTCACAGGTAACTGACGCTCACGACCTTACAGGTTTGCATCCTCATAGTGGAGCTACTATCTCCACTCTTATGCGACTGGCGTGAAATGTGAATAGGCATCACATTTCGAATACAGAAACATGCCTACCAACTTTCGATTATGTCGCACAGCTTCTCGGTGTTGCTGTTTTCTCCGTCAGTGTAGTTTAAGTCTTAACTCAAATTTAAACAGAATAACAAAGCAAAGAAATGTTTCAGTACGCTCCAAACATTACAGCAGTTTACTCACAAACCTGGCTTCATTAAACTTTTCCATGTTTGAACAACAAATTCTTACAGGTGGCACAGGCAAAGACCACAGATGTAAAGAACTATACTGTCTAATATGTGAAAAAGTGTAGTACAAGAAACAACTTTTAGGCTTATTAATTGTAAGAAAATAGAGTTTAATATACAAAAATTTGACTCCTGTTCACTGAAATCTGTGTTTAAAGTGCAAACATTGTCTTTAAGCAATTCAAAATCACTCACAAAATATAATTGCGGAATCAGACATAGAGGGTACGCATACAGCTCCAATATAGCACACAAGGCTTGTTAATTGTTTCAGCATGTGACTAAATTTTCTCAGTTTATACTATTTTTTATTTCAGAAGTCTACTTTCTTAATACAACTCAGATACTCACTCCAACACTCAAACAAAATAAATAAATAAATAAATAAAAGGAACAACAAATACTCCACCCCCCTCAACAATGAAAAACAATAATAACTTCAGCCTTATAATCGCTTGAATAGCTCTCAGATTTTTATAAATCATCGCAACAAAATCTTAACTTTCCCATAAAGTAACAAAGAGTGAAAAAGCTCGAGAACAGTCAAATAGTATAGGGAAATAGCGTAAGCTCCGATACACAGCAAATCACTGCAATGCAGACAAATTCGAACAGGTGAGCTTCATATGCGTTAAAAGTGTGGTTACACTGATCTCAAAACATATAAAATGCAGTTCAAGTTCTACACTCCTAGAAATGGAAAAAAGAACACATTGACACCGGTGTGTCAGACCCACCATACTTGCTCCGGACACTGCGAGAGGGCTGTACAAGCAATGATCACACGCACGGCACAGCGGACACACCAGGAACCGCGGTGTTGGCCGTCGAATGGCGCTAGCTGCGCAGCATTTGTGCACCGCCGCCGTCAGTGTCAGCCAGTTTGCCGTGGCATACGGAGCTCCATCGCAGTCTTTAACACTGGTAGCATGCCGCGACAGCGTGGACGTGAACCGTATGTGCAGTTGACGGACTTTGAGCGAGGGCGTATAGTGGGCATGCGGGAGGCCGGGTGGACGTACCGCCGAATTGCTCAACACGTGGGGCGTGAGGTCTCCACAGTACATCGATGTTGTCGCCAGTGGTCGGCGGAAGGTGCACGTGCCCGTCGACCTGGGACCGGACCGCAGCGACGCACGGATGCACGCCAAGACCGTAGGATCCTACGCAGTGCCGTAGGAGACCGCACCGCCACTTCCCAGCAAATTAGGGACACTGTTGCTCCTGGGGTATCGGCGAGGACCATTCGCAACCGTCTCCATGAAGCTGGGCTACGGTCCCGCACACCGTTAGGCCGTCTTCCGCTCACGCCCCAACATCGTGCTGCCCGCCTCCAGTGGTGTCGCGACAGGCGTGAATGGAGGGACGAATGGAGACGTGTCGTCTTCAGCGATGAGAGTCGCTTCTGCCTTGGTGCCAATGATGGTCGTATGCGTGTTTGGCGCCGTGCAGGTGAGCGCCACAATCAGGACTGCATACGACCGAGGCACACAGGGCCAACACCCGGCATCATGGTGTGGGGAGCGATCTCCTACACTGGCCGTACACCACTGGTGATCGTCGAGGGGACACTGAATAGTGCACGGTACATCCAAACCGTCATCGAACCCATCGTTCTACCATTCCTAGACCGGCAAGGGAACTTGCTGTTCCAACAGGACAATGCACGTCCGCATGTATCCCGTGCCACCCAACGTGCTCTAGAAGGTGTAAGTCAACTACCCTGGCCAGCAAGATCTCCGGATCTGTCCCCCATTGAGCATGTTTGGGACTGGATGAAGCGTCGTCTCACGCGGTCTGCACGTCCAGCACGAACGCTGGTCCAACTGAGGCGCCAGGTGGAAATGGCATGGCAAGCCGTTCCACAGGACTACATCCAGCATCTCTACGATCGTCTCCATGGGAGAATAGCAGCCTGCATTGCTGCGAAAGGTGGATATACACTGTACTAGTGCCGACATTGTGCATGCTCTGTTGCCTGTGTCTATGTGCCTGTGGTTCTGTCAGTGTGATCATGTGATGTATCTGACCCCAGGAATGTGTCAATAAAGTTTCCCCTTCCTGGGACAATGAATTCACGGTGTTCTTATTTCAATTTCCAGGAGTGTGTACTGTTTCCCATAGAAAACAGACAAGCAGTAAAAGCAAAGTCAATCGCTCCGTGAACGAGATAAACTTTAAATTATTGCAGTATCAACTAAGTGATCATAAGCAGCAAGATTTATAATCACAAAACAGGATAAGAAATGAAATAAATATCAATCAGCTACTAATCAGAAGATTAATAAGCATTAAATCCTGGCTAAAGGTCTGACTTGCTGACGGAACACAAAAAGAAGTGGTTGAATATAACTGAGAAAGTTTGTGTCACATGTACAATCAGCAATACGAACAATTGTATTTCTAGCGGGGTAGACCAGATGTAAGGTCCTACTAGGTTTTGAAAATGGATTGCTGGTGAAAGTAATTCCGAATATGCCATAAATTAAAAGATATGCATTCTCATATAGAATATTAACGCCCATGATTCAAACTAGTAATGCGATCTGACTGCAAATAGGCTGAAGGAAATTACCTAGTCAGTGAGTCCTTACGTTTTTGGCAACGATTTGTAAATGGCATAGCAAAAGGAAACTGAATTTACATGAACCAGAATAGTCGTGACAAGCGTCTCACCAAGCGTGAAAAATATGTAGAGCATCGTGGCATACAGCTACGCACGGTCCAATATAATAGCTCACGTTTACAAGACATCAGATAATCAAACTTTGTGTAGAATGAAGGACAGCAGCTCTGCCTGCTGTGTCAACATCAAAACTAATTTTTTTCTGCTGAAAGATCATACAAAGAACACAGAGTATGGTATTTTCGGTAACTGATTCTAGTTTCGAAACTGATAGCCGTAAGTAATGCATACAAATACTAATAATTTCTGAAATCAAGTAGTATGTTTCGCATCGAATGTCGCTGCTGAATGAAAGTCGCCATAAACTTCTCTCAAAAGGAAAATGGTTGGCGAGTAAACATTGAGTGGAAAGAATGCTTGAATGTAAATCTATTTAACTGACTCTAAAAAGAAATTGAATCAAAATAGCATTTTTTTTTCGAGTCGTCAGGTTGATGTGGCCTGCCATTATGTCCAATTATTTGCTGAATGTATTCCAATCTCTGAATTCCTCTATAGTTTTTACCCTCTACAGCTCCCTCTAGTATCGTGGAAGGCATTCCTTAGTGTTTTAACAGATGGCTCGCCACCCTTTCCCTTTTTGTCAATGTTTTCCGTATATTCATTTCTTCGTCGATTCTGCGGAGAACCTCTTCATTGCTTATCAGTCCACAAAATTTGCAACATTCTTCTGTAGCACATCTCAAATACTTAGATTCTCTTCTGGTTTTATCACAGTCCATGTTTCACTACCATACCATGCTGTGCTCCAAGCGTACGTTCTCGGAAATTTCTTCCTCAAATTGAGACTTTGCCCAGTGCTAGTCAGGTTTTGATGTCCTCCTTGCTCGGTCCGTCATGAGCTATTTTGCTGCCTAGATAGCAGAATTCTTTTAACATCATCTACCACGTGATCAGAGATACAGATGTTAAGTTTCTCGCTATACTCATTTCTGATACTTCTCATCGTTTTCGTCTTTCTTAGATTTACTCTCAAGGCATATTCTGTACTCATTCGACTGTTCATTCCATTCAGCAGATCCTGTAATTCTCCTTCACTTGCACTGAGGATAGCCAAGTCATCAGCGAATTTCATCATTTGTATCTTTCCACCTTGAATTTAAATCCAATCTTGAACCTTTCTTTTATTTGCGCCATTGGTTCTTCGATGTATAGATGTATAGGTTGAACTACATCCCTCTCATACACCCTTTTCAATCCGACCACTTTGTTATCGGTCTTCCACTTTTATTGTTATCTCATATTACTTATTACCCGTCTTCCCAATAGCTTACACTAATTTTCTCAGAATTTCGAACATACTGCACCATTTTAATTTGTCGAAAACTTTTTTCCAGGTCGACAAATCCTACGAACGTGTCTTGATTTTCCTTTAGTATTGCTTCCATTATCAACCGGAAGGTTAGAATTGCCTCTCTGGTGCCTTTACCTATTCCTGAAGCCAAACTGATCGTCATCTAACATATCCTCAATTTGCTTTTCCGTTTTTCTGTATATTGCTCTTGTCAACAACGCGGATGGATGAGCTGTTACATTGAGTGTGCTATAATTCTCACACGTATCAGCACTTGCAAACTTGGGCATTGTGTGGATGATGTTTTTCCGAAAGTCAATGGTATATCGCCAGACTCATACAATATATGCACCAATATGAATAGTCGTATGGTTGCCACCTCCCCAACGATTTTAGAAATTCTGAGGGAATGTTACCTATCCCTTCTGTCTTATTTGATCTTAAATCCTCCAAAGATCTTTTAATTTCTGGCTTTAATACTGTACCCCCTGTCTTTCTAAATCGACTCCTGTTTGTTCTTCTATCACATCAGACGAATCTTCCCCTCCTAGAGGCCTTATTTGCTCTCTCCTCTGCATTTAATCGTGGGCTTCCAATTGCACTCTTAATTTTATCAACCTTGCTTTTAATGTCACCGAAGGTTGTTTTGACTTTTGTATACGCTGAGCCAGTCTTTCCGACAATCGTTTCTTTTTCCATTCCTTTACATTTTTCATACAGCCAGTAAGCCGTAGCTTCCATGCACTTCATATTGATTTCATTCCTAAGTTACTTATGTTTCTGTATTCCTTAATTTCCATGAGCATTTTTTACTTCCTTCTTTCATCGATCAACTGAATTATTTCTTCTGTTGCCCAAGGTTTCTTCACAGTTACCTTCTTTGTATCTATGTTTTTCTTTCCAGCTTCCGTGATTGCCCTTTTCAGAGATGTCAATTCCTCTGTGCCTGAACTTCCTACTGAGCTATTCCTTGTCGCAGTATCTATAACCCCAGTGAATTTCATGCGTATCTCTCCGTTGCGTAGAACTTCCTTACCCTACTTGTTTGCGCACTGATTCTTCCTGATTAGTCTCTTAAACTTCAGCCTACTCTTCATCAGTACTGTATTGTGACCTGAGTCTGTATATACTGCTGGGTGCGCCTTGCAATCCAGTATATGATTTCTGAATCTCTGCCCGGCCACGATGTAATCTAACAGAAATATTTCAGTATCTCCCGGCCTTTTCCAAATATATCCCCTTTTCTTGTGATTCTTGAACACAATACTCGCTGTTACTAGCTGAAATTTATTGCAGAACTCCGTAAGTCTTTCTCCTCTCTCATTCCTAGTACCAAGACCAGTCTTAGTCACTACTCTTTATTCATATTGTCACTAGAGTAAGCTAATTTTCTCATTTAAACTATGTTCATGATGTAACTCTGATGTGTGAAATGCTGCATGTGTGGAACACTGGCCCGATGTAAGAGAGGGCCTGAGGGCCCTAATCTGATCAGGTTAAATAAATAAATAAAGACCATATTCTCCCGTAACTCTCTCTTCTACTCCTTCCCCTGCAATAGCATTCCAATCCCCCCCCAACCCCCCATGACTACTAGATTTTCATTTCCCTTTATGTATTGAAGACTTTTTCAGTATCCTCATAGACTTCCTCTATCTCTTCTTCTTCAGCTTGCGATGTCGCATATATAACTGAACTACCTTTGTTGGTGGTGATTTGCTGTCGATTCTGACGAGAAAATCCTAATCACTGAACTGTTCACAATGAATCGCTCTCTGCCCTACCTTTCCATTCATAACGAGTCCTACTCCTGTTACACCATTTTCCGCTGCCATTGATATTATCCTATACTTATCTGACCAGAAATCCTTGCCTTCATTCCATTTCACTTCACTGACTCCCACTTTATCTAGACTGAGCCTTTGTATTTCCCTTTTAGACTTTCTAGCTTCCCTATCAGGTTCAAACTTCTGACATTCCACTCATCGATTCGTAGAAAGTTATCCTTTCATTGGCTGTTCAGTCTTTCTCGCATGATCGCCTCCCCCTTGGCAGTCCCCTACCGTAGACCGGATGGGGGACTATTCCAGTATCTTTTGCCAATGGAGAGATCGCCATGACACTTTTTCAATTACAAGCCACATCTCCTGTGGATATACGTTATGTGTCTTTAATGCAGTGGTTTTCATTGCCTTTTGATTCTCAAGCCGTTGATCGTTGCTGATTCTTCTACCTTTAGGAACAGTTTTCCACCCCAAGGACAAGTGGGTACCCTGAACCGCCGTTCGCTCCGCCGCCCTCTTTTCATTATCGTGATCATTTCTCACTGTGTAGGAGGGTGCCAACAAAATATTTTCACACTGTATGGGGAAAGTTGGTGATTAAAGTTTCATGAGATGATCATGCTGCAACGAAAAATACCTTTGTTTTAATGACTGACATCCCAATTTGTCGCACTCTCTCCCGAATTTCGCGATAATATAAAAGGAGCTGCCTTTATTTGAACTTTTTCGAAGTCTTCCGTCAGTCCTGTCTCATGCGAATCCCAGACTGCACAGCAGAGTGTAAGCAGTCTCTTTAGTAGATCTATTGCATTTTCTAAGTATACTGCCAATAAATTGCAGCCTTTGGTTTGCTTTCCCCACAACATTATCTATGCGATCATTCCAATTTACGTTATTCGTAATTGTAGTCCCTAAGTATTTAGTTGAATTTGCAGCCTTTAGATTTATTTGATTTATTGTGTAACCGAAATTAGCGGATGTGGATGACTTCATACTTTTCATTATTTGGGGTCACTTTTCACTTTTCGCACCACACAGAGATCTTGTCTAAATCATTTTGCAATTGGATTTGATTATCTGATGAATTTACAAAATGGTAAATGAGAGCATCATCTGAAACCAGTCTAAGATGGCTGCTTCTGACATTCCATGTCCTGACTCACAGAATGTTATCCTTTCGTTTGCTATTCAATCTTTTTCTCATGGTCACCTCCCCTTTGCCAATCTCTTCCCGGAGATCCGAATGCTGGACTACTCTGGATTCATTTACTAATGGAGAGCTCATCACGACACTTCTTCAGTTGCAAGCCACATGTCCTGTGGATACACTCTGAAAAAAAAAGAAAAAAAAAACCTGCACACAGATGTCCAACTAGTGAACAAACCAAACAACTCGCAAAACAATTAGAATTGTTCACTGATAGGGAGTGTGACGAAATTAACTGCTCTGCCATTCGGATGAATTAATATCAGACAGATTCTTTGATGTGAGCCTCGATGTATACACTCCTCACAAAGACCGTATGTTCACATGTGTGACACACATCCAAATCATGAAACTACCAGCGCACGAAGTGCTTCTTCTAATTTGCGAGTAGGGACCTGATTGGTCGACTCAGCTGGAACTCAATGGATGCTTCTCATATACCTCGCAGACTTACCTAAAAATTAAGTTGTTAGCAATCGTTAATTACGTTCAGAATTACATCTTTGCAGAAAACCTGCGTTAGCCATTTGCGAAATAACTGAATAGTAAAAGTAGCAAATTAAATAGTGAAAGTTACAAATGCAACTGGAAACTTTCAAGCTTCCGTATTTCAACTACTGTCTATCAAGAGCGTGTAAGCCTTTTTCAGTGATGGTATTTGTTTTCGGAAAAGAATTGGAGGAGTAGTTTTACAAGTAAGGCGTCATGCTAAAAGCACATCACTGTTTCAGGATCATAACTAGAGGCTACTTCCATGAATATTTGTTGCTCAGGTTGGAACTCATTCAGTATCTTGAGTTTGTTTTATTATTTCTAACTAGATCCAATGGCACTCCGAACTGTCAAAATGACCAATTGTGTAAAATGGCACTTCAAGGCAAACACCTGCATTCATATGTTACACAGAACATAAAATTGGTTAGACAACCTTATACTACATCTTAAAGCTGCCTACTAAACAAAACAATTTTATTTTTACTGCAGATCTGGCAAATAAATTGGCAATAATAGCCCCATTGTGTCCTTGGACTGAAATGTGACTAATTTCTCATTTATAATTCGAAAAGGATAAAAAGTTATCACTTATGTATACATAATTCGTGAAAATATACTTCTTCAAATAATAGAAGCACCCACACACAGTCGTTTCCAGACACACACTGGCTAACTTGTGGTGTATTTTAGTTGTTGATGGCAGCCACCAATAATTACTACCATAACGACCGCAACACCACCACCAATTACAATATGGCACACACTATCGAATGTGCATCTGGAAACGACTTTATATGGTTGTGTTACAATAGTTAAAGAAATAAATTTGTGAAACCATCTGTCGGTGGATTGTAGCCTGTTCTGGTTTCTGATTATTTCTCTCTCAGATATCCAGTGTCGTAATAATTTTTACAAAATGATTTGATAAAGATAAAAAAACTACTAGGAATATACACAAAATCACAGCACTTAAAAATGACAAAAACTATATATAACATCAGTTTGCGTATTTTTAAAGGTAATATTTTAAGTTCATTTCTTAAACTTTATTCACAAGGCCTCGAAAACAATGAAAACTTTTCTAGTGCGAAAATGCCTGCTCATTATGATAAAACGAAAATAAAGAAAATGGGTGGCATCTATTTTTAATAGGACATCAAAGCATGCACAAATTGGATGCAAATCTGGCCAAAACTGCAGCTCGTACTGCAGCCCTCCACTGAAAGATTCCTAAAATCTTGAAGTTTTTATAACTTCAGCTCAGATTTTGCCCAGCTTAGTTATATTGTACAGGCAACATCTGCGTAGCATTCCATTCAAATTAGGGATGATTGGGTAGCAATGATTCCGAAAATTGATCCACGGACGGACCCATATCAGAAATGCTTCTTTCAGGTATAAAATACGTCTCTATTCGATCCTGAAATTATACAAATGGCAATCGAAATATTTAATACTACTTTATTATTAAATAGGTACGTTATTAACATTACATATTGGAAATTAATTATTAAAATACTGATACCTATCGATTTTTAGATTTTGTTAAATTTTATGTAATAAAAGTCAATGTTGCCTACATCTGCAACTAATTCGTAAAATATGGTTCTATACGCTTTAAACTGTAATTCAGACGGACACTAAAGAGGGGATGCACACGAATCTTAACATTTACTTTGTGTAGTGATTTATTTTTAAAATAAGTTCCACATGCACGCATTATATTTTTCGTCTACATCTAGAAATAATATGTGATTGTATTAACTCATATATTACACAAGATATTGCAATTATATACAATACATATACTAATATTTCATGAAAAGTTACATAATATCTCTGACAATGCTGCCCATTTTACCTTTCTCTGGTATTTTCTGTGACATACAAATTTAACACGTTTTTCGTAAGTGAAAGAGGTGCTCTTTGGTCTAGCAGCATTTAATACAGGATGTACACTACTGGCCATTAAAATTGCTACACCAAGAAGAAATGCAGATGATAAACGGATATTCATTGGACAAATATATTATACTAGAACTGACATGTGATTACATTTTCTCGCAATTTGGATGCATAGATCCTGAGAAATCAGTACCCAGAACAACCACCTCTGGCCGTAATAACGACCTTGATACGCCTGGGCATTGAGTCAAACAGAGCTTGGATGACGTGTACAGGTACAGCTGTCCATGCAGCTTCAACACGATACCATAGTTCATCAAGAGTAGTGACTGGCGTATTGTGACGATCCAGTTGCTCGGCCACCATTGACCAGACGTTTCAATTGGTGAGAGATCTGGAGAATGTGCTGGCCAGGGCAGCAGTCGAACATTTTCTGTATCCAGAAAGGCCCGTACAGGACCTGCAACATGCGGTCGTGCATTATCGTGCTGAAATGTAGGGTTTCGCAGGGATCGAATGAAGGGTACAGCCACGGGTCGTAACACATCTGAAATGCAACGTCCACTGTTCAAAGTGCCGTCAATGCGAACAAGGGGTGACCGAGACGTGTAACCAATGGCACCTCATACCACCACGTCGGGTGATACACCAGTATGGCGATGACGAATACAGGTTTCCAATGAGCTTTCACACGTATGCGACCATCATGATGTTGTAAACAGAACCTGGATTCAGAATGAAATTTTCACTCTGCAGCGGAGTGTGCGCTGATATGAAACTTCCTGGCAGATTAAAACTGTGTGCCCGACCGAGACTCGAACTCGGGACCTTTGCCTTTCGCGGGCAAGTGCTCTACCATCTGAGCTACCGAAGCACGGCCCACGTCCGGTACTCACAGCTTCACTTCTGCCAGTATCTCGTCTCCTACCGCAGGAGAGCTTCTGTAAAGTTTGGAAGGTAGGAGACGAGATACTGGCAGAAGTGAAGCTGTGAGTACCGGACGTGAGCCGTGCTTCGGTAGCTCAGATGGTAGAGCACTTGCCTGCGAAAGGCAAAGGTCCCGAGTTCGAGTCTCTATCGGG
The DNA here is from genome assembly GCF_023864275.1 of Schistocerca cancellata. Lineage (NCBI taxonomy): Eukaryota > Metazoa > Arthropoda > Insecta > Orthoptera > Acrididae > Schistocerca > Schistocerca cancellata. Next base: position 913,979,283 of record NC_064628.1, on the reverse strand, counting down.
CACACAGTTTTAATCGAACCTGGATTCATCCGAAAAAATGACGTTTCGCCGTTCGTGCACCCAAGTTCGTCGTTGAATACACCGTCGCAGGCTCTCCTGTCTGTGATGCAGCGTCAAGGGTAACTGCAGCCATGGTCTCCGAGCTGATAGTCTCTGCTGCTGCAAACGTCGTCGAACTGTTCGTGCAGATGGTTGTTGTCTTGCAAACGTCCCCATCTGTTGACTCTGGGATCGAGACGTGGCTGCACGATCCGTTACAGCCATGTAGATAAGATGCCTTTCATCTCGACTGCTAGTGGTACTAGGCCTTTAGGATCCAGCACGGCGTTCCGTATTACCCTCCTGAACCCACCGATTCCATGTTCTGCTAACAGTCATTGGATCTCGACCAACGCGAGCAGCAGTGTCGCCATACGATAAACCGAAATCGTGATAGGTTACAATCCGAACACTATCAAAGTCGGAAACGTGATGGTACGCATTTCTCCTCCTTACACGAGGCATCACAACAACGTTTCACCAGGCAACGACCGTCAACTGCTATTTGTGTATGAGAAATCGGTTGGAAAATTTCCTAATGCAGCACGTTGAAGGTGTCACCACCGGCGCCAACCTTGTGTGATTGCTCTGAAAAGTTAATCATTTGCATATGACACCATCTACTACCTGTCGGTTAAATTTCGCGTCTGTAGCACGTCATCTTCGTGGTGCAGCTATTTTAATGGCCAGTAGTGTAGTATTCTTTTGATCAACTTTTTTTTTATTTCCTGGAATTTTTGTAGCATTCGTTTGACTGTTAGAGAGTGTTTTGAATATTTATAAAATATTTTTAATATTTCATTCTTGACCTATAAAGTACATATTTGTAGCAATTTTTGTGTAAACTGTATGACATTAGACTTTTAACTGCGTTGTCGAGTATTCCGCCCACCGTGCGCCATCATTAAGCCCAAACGTGGTGCTACAGGTTACTGGGTGGGTGTTTCTAATTCAACTACTCACTGATGTATACCTGACACATATACATTTCAGCATCGTCTGTAATGTTTCCAAAAGACAACTATTTATTACCTACAAGAGAATAACTGAAAAAAGTTTTCCATTAAGGAATACGTCTTACTTATACAAAATGTGCAACTAATGTATGTAAAAACCGTGTAGTTTGAAGTTGTTAAACCGTGCACTGTTATAAGCTGTTCAAAAATTTTCTCAATATCTAAATAAGTAGTTTGAGTTACAGTCCGTAAGTTAGCTATTTTTGGTCGCAGCTGCATGTCACGATGAACGTAAATGGTGTATTTTTACAGCTCGTCATCTCCACAGGCTGATAATACCAGGCTAGTTTTGAAAAATGAAGGGGCAAAATGAAGAACACTGAAGCCTAAGATACTGAAATGGGAGTTCGAGAGGACAATTCAGGAGCTCCAGAAAAGAGAGCATTGGGCTCTGACTGAATACCATCTGAAGCACATAAGTGTTAAGGCCAGATTGATTGATGTAATAAACAGAATTTATGACACAAGAATTTACCTCAATGTGTACTTAAGAGCATTCTAATCATCATAGTCAAACCCCCCCCCCCTGACGCAAGAGCCCTCTCTGAGCCTTGGCCTTCTGTAGAATATTAACCTATTCTTCCCTGCTTAGTATGGAACTCCTGCAGTTTTGAATTAAAATTTTCTTTACGTCCTCTCTGACACCTTCCTCAAACCTTAGCTTTGGCCTTCCAATTCTCCTGGTTCCTTCAGGCACTGCACTGAATATCTTCCTAATCATTCTGTCGTTTGCCCTCAGTACATCCTGTCCATTTCAACCTTTTAATCTTAATGCAGATGACAATGTCTAGTTCTTTATACAGATTATTCGTAGTTGAATTTCCTCCTCCAGTCACCCTTTTCTTCCACTGGCCCTAGAATTCCTCTCGAGATCTTTTTGTCTGAGCAGCGACCTAGATTTCAGATGTTTTCGGAGGACGTGGCAGCATTTGTTGGCGGACAGTATTCGTTTTTCGATAGTTTTGATCCAAGGTAAGTGAAACTATGCAGGACATTAAACTTAAATGAACAAATTTCTATGGATGGGGGCTCATTTGGATAATCTTTATTAGTTAAAGACATATACTTGGTTTTACCCTCATTTATCTCTAGGTTTATCTTTCTAGCAGCTCTTCCAAGATTTTCAAAGGCTTCTTTCATTTCTTGCAGTCATATCATTATCTTCTGCATAAACAAGCACCTGAAATGATTTGTACAGGCGAGTCCCTCTTGCATTGATTCCCTCATTTGTTATAACCTTTTCCAAGGTCATATTAAACAGAAGGGACGATAATGTGTCTCCCTGAAACGTCCTGACAGATTAAACCTGTGCGCCGGACCGAGACACGAACTCGGGATCTGCCCGCGAATGGCAAAGTTCCCGAGTTAGAGTCTCGGTCCGGCGCACAGTTTTAATCTGCCAGGAAGTTTCATATCAGCACACACACCGATGCAGAGTGAAAATTTCAATGTGTCTCCCTGTCTACTCGATTTTTTGTGATCTCTGCGCTTGACAACATATTCTGTATTTTAATTTGACTCAGTGTGTTTATCACAGTAGCTTTCGCTAAGGTAATCAGTTTATTAGGGATGCTCAACTCTTCCATTGCTGTACATAGCTCCTTGCTGTCAATAATGATCCAAAGTTTATAAAAACGGTCTAGTTCCTTTACGTAAAAAGTACATCGCAAAAGAATGGAAAGGCTATAGGACAAGTGTAACAAAGGCTGTAAAGAGAGTCACACTAAGGAGAATTGGAAAGAAAATTAAGAAAAATTCTGGGGAAAACCAGTTCGGGAACAGAAAGGGTAAAGGAACAAGAAATGCTGTAATATTTCATGGAGATGATCGGAGAGAGAATGGCAGAAAATGTCAAGGACGTCTATGTTTGTTTTATCGACTGGAAGAATGGTTTTGATAGGGTCAACTGGAGTATACTACAGAGAATTTTAAAAGATGTAGGTCTAGACCCGAAAGATAGAAAGTTAATATGGAAGATGTATATAAAGAAAAAATTGACAACTCGAGTTGGAAGGGGTGTAAGGCAAGAATGCTCACAGTCACCGAAGCCTTTCAACATACACGCAGAAGAACTGATAGGTAAAGTCACAGAGGATGCATGATGCACTGGAATTCGAGAAGGAAGAATAAATATTATAAAATACACGGATAATTAAGCAGTGCTGGCAGAATCGGAAGAGGAGCTGTAGAATATGTTCAAGACTATATCAAGAAGTGTCGTTCAGTAAGAGATGAAGATAAATATAGAAAAGTCAAAAGTGATGAGACTAAGCAAGAAGGAAGCTCCTGGGAAAGTATTCTTCGACAGAAAAAATATAGAAAAGGAAGGGAAGTTTAATGGCGTACAAGGGAAGCTGTACAAAAGAAATAAGGAGGAGGATACTAAGAGAAGAGAGTATTTGAAAAGATGAAGCCGTTATTAACGTTTAAAAGCATTCCAATGGAGCTAAATGTTATGTCTGGAATGTAGTGTTATGCAGCAGTGAATCACGGACAGCAAAAAAGAAAGAAGGATATTTAGAAACTTTTGAAATGTGGCTATGGAGAAGAATCCTCAAATAGGCTGACAGATTTAAGAATGAAGCAGTAATGAACAAAATAGAGGAAGAGAGAAGCTTATGTAGAGGAAAAAGGGAAGGAATGAGAGGAAGAGGTAGGAAGAGAACTGCAATGATGGATGACATTAGAAGAGGACGAACATACAAACATATGAGGAAAGATGCTCAGAGCATGAAACGATGGATAGCCTCCAGTTGAAACATATCGTAAGAGAAATACACTAAACATGAAGACTCTGCATCGACAAATATTTTTTTCTTTATTACAGTGCGAATATAGTGTCTAGAAGTAATCAGAAACATTTTAGACATATACTTTTCAGTTTCTGTGCAGTGGTGTGCTAGTGTGGCAAATAGTGTGAGAATGGAGTGAGATTGCGCTATACCTAATAGAAAAAACGGCGGATCTTGAGCATATACAAATAAGGACAGCCTGAATGGTCACAGGTTTGTTTGAACCACCAGAGAGCGTCGCGGGAATGGTGGAAATCCTGAGCTGGGAGACGCTTCGAGGTAGGAGCCAACCATACCGTGAAAGCTTGCTTAAAACGCTTCAATAACGAACGAGGAATCTACTCTTGTACAGCGAGCCTGTACGAACTGCTCTCGTAGATACCACGAAACAAGACTAGATGGATTATAGCGCACACAGGGGCGTCTCAGCAGTCTTTCTTTCCACGTTTCATAAGCCAGTGGAACAGGAGGTAGAACGAGGAATTCATTCTGCCATGCACTCCACAATGGTGCAGACTGTAAATGTAGATGGAAGTTCCACATTGTCATTATACAGGGTGATATATTCCACTGTGAGCAAACTCTACAAAATTGATCGATGAGAGGACACATAACGAAAGAGGTCTAACGAATTTACGTCCGGAAATGCATAGTTTCTATACCAGAGATCATTTATTCCATCATACATTGTTAGAGAGACTGCGGTCCAATAAGCGCTGTATAATGCAGCCACAGAACATGTGCTGAATATTGTTTCCACTTGCCTCAACGCAGGCGTGTAAGGGCCGCAGCATATTCTGTCTCACGCTTTTATATCGGCCAGGTTGCATCCACACAGTGTCAGAGACAGCATGAATACGCTGCTCTAGTGTTTCCACATCTGGAATGGACTCTGCATTCACGACACATTTGAGATGGCTCCATAACCAGAAACTGAGATCCGGTGAAAGAATAGGCTATGCAGGGCAGACACAATTGACATGCGCCCGGTAGTTACAGCGAAGTGGGTTGGCGTTGGCGCTTCATCATGTACACTACTGGCCATTAAAATTGCTGCACCACGAAGATGAATGGTACAGACGCGAAATTTAACCGACAGGAAGGAGATGGTGTCATATGCAAATGATTAGCTTTTTAGAGCATTCACACAAGGTTGGCGCCGCTGGCGGCACTTTCAACGTGAAGACTTGAAGAAAGTTTCCAACCGATTTCTCATACACAAACAGCAGTTGACCGGCGTTGCCGGGTGAAACGTTGTTGTGATGCCTCGTGTAAGGAGAAGAAATGCGTACCATCACGTTTCCGACTTTGATAAAGGTCGGATTGTAGCCTATCGCGATTGCGGTTTATCGTAACGCGACATTGCTGCTCGCGTTGGTCGAGATCCAATGACTGTTAGCAGAACATGGAATCGGTGGGTTCAGGAGGGTAATACGGAACGCCGTGCTGGATCCCAACGGCCTCGCATCGCTAGCAGTCGAGATGACAGGCATCTTATCCACATGGCTGTAACGGATCGTGCAGCCACGTCTCGATCCCTGAGTCAACAGATGGGTACGTTTACAAGACAACAACCATCTGCACGAACAGTTGGACGACGTTTGTAGCAGCATGGACTATCAGCTCGGAGACCACGGCTGCGGTTACCCTTGACGCTGCATCACAGACAGGAGTGCATGAGACGGTGTATTCAACGACGAACCTGGGTGCACGAATGGCAAAACGTCATTTTTTCGGAAGAATACAGATTCTGTTTACAGCATCATGATGGTCGCATCCGTGTTTGGCGACATCCCGGTGAACGCACATTGGAAGCGTTTATTCGTCATCGCCATACTGACGTATCACCCGACGTGATGGTATGGGGTGCCATTGGTTACACGTCTCGGTCACCTCTTGTTCGCATTGACGGCACTTTGAACAGTGCATGTTACATTTCAGATGTGTTACGACCCGTGGCTCCACCCTTCATTCGATCCCTGCGAAACCCTACATTTCAGCACGATAATGCACGACCGTATGTTGCAGGTCGTGTACGTGCGTTACTGGATACAGAAAATGTTGGACTGCTGCCTTGGCCAGCACATTCTCCAGATCTCTCACCAACTGAAATGTCTGGTGAATGGTGTCTGAGGAACTGGCGCGTCACAATACGCCAGTCACTACTCTTGATGAACTGTGGTATCGTGTTGAAGCTGCATGGGCAGCTGTACCTGTACACGCCATCCAAGCTCTGTTTGACTCAATGCCCAGGCGTATCAGGGACGTTATTACGGCCAGAGGTGGTTGTCCTCGCTACTGATTTCTCAGGATCTATGCACCCAAATTGCGTGAAAATGTAATCACATGTCAGTTCTAGTATAATATATTTGTCCAATGATTACCCTTTTATCATCCGTATTTCTTCTTGGTGTAGCAGTTTTAATGACCAGTAGTGTAACAACCACATAACCCTTCGAATGATCAATGGCAGTTCTTCCAGCAGAGGAGGCAAAGTCACCCGCAAGAAACGCCTTTTGTTTCCTCCTGTTAGGCGATGTGGAAGGAAGGCTGGTCCCAAAGTACGGTCGCCAATTACCCGACCCACACTTTCCAGCTGCACCATTGTTGATAATTCGCTGTTATCGCATCGCTGGGTTTGAGCCTTCCATGCCACAAATGACTATCAAGAAAGTTGATCTATGAATAGGATGGATGACACAAATCCAAGAAACGTGGTTGCCTGGTGGAGAAACCAGTGACAAAACTGCTCTCGATTTGGAAAGTCTGTCGCAAGTAAGCCGTGCACACGCTGTAACTGAAAGGGTAGTAACAGTTGTCAAGGAAAATTTCCGACACGGTCGTCTGGCTTACCCCGTACTGGCGGGCCAATTGCCTGGTACTGACACGGCGGCCACCTTCCAAGCCGTGTACACGCTGTAACTGAAAGGGTAGTAACAGTTGTCAAGGAAAATTTCCGACACGCTCGTCTGGCTTACCCCGTACTGGCGGGCCAATTGCCTGGTACTGACACGGCGGCCACCTTCCAAGCCGTGTACACGCTGTAACTGAAAGGGTAGTAACAGTTGTCAAGGAAAATTTCCGACACGCTCGTCTGGCTTACCCCGTACTGGCGGGCCAATTGCCTGGTACTGACACGGCGGCCACCTTCCAAGCCGTGTACACGCTGTAACTGAAAGGGTAGTAACAGTTGTCAAGGAAAATTTCCGACACGCTCGTCTGGCTTACCCCGTACTGGCGGGCCAATTGCCTGGTACTGACACGGCGGCCACCTTCCAAGCCGTGTACACGCTGTAACTGAAAGGGTAGTAACAATTGTCAAGGAAAATTTCCGACACGGTCATCTGGCTTACCCCGTACTGGCGGGCCAATTGCCTGGTACTGACACGACGGTCACCTTCCACAGTATTAATCACATTTTCCTCCAAGTCTGGTGTCCGAACATTTCGGGTACGTCCTTCATGATTTCCTGCTTCCTGAAACGACCCTGTTTCAGACAAACAGCGAAACACTGTTTCAACCGTTGAATATTTTGGTTGTTGTCGGCTGGGATAGGACTCCTGATACAGCCTTGCTGCCCGCCGCTCATTGTCAGCTGCCTTTCCGTAAGTAAACACCCTGTCGGCAAAATCCCGATTCGAATACGGAACCACTGTGTACAACGCTGTATCACATCGACTACAAGGTGAGTCAGCAAGAGGAGTGAATCGGACACAACACTACCCATTACTATGACAGGAGAGGGCGCTAGGGCTTGACATAGGAGGAACAGTACCGCCCTCTGGGAGGAAACCATGCAAGCTGTAAATGTGGTTTCATGGTACAGCGCATATTTGACCTCGGTCTCTGTATCAATGTGTGATTGAATAAATGGTCCCTAGTATGGAAACCATGCATTTCCGGACATAAGTTCATTAGACATTTCTTGTTCGGTATCCTCTCATCGATGAATCCCTGGAGTTGGTACGCGGTGGGAAAAGTTACCCTGTATGTTGCTGTAGACTATTTTGCCTTTACGAGTTCTTGTGCAACCAATCCATAACATGCTTTTTTCTGTAGGAATTTAACTTCTTCTTACACTGTTAGCATTTTGCTTACGGCGCATTTCTTCTAGAGTCTCCACTTGCTGCAAGAAGTATCTTTGCATACTTGTACGAGGGTGAGTCAAATGAAAACCTTAAATATTTTTAAAAATATTATTTATTGTGCAGAAGTGGTACAAAGCTGATTCACTTTTTCAACATAATCTCTCCTACTTTCAATGAAAGTCCTCCAACGCTTACAAAGTGCATAAATTCCTTTAGAGAAAATTCTTTTGGTAGTCCGCGCAACCACTCATGCACCGCGTGGCGTACCTCTTCATCACAACGGAACTTCTTTCCTCCCTTTGCGTCTTTGAGTGGTCCAAACATATGGAAATCACTTGAGGCAAGGTCTGGTGAGTATGGTGGATGAGGAAGACACTCAAAGTGCAGGTCTGTGATTGTTGCAACTGTTGTACGGGCAGTGTGGAGCCTTGCATTGTCATGTTGGAAAAGGACACCTGCTGACAGCAATCCACGTCGCTTTGATTTGACTGCAGGCCGCAGATGATTTTTTAGATCTGTGTATGATGAACTGGTGACAGTGGTCCCTCTAGGCATGTAATGCTCCAAAATGACGCCTTTTTCGTCCCAAAAGAGAGTCAGCATAACCTTCCCTGCTGATGGTTCTATTCGAAAGTTCTTTGGTTTTGGTACTGAGGAATGGCGTCATTCCTTGCTCGCTCTCTTCGTTTCCGGTTGGTGGAAGTGAACCCACGTTTCGTCCCCAGAAACGATTCTTGCAACGAAGCCATCACCTTCTCGTTCAAAGCGCGGAAGAAGTTCTTGACAAGCATCAACACGTCGTTCTCTCATTTCAGGAGTCAGCTGCCGTGGCACCCACCTTGCAGACACTTTGTGAAACTGGAGCACATCACGTACAATGTGGTGTGCTGACCCATGACTAATCTGTAAACATGCTGCAGTGTCATTCAGTGTCACTCGTCGGTTTTCCTTCACTATGGCTTGAACTGCTGCAATGTTCTGTGGAGTCACATCTCGTTGTGCCTGAACTGGACGAGGAGCATATGCCACTGAAGTGACACCATTTGCAAACTTCCTACTCGATTCGTAGACTTTCAGCTGTGGCAAACATGCATCACCGTGCTGAACCTTCATTCGCCGATGAATTTCAATAGGTTTCACACCTTCACTACGCAAAAACCGAATAACATAACGCTGTTCATCCGTGGTGCAAGTCGCAAGAGGGGCGGCCATCTTTATACTGATACTGCGACGGTATGTGTGCATCTGCACTATGCTTGCCACCCACAGGCCATTCTGCACGCTGTTTGCAGCACGCTTACCAACTTACAGGATAACGGCGCGAAGTTTCGATTTGTTATTATACATTTAAGGTTTTCATTTGACTGCCGGCCGGGCTGGCCCAGCGGTTCTAGGCGCTACAGTCTGAAACCGCGCGACCGCTGAGGTCGCAGGTTCGACTCCTGCCTCGGGCATGGATGTGTGTGATGTCCTTAGGTTAGTCAGGTTTAAGTAGTTCTAAGTTCTAGGGGACTGATGACCTCAGAAGTTAAGACCCATAGTGCTGAGAGCCATTTGAACCATTTTTTTCATTTGACTCAACCTCGTGTATTGTGACGTTTGGAGATGGGATTAAGGTAGAAACACAGTAACACTTTTCCACTACCAATGATTTTGTCATAATTGTTGAAAAGGTGCAACAGAAGAAAGTACATTGCTAAAACTTAAATGATCACTTTTTCGAAATCCCGTAACTGTCTCCCATTACGACGCTTAAGTTTGAAATTTGTCTCAAGGATGCCTACAGCCTTCCTCTGTAGTGGTGGAAAAGGATGGCGCCCTGCGACTTCACCCTCCGGCTCTGTGACGCTTCAAACAGCAAGGTGTCAGACATGCGAGAAAAACGCGGCAGCTGAGAAGTGCATGTGAGCCGCGAGGTAGGTTAATGAAGTCACGTAGGCACCAGAATTCATAAAAATTCTGATCAGCGCAACTGCGGACGTGTCAGACTATGGGAAGGTCGTCACACCCCGTTTCAACGTCATTTCACTCCTTCTTTTGATGCCTCACCTAGGGATTTCAAAGGGGTCGCGTAAACCGCAGGCGCTAGAGTAGCCGTTAAGTTGAATTTGTGTCGAAGTTTACAGATATGTTTCTAACGGGTTCAAGCAAGGTGTGTGGGTGGCACCGATGACGTTGCCGAACTGGGTGACCTTAGAAGGGAACCTCCCCATCGCACCCCCGTCAGATGTAGTTACACTCCTGGAAATTGAAATAAGAACACCGTGAATTCATTGTGCCAGGAAGGGGAAACTTTATTAACACATTCCTGGGGTCAGATACATCAAATGATCACACTGACAGAACCACAGGCACATAGACACAGGCAACAGAGCATGCACAATGTCGGCACTAGTACAGTGTATATCCACCTTTCGCAGCAATGCAGGCTGCTATTCTCCCACGGAGACGATCGTAGAGATGCTGGATGTAGTCCTGTGGAACGGCTTGCCATGCCATTTCCACCTGGCGCCTCAGTTGGACCAGCGTTCGTGCTGGACATGCAGACCGCGTGAGACGACGCTTCATCCAGTGCCAAACAAGCTCAATGGGGGACAGATCCGGAGATCTTGCTGGCCAGGGAAGTTGACTTACACCTTCTAGAGCACGTTGGGTGGCACGGGATACATGGGGACGTGCATTGTCCTGTTGGAACAGCAAGTTCCCTTGCCGGTCTAGGAATGGTAGAACGATGGGTTCGATGACGGTTTGGATGTACCGTGCACTATTCAGTGTCCCCTCGACGATCACCAGTGGTGTACGGCCAGTGTAGGAGATCGCTCCCCACACCATGATGCCGGGTGTTGGCCCTGTGTGCCTCGGTCGTATGCAGTACTGATTGTGGCGCTCACCTGCACGGCGCCAAACACGCATACGACCATCATTGGCACCAAGGCAGAAGCGACTCTCATCGCTGAAGACGACACGTCTCCATTCGTCCCTCCATTGACGCCTGTCGCGACACCACTAGAGGCGGGCTGCACGATGTTGGGGCGTGAGCGGAAGACGGCCTAACGGTGTGCGGGACCGTAGCCCAGCTTCATGGAGACGGTTGCGAATGGTCCTCGCCGATACCCCAGGAGCAACAGTGTCCCTAATTTGCTGGGAAGTGGCGGTGCGGTCCCCTACGGCACTGCGTAGGATCCTACGGTCTTGGCGTCGCTGCGGTCCGGTCCCAGGTCGACGGGCACGTGCACCTTCCGCCGACCACTGGCGACAACATCGATGTACTGTGGAGACCTCACGCCCCACGTGTTGAGCAATTCGGCGGTACGTCCACCCGGCCTCCCGCATGCCCACTATACGCCCTCGCTCAAAGTCCGTCAACTGCACATACGGTTCACGTCCACGCTGTCGCGGCATGCTACCAGTGTTAAAGACTGCGATGGAGCTCCGTATGCCACGGCAAACTGGCTGACACTGACGGCGGCGGTGCACAAATGCTGCGCAGCTAGCGCCATTCGACGGCCAACACCGCGGTTCCTGGTGTGTCCGCTGTGCCGTGCGTGTGATCATTGCTTGTACAGCCCTCTCGCAGTGTCCGGAGCAAGTATGGTGGGTCTGACACACCGGTGTCAATGTGTTCTTTTTTCCGTTTCCAGGAGTGTATAAGTTGGCACAGTGGATAGGCCTTGAAAAACTGAACACAGATCAATCGAGAAAACAGGAAGATGTTGTGTGGAACTATGAAAAAATAAGCAAAATATACAAACTGCTTATTTTTTTCATATTTCCACACAGCTTCTTCCTGTTTTCTCGATTGATCTGCGTTCAGTTTTTCAAGGCTTATCCACTGTGCCAACTTATAACTAAGTCTGAGGGTGGGGGGGGGGGGGGGTACGATGGGGAGGTTCCCTTGTTAGAGGGACACTCTGTCACTTTTATTCACCCATGTGTCAGTGTCGAACCCCCTCGTCTTCACGCAGCAGGAGGGCGCAAAGAACGAGGGATGAAGGCGCATATAAACACTTTATTGTTTCGGATCGCTTTGAAATGTCGTCGAGTGATATTGAACGGTCCGTGGTGGTCCCATCCTGTACGACACGGCAAAAATTGCTGTAACGTAACACTGCAAACGGATGAGATCACTTTCAGTTGGGTTGCGGTTCCTCGATTTCCTTAGCGCAGGGTTGCAACGCTCAGGGGGTAGCATCAGTGCCCAGATTTGTCAAGAAGGTCTTCTTGTTGCTAATCGCTCTGCAGAATGTCGATTTCGACCGCGAAAAGTGTGAGGATCAACGGGAAGTGGTTGTTTCATTGACGCCATTTATGTCACCCCCTGAGACCTTTTCGTGTCGATCCTGAGCAGCAAAGTGACTGAAATGTTTTCCTCGGTCACTCATAAGAAAACCGGGTGTTTTCAACATTGCCGCTATTCTGACCTCAATCGCATAGGCGTCATAAGTAGGGATGAGTTGAAGGTAAGAGGGGGTGTGAGGGCCATCAAAACGCGTGACGCGTCCACAGTGGCGTTGTCCATAATTGTGGTGAAATTTGGTGCCAATATAACATCATTAACTCACCTGACAGCTCACATGAATTTCTGAGCTGCGGCATTTTTTTTCGCAGGAGTCGACACGTTGCTGTTTGAAGCGCTGCCGAGACCGAGGGTTACGTCGCAGGGCACCATACTTTTGCGCCATTACAGAGGAAGTTTTAGGAACCTTTGAGCTAAGTTTCTAACTATGCGCTGCAATGGGAGACAATCAAGGGTTTCGAGAAAGTCAACCTTTAATTTTATTGTAATATGGGAGGTAACCACTTCTGTCATTTATCCCAGTATACCACAAAAATTTTAGATAATTCTTTTTTGAAATTATCATTGTCGATGAAAAACTGAATAACTAGAATTCTGGAAACATCCCCTAGTCTGTAGCTAATGATGATGATGATGTTGTGATGATGTTTGGTTTGTGGGGCGCTCAACTGCATGGTTATCAGCGCCTGTGCAATTACCAAGTCTTTGCTCAGTCCAATTTCGCCACTTTCCTGCATGATGATGAAATGATGAGAACAATACAAACACCCAGTCATCTCGAGGCAGGTGAAAATCCCTGACCCCGCGGGGAATCGAACCCGGGACCCCGTGCTCGGGAAGCGAGAACGCTACCGCGAGACCACGAGCGGCGGACCTGTGGCTAAGCCATGTCTCCGCTATATCCTTTGTTTCAGGAGTGCTGGTTCTGCAAGATTCGCAGGAAAGCTTCTGTAAAGTTTTGGAGGAGGACACGAGGTACTGGCAGAAGTAAAGCTGTGAGGACGGGGCGTGAGCCGTGCTCGGGTAGCTCAGATGGTAGAGCACTTGCCCGCGAAAGGCAAAGGTCCCGAGTTCGAGTTCGAGTTTTAATCTGCCAGGAAGTTTCAATTGAATAACTGTTTTCGATACACCTCACACACTAAGTAAATTAACATAAGCAAGCCTAAAAGCAAATGGTTCAAATGGCTCTGAGCACTATGGGACTTAACATCTGAGGTCATCAGTCCCCTAGAACTTAGAACTAATTAAACCTAACCTAAGGACATCACACACATCCATGTACGAGGCAGGATTCGAACCTGCGACCGTAGCTGTCGCACGCTTTCGGACTGAAGCGCCTAGAACCCCTCGGCCACCTCGGTCGGCGCCAAAAAGCACTGAGCTGACACAGAATTGCAGAATAACTTGCAAAACTATTAAAACATTGCGAATCACAACCATGTTTATAAAGGAAAATATAATTTTCTTCGTTTAATAATTTTGTTTCATGAGAGCTGATGAAAACTTCAGATAAACATGATACTATATGCTGTGTTACTGAGACTATGTTTTTCAAATCTTAATCTGCAGTATGCAGTTCTCCTTTCACATCGGGGTCTTAGTACAGGTGCAAAACTCATTTCCATCTCATTCTTGGTCATTTTTACTTGTATCATTTTGGTTGAGTATTTGGTAGTGTCGATTTCCGTTTTGTGTGGTGCACCATATAGGCAATGAATTGGATAATAAAGAGAAAAACTGGTGACGGCTTTAACTTAATAAATGTCTGTTATTATCAGAAGGCGCCAAATGAAGTGATCTCATGAGAAACCTCGATTTTAATGTCTGAACATTATACGCATACTTCAGATATAATCTTTCAGATGGGGCGACGAAACTTTACGCGTCTTTGCTGTAAGCAGGCTGAAATTTCATATGACTACTGAGGTTTTCGTCTGGAACTCATTATTGAATGGTGAAAGCAGGTTTTAATTTCAAATTTCTTGCCGTTCACGGCTGTAAGAGTGTTCTGACTGGGATGTTCAGAAGCCTTGTTAAGGAATTATTTTTATGTATTTTATTCGTAATCCATCACCAAGATTACTAATATAGACTGTTTTCTTTTACACAAGATTGTTCTTTGAAGTTGTAGAGAATGTATGCACACTTTTACTGTTATTTCTTGAAGCGCCTTCGTTCCTTTTCTGCGGACGACTGTTCCGTCAATGTGATTTGATAGCAGTTGCTTCTCTCAAGGAAAGCGATAACACTTAATTCGTAGTTACTAATTTACCCCTGAAACACACCCAATGTATAAGACCGTAAAACAGAAAAATCTAAACGATGATAAACCATAAGATGTCACATTTTCCTTCGCCACCGATGTTGAGGTTCCCCGGAATCCTAGGCCCCATTGTACCACAGGACGCAATACCGCGTTCTTCATCGCAGTATCGAGTCTGAGATTCCGAAAATTTTGGAGAGCAGAAAATCGAGCGTAATTCCTAATTCCCATGAGGTTACAGAAATAAGAACAAAATGAGAAAAGAAAAAGAAACATCAGAGACTAGAAAATAGCACAGAAAATCTTTTTAAGGATAAATAGCTCGTAAATTTAGACGATTTTCAAGGCAGAAGAAGCAAGCTATCGTGAACAACATTGACAGAAGAAAGGACATGATGACTTGGGCAGAAGGTGAAAGGGGACTGGAAAAATAGGAAACAACGAAGACAGAAGAGAGAATGAAGTCGCTACGAGGACATGATGACTTGGGCAGAAGGTGAAAGGGGACTGGAAAAATAGGAAACAACGAAGACAGAAGAGAGAATGAAGTCGCTACGTGAACTTATTTGGTTAATACGAAGATGGCAAAAAAAAAAAAAAAAAAAAAAAAAAAAAAAAAAAAAAACTGAAAGATGGAGATAGGAAATGGGAAGGAAAGGAATTAAATAATAAAGAGGGAAGTTTCATAACTGTTAAAAGATAATCAAATGAAAACGAGACAAATGGAAAAAACGTAAGCAAACTATTGTTTCAAAAGTAATTGCCGCAACTGTTAGACCATTTATTCCACAGTGCAGTCAATGTATTTATGGAAAATGTTTCCGGGTGCCTGCGGATCCCTGCTTGTACCCAGGAGTGCACCTTTTCTATCGAAAGACGTCCACGATTGTCTTTCTTCAAGGCACTAAAAATATGGAAATGGAGTGAGGAGAGATCGAGGCTATATGGAGGATGTGGGGGCTTCCTGGCGAAACTTCTGCTTCGTAGTCGTAAGATCTTGGTAAAATGTGGGCGATTGATCTTTTCCTACTTGAATTTCACGTTTTTGAAGCCTTGAAGAAAACATTAGTCACCGTCGATTTACTTCCAACGAAGAGGTGCTCGTCTGAGTACAATCATCGCTCCGCAAGCAAACATTTCCATGAAGGCATTGACTTTCTTGTCTCGCAGTAGGATGAATGTATTAGCAGTAACGGCGATCACTTCTGTAATAGTAAAAAGAAGTTTATTTAACTTTTTCCGCCTGTCTTGTTCTCATTTGAGTGTGGGGGACAGATGACAACTTATATCTGTAGCTGTATTACTTTTAACTACTATCGATTCCGTGGATATCCTACATCAATTTTCCCCTCCATGATAACTCCGTGGATCGAATAACAAAAAAATGGTTCAAATGGCTTTGAGCACTATGGGACTTAACAGCTGAGGTCATCAATCACCTAAACTTAGAACTACTTAAGGGGCTCCGGAAAGGCTCAAAATCATGAAATGTTCAATTTTTACTTTTTTGCGTTTTCTGAATCTGCAGACTATTACCTTTTAATAGATATATAATTTATTCTATTCCGAAGACTACAACTATTTTTAAATGTTTTTTGAAATGTGTTCTACATGGGCGTGACCCACTGTGGCGCTGTTAAACTGCTGTCAAATGGTGTTATTATTAACGTCCGTGTTCATCAGGTACATTTTAGTGATGTGAGATAAAGTATGTGTTGTGGCTAACCTGTGATGGTTCAATATATATCGCTGGTGTGACTGTCGATTGTTTCATGTTTATTTACTCTGTCGTTATCTCGAAAATATTCGTAATTAATTCTGTTTCTTGAGTCTCTGCTTTGTTGAAGTTTAATATTGAGTAAAAGTAAAGTTGCTGTTGCGACTTTCAATGATGGCAACATTGTAAGGTGCAAGGTATTTAGAAATATGGGAATGAAGATAGGTTCTAACATGGTACGAGCGATGCTTGCTTTAGACAAGGAATGCCTTCGGGCTGCAGACAGGGCTGTAAAGAGTCTAGAAATACAAGCAAGAGTAAACAGGAGGAGGAACAAGAGGAAGCTGGAGGAGGAGTTTGCAGAGGATGAAGATAATCCATCCTATGGACCTGGAATGCACTAAAAAGTTAATCCAATCTTTGTCGCTCGATTCCCAAAAAATTATTTTCTCATACTAATTACATGTTTTCTAAGGATCTTCCAAACATATTTGTTTCAAACTTTCAGTAAATGTTACACAGTACCTTCTGCATAATTTAACACAGCCTTTTTCCAAAAAACTGTATATTTTTGAATATATAAATAAAAAATTGCAAAAAAATGTTGTGAATTTTCATTACAATTGAAAAAAAACCATCGTTAATAACTGAACTAAAATTTTGTAAAATCCCTGTGTCAAGTTGTAGCCCATATTCCAATAAATAATCTGTAAAAAGTTCAACTTCGTACCTCAAATACTTTGTGAGGAAAGATGTAATTTATAAGCGTTATTTTAACATTGCAAGTATAGGGCGTTCCGGAGCCCCTTAAACCTAACTGACCTAATGACATCACACACATCCATGCCTGAGGCAGGATTCGAACCTGCGACCGTAGCAGCCGCGTGGTTCCGGACTGACATGCCTAGAACCGCTCAGCCGATAGAATAACAAATCGGCAGTGTAATGGGGTATTTCCCATTTCACCATCTGTGTGGCTTTGAAACTCGCTTTCAGTTCGGAAAACGAACACACGGTTTAGCAGACCTATTTGCCTTAATTCGGTACCTAATTCCTGCTGTCGAACCTGCGTCTTCGCTCATGCACTGTCGTATCTTTCTGGTCTGGACAAACGTTATCTGGCTAACACGCTCCCTGTTAATAGTCTCTGTATTTCATTCAATACGGCAAATTTCCACTCAATGCCACGAAAACGGGAGCGCCCTGCAGCTGATGGCGCACTGATGCCCTCAAGGTTTCATCACTTGTACATTCCGGTCCTTAATCTTCCACACATGCAGCTAGATTTGTTCCCCCATTCTTTTGTAAACAGTAGGAGCTCTGACATTCATCCCGAAGTCACAGTAGCTATAGCGCTGTCAGAGTACTTTTCACGTGCAAGCTTGAAAAGTAGGAAGGAGAAGGAAAGGGAAACGGTCGGTTTGAGATCGTGATGGCTAGCAGCACAGGGCATTGTGGTAATGCAATGGCGAAAGGTGAAAATTTGTGCCGGGCCGGGACTAGAACCCAGATTTATCGATTCTCATGAGCGGTTGCCTTAAGGGGCTCCGGAAAGGCTCAAAATCATGAAAAGTTCAATTTTTACTTTTTTGCGTTTTCTGAATCTGCAGACTATTACCTTTTAATAGATATATAATTTATTCTATTCCGAAGACTACAACAATTTTTAAATGTTTTTTGAAATGTGTTCTACATGGGCGTGACCCACTGTGGCGCTGTTAAACTGCTGTCAAATGGTGTTGTTATTAACGTCCGTGTTCATCAGGTACATTTTAGTGATGTGAGATAAAGTATGTGTTGTGGCTAACCTATTTTCAGAGACTTAGTAGCACCTGAACTGTTGAAAAAGTGTATTCACGGAAAAACTCAAAACCCCAATGAAAGTGTAAATAGTGTTATATGGTCGAGAATCCCCAAGACTGTATTTGTTGGAATAGAAACACTTCACTTTGGTGTGTATGATGCTGTTGCGACTTTCAATGATTGCAACATTGTAAGGTGCAAGGTATTTAGAAATATGGGAATGAAGATAGGTTCTAACATGGTACGAGCGATGCTTGCTTTAGACAAGGAATGCCTTCGGGCTGCAGACAGGGCTGTAAAGAGTCTAGAAATACAAGCAAGAGTAAACAGGAGGAGGAACAAGAGGAAGCTGGAGGAGGAGTTTGCAGAGGATGAAGATAATCCATCCTATGGACCTGGAATGCACTAAAAAGTTAATCCAATCTTTGTCGCTCGATTCCCAAAAAATTATTTTCTCATACTAATTACATGTTTTCTAAGGATCTTCCAAATATATTTGTTTCAAACTTTCAGTAAATGTTATACAGTACCTTCTGCATAATTTAACACAGCCTTTTTCCAAAAAACTGTATATTTTTGAATATATAAATAAAAAATTGCAAAAAAATGTTGTGAATTTTCATTACAATTGAAAAAAAACCATCTTTAATAACTGAACTAAAATTTTGTAAAATCCCTGTGTCAAGTTGTAGCCCATATTCCAATAAATAATCTGTAAACAGTTCAACTTCCTACCTCAAATACTTTGTGAGGAAAAATGTAATTTATAAGCGTTATTTTAACATTGCAAGTATAGGGCGTTCCGGAGACCCTTAACCACTTGTTTCCCTCTCTTTTGGGTATGGAGCACGGCGGTAGAGAGGGCAGGGGTCGTCACCCGAGGCCTGGCCACTCTGTCGCCCTGCTCAAGGGATAGGGGTCGAAGGGGCAGATATATGTATTATATATTTTTAAAGTTACGTAGTGACTGCCATACTCAAGAAAACACTACTACAGCTGAGTATGCAGATTGACCAGGTCATACTCTCGTAGCATGAGGAGTACTGTCCCCTGTGTACACCGGTTGAGGTAAATCCTGTAGCCGCGCGGGGTAGCCGAGCGGTCTCGGGCGCCTTGCCACGGTTAGCGCGGCGCCTTCCCCCCTCCTCCCCCCCACGACCCCGCCCCCCACCACCACCCCGGCCGACGGAGGTTCGAGTCCTCCCTCGGGCATGGGTGTGTGTGTGTGTTATACCTAGCGTAAGGTAGTTTAAGTTAGATTATGTAGTGTGTAAGCCTATGGACAGATGACCTCAGTAGTTTGGTCCCATAGTCCTTACCATAAATTTCCAAAATTTCGGTTTTGAATCGCGTCGGCCATTCGGGCACAGTCACTGACCGACTCAAATTTCCAACTTACCAACTTGCCGGTCGCTGCGTGCAGCGTCCCTCATACATTACATTAAACGCACTTCGGACGATGTTTGTGCATTCGCACTGAAACAATCGTCAAGGAGCCGTCCCCTCTTCTTCAGAAATGAATGCCTTTAAAAGACACCACTCAGATGTAAACAGTACTTGTCACGTCTGAAGAAAGTTTTCCGTGATCTCATCTCTAATAACCATATTGTTTCCACTCAGTTCGAATCCTGGTACGCTGCTGTGCCTGTATGTACGGTGTCACATTCTCCCACAACCTCTCCATATGCTCTCCCAACGTAACGATGTTTATCCATCATCTCTTTATCTGTGTCTTCCCCCTCTATTTTATCCCACATCAGCTGTTCCCCTTCCCTCTCTCTATCTTCTTGCTCTTCATATTATGGCCCTGCCCATCACCCAAACTCCTACTTCCTTTCTGTTACATGGGTCCGCTATGAAACTTACCCTCATACCCGCAGTTACAACTCACAGGACCCATTTGTTTAAGCACATACGACCCAAAAACCAAAGAACGTCCATCGTTGTTCTCTTCCGAAACTATGCTTCACCAGTGGAGGTCCATCAGCTTTAAGCTAAGGTGCAGTGTCGAATTTTAAGATCGTCATCTGTTAGCGCCATACTTTCGTATAACTTTTTAGCTATTTTTAATTTACCTTCAGTTTTCGTTTTTAATTAAGAAGGAAGAAAGCTGTCAGTATAATTTTATGTAGTACCATCAATAAAAAATTTTCTTAAATACGTAATTTTAAAACTGTTACGCCTTTAACTCTCTTTGTTCCAAATATACGTATTCTTACACCTACTGGCTAGAGAGCGGGACGTTTGTACCGCTGGCAGCCTACCCCAGCCAATATGGAGCGTGGGGAATGAAACAGTGATGAGGGAAAAAAAAACTGGAATTTGAAAGAGACAGTCTGTGTGTGCGTGTATGTGTGTGTGTGTGTGTGTGTGTGTGTGTGTGTGTGTGCGGAAGAGAAAAAGTGATAGGGACGCTTGTGGGGAAATGTGTTGCTTAAGTACAGGGGAAGGGAGAGGGCTAAACACTTTTCTTAATGACAAGCATTACGAAATTATGCTGCGGACAAGAACGAATGGAGGTGTATTGCCACTGAATTGTGCCCGCTGCGCCGCCCACTGTGGCCGAGCGATTCTAGGCGCTTCAGTCCGGAACCGCGCTGCTGCTACGGTCGCAGGTTCGAATTCTGCCTCGGGCATGGATGTGTTTGATGTCCTTAGGTTAGTTATGTTTAAGTAGTTCTAAGTCTATGGGACTGATGGCCTCAGATGTTAAGTCCCATAGTCCTTAGAGCCATTTGAACCATTTGTGCTGCACAGTCTTATCGCCGACTAGAGTTGCTGGCGGCAAGGCAAAGGCGCCAAGGAGACTAAATAATTTCAGTGACTGTCAGTGGTTGATGGAGGTGGATACGCACATTAATTCAATACCGGGTAGCAGCTGAAATGACGTGAATTAGTGTTTGATATGAATTGCTCATGTCCAAAACCTGTTATGTCCACAGAATTTCAATTTGGACATACCTACATCGGCTCATACAAGAAGCTTCCCACACGATTTAAATCACTTACAGGTACAACCACATTTCTCACAGAAAACAACGCTTGAAAGATCGTTACAGTTCCAGAACATTAATCTTTCTAAATTATTTCTTCAAGATTAGAGCGTTTATCTTTATATACGTACTTTCTAAGCAGCGGTAGGTATTTTCAATTCAAGCCTTGCAAAAGCATCATTATCAGGAATAAAAACACTACCGGTACATGGTCAGTAACTATAGTCCATCATGACCAGAACAGCAGCACGCACGTGGGAGTTCCTTGAAGCATACCCAAGAAGCTCAACCCAATGAGGCTGTGAAGAGTATAAATCTGAATAAAAACGAAGTTGAAGATGTACTGACGGCTTTAAGGATTACAGTGGGAATGCATGGAAGATTTATGAGAATCTGTAACAATTTTTCCTTGTTCACTTTGTGTATCTTTCATGGAACGACAAAATGTTTATAACTTTCGGACCTGCTGTGAAATGATCCGCACTTAAAACAAAATATACACTCCTGGAAACGGAAAAAAGAACACATTGACACCGGTGTGTCAGACCCACCATACTTGCTCCGGACACTGCGAGAGGGCTGTACAAGCAATGATCACACGCACGGCACAGCGGACACACCAGGAACCACGTTGTTGGCCGTCGAATGGCGCTAGCTGCGCAGCATTTGTGCACCGCCGCCGTCAGTGTCAGCCAGTTTGCCGTGGCATACGGAGCTCCATCGCAGTCTTTAACACTGGTAGCATGCCGCGACAGCGTGGACGTGAACCGTATGTGCAGTTGACGGACTTTGAGCGAGGGCGTATAGTGGGCATGCGGGAGGCCGGGTGGACGTACCGCCGAATTGCTCAACACGTGGGGCGTGAGGTCTCCACAGTACATCGATGTTGTCGCCAGTGGTCGGCGGAAGGTGCACGTGCCCGTCGACCTGGGACCGGACCGCAGCGACGCCAAGACCGTAGGATCCTACGCAGTGCCGTAGGGGACCGCACCGCCACTTCGCAGCAAATTAGGGACACTGTTGCTCCTGGGGTATCGGCGAGGACCATTCGCAACCGTCTCCATGAAGCTGGGCTACGGTCCCGCACACCGTTAGGCCGTCTTCCGCTCACGCCCCAACATCGTGCAGCCCGCCTCCAGTGGTGTCGCGACAGGCGTGAATGGAGGGACGAATGGAGACGTGTCGTCTTCAGCGATGAGAGTCGCTTCTGCCTTGGTGCCAATGATGGTCGTATGCGTGTTTGCGCCGTGCAGGTGAGCGCCACAATCAGGACTGCATACGACCGAGGCACACAGGGCCAACACCCGGCATCATGGTGTGGGGAGCGAACTCCTACACTGGCCGTACACCACTGGTGATCGTCGAGGGGACACTGAATAGTGCACGGTACATCCAAACCGTCATCGAACCCATCGTTCTACCATTCCTAGACCGGCAAGGGAACTTGCTGTTCCAACAGGACAATGCACGTCCGCATGTATCCCGTGCCACCCAACGTGCTCTAGAAGGTGTAAGTCAACTACCCTGGCCAGCAAGATCTCCGGATCTGTCCCCCATTGAGCATGTTTGGGACTGGATGAAGCGTCGTCTCACGCGGTCTGCACGTCCAGCACGAACGCTGGTCCAACTGAGGCGCCAGGTGGAAATGGCATGGCAAGCCGTTCCACAGGACTACATCCAGCATCTCTACGATCGTCTCCATGGGAGAATAGCAGCCTGCATTGCTGCGAAAGGTGGATATACACTGTACTAGTGCCGACATTGTGCATGCTCTGTTGCCTGTGTCTATGTGCCTGTGGTTCTGTCAGTGTGATCATGTAATGTATCTGACCCCAGGAATGTGTCAATAAAGTTTCCCCTTCCTGGGACAATGAATTCACGGTGTTCTTATTTCAACTTCCAGGAGTGTAACTGCGAAGGCTTCTGCTGTCAGTCAGTTGTAAAAGTTTTGTCAGTACCGTTCCGCGTCATAATGTAAAAACTACACCGGAGAAAGTAACGTTTCTGCCACGGTCACAGTGGCCTCCTTCTGTGTCTGCTGATCAGCAAAACCAGAAGATAGCCACTGTAACCGTGGCAGAAACGTTGCTTTCTCCGGTGTAATTTTTTACTCTATGACGCGGTACGGTACTCAGACTCTTACAAATATCTGATGGTTCAAGGAGGTATACTCTGCCTTTCCGACTCAATGAAAGGCAATTTGCTTTTTGCCATACGCGTTTCGCTTCTTTCATTTGCGAAGCTTGAAAAGAAGCGAAACGCGTATGGCAAATCAAACTACCATTGTAAAGACGGAGTACACCTTCATGAATTTTGAAGCAACTAAGGAATGACGGAAAAAAATGACGATAGTTTATGGTTGATTTTCAGTAGTTCTAGATCAGTGTTAGTAATGTGTGTTAGCAAAAGTTATTTGAGTTGAATGCAAAATGTTTTCATTCTCCCTTCTGGAATATTGTCAGACTATCAGTTACAAATTTTAAGTATAACATAAAATCTATATTTTCAAGTAAATAACTACAATTGGATTTCAGGATTACGTGTGCATCAGAGGAGAACCAAAAATGTTTTAAAACGTCACATTAAATCACCGAAATGCTAGTATACAGGGTGAAGTAGCATTTCAACGTCAAAATTTCTTAAGTTTTTCAGAGTAATTTTCTGAGTATTTTGGTATAAAAGACTGGTGACTTCCAGTTGCTCGTTACTGACTAATAATGTAATTACGATTTATTCGGTTTATTACAACAATTATTTTTATGTGTGGAAAGACTTTCAGAACAGTGGAAAAGCCAGTGTGTGCAATCACGAAAACGTACAGCACAAATCACAGAGCGATGCAATGACTCTCAGGCAGATGCAAAAGTTAGTGTGATATGGCTGCCATCGGTGCGGGAATAGCTAAGCATAGGTATCATTGTGCCGCTTTCCCATTGCATTCAGTGAACCCGTACACGAGGTCCATATGGGCCAATCCTTTCGTGAGTACAACCATTCATACTGCCGAGTACCGCTGTTAATGTACAGTCAACACTACTGGAAAAACAAAACCGAGACAGAACGGAGCAGTACCGAATGCAAGATTGAGGTAGGAGGGCATTACTGTTATCAACAATAAGTATCTCAAGTGAGTGGAACAAGTTTGTTGCAAAACAAGACTTACAGTGCGTAGTGTTGACTTTTGCGCCGCTGTGGAGATAAACAGAGAGAAGTGGAGGAAGAGACAGGCATAGAGAGGGGGGAAGAGGCGATGGACAGAGAGAGGCTCAAAAACGGCTCTGAGCACTATGGGACTCAACATCTTAGGTCATAAGTCCCCTAGAACTTAGAACTACTTAAACCTAACTAACCTAAGGACATCACACACACCCATGCCCGAGGCAGGATTCGAACCTGCGACCGTAGCAGTCCCGCGGTTCCGGACTGCAGCGCCAGAACCGCTAGACCACCGCGGCCGGGACAGAGAGAGGGGAGAGAAAGAGATGGATTGGGGGAGAGGGTGTGGGGGTGGGTGGGTTTGGAGGAAGTAGACAGAAAAAGGGAGTGGGAGAGACAGACTAATAGAAGAATGCAGTAAATACTTACCTTGGCAATGCTGGGCCTCAGCTAGTACATAAATAAAAACTTAATCAGTGAACGTGATACAAGACAAAAGGAAAGTTACGTAGCCAGTTAGTAAGAAAATCAGCTTTCCAATCTTCCATTACATATACATACAAATTTACAATAGTTTTACATGCATACGGATTTACAATTCTTGTGCACATTAGGTAAAAATTATATCTTAATTCTTAGCTTTTAGTGAAACCCTAAGATCACCCTTATTAGAAGCATAATTTCTTAGGTAACGTGAAATAGAAGTCTTGAAATAAGAAAGTTGCATATCTTGGACTGCAAGTAGTGCAAGCTTTCTTGTAAACATTTATTTGCAGCAATATTACTGGTAAATATTCTGCACTTCATGTAAATCTGTCTGTCTGTCTGTGCGCATGTGTGTACATACCTATTTAAACAATCATGCACAATATTTATACAGGAATATTGTATTCTACAACTTGGAAGGCTTTTGGAAAGAACATCGAATATTACAGAACAGAATTTTATTAATCAGTAAGTCCCAGAATCTTTTAGAAAACTTGAACGTGTATGAAAGCGTATTTGCAGAGAGCAGGAAGCCAACCAGTTACACTAGATCTTCGTTGATCCATTATGGATCGTGGGACGACGGCTGGCTTGAACTTCTTGATGCAATATTTTACCAACAGCCGTATGTATTGTAGAAATTTATTTTATTTTATGAACTTCTATTTGCTACCAGTTTCGGCATTACATTGATGCCATCTTCAGGCCCCACTCGCGATAGTCGTAAAATCGCTATACACGGAAGGAGCCATACAACTGGATCCGTGAATCAAATCGTCCTGCAACAGCTCTTGGTGGCCAGGCGACACGCTATGACGAGTGGAGCCTGAAGATGGCATCAATGTAATGCCGAAACTGGTAACACATAGAAGTTCATATAATAAAATAAATTTCTACAATACATACGGCTGTTGGTAAATTATTGCCTCGATTACACTAGAGTTCACAATGCTACGCATCTATCCAGCACTCTACAACGAAATGTTGTTATGTAAGCCTGTGTCTTTGATGTTACAATATCTTGATGCCTTTAACCGCTGTATGTCAGTAACTGATATTTAATTATAACAAATTTTACCGAGTAAGACGGATTTTTTTTACATTAGTTCAGTGCGTCGTTGCCTTTAAATGGCATACTGTCATAGTACGTAAGTTACAATACGATAACAACCAAACATGAAAATTCTTGAAGTTCCCCTCGGTGTGATGTTAATCGACATTTTACACTCTCAGACAATAAATAAAAAAATGAATAAAATAATAAAAAAATGTAGAACGCATCACGAAGGAATTAACCGAAAGGGAAGGAAATCGTTAGATGTGAAGTACATGTACAGGCAAACAGTTGATTGCATTTTCGGAAAAGTTTAAATGATTTTTTCAAGAGAAAGATCATGCAGATGAGGTACCATACTCCGAGGAGCGTAGGGCACGATGCAGGGGACCCGCACCGTCAGACTGGGCAGGGTCCTAGTGGAGGTGATTTGCCATTGCCTTCCTCCGACCGTAATGGGGATGAATGATGGCGATGCAGGCGACACAACACCGCTCAGTCATCTCGAGGCAGGAAAAATCCCTAACCCCGCCGGCAATCGAACCCGGGACCCCGTGCTCGGGAAGCGAGAACGCTACCGCAAGACCACGAGCTGCGTACATTCAAGAGAAAGAGCTTCACAAATTGGACAAGTCGATAACGTGTTGGCCCATCTCTGGCCCTTATGCAAGCACCATAGACTTCATGTAAGTCCTCCTAAAGGATGCCAAATTCTATCCAGATGGCGCCTTAGATGGTCAAGTCCCGATGCGGTTGGAGCAGTGTGCCCGTAATGCACCAAGCGTTTCGGCTACTTGCCGGCAGGTAGGGTCTAGCAGGCACGAAGACAAGCCGTAGAAACTCTCGCTGTGTGCGGATGGACGTTATTTTGCAGAAATGTAAGCATGGGATGGTTTGCCATGATGGCAACGTAACGCGACGCAGAATATCGTCGAAGGACCGCTGTGCTGTGAGGGTGTCGTGCTACAAAAAGAAATGGCAGCCTGAGAATGTTTGGAGAATTATGGGCAGGGCCCTCCAACTATCTTGGGATTCTGACGATCTAACCAATCAATTGGACACAATTTAGCACGATATCCTCAGGGGAACGTCCAACAACTGTATCCATCAATGCCAAGCGAATAACTGCTTGAAGAAGTTTTTTTTCGAATAAATCAATCACTCCAAACTGTCGGGCTGTATGACACACGACAGTCTGGTTGATATCCCACCGCTATCTAGGCTGTCTCCAGACACGTCTTCGTTGGTCATCGGAGCCAAGGTCGGACCAGGACTCGTGACTCGAGACAGTTCTACTCCAGTCAATGAGATTATAGGCCGAAGAAGCATCTGGAGACTCAGCGGACAGTGGTTGGATACCAGCCTGATCTTCGCTCACCATACGGCCTGACAACCAGGTGTGCTGGTCTGGTATGCCATTTCTTTTCGTAGCAGGTCCCCTCTGGTTGTCATCTGCGGCACTGTTACTGCTCAGCGGCACGTCGACGATACTCTGCGCTCCTTTTCGTTGCCCTTCACGGTAAGCCATCCTGGGCTTACATTTCAGCAAGATAACACGCATCTACACCTGTCTTCGTGCTTGTCAAACCATACATAGGTTAGCAAGGTCGCCGGATCTCTCCCAAACTGAGAATACCTGGAGAATTATGGGCAGGGCCCTCCAGCTATCTCGGAATTCTGACGATCTAACCCACCAATACAGGGAGCGAAAGGCTATTTACAATTTGTTCAGAAACCAGATGGCAGTTATAAGAGTCGGGGGTCATGAAAGGGAAGCAGTGGTTGGGAAGGGAGTGAGACAGGGTTGTAGCCTATCCCCGATGTTATTCAATCTGTATATTGAGCAAGCAGTAAAGGAAACAAAACAAAAATTCGGAGTAGGTATTAAAATCCATGGAGAAGTTATATAAATTTTGAGGTTCGCCGATGACAATGTAATTCTGTCCGAGACAGCAAAGGACTTGGAAGAGCAGTTGAACGGAATGGACAGTGCCTTGAAAGGAGGGAATTAGATCAGGAAATGAGACACTTAAAGTAGTAAGGAGTTTTGCTATTTGGGGAGCAAAATACCTGATTATGGTCGAAGTAGAGAGGATATGAAATGTAGACTGGCAATGGCAAGGAAAGCCTTTCTGAAGAAGAGAAATT
This sequence comes from Schistocerca cancellata, assembly GCF_023864275.1. Classification (NCBI taxonomy): domain Eukaryota; kingdom Metazoa; phylum Arthropoda; class Insecta; order Orthoptera; family Acrididae; genus Schistocerca; species Schistocerca cancellata. Next base: position 913,951,431 of record NC_064628.1, on the reverse strand, counting down.
TGTTAACATCGGGTGTAGATTTAAGTGTCGTTTCTGAAAGCATTTGTATGGAGTGTAGCCATGTATGGAAGGGAAATATGGACGATAAATAGATTGGACAAGAAGAGAACAGAAGCTTTCGAAATGTGGTGCTACAGAAGAATGCTGAAGGTTAGATGGGTAGATGACATAATTAATGAGGGGGTATTGAAAAGAATTGGGGTGGAGTTTGTGGCACTACTTGACAAGAAGAAGGGGTTGGTTGGTAGGACATGCTCTGATGCATCAAGAGATCACAAATTTAGCATTGGAGGGCAGCGTGGAGGGTAAAAATCGTAGCGGGAGACCAAGAGATGAATACACTAAGCAGTTTCAGAAGGATGTAGGTTGCAGTAAGTACTGGGAGATGAAGAAGCTTGCACAGGATAGAGTAGCATGGAGAGCTGCATCAAACCAGTCTCAGCACTGAAGACCACAACAACAACAACCCACCAATCGGCCAGAATTTAGCACGGTATCCTCAGCGGAACGTCCAACAACTCTATCCATCAGCGCCAAGCGAATAACTGCTTGCAAAAGCTCTTTTTCTCGGATAAATCAATCGTTTCTTGTTTGTCTGTACTCGTACATAACATCTTCCGATTTCCGTAAAGTTCCGAATATTCTGTCGTGGTGCGTCGTTTTTTTGTCTTAGAGTGTATTACAACAAATAGTACCAAAGACGACGTGTTTTCAGGAATCTTCAGTGTGCCAGACCTTTGACACAGCGTACACTATCTGATCAAAAGTTTCTGGACAGTTATAAGTAAACATCAATATGAGATGGGTCGACCTTCGCCTTTAAGACGGCTTTATATCTGCTAAAGAGACGTTCAATGAGATGTTTCGGTGGAGGAATTGCAGGCCATTCTTTCTCACCAGCCAAATCCAGAGGCGCTACTAATGTTGGATGCAGAGTTATGGAGCGAATTCGACACTCTAACTCATCTCAAAGATGTTAGATTGGGTTCAGATCAGGACTCTGGGCAGGTCATTTCAATTTTAGGGATGTTGTTGTCCACGAACATTTACCTTACTGATGCTGCTTTATGATATGGTGTATTGTCATGCTGCTACAATAATCGTTTGCGAAGTGTGTTCATGCCTTCCGCATTTAGCGTTTTATTAACCCCAGTAAAGGGGACACACCCTAACCAAGGAAAAACTCCATATTATAACATTACCACTTCCGTACTTTACTGCTGGCACTACACATTATGGCAGGTAACGTCTGAGAGGCCTCACCCTGAGGCTGAAGTGCCTACTCTCTTTTGTAATTCATTCCCTGATGTTGGGTGTGGGTGTGAAATCTTATGGGACGTAACTGCTAAGATCATCAGTCCCTAAGCTTACACACTACTTAATCTAAACTATCCTATGGACAAACACACACACCCATGCCCGAGGGAGGACTCGAACCTCCGCCAGGACCAGCCGCACATTTCCCTCATGTTGACACACTTGTTAGGGAATTAATTAAACTATGCCTGTGATATTTAACTGACTTCCATAAATCGATGAGTGGTTACGTGATCCATACACAGTGTCACTTCGTCTCTTCCAATACAGATGGCGGCAATATCGTGTACAAAAGATGCAAAGCAGTGCTTTGTCGGAGCTGTCATTTGAACTCAGCTGACTCATGTGAAAAGATTTCCGGCGTGATTATGGCCGCACGACGGGAATTAACACACTTTGAACGCGAAATGATAGTTGGACCTAGACACATTGTTGTTGTTGTGGTCTTCAGTCCTGAGACTGGTTTGATGCAGCTCTCCATGCTACTCTATCCTGTGCAAGCTTCTTCATCTCCCAGTACCTACTGCAACCTACATCCTTCTGAATCTGCTTAGTGTATTCATCTATTGGTCTCCCTCTAGGATTTTTACCCTCCACGCTGCCCTCCAATACTAAATTGGTGATCCCTTGATGCCTCAGAACATGTCCTACCAACCGATCCCTTCTTCTGGTCAAGTTGTGCCACAAACTTCTCTTCTCCCCAATCCTACTCAATACTTCCTCATTAGTTATGTGATCTACCCACCTAATCTTCAGCATTCTTCTGTAGCACCACATTTTGAAAGCTTCTATTCTCTTCTTGTCCAAACTATTTACCGTCCATGTTTCACTTCCATACAAGGCTACACTCCATACAAATACTTTCAGAAATGACTTCCTGACACTTAAATCTATACTCGATGTTAACAAATTTCTCTTCTTCAGAAATGCTTTCCTTGCCATTGCCAGTCTACATTTTATATCCTCTCTACTTCGACCATCATCAGTTATTTTGCTCCCCAAATAGCAAAACTCCTTTACTACTTTAAGTGTCTCATTTCCTAACCTAATTCCCCCAGCATCACCCGAGTTAATTCGACTACATTCCATTATCCTCGTTTTGCTTTTGTTTATGTTCATCTTATATCCTCCCCTCAAGACACCATCCATTCCATTCAACTGCTCTTCCAAGTCCTTTGCTGTCTCTGACAGAATTAGAATGTCATCGGCGAACCTCAAAGTTTTTATTTCTTCTCCGAATTTTTCTTTTTTTTCCTTTACTGCTTGCTCAATATACAGATTGAATAACATCGGGGAGAGGCTACAACCCTGTCTCACTCCCTTCCCAACCACTGCTTCCCTTTCATGTCCCTCGACTCTTATAACTGTCATCTGGTTTGTGTACAAATTGTAAATAGCCTTTCGCTCCCTGTATTTTACCCCTGCCACCTTTAGAATTTGAAAGAGAGTATTCCAGTCAACATTGTCAAAAGCTTTCTCTAAGTCTACAAATGCTAGAAACGTAGGTTTGCCTTTCCTTAATCTTTCTTCTAAGATAAGTCGTATGGTCAGTATTGCCTCACGTGTTCCAGTATTTCTACGGAATCCAAACTGATCTTCCCCGAGGTCAGCTTCTACTAGTTTTTCCATTCGTCTGTAAAGAATTCGTGTTAGTATTTTGCGGCTGTGGCTTTTAAACTGATTGTTCGCTAATTTTCACATCTGTTAACACCTGCTTTCTTTGGGATTGGAATTATTATATTCTTCTTGAAGTCTGAGGGTATTTCGCCTGTTTCATACATCTTGCTGACCAGATGGTAGAGTTTTGTCAGGACTGGCTCTCTCAAGGCTGTCAGTAGTTCTGATGGAATGTTGTCTAGTCCGGGGGCCTTGTTTCGACTCAGGTCTTTCAGTGCTCTGTCAAACTCTTCACGCAGTATCGTATCTCCCATTTCATCTTCATCTACATCCTCTTCCATTTCCATAATATTGTCTTCAAGTACATCGCCCTTGTATAGACCCTCTATATACTCCTTCCACCTTTCTGCTTTCCCTTCTTTGCTTAGAACTGGGTTTCCATCTGAGCTCTTGATGTTCATACAAGTGGTTCTCTTATCTCCAAAGGTCTCTTTAATTTTCCTGTAGGCAGTATCGATCTTACCCCTAGTGAGATAAGCCTCTACATCCTTACATTTGTACACATGGGACATTCCATTTCAGAAATCGCTAGAAAGTTCAGTACTCTGAGATCTACAGTGTCAAGAGTGTGCCGAGAATACCAGATTTCAGGCATTACCCCTCAACATGGACAACACAGTGGCTGACGGCCTTCACTTGACGACAGGGACCAGTGACGTCGGCGTAAAGTTGTAGGTGCCAACAGACAAGCAACTCTACGTGAAATAACAGCAGAAACCAATGTGGGACGTACGAAGAACGTATCCGTTTGGACAGTGCGGCGAAATTTGTCGTTAATGGGCTTTTGCAGCAGATGACTGACGTGAGTGCCTTTGCTAACAGCACGCCATCGCCTGCAGCGCGTCTCCTGGGCTCGCGACCATATCGATATCAATCGATATGACCGTAGACGACTGAAACACCGTGCGCCAGTCAGCTGAATCCCGATTTCAGCTGGTAAGAGCGGATGGTAAGTTTTGAGTGTGGCTCAGACCCCACGAAGGCGGGGACCCAGATTATCAACGAGCCACTGTGCAAAGCTGGTGGTGGCTCCATAACGGTGTGGGCTGTATTTACATGGAGTTTACATGGAATGGATTGGGTCCCATGGTCCACCTGAACCGGTCATTGACTGGAAATGGTTATGTTCGCCTACTTGGAGACCATTTGCAGCCATTCATGCATTTCATCTTCCCGCACATGTCACAGGGCCGAAAGTGTTCACTATTGGTTTGAAGAACGTTCTGGACAATTCGAGCGAATGATCTGGCCACCCAGATCGCCCGACGTGAGTTCCATCGAACATTTATGGGACACAATAGAGAGATCTGTTCGTGCACAAAACCCTGCACCGGCAGCGCTTTCGCGATTACGGGTGGCTGTAGAGGCAGCATGGCTCGACATTTTTCCGGAGGACTTCCAGCGACTTGTTGAGTTCGTGGGAAGTGGAGTTGCTGCACCATGACGGGCAAAAGGAGGTCCGATACCATATTAGGAGTTGTCCAATGACTTTTGTCACCTCAGCGTAATTTCTTTGAATTCAGCTATGGACAGTGCACATTTTTAGCGACGCCAAGTACTCGCTAGTTTCGCAGTCTCTGTGTGAGATGTGGCAACGTGTGGAAGGGGGAAGTCGGTCATCATTTACCGTGCGACTACCTGAATAGGAGACTGGTTTTGCACCACAGGTTTGATGGTCTGGAATCAGCTCTTGTGACCAGACAGTGCATAAGTACAGGGTTATTACAAATGATTGAAGCGATTTCACAGCTCCACAATAACTTTATTATTTGAGATATTTTCACAATGCTTTGCACACACATACAAAAACTCAAAAAGTTTTTTTAGGCATTCACAAATGTTCGATATGTGCCCTTTTAGTGATTCGGCAGACATCAAGCCGATAATTAAGTTCCTCCCACACTAGGCGCAGCATGTCCCCATCAATGAGTTCGAAAGCATCGTTCATGAGAGCTCGCAGTTCTGGCACGTTTCTTGGTAGAGGAGGTTTAAACACTAAATCTTTCACATAACCCCACAGAAAGAAATCGCATGGGGTTAAGTCGGGAGAGCGTGGAGGCCATAACATGAATTGCTGTTCATGACCTCCACCACGACCGATCCATCGGTTTTCCAATCTCCTATTTAAGAAATGCCGAACATCATGATGGGTGCGGTGGGGTACCATCCTGTTGAAAGATGAAGTCGGCGCTGTCGGTCTCCAGTTGTGGCATGAGCCAATTTTCCGCGGGCTACGCGTGAAACTTGCCCGCACGCGTTCAACCGTTTCTTCGCTCACTGCAGGCCGACCCGTTGATTTCCCCTTACAGAGGCATCCAGAAGCTTTAAACTGCGCATACCATCGCCGAATGGAGTTAGCAGTTGGTGGATCTTTGTTGAACTTCATCCTGAAGTGTCGTTGCACTGTTATGACTGGCTGATGTGAGTGCATTTCAAGCACGACATACGCTTTCTCGGCTCCTGTCGCCATTTTGTCTCACTGCGCTCTCGAGCGCTCTGACGGCAGAAACCTGAAGTGCGGCTTCAGCCGAACTAAACTTATGAGTTCTTCTACGTATCTGTAGTGTGTCGTGACCATATGTCAATGAATGGAGCTACAGTGAATTTATGAAAACGCTTCAATCATTTGTAATAGCCCTGTATGTCCTGGGCTAACGCCAGCACCGGGCGCGTTGGTGGTACAGTGGACTAATGACAGTGGATACGGGGCAGTGTCAAGAAACGTAGATCTCGGTAATACTTGCGTTTTGGCTGGGCTATGACAAGTTTTTTTTTTTTTTTTTTTTTTTTTTTTTTTTTTTTTTTTTTGAGGGCGCCATCCAGACAAAGAAAGATGAAAGCAGTTTGTCGCTAAAAATGCGCGTTCCTGGAGTGCTGGCTAAAATTGTTACTATCGAGATACTTAGTACACTACTGGCCATTAAAATTGCTACAGCAAGAAGAAATGCAGATGATAAATGGGTATTCATTGGACAAATACATTAGACTAGAAATGACATGTGATTACATTTTCACGCAGCTTGGGTGCATAGATCCTGAGAAATCAGTACCCGGAACAACCACCTCTGACCGTAATAACGGCCTTGATACGCCTGGGCATTGAGTCAAACAGAGCTTGGATGGCGTGTACAGGTACAGCTGCCCATGCAGCTTCAACACGGTACCACAGTTCATCCAGAGTAGTGACTGGCGTATTGTGACGAGCCAGTTGCTCGGCCACCATTGACCAGACGTTTTCAACTGGTGAGAGATCTGGAGAATGTGCTGGCCAGGGCAGCAGTCGAACATTTTCTGTACCCAGAAAGGCCGCAACATGCGGTCGTGCATTGTCCCGCTGAAATGTAGGGTTTCGCAGGGATCGAATGAAGGGTAGAGTCACGGGTCGTAACACATCTGGAATGTAACTTCCACTATTCAAAGTGTCGTCAATGCGAACAAGAGGTGACCGAGACGTGTAACCAATAGCATCCCATACCATCACGTCGGGTGATACACCAGTATGGCGATGACGAATACACGCTTCCAATGTGCGTTCACCACGATGACGCCAAACACGAATCAGACCGTTATGATGCTGTAAACAGAACCTGGATTCACCCGAAAAAATGACGTTACGCCATTCGTGCACCCAGGTTCGCAGCCGCTCCTGTCTGTGAAGCAGCGTCAAGGGTAACCGCAGCCACGGTCTCCGAGCTGATAGTCCATGCTGCTGCAAACGTCGTCGAACTGTTCGTGCAGATGGTTGTTGTCTTGCAAACGTGCCCATCTGTTGACTCAGGGATCGAGACGTGGCTGCACGATCCGTTACAGCCATGAGGATAAGATGCCTGTCATCTCGACTGCTAGTGATACGAGGCTGTTGGGTTCCAGCACGGCGTTCCGTATTACCCTCCTGAACCCACCGATTCCATATTCTGCTAACAGTCATTGGGTCCAATGCGAGCAGCAATGTCGCGATACAATAAACCGCAATCGCGGTAGGCTACAATCCGACCTTTATCAAAGTCGGAAACGTGATGGTACGCATTTCTCCTCCTTACACGAGGCATCACAATAACGTTTCACCAGGCCACGCCAGTCAACTGCTGTTTTTGTATGAGAAATCGGTTGGAAACTTTCCTCATATCAGCACGTTATAGGTGTCGCCACCGGCGCCAATGTTGTGTGAATGCTCTGAAAAGCTAATCATTTGCATATCACATCTTCTTCCTGTCGGTTAAATTTCGCGTGTGTAGCACGTAATCTTCGTGGTGTAGCAATTTTAATGGCCAGTAGTGTATATTGCACGGGAAACAGTAGCTACTTGGGACTGTGTTTTTTTTATGTGAGGGCGCATGGCACCTCTATGACACCAAGTCCGGGAAAATTGTGATCGCTGACTTCTTCGTGTGTGGGAATGCTGCCAATTGGTGCACTCAGGGAATCATGTAGGTCATGAATATAACGTTGTTATTAAGCTTTCTATTTGACAGAAGCCTTAGAGTTAGAGCCCTCCTACTGGGAGAGGAATGTGCACGAAATTATAACAATGAACTCTGGAGTGGAGAGGCCGAAGAGTCTCGGAATCGATTACATGGTACACAGTCGTGTAGGAAAGGTGTCGCAGGTTTTGGTTTCCATTAAGCACTCTTTGTGGTGGCTCAAGGCTCTGTAAAATTCCGCACCGAGGAGCTGCGGACGTACAAGGATATCGGAGACGAGGGACACCTGGCCGTCCTTCTACTGATGTGTGGGGCTCCTCCTGCTGTAGCAACTCACGTCGTGCAGCTGCAGCTTCCAGCACGCAATTGATACGACGTGTCTGTGGGTTTTGAGACTTTGAGAAAATTTAGGCACAGTCGGACCAGGTGTGGTATACAATTTGATACCCTCATTCCACGCATGTAAATGTTCACGTGGCTGACCAGTGATCTAGTGGGCACGCATCCTGTCCGGGACTAATTACAACATCGTGATCAGCTCCGTGTAACCACTCACACAGCTAGCGACTAGTGGCAAATTCCGTGGTTGTCTTTCAAATCCAGTTTGATATTATCCATTTACCACCCATTAACAGCACTGTCTTGTTATTCTCATGTTGTACTAGTGAACTGTACCGACGTTTGTTTGTGGTATACTTCCATCGTTCTGATAGATTTCATGATCTCGAATTCATGAACCTTCCTGATATTATGTGAGCACGTACACACAAAATAAATATGTAATTTTCCTGAACCTTGCATTTTATTTAAGTATTTGGAAATTCTTTCCCATTCCATGTTAGCTGTTGTAAAGGCAGGGGTACTGACACCGTAATCCAGTTTCTTCATTTGTGTGGCACTACTGTTCGTAGTCGCTTTAGAATTCTTGAGGTTGTTGCGTTCTGTCGTCGCAGCTAGAAAAAATGAGTGTTGTTTTTTTTCACCAGACGCGTTTCGCTTCATTTAGGTAAAGCATCATCAGTGGTCTGTGATTAAATTATTTACATTTAGATCTGTTTTTAAGATAAAAAAAGTTCGTTAGCAATTTGTTGGTTTACAAAAAAAAAAAAAAAAAATGGTTCAAATGGCTCTGAGCACTATGGGACTCAACTTCTGATGTCATTAGTCCCCTAGAACTTAGAACTAGTTAAACCTAACTAACCTAAGGACAGCACACACATCCATGCCCGAGGCAGGATTCGAACCTGCGACCGTAGCGGTCTCGCGGTTACAGACCGCAGCGCCTAGAACCTCAGGGCCACTTCGGCTGGCTGTTGGTTTACACTTAGCGTAAGTAAAAACCAACATATTGTTAACAAACTGTTTTTCGATCTTAAAAGCAAGTCTAAATGTAAATAACTTAATCACAGACCACTGATGATGCTTCACCTAAATAAAGCGAAACGCTTCTAGTGAAAAAAAAAACCACGCATTTTTTGTTGTTTGCAGCGACAGAACGGACATAATCCAGTTAATGGGGCTACTTTATCATCATTCAAATAATTAATGTTCACTAAAATAAAAAGCGACAAAATATACAGTATTTATGAGTTTCGTAACTGTTTTGAAATGATTCGCATTCTCCAAAAAATAGAGTTGATTTTAAGCAGTTCTATACTAGCCTTCACAATGGATGTTAGCAAAAATTAGTTAAGCGAATGCAAAATGCTTTTACTCCCCATTCTCGAAAACTGTCAAATTGTCAGTTGGAGAGGTTAAGTGTAACTTAAAATCTGTATTTTCAAATAAATAACTACAGTTTGATTTAACCATTACGTGTGTATCAGAGGCTTCATGGGAGCTGTCTCACGTAAGTCCGTGTGGGTCTCGGTTGGTGTCTTGCACGTTGTACAGCCACTTGCCAAACCCAACCCCTTCCCTCAGATTACCACAGGATGTTACTTCAGACCACTCGTTTCCACTCATACACTATCAAGAGATGTCACGACGCCACATCTAGCATAGCTTACCACTGACTACATAAATGTGTGGCTTAAGAGGAGCTGCTCGGCTACTGTACTCAATTATTTTTAACCCACTACGAACAGTCATTGTGCTGACTGGACTGCTGGTAGCACTTTGGTACTCACGTGTGGTTCCTCCCTCTGATTTTATGCTATCTCTTACAGTCACCCTCCACTATGCTCGGCGGTTCCTCTCTGTCTATGCATAAGCCATGCAAAATCTCGGTTTACCAATGACTGACCCTTCGCGTTTTCAGTTCACAACAGCCGACTTGGGCAGCTTTAGAAGGACTCGCAAGTGCCTGATGGATTTGTTACTCTGGTTACAACCAATGACCAGTCCAGGACGAGTCACTGAGCTCTCCTGACCAACCCATTCACCTATTACTGCTAATCTGTTGACAACGCAATATTCCTCGCCTATTTTTATATTGGCGGGTCCGGCTCCCGTGACATCTAGTGATCAATTTCGCATTACGTGGGGGAGTCCGGATGCTTTTGAGCAGTTAGTGAGTGTATTTTCATTCGACGTAAGTTATAGTACTTTGTTGTTGTTATTGTTGTGGTCTTCAGTCCTGAGACTGGTTTGATGCAATTTCGATGCTACTATATCCTGTGCAAGCTTCTTCATCTCCCAGTACTTACTGCAACCTACATCCTTCTGAATCTGCTTAGTGTATTCATCTATTGGTCTCCCTCTAGGATTTTTACCCTCCACGCTACCGTCCAATACTAAAATTGGTGATCCCTTGATGCCTCACAACATGTCCTACCAACCGATCCCTTCTTCTAGTCAAGTTGTGCCACAAACTCCTTTTCTCCCCAATTCTATTCAATACCTCCTCATTAGTTATGTGATCTACCCATCTAAAATTCAGCATTCTTCTGTAGCACCACATTTCGAAAGCTTCTATTCTCTTTTTGTCCAAACTATTTATCGTCCATGTTTCACTTCCATACATGGCTACACTCCATACAAATACTTTCAGAAACGGCTTCCTGACACTTAAATCAATACTCGATGTTAACAAATTTCTCTTCTTCAGAAACGCTTTCCTCGCCATTGCCAGTCTACATTTTATATCCTCTCTACTTCGACAATCATGAGTTATTTTGCTCCCCAAATAGCAAAACTCCTTACTACTTTAAGTGTCTCATTTCCTGATCTAATTCCCTCAGCATCACCCGACTTAATTCGACTACATTCCATTATTCTCGTTTTGCTTTTGTTGATGTTCATTTTATATCCTCCTTTAAAGACACTGTCCATTCCGTTCAACTACTCTTCCAAGTCCTTTGCTGTCTCTGTTAGAATTACAATGTCATCGGCGAACCTCAAAGTTTTTATTTCTCCTACATGGATTTTAATACCTACTCCGAATTTTTCTTTTGTTTCCTGTACTGCTTGCTCAATATACAGATTGAATAACATCGGAGAGAGGCTACAACCTTGTCTCACTCCCTTGCCAACCACTGCTTCCGTTTCATGCCCCTCGACTCTTATAACTGCCATTTGGTTTCTGTACAAATTGTAAATAGCCTTTCGCTCCTTGTATTTTACCCCTGCCACCTTTAGAATTTGAAAGAGAGTATTCCAGTCAACATTGTCAAAAGCTCTCTCTAAGTTTACAAATGCTAGAAGTATAAAACCTACAAAATATGGGCTTCAATGCAAACGACTTAATCCAGTATGGTGTCTCATATGTTCTGCTTGCAATGTACGAGGTTTCCTTGTCTCTCATTGGCCAAGTTCCTCTTCAGGAACAAAACAATCTGAGGTGTCTCATTGAGTTTTTCACGCTTCGAAAGATTCTGAAACGTGAAATGCTTCATTGTGACGTCACAAAACTCTACCAGATCCGCCTCCACGAACGTTAATTACGTCCTGTGTGAGGACAGATTTAGTAGCATAGATGGTAACCAGTACGGACGATGCGACTGCAGACTTGGAAGATGCGGTATATGTCTTCGAGGCAGGAGTGGCGGAGTGCAGAGAAGACACCTGCTGGGTCCACCCGCTTGGGCGTCGCGGCGCTCACCCAGACGGCGACCGACGAACCTCCCGTGGGAGGTGAAGCACCCACAATAGCCGCTGTCACACGCACAAGAGTTTTTTAATCGCTAATCTTGTGCAGTGTCCAGCAGCTGCAGTGGGGCAACACAGGCGACACCGCGCATCTTCTTCTCTCTGGAGGGAAAAGAACAACGACACGTTATTAATTCTTGTAAAACAATTTATAAGAAGGAAAGACAATCGAAATTTCACCAGTGTACGTAGCTTTGCAGATAAAGTAAGACAACAAGGAGACAATTTGACATAGCAGTAACTAGACGCCAAAGGCGTTCTTTGTTGTTTTTGCTGTCATGGTCTTCACTGCAAAGACCGGTTTCGTGCAGTCTCCACGCTAGTCTATTCTGTGCAACCTTCTCGACTTGTGAATAACTACTGCAACCTACATCTATTTGAACCTGCTTGCTATATTTATGTCTAGGCTTCCCTCTACAGTTTCTATCCATCATGTTTGGCTCCATTACCATATTAATGTTGTCAACTGTTATAAACTTTTAATAAAGTTGTATCATAAATTTATTTTCTCTCCAGTTCGATTCAGTACCTCTGCACTACATATTCGATATACCCTTCTAACGTTCAGCTTTTTTCTACACGGCCACACTTCAAGAAAATGTTATTTACTCTTCTTTTCTGAACCGTTTATCCTACATGTTTCTCTTCCGTACAGGGCCACATTCCAGAAAAATACTTTCGGAAAAGACTTCATAACACTTCAATTAGTATTAGACATTAAAAAGTTCATGTTTCTCAGAAATGCGCTTCTTGCTACTGCCAGTCAACATTTTATACGATCTCTACTTCGGCCATCATGAGATACACTCCTGGAAATTGAAATAAGAACACCGTGAATTCATTGTCCCAGGAAGGGGAAACTTTATTGACACATTCCTGGGGTCAGATACATCACATGATCACACTGACAGAACCACAGGCACATAGACACAGGCAACAGAGCATGCACAATGTCGGCACTAGTACAGTGTATATCCACCTTTCGCAGCAATGCAGGCTGCTATTCTCCCATGGAGACGATCGTAGACATGCTGGATGTAGTCCTGTGGAACGGCTTGCCATGCCATTTCCACCTGGCGCCTCAGTTGGACCAGCGTTCGTGCTGGACGTGCAGACCGCGTGAGACGACGCTTCATCCAGTCCCAAACATGCTCAATGGGGGACAGATCCGGAGATCTTGCTGGCCAGGGTAGTTGACTTACACCTTCTAGAGCACGTTGGGTGGCACGGGATACATGCGGACGTGCATTGTCCTGTTGGAACAGCAAGTTCCCTTGCCGGTCTAGGAATGGTAGAACGATGGGTTCGATGACGGTTTGCATGTACCGTGCACTATTCAGTGTCCCCTCGACGATCACCAGTGGTGTACGGCCAGTGTAGGAGATCGCTCCCCACACCATGATGCCGGGTGTTGGCCCTGTGTGCCTCGGTCGTATGCAGTCCTGATTGTGGCGCCCACCTGCACGGCGCCAAACACGCATACGACCATCATTGGCACCAAGGCAGAAGCGACTCTCATCGCTGAAGACGACACGTCTCCATTCGTCCCTCCATTCACGCCTGTCGCGACACCACTGGAGGCGGGCTGCACGATGTTGGGGCGTGAGCGGAAGACGGCCTAACGGTGTGCGGGACCGTAGCCCAGCTTCATGGAGACGGTTGCGAATGGTCCTCGCCGAGACCCCGCGAGCAACAGTGTCCCTAATTTGCTGGGAAGTGGTGGTGCGGTCCCCTACGGCACTGCGTAGGATCCTACGGTCTTGGCGTGCATCCGTGCGTCGCTGCGGTCCGGTCCCAGGTCGACGGGCACGTGCACCTTCCGCCGACCACTGGCGACAACATCGATGTACTGTGGAGACCTCACGCCCCACGTGTTGAGCAATTCGGCGGGACGTCCACCCGGCCTCCCGCATGCCCACTATACGCCCTCGCTCAAAGTCCGTCAACTGCACATACGTTTCACGTCCACGCTGTCGCGGCATGCTACCAGTGTTAAAGACTGCGATGGATCTCCGTATGCCACGGCAAACTGGCTGACACTGACGGCGGCGGTGCACAAATGCTGCGCAGCTAGCGCCATTCGACGGCCAACACCGCGGTTCCTGGTGTGTCCGCTGTGCCGTGCGTGTGATCATTGCTTGTACAGCCCTCTCGCAGTGTCCGGAGCAAGTATGGTGGGTCTGACACACCGGTGTCAATGTGTTCTTTTTTCCATTTTCAGGAGTGTATTTTGCTGCCCAAATAGCAAAACTCATCTACTACTTTCATAATTTAATTCGCTCAGCGTTCGGCTACATTCCATTACCATTGTTCTGCTTTTCTTGACATTCGTCATATAATCTCTTTTCAAGACACTACACACTTAGTTCAACAGTTCTTCCAAGTCCATTGCTATCTCTGAGAGATTTACAATGGTATCGGCAAACCTATAAATTTTTATTTCGTCTCCCTGTACTTTCATTCCTGTCCCTAATTTCTTCTTGCTTTCCTTTACTGCTTGAATGATTTGCAGACCGAATAACATGAGGAATAGGCTACTAACGTGTCTCACTCTCTTCAAAACTACTGCGATCCTTTGATGTCCTCCGACTCAGCTGCCGTCTTGTTTGTGTACAAATTGTAAATAACCTTTCACTTCCCTCTGTTTTGAAGCTGCTATCGTCAAAACTAGGTTTGCCTGCCTTCCAGCTATCCTCACGTGCCTCCTACACTTCTCTGGAGCTGTCCGCCGCTCGTGGTCTCGCGGTAGCGTTCTCGCTTCCCGAGCACGGGGTCCCGGGTTCGATTACCGGCGGGGTCAGGGATTTTCACCTGCCTCGAGATGACTGGGTGTTTGTGTTGTCCTCATCATTTCATCATCATCCAGGAAAGTGGCGAAATTGGACTGAGCAAAGATTGGGTAATTGTACGGGCGCTGATAACCACGCAGTTGCGCGCCCCACAAACCAAAAATCATCATCACCACTTCTCTGGAGCTCGCACTTATCTTTCCAAAAGCCGGCTTAGAGACATGGTACGTCTTAACAGCCCGGTCCCAGTCTCTTGTATTCTTCCCTCCACTCCCCTCCCCCCCCCCCCCCTCCCCGAATGATCCTCTGCTGGTGGTACAACACATAATTTTTATGTGGCTCACACATCAATCACTCATTACGGATTTCGGTCAGAATTGCTAAAGTGTAAGGGGCAATCAAATGAAAACGAGAGAGACGGAAAAAAGTAAGTAAACTGTTTATTATTTCAAATATAATAGCCATAACTCTTAATACATTTACCCTAAACATTTTCAGAAGGTTACTATCAACTGCCGTTAAGTAATGTATAAAATGCACATTTGAACTATCAGCTATTTTTAAATGTTCAAATGTGTGTGAAATCTTATGGGACTTAACTGCTAAGGTCAAACCTAAATCATCCTAAGGACACACACACACACCCATGCCAGAGGGAGAACTCGAACCTCCGCCGGGACTGACACACAAACATCTACCGGTTTAGGTCTTGGACAAAGTTCACGGATGAAGGGTTAAAGTGATTGGAGCCACCATATTGCATTAGTCATTGCTTAAAACGTGTAGAGCATGCCATGACTGAAAATATATGACACAGAACTTTTAAAACAAAACATACGAATACTAAATGTATACAGAGCTCTGTGTACATTTAGTATTCGTATGTTTTCTTTTAAAGTCCTGTGTCATATACAGGGTGATTCAAAAAGAATACCACAACTTTAGGAATTTAAAACTCTGCAACGACAAAAGGCAGAGCTAAGCACTATCTGTCGGCGAATGAAGGGAGCTATAAAGTTTCATTTAGTTGTACATTTGTTCGCTTGAGGCGCTGTTGACTAGGCGTCAGCGTCAGTTGATGCTAAGATGGCGACCGCTCAACAGAAAGCTTTTTGTGTTATTGAGTATGGCAGAAGTGAATCGACAATAGTTGTTCAGCGTGCATTTCGAACGAAGTATGGTGTTAAACCTCCTGATAGGTGGTGTATTAAACGTTGGTATAAACAGTTTACAGAGAATGGGTGTTTGTGCAAAGGGAAAAGTCGACTCGCGGCCCGTGACAGAGCACTTCATCACTGGCCTCCAAGAAGCCCTGATCTTACCCCCTGCGATTTTTTCTTATGGGGGTATGTTAAGGATATGGTGTTTTGGCCACCTCTCCCAGCCACCATTGATGATTTGAAACGAGAAATAACAGGAGCTATCCAAACTGTTACGCCTGATATGCTACAGAGAGTGTGGAACGAGTTGGAGTATCGGGTTGATATTGCTCGAGTGTCTGGAGGGGGCAATATCGAACATCTCTGAACTTGTTTTTGAGTGAAAAAAAAACCTTTTTAAATACTCTTTGTAATGATGTATAACAGAAGGTTATATTATGTTTCTTTCATTAAATACACATTTTTAAAGTTGTGATATTCTTTTTGAATCACCCTGTATTTTCAGTCATGGCATGTACTACACGTTTTGAGCAATGACTAATGCAATATGGTGGTTTCAACCATTGTAACCCTTCATCCGTCAAAATGGTTCAAGAACGAAGCTGCTTGACGCTTGGGTGTAAAATGTGCCTTTTATACATTTACCTTATTGCGAGACAACATGGTCCACGCCTTCATGGAAAAACGTTTTCTACTACCTGTGGAACGATAGCTGTATCCAGGCGTGCACCTCTTCGTCAGGAGCAAATCAGCGACCATGAATGTCTTTATTCAGGGCTCCACTAATATGGAGACCGCATGAGGGGAGATCGGGACTGTATGGAGTACGCACAAGGACTTTCCAGCGAAACTTCTGCAGCTGCAGTGTAGCCACAGGTATTATCCTGCAACACAACGATGCTGTCCGTCAGCATTCCCAGGCGTCTAGACTGGGTGACTCATACGGCGGTACGTGGGCACTTTGTAGAAGTTGAAACGCGCTTTCAAGTCCAGACGCCCAGGAGTGTTGAAGAGCAGCATTCTGTTTCAGAACAATGCCCGTCCACTTGTTTCCAAGGTTGTTTCTGGTACGCTACACAAGTTTCGCTGGGAAGCTCTTACCTCCCGTTCCCGCCCAATGCGATTTGCATATTTTTGGCGCCCTGAAGAGAGACTGTGGTGGCCATCGATTTCCTTCGGACGAAGAGGTGCACGACAGGGTACAATCATGGCTTCGTAGGCAACCGCGTACATTATTCCATGAAGCCATCGACTGTCTTGTCCTCCCGCCGGAGGCTCGAGTCACCCCTCGGCCATGGGTGTGTGTGTTGTTCTTAGCGTAAGTTAGTTTAAGTCTAGGGACGAAGACCTCGGCAGTTTGGTCGCTTAGAAATTCACACCCATTTGAATATTTTTTTTTACTTTTTTGTGTCGCAACGGGGCAAATGTATTAACAGTTATAGCGATTACTTTTGAAATAACGAACGGTTTACTTACTTTTTTGCGTCTGTCTGGTTTTCATGTGGCTGCCTTTATATGGCGAAAGACTTACTTCATCCGACAAAAGACTTTGGTGAAGCGTCGGGCGAAACCTTTTATTCCCACTAGATGTTTCGCGGATTGTCTTTGAGCCGTGGTGCGCCTTTACTGGCACACCAGCTCTTTGGCACGACTATCGATTACCCTGCCGCACTACGATCTTTGCGCCAGTTGTGATCTGGCGGCAGGTATTGGCGGTCGGGAAGTTGGTCGTGGGACTCGCTACGAGGCTCTAGGGCGTGCTTGAGGCGACGAAGGAGCAAAACACGCGGGCTCGGCCAGCAGCGGCGCGGCCGGTCTGCCTTGCAGGACGGTCGCGAGTCTGTGGTGCACCTGCCTGATGTCAACTCAGGACGCTGCTCGTCGCCTTGCCTTGGTACAGGGTGTTTCAAAAATGTCCGGTATATTTGAAACGGCAATACAAACTAAACGAGCAGCGATAGAAATACACCGTTTGTTCCAATATGCTTGGGACAACAGTACATTTTCAGGCAGACAAACTTTCGAAATTACAGTAGTTACAATTTTCAACAACAGATGGCGCTGCGGTCTGAAAACTCTATAGTACGACGTTTTCCACATATCCACCATGCGTAGCAATAATATGGCGTAGTCTCTGAATGAAATTACCCGAAACCTTTGACAAAGTGTCTGGCGGAATGGCTTCACATGCAGATGAGATGTACTGCTTCAGCTGTTCAATTGTTTCTGGATTCTGGCGGTACACCTGGTCTTTCAAGTGTCCCCACAGAAAGAAGTCACAGGGGTTCATGTCTGGCGAATAGGGAGGCCAATCCACGCCGCCTCCTGTATGTTTCGGATAGCCCAAAGCAATCACACGATCATCGAAATATTCATTCAGGAAATTAAAGACGTCGGCCGTGCGATGTGGCCGGGCACCATCTTGCATAAACCACGAGGTGTTCGCAGTGTCGTCTAAGGCAGTTTGTACCGCCACAAATTCACGAAGAATGTCCAGATAGCGTGATGCAGTAATCGTTTCGGATCTGAAAAATGGGCCAATGATTCCTTTGGAAGAAATGGCGGCCCAGACCAGTACTTTTTGAGGATGCAGGGACGATGGGACTGCAACATGGGGCTTTTCGGTTCCCCATATGCGCCAGTTCTGTTTATTGACGAAGCCGTCCAGGTAAAAATAAGCTTCGTCAGTAAACCAAATGCTGCCCACATGCATATCGCCGTCATCAATCCTGTGCACTCTATCGTTAGCGAATGTCTCTCGTGCAGCAATGGTAGCGGCGCTGAGGGGTTGCCGCGTTTGAATTTTGTATGGATAGAGGTGTAAACTCTGGCGCATGAGACGATACGTGGACGTTGGCGTCATTTGGACCGCAGCTGCAACACGGCGAACGGAAACCCGAGGCCGCTGTCGGATCACCTGCTGCCCTAGCTGCGCGTTGCCCTCTGTGGTTGCCGTACGCGGTCGCCCTACCTTTCCAGCACGTTCATCCGTCACGTTCCCAGTCCGTTGAAATTTTTCAAACAGATCCTTTATTGTATCGCTTTTCGGTCCTTTGGTTACATTAAATCTCCGTTGAAAACTTCGTCTTGTTGCAACAACACTGTGTTCTAGGCGGTGGAATTCCAACACCAGAAAAATCCTCTGTTCTAAGTAATAAACCATGTTGTCTACAGCACACTTGCACGTTGTGAACAGCACACGCTTACAGCAGGTAGACGACGTACAGAATGGCGCACCCACAGACTGCGTTGTCTTCTATATCTTTCACATCACTTGCAGCGCCATCTGTTGTTGAAAATTGTAACTACTGTAATTTCGAAAGTTTGTCCGCCTGAAAATGTACTGTTGTCCCAAGCATATTGGAACAAACGGTGTATTTCTATCGCTGCTCGTTTAGTTTTTATTGCCGTTTCAAATATACCGGTCATTTTTGAAACACCCTGTACCTGGTTTCTCGAATAGACCATTTCCTCAAGACCATCTCGAACAACGCTTTCCATCGCAGGTGTAAGTGGTTTTGGTGCCTTCGTTTCGTGGAACCATTTCCGTTGTAGCGACTGTCACTTGTGAGTTGGTTGATTGGTCTAGTGTGTGTGTTGATGAAGTAAGAGCAGCCGGCAAGGTGTGTGACCGGAGGGAGACCAGCAGTCAATACTTCCTTTAAGGAAATCAGCGTCCCCGAAAGATGTAGTGACTGTAGGCTATTGGAGATATTAGGTCATAGTCTAGTTGTAATTTGCTGCATACCAAATTCAAACAATTCAGTTACATTGCAGACCTATGCAAGGAAATTAAGGTGCACAAAATCTAGTTTGTGCTGAAGTTGTGCATTTCAATAACGAAATATTATCTCGAAATTTCTCCACTTCGTCTTTGAACACATTGTCGGTCTTAATCATATGTGGATGTATTGTTTGGGAAAGTAAGAGAGTGAAGGTGTGATACTATATTTTTAGCATTGGATTTGTGTACATTTTTTAGTTTAAATGTTTTACAGCATTGATATTGCTGAAAAATCTGTCACTTCTATTAATAGCACTTACTGGATTTTTAATTTATATTATTGATCTCTTAAATTATATTAATTTATGTTTGCTTGGTGTTTGCCGTGTTTTCTGCGGTCTGTTTGTGTTCCAGTTTTCTGCGAGTTGGGGTGTGTGGGAACAGCGCCACGTTCTGCTTCGGTGCACAGAAGCTGTGACGTGCCGTCTAATGGGAAGTGACTCCCGGTTGAGCCCCGGCGTTTAGGTGTTGTTTTGGACGAGTGGTCTGCTGCAAACAATGGCTCTGAGCACTATGGGACTTAACATCTGAGGTCATCAGTCCCCTAGAACATAGAAATACTTAAACCTAACTAACCTAAGGACAACACATACATCCATGCCCGAGGCAGGATTCGAACCTGCGACGTAGCGGTCACGCGGTTCCAGACTGAAGCGCCTAGAACCACTCGGCCACTCACTGGTCTGCTGCTTCCGGCATTTTAAGTTAAGTGACCTTTTGCCCAGGTCATCCTGGCGTCACTGCCCGTTTGATAAACTCGCATGTATAATTTGAAAAAAAAATTTAATATCCTTGCCAATGAATTATATTAACTGTAACGTCTTACTTTTATTATTGCTTATATATATATTTGGTGCCACATTCCACATTTCTTTAAATCACTTCTGATGTAGTTTACTGTTCGTTAAGTAATTGTAATTTGCTGCTTGCTTAAGAAGGAAGCTGTCATTTTTCGATATTATCTTAGTGATGGCCACATGTTGTTTGTATTTCAGCTATCTGATTAATGTGGTCTAAAATAAATTGTTAATTTATTTGTGGAATTGCTAGTTGTTGTGTTTAAGGAGTGACATTATAGAGGCCTTGACCTTCCAAATTTGTAAAACAGTTTGACTGCTGAAGGACAGGACTAAAAAAAAAAAAACCAAAAATCCGAAAATCACTTTTCAGTACATCGTGAGTAATATTTTGGCTGTTGTCTTCATTCTGAAGTGTGTATTACAATCATCATTGTCAAGAAACTTTCTCTAAAACCGCACGCGATGTAAATGTTGGTTTGCCTTTCTACAATTTATTTTCTTGGAGAAGTCGTCGTGTCAGTATCACTTCAAGTGTTCCTGCATTTCTCTGGTACCCAAACGAACCTACTACTAGCTCGGCTTTCAATATACAATTCGTGTTAGTGCTTAGCAAACGTGACTTACTAACTGATACTTCGGTGATATTTATACGTGCCCATACGTGGAATTGGGATTATTAGATACGTCCTGAAGTCTGGATGTATTTCGTCTGTCTCATATATATTATATATCAGGTGGAGTAGCTTTATTGTTGGTGATTCCAAGAAAGATCTTGTTAATTCAGATGGAATGTCATTTACTCCAGGTGCCTCGTTTCGACTTAGGTCTTTTAGTACTCAGCTAAGTTCTTCTCTCAATATCAGGTACTTCATCCCATCTTCATCAATTTATTCTTCCTTCAGTAAAATAGCATGTAATTCCACTTGGCGGAATGCTTTTATGTTAATGATGTGGCTTTAACACGGGGAGACAAAATGGAAATCAACGGTAGCCACACGCATGCAGTTATGACAAGCAAATCACTAGGACCAAAATAGAATTCGTATTCTATTATTTAGATCCTCTTAGCCTCAACCACCTGACTACGTCCATCGTGGCTAAACGAAATTACCAATGATTAGCAGATTCAAAAGTTTAGCTACAGTAAACTCGCACGACAGAGGTGTAGACATAAATACTACCCATTGTATAAGCACATATTGGAATAAGTAGCTGGCCGGTGTGGCCGAGCAGTTCTAGGCGCTTCAGTCTGGAACCGCGCGACCGTTACGACCGCAGGTTCGAATCCTGCCTCGGCCATGGACGTGTGTGATGTGCTTAGGTTAGTTAGGTTCAAGTAGTTCTAAGTTATAGGGGGACTGATGACCTCAGATGTTAAGTCCCATAGTGCTCAGAACTATTTGAACGATTTGAACCATTGGAATAAGTGGCATACGTTCCCTGGAATTCGGTCTCCTACAAAAATGCCTCACGTTACCGAAAGCAAAGTATGGAAGTTATTAACCAGTAAATGTGTCTGGCGGAGAGGCATAGGTTGCAAGGAAGACGCATGAGCAAGATAAGTTCAATCCACAGAGGAGCTGCTGTTACGATGGTTATGAGAAGTCATACTTGCTCACGAAATCCTTCACGAATAAATGAGGGATAATTTGAAAACTGCACTCATTATAGAGCCCAGGCTGTGATATATGATTACGTTTAGTGCGGGCCAGATTACTGCCTCGCTAGAGGGAGAGGCAATCCTACGTTCACCTGGCTAACAACTGTCCAAAAGGAAGAAGGAGGAAGTGGGATACAAAACACACAGATAAAAGAAATGCACCTGAGACTACCGAAAGCTAAGCAAACCCCATCAAACCAGAGTACCTGAAGAGCAAGAAGCAGGAACGTTCAAAAGTAATAAGAGAAAGTATGTCTTCAGCGGTAGATTTCACTCTCGTTTGACACACACACACCATATAGAATCCGGCACTACACTCCAAATCAGTTTTACGAGGTGCATTCAAGTTCTAAGGCATCCGATTTTTTTCCTAATTAACTACTCACACGAAATCGATGAAACTGGCGTTACTTCTCGACGTAATCGCCCTGCAGACGTACACGTTTTTCACAACGCTGACGCCATGATTCCATGGCAGCGGCGAAGGCTTCTTTAGGAGTCTGTTTTGACCACTGGAAAATCGCTGAGGCAATGGCACGGCTGGTGAATGTGCGGCCACGGAGAATGTCTTTCATTGTTGGAAAAAGCCAAAAGTCACTAGGAGTCAGGTCAGGTGAGTAGGGAGCATGAGGAATCACTTCAAAGTTCTTATCACGAAGAAACTGTTGCGTAACATTAGCTCGATGTGCGGGTGCGTTGTCTTGATGAAACAGCACACACGCAGCCCTTCCCGGACGTCTTTGTTGCAGTGCAGGAAAGAATTTGTTCTTCAAAACATTTTCGTAGGATGCACCTGTTACCGTAGTGCCCTTTGGAACGAAATGGGTAAGGATTACGCCCTCACTGTCCCAGAACATGGACACCATCATTTTTTCAGCACTGGCGGTTACCCGAAATTTTTTTGGTGGCGGTGAATCTGTGTGCTTCCATTGAGCTGCCTGGCGCTTTGTTTCATTGAAAAATGGCATCCACGTCTCATCCATTGTCACAACCGACGAAAAGAAAGTCCCACTCGTGCTGTCGTTGCCTGTCAACATTGCTGGGCAACATGCCACACGGGCAGCCATGTGGTCGTCCATCAGCATTCGTGGCACCCACCTGGATGACACTTTTCGCATTTTCAGGTCGTCATGCAGGATTGTGTGCACAGAACCCACAGAAATGCCAACTCTGGAGGCGATCTGTTCAACAGTCATTCGGCGATCCCCCAAAACAATTCTCTCCACTTTCTCGATCATGTCATCAGACCGGCTTCTGCGAGCCGGAGGTTGTTTCGGTTTGTTGTCACACGATGTTCTGCCTTCATTAAACTGTCGCACCCACGAACGCACTTTCGACACATCCATAACTCCATCACCACATGTCTCCTTCAACTGTCTATGAATTTCAATTGGTTTCACACCACGCAACTTCAGAAAACGAATGATTGCACGCTGTTGAAGTAAGGAAAACGTTGCCATTTTAAGTATTTAAAACAGTTCTCATTCTCTCTTCAGAAAACGAATGATTGCACGCTGTTGAAGTAAGGAAAACGTCGCCATTTTAAGTATTTAAAACAGTTCTCATTCTCGCCGCTGGCGGTAAAATTCCATCTGCCGTACGGTGCTGCCATCTCTGGGACGTATTGAAAATGAACGCAGCCTCATTTTAAAACAATGCGCATGTTTCTATCTCTTTCCAGTCCGGAGAAAAAAAATCGGAGGCCTTAGAACTTGAATGCACCTCGTAATGCCATCCAGTCGATTCACTGTCAGGTCACGTGAAGCGTCGTTTCTGACTCACCAAGAAAGTGTTGTTGGACCCCTGCTCATATTTCAAGGATCGGCATTGTACATGGGCTTGACTGACGAGGCAAAGGAGTCGATCTTCAGATGAAGTTAAGATCGTAAATGGGTTACTTTACTGCCCATTTTTGGCCACATTTCACTGACAATTCTTAGTCAATCATATCGGTTGTCCTGCATGTTACTTGCCTCGTTGACAATGGTAGTGAAGCGACAGTGAGATCTCAGTTGTCTGCATCGAATAGTCACATACTCTTCCCAATGATTCAACAGTACTGCTAGTAGCGCGAATTGCAGCGTGTGTTAGTACTGTGGAAAAAATAATCTAACATCGGAAACAAAATTTGCTGAACAGCCAAACACTGACATGATACAGAAAAGAGGAATAGCATCGTCCCAAAATGTCTACAAAGAAATTTAGCTTTCATTGTGAATTAACAGTATCGTAAGTACACGAACTTGAATAACATTGTACACTATCTAAAAACAGAACAGGAAAAAAATCTTGGTTGTACAGGATTGGTTTTTTTAATCTTCATATGTGAAGCGTTTCGCCTGTTCTAGGCATCATCAGACAATCGGGGGAAATTACAAACTGGCATAAGTCTAAATTGCTATTAAAGGCAGTAATAAATGAACAAATTAAAAATAACAAAAGGAAGAATTCACAGATTCCACTATGAAGCAGGGGATGGTCAGGGGTATAAATTTCAAGTCATAAAATATTGTAACTCTTCAGGCTTTCACGGCGAGATCTTGACATGTAGAATAATCGGGTCTACTGCCGGATGTTTGTGTCGCTCTAGCACAATATTTCGGCCACGTAATACTGATCCTCCAATACGGTAGTCTCAGGTAACACCTGAAGAAGGCAACGAGTTAATTGGTCGAAATATTGTACCAGAGCGACACAATCATCCGGCAGTAGACCCGACTATTCCACATGTCATAAAATAATGCACCATGATTGAGCTTACCGATAAAAAGTTGTGCTAGTCGTGACCGGGGCGTGGAACGTAATTAAGAGTCCCATAGAATTGGGAGGTAACAGCCAGACAGCCATTGTCTATGCTTCATTACATCACCAATGAAATTCTTCCTATTCGTAATCGAGGCGTCAGACATGATTAAGAGTCCCAAAGAACTGGGAGGTAACAGCGAAATAGGCGCTATCAATGCTTCATTACACCACCTAGAAGCAACACGTGGCTATCCCATTTTTTGGGTCATTCTCATACAGCTTGGCTAAGTTAGCTGGGCATACTAACGTCCATATTGTTTTTTTTTTTCAAGGACTCTCTCATGCAATACTCGCTCCCCCGTAACGAGCAACCTATCAGGAATTTATTCTCTAAGTCAGGTGCACAGAATGTACCACCGAGTATATCGATCAAACAGGGAGATCTTTCGCTGATACGTGTAACGGGCACCTACCGATAAAGAAACGTTCAAATGAAAACATTTCCCCTCAAATCTTCTGCCCATCAGCCACAGATTTGGCGAATCTTAAAATCCTTCAAGTGGCCAACAAAGGTAAGAAACTGAATTTATTGGAAGACTTCGAAATTTCCAACTATATCTTTTTCAAATCTACGAATCCATAAAAACGAACAGGTCTGTTGTGAAACGTCAAGAATTTTTGCATATAATGATGCATATCTTTAAATGATAGTTGCCACCTACATTATTTATGATTATTTTATTTAAGCCTTAGGCATCGGTTAAGTTTTAGAGCGCCAACTTGTGAGCCTTTTCGCACGGAGGCTTTACGTCGCCTTGCTTGGCAGTCTAGTTACCGGCATGGTAGGGCGTACTCACAGTACTGTAAACAGACCATATTTGTGTGGATCATCGTTAGTCTGTTTACAGGTTTAGTGCTGATTATGGCTTCGTCGCTTCATATGTTTATTAAATTATTTTATATGTTTCTTTATGTTTATAAATGCCCATTCATTTACCAAAGTTGTATTAGCCTAGCCACTATATGGGTGTATTTTGCTCTCGTAAGCTTTTTCTGCTCACTGACTTTGCTTATTTCCATAAGTTAGGTACCAGTTGCACGATTTAGCAGCTTTCTTTGTCCTACTGTCGTTACATTTTTTCGTGTTGCTTCTAGGTGATGTAACGGAGCATTGACAGCGGCTATTTTGCTGTTACCTCCCATTCCTATGGAACTCTTAATTATGTTCGACACTTCGGTCACGATTAGCAATAATTTTTATCGGCAAGCTCAGGTGTGGTGCAATATTTTATGACTTGAAATTTGTACGCCTCACCACCTTGTGAAACACAAATGTGGACCTGTGTTCCATAGTTCAATCGATTTATGTCTTCCTTTCGTTGTTTTTAATTTAGTCATTTATTATCGCCTTTAATAGCAATTTAGACTTATACCAGTTTATAATTTCCCCAGATTGTCTCATGATGCCTAGTACAGGTGAACCGCGTCACACGTGAAGACTCAATCTATCTTGTGCAACCAAGACTGTTTTTTCTGTTATAGAGACCTATTATGTCAGGTATACCAGAGCCACTGCGGCATTCATGGAGTGGAGGGATTTTAACTGTCTAAAAGTAGCTCGACAGAACTAAATTTTGTACGTATGAGGGCTACGCAGACAAACAAAGCTGGGGCAGATTATGCTCGAGCTTGCGTTGCTCGGTGGTACTACAGTCAGAGGAATATGGAGGGCCAAACTATCAAGTTGCGAAAAAGTTATGTTGGTTAGATTTACAATTACGTCGCACCCTGATGGTCGTAAGTCAACCAGTCCTTCGCGAAAAGAAGAGGTCAACGGCCTGGCCTTGATGAGTAATGATAAACCCTTCGTAAACAAAACAGGTCAGAAAACCGTTGCGGTATCAACGATAAGAGCGTGTCAAGTTTAAAAGAACGCAAAATATCCAAGATTAGTATGTTTTACTAAATTTGAAATTTAGCGCGGATAGACTTTTTCTTATTGTTTCCACAACGAAACTCTGCCTCGGTATCTGCCAAAAAGTCCAGAAAGATTCTGATCGTATGTAAAGTACACCAGTAACAAGACGGAATAAATACCTTCAATGCTCGACAGCAATGATAAAGTTCTCGATGAGACTGGCACTAAAGCAGAGTGTCTAAACAAGGTTTACCGAAAGTCGTTCACCAAGGAAGGCCAATTAAATATTCCAGGATTCTAACCAAGAATAGCTGTCAGCATGAGTAATTTAGAAGTAGATATCCTCGGTGTAGTGAAGTAGATTAAATTATCCAGCAAAGGCAAGTGTTCTGGTCCAGATTGTATACCAATTAGCTTCCTTTCTGAGCATGCTGATACGGTGGTTCCATTCGTAGCAGTTATATACAACCACTCGCTCGATAAAAGATACGTACTTAAAGACTAGAAATTTGCACAGAGCACACTAATACTCAAGGAACGAATTAGGAGTAATCCGTTGAATTACGGACCCATATCACTAACGTCGATTTGCAGTAACATTCGGGAGGGTACATTGTGTTCAGTCTCAGGCAGCACCTGAGGAAGACAGCGAGGCACGCTGTTGAAATACCGTGCGAGAACGACGCGAACATCCGGCTGGATTGCCGAATATCCAAGATGTCAACAGATCGCCGGGAAAGCATGAAGAATTACAACAAGTGCTCTTGCTTGTTCCGTTGTCGGGTGTCCAGTCGGCTGCACTCGTCTGGAAACCTAACAACAGTACAAACAAGTGATTTGCCAGGAAAGTCTAAGATCACACAAAATTACCTCTTCATTCTCACGAAATTATGAGTGCTACCGACAAGGGACGTCCGACTGATTCGATATTTTTTGATTCCAGAAGGCATTCCTCACAAGCAGCTTCTTATCAGATTTCGTGCCTATCGTCTCAGTTGTGTGACTGGATTCGTGATTTCCTGTCGGAAAGGAGACAGTTCGTATTAAGTGACGGAAAGTCATCTAGTGGAACAAAAGTAATACGTGGCGTTCCCCAAGGAAATATTATAGGCCCTCTGCCGCTCGTAAACTATATAAACAATTTAGGAGACAATCCGAGCAGTCGTCTTAAATTGTTCGCAAATCATGCTATGATTTACCGTCTCGTAAAGTCTTCGGATGGTCAAAAACAATTGCGAACTGATTTAGACAACATATATGTATGGTGCGAAAAGTGGCAGATGACTAAGTAATGAAACGTGTGAAATCATGCACATGAGTACTAAAAGGAATCAGTCAAATTTCCGTTACATGATAAATCACATAAAACTACGAATAACTTAAACTCACACGATCACAGAGGTAATGCTGTGGGCAAGCAAACCAAGGCTGCGATTTATTCGCAGAACACGTAGAAGATGCAAGAGGTCTACTAAACAGAATGGCTACACTATGTTCCTCCGTCCTCTTCTGGAGTATTGTTGTGTGGTGTGGGATGCAAAAAAGGGCAGAGTATAACGGATATGATACGCTAGTAGGGGTGGCAGTCATTGAAACAAAGGCGTTTTTTGTTGCGGAACGATATTTTCACGAAATTCCAGTCACTAACTTTACCCTCCGAATGCGAAAATATTTTTTTGGTGTCCACCTATGTGGGGAGAAATGATCAGTGTAATAAAAGAAGAGAAATCAGAGCTCGCACGGGAAGATTTCAGTGTTTTCCTGTGCGCTGTTCGAGAGTAGAACGGTAGAGAAATAGCTTGAAGGTGGTCAGATCAACCCTCGGCCAGGCAATTAATTATGAATTGCAGAGTGAGTACTCATGTAGATGTTGATGATGTTGACCTAAGGTAAACTCGGCGTGGAGGCGGTTTGGAAAAGAAAGAGCTTGTGTCGTTTTCAGAAGAACTATCCCGGCTTTCGCCCCCATCTATTTAGTAAAACGACGGGAACCTAATCTGTATGGGCAGACGGAGGTTTGAAATCCGTCATGTAACTCGCGTCAATACCAGGCCTCTGATTTGCGTACTCGGAGATGGCGCCCGATAGCGACCCATATGGGTTCCATAGAATTTACATAAGGCGAATTTGGTTGCCGAGACATCAACGTCAGCTCACCGTAATGCTCCTCAGACCACTGGAGCACGGTTCTGGCCTCGAGACACGGACAATTATACTGCTGAAAGATGACATTGGCAAAGGGGAAGACATCGAGCATGAAGGGACGGAGGTGGTTCGCTGCTATCAGCGTGTCTTCGATTACTACCACAGGTCCCATGCAGGCGCAGGAGAATCTCTGCTACAGCATAAGACTGGTCCCACTAACCTGGGTTGGGTTGGGTTGTTTGGGGTGAGAGACCAAACAGCGAGGTCATCGGTCTCATCGGACTAGGGAAGGAAGTCGGCCGTACACTTTCAAAGGAACCATCCCGGCATTTGCCTGGAGCGGTTTAGGGAAATCACGGAAAACCTAAATCAGGATGGCTGGACGCGGGATTGAACCGTCGTCCTCCCGAATGCGAATCCAGTGTGCTAACCACTGCACTAACCTGCGTCCTTGGCGCGCTTGCCGTTTCGAGCCGTAGTTCAACACGATGACGGAGTTTGTGGAGACGACTGTCGGCCTAGTGCAGTAAAAATGTGATTCACGTGAAGAGCCGACACGTTACTATTGATCGATGGTGGAATGTCGATGGTCCGGTGCCCACTGCAATCGTAGTTGACGATGTCGTTGAGTCAGAATGGTAGGGTTGGTCTGCTGCGGAGCTCCATGTTCAACAATGGCATTGTGCTATTTTGGCGGCAGAGATGCCACACAGTCTATCCTACTTTAAAGACAAACCTCCGAACCCCACGTTATGTGAAGAGTCGTGGACGTCCAACCATTCAGCGCCTAAAAGTAGTTTCACCGTCCTTTTACCTCTCTCCATAGGTGCTTACGACAGTAGCACGTGAACATTCGACCATCTTCGCCATTTTCGAGGCACTCTGCGTAATAATAATCTGCCCTTTGTCAAATTCGCTTATCTCAATGGATTTCCCCATTTACAGCCGTTATCGTCGCTAGGATGATCCCACGTCCGTGTCTGCGCCGCTTACACACTTTTGTCACCGTGACACGTGCCTGCAACGCCAAGTCGCTGTAGGCAGTGGTCATAATGTTTTGGGTTGTCAGTGTATATACGCTACTGGCCATTAAAATTGCTACACCACGAAGATAACGTGCTACAGACACGAAATTTAACCGGCAGGAAGAAGATGTTGTGATATGCAAATGATTAGCTTTTCAGAACATTCACACAAGACTGGCGCCGGTGGCGACACCTACAACGTACTGACATGAGGAAAGTTTCCAACCGATTTCTCATACACAAACAGCAGTTGACCTGCGTTGCCTGGTGAAACGTTGTTGTGATGCCTCATGCAAGGAGGAGAAATGCGTACCATCACGTTTCCGACATTGATGACGGTCGGATTGTAGCCTATCGCGATTGCGGTTTATCGTATCGCGACGTTGCTGCTTGCGTTGGTCGTGATCCAATAACTCTTAGCAGAATATGGAAGCAGTGGGTACAAGAGGGTAAAACGGAACCCCCTGCTGGATCCCAACGGCCTCGTATCACTAGCAGTCGAGATGGCAGGCATCTTATCCGCATGGCTGTAACGGATCGTGCAGCCACGTCTCGATCCCCGAGTCAACAGATGGAGACGATGCAAGACAACAACTAACAGTTCGACGAGGTTTGCAGCAGCATGGACTATCAGCTCGAAGACCATGGCTGCTGTTACCCCTGACACTGCATCACAGACAGGAGCACCTGCGATGGTGAACTCAACAACGAACCTGGGTGCACGAATGGCACAACGTCATTATTTGCGGATGAATCCAGGTTCTATTTACAGCATCATGATGGTCGCATCCGTGTTTGGCGACATCGCAGTGAACGCACGTTGGAAGCGTGTATCTGTCATCGCCATAGTGGCGTATCACCCGGCGTGATGGTATGGGGTGGCATTGGTTACACGTCTCGGTCACCTCTTCTTCGCATTCACGGCACTTTGAAGAGTGGACGTTACATTTCAGATGTGTTACGACCCGTGGCTCTACCATTCATTCGATTCCTGTGAAACCGTACGTTTCAGCAGGATAATGCCCGACCGTATGTTGCAGGTCCTGTACGGACCTTTCTGGATACAGAAAATGTTCGACTGCTGCCCTGGCCAGCACATTCTCCAGATCTCTCACCAACTGAAAACGTCTGGTCAATGGTGGCCGAGCAATTGGCTCGTCACAATACGCCAGTCACTACTCTTGATGAACTGTGGTATCGTGTTGAAGCTGCATAGGCAGCCGTACCTGTACACGCCATCCAAGCTCTGTTTGAGTCAATGCCCAGGCGTATCAAGGCCGTTATTACGGCCAGAGTTGGTTGTTGTGGGTACTGATTTCTCAGGATCTATGCACCCAAATTGCGTGAAATGGTAATCACATGTTAGTTCTAGTATAATATATTTGTCCAATGAATACCCGTTTATCATCTGCATTTCTTCTTGGTGTAGAAATTTTAATGGCCAGTAGTGTAGTAAAAATGATTTCTACGCGAGGAGAAAGCTCAGTATTTTGTGTGGCTATCAGGAACCAAATAATCGGTTAGTGTGCAGCGAACTTTTGTGTCTCATTATTGAAAGAAAGCATTTGATGTCAAGTTAATAAGAACATGGATGGAAACTTGTAGCACCGGTGTCGGTTCAGAAACGGACAAGGAAATGTTTGTTGCATGTTACCAGGGGTGCACATGTTGAAGTGATTTAAATGTTGAAGTGTATTTCATGTGTTACATGTTTGTGTAAGGTTCAAAACTGAACGAATATAGGCTTATCTGTGTGGTAGAACGCATGTTTTATCTACTACATCCAATGAAGAATTACATTGCTTTTTTTTTTTATCATGGTAAGCATATAGAGACATCGCGAATATTCTGTCTGAATACAGTCACAAATCTCGTTTGATGCTCTAATCTCTTATAATGTTCCCTACGCGACAGGCGGTACTGTATCGAATGCCTTCTGTAAGTATAGAAACGCGGTGTCAGCCTGAACGCCTTTCGAAAATTTGATTTTTGTATTTGACTTATTGGCCGGATTCTTTCCTGACTCTGCAGTTGTCATGGTAACTTGAAGGAGTGAAGTCATCCACACCATCTGTCTGTAAATTGAGCAAACTTCGTACTCTGCGGAAAGGCATTTTAGCTGTTTTGGTATCGTATTCTCTAAGACAGAATTTGCGGACGCTTTGAATAAACGAGAGTGGGAAAAAGCCTAAAAATCCCAGTTAGGCTTTCGAGTTAGCTATCCCAACACGGACGGTAAACCCCCGCGCGGATCCTATCCGGGCTCCTTCTCATCTCCGTGTCTCAAAAGTGTTTTGCGCTGTACGAGCAGGTCAGCTCATGTTGTTCCTAAATATACGTTTTTTTACACAGGGTGATTTTTTTTCCATCGTTTATGAACTCTAGGGATTGATCGATGAAAAGATACGGAACAAACAAGGTTTAATGAATTTAATGTCCGGAAATGCATGATTTCCATGCTAGAGACCATTTATGCAGTCACACACTGTTACAGAGACTGCTATCTAATACGCGCTGTACCATGCAGCCATATTTACATTGTGTGTTGAAAATGGTCTACGTGTGCCTCAACGCATTTGTATACGCACCGTAACTGTCTAACACGTTCACATCGGCCAGCTGTATCCGAAAAATGTCAAAGGCAGCATAAATGTCCTGCTCCAGCGTCTCCACATCTGGGATGGGCTCTGTATACACAATACTTTTGAGATGGCCTCATAACTAGAAATCACACAGGTTGACACATCCGGTGAACGAGCAGGCCATGCAACTGCAGTCCCTTGTCCGATCGATCGACCAGTGAAGACACGACTGGGATGGCCGCGCGGGATTAGTCGAGCGGTCTAGGGCGCTGCATTCATGGACTGTGCGGCTGGTCCCGGCGGAGGTTCGAGTCCTCCCTCGGGCATGTGTGTGTGTGTGTGTGTGTGTTTGTCCTTAGGATAATTTAGGTTAAGTAGTGTGTAAGCTTAGGGACTGATGACCTTAGCAGTTAAGTCCCATAAGATTTACACACATCTTAAAAAAAAAAAAACAACCACGACTGAGATGTGTTCGGACGTTAACGGCGAAGTGGGCTGGAGCAGCCACGTAACCCTTCGATCAGCGGCACTTCTTTCAGGACGGTAGCCGAGGTCACCCGCAAGAAACGCCGACAGTTTCGGCCTGTTGGGCGACGTGGAAGGAAGACTCGTCTCAAAATACGGTCGCCAATTATCCCGGGCCACACATTCCGGCTGCACCGATGCTGATAATTAGCTGTCACCATATCATGAGGGTTCTGCATACTATCCCACAGATGACTGTTATAAAAGTTGAAGATATCACGCTGCGTGAAGCTGGCCTGATCAGTGAACAGGATGGATGACGCAAATCCCGGAATCGTGGTTGGCTGGTGAAGACCCAGTGGCAAAACCTCGATGTGGAATGTCTGTCGCTAGTAAGCCTTGCACATGCTGTAAGTGATAAGTGTAGTAACAATTGTCGCGGAGAGTGTTCCACACGTTCTTCTGGCCTACCCTGTACTGGGGGGTCGAACTGCCTGGTACTGACACGGCGGTCGCATTCCACAGTATTAATCGCACTTTTCCTCCAAGTCTTGAGTCCGAAGATCCTGAGTATGTCCTCCATGATTTCCTGCTTCCTGAAACGACCCTGTCCCAGACAAACGGCGAAACATTATAGCAGACGTTGAATACTCTGTTGTCGACGGGCATAGGTCTCCTGATACAACCTTGCTGCCTGCCGCCCATTTCCATTTGCCTTTCCATAAGTAAACACCATGTCGGCAGGATCTCGATTCGAAAACGGAACCATTGTACAGGACGCGATATCACGTCCAGTACAATGTCAGTCAGCAAGAGAAGTAAATCGGACACAACATTACCAATTACTATGGCAGAATGGGGAACTAGGGCATGACGTATGAGGAACAGTACCACTCTCTAAGAGGAAAACATGCATATTGTAACTTGGCTGCTTGGTACAGGACGTACTAGGCCGCAGTCTCTGGAACAAAGTATGATTGAATAAATGGTCTCTAGCATGGAAACCAAGCATTTCCATACATAAGTTAATTCGACTTTCTTCGTTCCGTATCCTCTCATCGATCAATCCCTAGAGTTCGTGCACCGTGGAAAAAATAGACGTGTATATCTGAACTTTTTAACAATTTATATTTGGCTTGGCCATTCCATTTTTAGAAAGTAATGAGTGCACGAAAGAAGCAGTCGTAACCGCTACTTATCTGTCTGACGGTACTTTACGTAAATTACAAGGAAGAAAAATTTAGAACCAAGCCGCTATTCAAGCAACATGCCGGAAGCAAATGAGGTCACATTTTATCTCTGCACACAATCGCAACACTTCACAGCCATGTCAGATCAATGCAGTGCAGTCATCCATCGGTTGTTCATACACTGTATTGGAATATCAACAGTGTTGAAAGAAGAGCTGAATACGGATTTCTCATGAAGTAAACAGGTGACGAATTGTACTACGAAAACCATTATGGAGATGGGTGAGAGTTACTGTTCTGGTCGTGCATTGAAGTCACCAAGTCTCGTAAAAGACGACATCACGCCACACGTGAATTTTAATGTATAGGCATGTCCTTGGTCTGTAGCGAGACTTACTAAGAAACATAATCACTCGTCCTACACAGATTTCGGTCCATCCATTCGGCACATGCTACAAGCGCCGCGATGGTTTCTTTCGGAAGAAGCTGGTCTACCACTATTCCACCTTTATCTATAATAAAGTACCCTATGTGGAGCACTCGTCGACAAATCATTTAAACTGTTTTAATGAAAAATAAAAATAATGACAGATGCATAAATACTTGTCAGTCTCTTGAAACAGACAGCCAGAAAAGCAGATTAAAAATCTCTAACGAGAAAACTAAAGTTTTTACTTACATAAAAAAATGCACCTCCCTTTTCAGTAGCACACAGGGATCAAATAGAAAAGGTTAATAACTTCAGATATCTTGGAGAGATTCAAGAAAATGGGCTTTGAAAATCTGCCATAGAGGAAAAGATACGTAACATGTAAAGAGGATGAGGAACAACTAATAAAGTTTACATGAAAAAGTACACGGGACTAGAATCTTTGGTTGGGGCAAAAATTTTGATATTCATTTTTGCTATAATTTCCTGTTACCTCTAAAAATTCTCAAACATTCGCTCCCATTTATGAGGCCATTTTAGCTTTGGAATCTCGGAAGCGTGTAATTTGAATTACACGCAGCACAGATACTTTCTACATACGCATTCCATCTCACAGTATAACACTCTATTATGAGAAATTTAACATCTAGGTTAGGTTGTTAATTATCCGCAAATTATTGAATTAATGAAGAACGGAGAGAGTAGAGACTGAAGAATTGTTTTACGATTTTTTCAATCAAACAATATGAATGTGTGCTTTACTTTCCATGGCAAAGCAGTTAACGGACTGTATTGTTTGTTGGCCGATACTATGCTGGATGAGAATTATGGGGACAGTGAAAAATCTCGAAAATGGAGACACGATCAACATCTAAACAACACATACTCCATTTAAGAGCTGAGTATGTCGTCGTCGTACAGTCCCGCTATTACAGTGATGATGGCTTCGTAAAGCTCACTAATGTCAAGGCAACCATTCTCTTTATAGTCTTACGAGAAATTTATAAAATGCAAATACAAATCATTCGCAACAACTCCCACTTCATTTGGGAAGTGTAACTTGAGAGGTAAATCTATAGAATTTGCTTAATTAACTAGCAAAGAAGATGAACAGTTCTTGTTCTTGTCTCGATAGTTCTGCCTTTTCCGTAGGGTTATAGAACTGAGTCATAATTCCTCTTTTCGATCATTTAATTAGATAAAGTTCATAACAGCTATCTAGAGATCAGCGTAAAAGAGCATTATGAACGTTTTCAGGTGGAACGTAGAGCTACAAGCATTAAAAGCCGATTATATACAGGGGAAAAAGAGGCAAAGAACATATTGTCGAGCTTCAAAGAGAATAGATAATACTGAATCCTCTAATATCATCGGTGAAGATACCAAAGAAGAACTAGAGTAGCGTGCAGAACAAGACTTTGGAAACACGAGAACTGGTAGTAACCATTTGGATTCTGGAATTTCCTACTTCGTACGATAATGAAGAGACCAGCTTTCTGACCACGTGCAAATATGAGAACACCGTCACAAGTAGCAGTTGGTAGGAGCTTTCGTAAATTTCGTCGCGGTGCTGACGTGTGACCTACATGAACAGTGAAAACTTACAAGCAGTGTGCCCACGCCACACAAGTGTGCAGTCGTCTGGCTGCGTTACGCTGAAAGGTTTAGCGCTGTGGTCGGCATGTTTATAAACCAATTAGCGTTTCGCAGTGGCTTCGTAGGTCAGTGCCTAACACACCGGGGCAGCAAATCTGGTTATTTTACTTGGTTTCTAGGGACTGTTCAGGGTGTTTTCGTCTTTAGAAAAGGATCTTCGAGTCTAAGAATCTGTTCCAGAAACGCACATCCGTTTGATATCCGTTGGAGGCAGTTGTTGGCGTGAGTAGACAGAGCGCATAACGCCTATCCAAGAGGATATATATCGGAAAGTCACCGACTTCGAAAGTCAAAACGTAAGCGACTAGTAAGCGGAAATTACACACGGTGTGAAGAAAGCAAGAGACTTACGTACATTACTAAATATAAATTGCGTAGAGATGAAAACATAAAATATTATGCTCCACATGAACTGGAAGATAATACTAATTTTCCTCACTGTTTTGCCAACATAACTGTGGTGTGCGTACTGTAAGACCTTCGGTACACACACCATCAGATCATTTAACTTGTCGCTCTAGCGAAGTAGGCGATTGTCAGCAATATGTCTCGTGGTCTTATCGTGGCGTGTTTATCTTCTGCCGTTAGGTCAGACGATAGAAATGCCACTTGCACGCTTAGAGTAGCAGATTGACAGTGACCAACTTTAAACAGAGCTTGATTAATTTTCACACACATTTATTAAAATAATAATCATAAACCTTACTTAACTTGATTCTGGATGCTATTTACAATTGACAGTCTAAAGTTCTTTTGGTCTTGGTACGTTAATCTCACATATCTCTGATACTTGACAAAGTGTCTATTCATTTATCTTCATGGCTGTGTACAGGAATATGATAATCTTATTAGGCGCAGACTGAAATTTGACTATAGACTGGTACAGACTAATGTAGACTGATACAGACAGGTGCAGATAAATGCAGACTCGTACAGACTAATGCAGACTGACTAATCGGAGGTCTGTACACTCGTTATAATACCTCGCGCGTTCAGGTATCACTGCGCGAGTGTGATCCGCGAGGAGAAAAGGTTCTACAATAGCAGCAATCTCATTGGCTGCGTTACATGTTAATACGCGGATCGGCGGAAGCAGAATTTGGTCCGTCTCTAAGGCAGCGCCATCTCGTAGAGTGGAGACGGACGAGCGCTGCGCCTGCGCTATTGTGCTTAGTGGGGCGCGCTCTAGTGGGAAAGTTGTGTACGCGCTGACTACGCGGAACTATGTACACAACAATAACATTTACTTGTGAGGGTTGACCCAGATGGCTATCCTATCTGCACACAAAGAGCTCTCTTAGTTTCACAGATTCGAAACAAAGCGAAATGTATGCAAACGTCACGTATTTACCGTCAGATGTGCTATCACTGCAACTTTTGAATAATAATTATGATTTGTAGCTGATCAGGTCCTTTTCAAAAAGTAATGACAATGTCTACGGTCAAATGAATGTACAATTTAAGTTTTCTTTAAATGTTTTCGTGCGCTTTAGTTTTAGAATTTACGTCCACGAAGTCGCAGCTTACAGTCATTACAGTATTATGCCATTTACTCTAATGAGAGGAACTGCATTCAGTTTTCCTATCATTACACATGATACTACCGTAAAATGGTGACGCTGGAGCCAAATTTAGAGATTCGTGGTAGTGAGAAACTCAAGCATAGTGTGGTCTAATATACTAACTACAAGTGACATTCACTACCAAGATGTAGCCGAACAGAAGTACCCAAGACATCGGCACAAAGTGCCTTAGACAACGAGTCGTCAGAGGTTGAACAGATATCACCCAGAGTATCTGATGACTCGAGGAAAACTTCTGGTTTGTGTTTCGCGTAGCTCCAGGAAAGGCCTCTGGAAACAGGCACTTGGTAGTGGTGTGTGACACTTGGGGAGTGGGCCGTTTGTCGTTTGAAATTTAAAACATCCAATCGATGTCAGGTTTATTAGGAACGGAAGATCGCCAGGGGCGCGCCATGAAAATTTTGCTTCATTTCTGACTGTACAACTGCTCAGTACACACTGACAAAGGTATTGCAACAGTATCATTAAAAATTCTGGTTCGTCAATTCTATGTGTTGGTTCAGCAAATGATTTTTTTTTTCCAGCGCATGCAGCATAGTCAGTTGTTCTGAATCTGTTTCATTTGCCTACGTTTTCTGCAGTACTGTAGGAATGATAAACGATTATACCTGTTATGATCACAGAGGATAGGAAGCTTCCATAAGCTGGAGCCTTACTTTCAAACGGTGTACGTTCACTAAACTGATGTCACAAAATTTCAACCTATTCATATGTGAGTATAACACTGTAACACCTATCCTTGCTTCTACCCGTGGACAACCAGAATTAGTGTATTTAATGCTTTTTCTGGCAGGAAGCTTGAACGATTAGCGAACTACAGTTCCATCTGAATGCGAACTTCCGGCTGATGTTCAACACTACGAACTGCATAACCATAACATACTGAGAGGTAGAAATGGTTCAAATGGCTCCGAGCACTATGGGACTTAGCTGCTGAGGTCATCAGTCCCCTAGAACTTAGAACTACTTAAACCTAACTAACCTAAGGACATCACATACATCCATGCCCGAGGCAGGATTCGAACCTGCGACCGTAGCGGTCGCGCCGTTCCAGACTGTAGCGCCTAGAACCGCTCGGCCACTCCGGCCGGCTGAGAGGGATAAAACTGGACAGTGATGTAGATGCAATATTCCTTAACTACTAGAAACCATTTACTCAGTAAAAAAAATCAACTGTCGTTAATGGAAGACAATCACAAGGCATGCCAAATGAAATTTGTGACTATTTGAGAATTTGGTGAAAGGGAGGACACAGTATGTTGCTTATTCATCGACAGGTGTGATGAAAGGCAGTGTGCTTTAAATGCAGAAAAACGTAAGTTAATGCAGAGGAGTAGGAAAAACAGTCCCGTGATGTTCGAGTACAGCATTAGTAGTGTGCTGCGTGATACAATCACGTCGAATAAATATCTGGGCCCAGCGTTGTAGAGCGATATGAAACGGAAGAAGCACGTAAGGACGAAGTAGGGAAGGGGAATGATCGCCCTCGGTTTATTGGGAGAATTTTTGTGGACTGTGGTTCATCTGTAAAGGGGACCACTTACAGAACACAAGTGCGCCCCATTCTTGAGGACGCTCGTGTGTCTGGCTTTCCCACCAGGTTGGATTAAAGGAAGACATCAAAGCGAGGCGGGTTTCTAGATTTGGTACTGGTAGGTTCGATCAGCACGCGAGTGTTAGAGATGCTTTGTGAATTCAAATGGAATTCGCTGGAGAGAAGACGATGCTTATTTCGGCAACTTGAGAAAATTTAGAGAATCGGCATTTGAAGCTGACAGCAGGACGATTCTACTGCCGCCAACGTACATTTCGCGTAAGGGCCACGAAGATAAGACGAAATTAGGGCTTGTATCGAGGCTCTCAGACAATCGTTTACCCTCCGCTTTACTTGCGAGTGGACCAGAAAAGAGAATGACTGTTAATGGTACGTGGTACCTTCCGCTGCGCACCATACAGTGACTTGAAGAGTGTGTTTGTAGATGTAGATGTAGACGCTGTAGTATAATCAGGTATCCCCAGCGATGTATACTGAGACCTTTGATGTTCATACTGTATTTCAACGATCTGGCAATCAAAGTTATTAGTAGCTTAAGACTTTTGTAAAAAAACTGGAAATTTGTTCTAAGTTCCTATGGGGAAAAAACTGCTGAGGTCATCGGCCCCAAGGCTTACACACTACTAACTTTAACGAACTTAAGCTAAGGACAACACACACACACCCAGGTACGAGGGAGGACTCGAAACTCCGACGAGGGCGAGCCGCGCGAACCGTGGCATGGCGCCTCAGATCGCATTTTTATAGCCGATCCTGTTATTTATAATGAAGTTCTATATGAGAAAGATACACAAATATTCAAACAGATCTAGATAAAATTTCAAACTGGTGCAAAAATTAACGAACTGTTTACGATGACCAGAAAGGTAAAATTGTGTGCTGCGACTAAACACAGAAAAATAGTATGCTATCGTTATCGTACCAGTGAGTTACAACTGGAATTAGTCAAACCACACAAATACCTGGATGTGACGATTTATATGTATTTGAAATGTAATGGTCACTTAGCCATAGTCCAGGCAAAGCAGGTGGCACTCTTGGATTCATTATACATGTACATCTACATGGGTACTCTGCAAATCACATTTAAGTGCCTGGCAGAGGGTTCATCGAACCACCTTCACAACTCTCTATTATTCCAATCCCTTATACCGCGCGGAAAGAACGAACACCTATATCTTTCCGTGCGAGTTCTGATTTCCCTTGTTTTATCGTAGTGATCGTTTCTCCCTATGTAGGTCGATGTCAACAAAATATTTTCGCATTCGGAGGAGAAAGGTGGTGATTGGAATTTCGTGAAAAGATTCCGTCGCAACGAAAGACGCCTTTCTTTTAATGATGTCCAGCCCAAATCCTGTATCATTTCTGTGACACTCTCTCCCATATTTCGCGATAATAAAAAACGTGCTGCCCTTCTTTCAACTTTTTCGATGTACTCCGTCAGCCCTATCTGGTAAGGATCCCACACCGCGCAGCTGTATTCTAAAATAGGAAGGACAAACGTAGTGTAGACAGTCTCCTTAGTAGATCTGTAGTAGTGTCCTGCTAATAAACTGCAGTCTTTGGTTAGCCTTCCCCACAATATTTTCTATCCTTCCAATTTAATTTGTTCGTGTTTGTGGGATACAGGGAAAAATGGGATCAGTCTACAAAAGACATTGCTTTCAGAACTCGTCCGATTTATCCTAAAATATTTTTCAAGTGTGTGCGGCATGTACTAAATAGACATAACGGAGGATACTGAACGTATACAAAGAAGGCAAGTACCAGTGGGCACAGGTTTGTATGAGCCAAGGGAGAGGGTAGAACCTGAACTAGCGCATTCTTGAACATAGACATCAACTGTCTCGCGGAAGACTACATCTACATCTACATACGCTTTCCGCAAGTATGAAGCATGGCGGACTTGTACCTTGTACCACTATGAGACATATTCTTCCGGTTCAACTCGCAATCAGAGCCAGGAAAAACGACTCTCTACAGGATGTTTCCGTAAGAGCATACAAAAATGTAACACGACGTACAGAATGCTACAGTGAACAGTTTGAGCTAGTGGAGAAGCCAGCTTACGGAGATATGGAAGTAATCCTCTCTACCGCTTTGTATAGCGTTATTGTTGTCAAGTTTATTTACAACTAACATGCGTACCAGTTTACATGTACTGTGCTGTTAATTTAGATGTACATTCTTTATTTCCTGCGAGGGAACTAGTAGGACGAGCCTCATTACTAGGCAGTCATGGTGTAGGTTGTGTTTACTTTACTTGTCCGTAAGGTGGCTCTGTTGTATCCTATTTACGTCGTTCCATGACAGAACGTGCTATGAATGAGCAAAATGACAATGAACCGCTCACTTCAGTATGGATGTCCGCAATCATCTCAAAGCTGTATTTCCTGGTTGCTGGGTTCGAAGCGGACGTCCTACTCCGTGGCGTGCGAGGCCACCTGACCTGAATCCCTTTGATTATTTACTATGGGGATATGTAAAGTCACTTGTGTGTAAGACCCCAACGGACACGGAGATGAAATTACAAGGTGCATTCAAGCTCTAAGGCCGCCGATTTTTTTGATAATTAACTACTCACCCGAAATCGATGAAACTGGCGTTACTTCTCGACGTAATCGCCCTGCAGACGTACACATTTTTCACAACGCTGACGCCATAATTCCATGGCAGCGGCGAAGGCTTCTTTAGGAGTCTGTTTTGACCACTGGAAAATCGCTGAGGCAATAGCAGCACGGCTGGTGAATGTGTGGCCACGGAGAGTGTCTTTCATTGTTGGAAAAAGCCAAAAGTCACTAGGAACCAGGTCAGGTGAGTAGGGAGCATGAGGAATCACTTCAGAGTTGTTATCACGAAGAAACTGTTGCGTAACGTTAGCTCGATGTGCGGGTGTGTTGTCTTGGTGAAACAGCACACGCGCAGGAAGGAATTTGTTCTTCAAAACATTTTCCTATGATGCACCTGTTACCGTAGTGCCCTTTGGAACGCAATGGGTAAGGATTACGCCCTCGCTGTCCTAGAACATGGACACCATAATTTTTTCAGCACTGGCGGTTACCCGAAATTTTTTTGGTGGCGGTGAATCTGTGTGCTTCCATTGAGCTGCCTGGCGCTTTGTTTCTGGATTGAAAAATGGCATCCACGTCTCATCCATTGTCACAACCGACGAAAAGAAAGTCCCATTCGTGCTGTCGTTGCGCGTCAACATTGCTCGGCAACATGCCACACGGGCAGGCATGTGGTCGTCTGTCAGCATTCGTGGCACCCACCTGGATGACACTTTTCGCATTTTCAGGTCGTCATGCAGGATTGTGTGCACAGAACCCACAGAAATGCCAACTCCAGAGGCGATCTGTTCAACAGTCATTCGGCGATTCCCCAAAACAATTCTCTCCACTTTCTCGATCATGTCGTCAGACCGGCTTGTGCGAGCCAGAGGTTGTTTCGGTTTGTTGTCACACGATGTTCTGCCTTCATTAAACTGTCGCACCCACGAACACACTATCGACACATCCATAACTCCATCACCACATGTCTCCTTCAACTGCCGATGAATTTCAATTGGTTTCACACCACGCAAATTCAGAAAACGAATGATTGCACGCTGTTGAAGTAAGGAAAACGTCGCCATTTTAAGTATTTAAAACAGTTCTCATTCTCGCCGCTGGCGATAAAATTCCATCTGCCGTACGGTGCTGCCATCTCTGGGACGTATTGACAATGAACGCAGCCTCATTTTAAAACAATGCGCATGTTTATATCTCTTTCCAGTCCGGAGAAAAAAAATCGGAGTCCTTAGAACTTGAATGCACCTCGTAGTTGTCAGAATTGTAGCTACCTGTCATGTGATTCGAAACACACCAGGGATACTTGTCAGGGTGCGTCAGAATTTCATTCGCCGATGTTCTGCTTGCACTGAGGATGATGGCCATCAGTTTCAGCACATTTTCAAGACACAGTACAAATGGCAGGTTCACTGTGTCACTGACGGTATTTGCAGTTACTAGTAACTAATGTAAACAAAAAAATACACAGTAATATGATATTATTGCTATTATCTCCTTAATCTGGCTTCTCCAACCCCAGATTCCCTACCTTAAACTGTTCAGTGGAGCGTTCTGTATGTCCTTTCACATTTTTGCACGCGTTTACCGAAACACCCTGTAAATGACTCAGTACGAGCCGTAATTCCTCTTACCTTCGTGATTCGTGCCTGAAATGTACACTGCCGGCAGTAGGATCGTTCTACAGTCAGTTTCAAATGCTGTTTCTCTAAATTTTGTCGAGAGTGCTTCGCGAAAGGGACG
Source organism: Schistocerca cancellata (assembly GCF_023864275.1). Lineage (NCBI taxonomy): Eukaryota > Metazoa > Arthropoda > Insecta > Orthoptera > Acrididae > Schistocerca > Schistocerca cancellata. Next base: position 913,908,130 of record NC_064628.1, on the reverse strand, counting down.
TCGTCTTCCCTGCAGGGATTCCCATTTGAGTTCGCAAAGCATCTCCGTAATACCTGCTCGTTGATCGAACCCACCGGTAACAAATCCAGCAGTCCGCCTTTAAACTACTCCGAACTCTTCCTTTAATCATACCTGGTGGGTATCACAAACGCTCGAGCAGTACTGAAGAATGGGTCGAACTTCGGTTTCTATTCGCCATCTCCTTTACCGATGAACGTCACTTTCCCAACATTCTCCCAATAAAAAGGAATCGAACATTCGCTTTCCGTACTACCGCCCATGATGCTCGTTTTATTTCGTATCGCTCTGCAACGTTACGCCTTGATTGACGTGGCTGCGTCAAAGCAGCACACTCCTAGTGCTATGTTCGAGCATTAGGAGATTGTATTTACTATTTATTTGCAGTAACCTTCATTTTCCTGTATTCAGGGCGAAATGCCATGCACCCCACCAGGCAGAAATATTGTCTAAGTGATCTTGTATCGTCCTAGAGGCACTGAACAACGACACCTTCCCGCATGCCACAGTGACATCAGCAAACAGCCGCAGATTACAGCTCACCGTCAGATCATTTATGTGTATGGAGACAAAAAGTGGTACAGTCACATTTCCATGGAGGACTGCTTACGATACCTTCGTCTCTGATGAGTACCTGCTATTGAGGACAGCGAGCCCGAGTCCTGTTACTTGACAAGTCTTCGAGACACACACACCTGGAAAACTCGTCAGTATGTTCGTACGTTCGTTAACAGTCTGCAATGGTGTACTGCTCAAAGGCTGTCCGGGGCTCTTCATCCAAGGTTCGCACGTTATCGTGCGAAAAAAACGGCAAGCTGAGTTTCAAATGAGCCGATGCTTTCTAAATCCGTGCTGATTTGCGGACAGAAGGTTTCCGTCCAAGTAAATTTATTATATTCGAACTGTAAATTAAAAAGTTTGAAGAACCTGTACTGTTTGGAGTATCGAGGAATGTACTACAATCCCCTACGTATCGCTTCCTTAGAACACCGCACAGAGTGTAAATTACACAATTAATCCTCCAGAGTATGCGAATGGATCAGGAGAACGCGTAAATAAATGCTACAATGGGAAGTACTTCCTGCCATGCACTTCATAGTAGTTTGTAGTGCAGACTGAAATATAAATATGTCATATCATTCCGTCAATGAACTGCCGAATGTTTTCTTCTCAATGCAATCTAACACTTTCAGAATTCTGACAATATTCAACGCTGCTGTTCCTCACTCATACAGAATTTTCTACCTCTGCTAAGCAACGACGTGGAGTGTTTATTTATTCCCGAAATTTGTCAGTAATGTTCTTCATTTGCGTCACTGTGTCGGGCCTGCGAAGGCTTTAACGTGTTTGACTTATACTTTAAGGTCTGATTATTTTATTAATTTGTCGCTCACTGCAGTAGACAGACATCTCTAACATCAAGTCTCACAAGTCGAAGCTGGTTTCCTAACATCGATGAGAAAAGGATCGGTAGTAAGCTGAAATGTTCATCTATTCATAAATTACAAGATAATTCGTAATGGTTCTTGTAACGAGAGACTGTATACAAACCATTATCCGTAAATTCGCCACAGCCGGTCGGAGTGGCCGTGCGGTTCTAGGCGCTACAATCTGGTTCAAAAATGGTTCAAATGGCTCTGAGCACTATGGGACTTAACATATATGGTCATCAGTCCCCTAGAACTTAGAACTACTTAAACCTAACTAACCTAAGGACAGCACACAACACCCAGCCATCACGAGGCAGAGAAAATCCCTGACCCCGCCGGGAATCGAACCCGGGAACCCGGGCGTGGGAAGCGAGAACGCTACCGCACGACCACGAGATGCGGGCGCTACAGTCTGGAGCCGAGCGACCGCTACCGTCGCAGGTTCGAATCCTGCCTCGGGCATGGATGTATGTGATGTCCTTAGGTTAGTTAGGTTTAAGTAGTTCTAAGTTCTAGGCGACTGATGACCTCAGAAGTTAAGTCGCATATTGCTCAGAGCCATTTGAACCAGCCATGTCGCCACATCTGCAACGACTCACCTAATGAAATTGTATTACAGGCGAAAAATTATGTATACCGCAGTTTAGAAGCAGTTCTACAGCCAAATCTACAGACAAGAGGAGACAAGCCATAGGATTGAAGCATGTAAATTATAGTTGTTTCCGTGTACGCCAGTAGTGAAGTGGGAAACAGCAGTTGTCAAATGCTGAACTTATTTGGCACTTTTCCAGGCTGGGCTGAGTGCTTCCGCCGTGAGATGTGACGTTGCCATCTGAACCGTTCTACAAATATCTCTTGTTCTGTCCGTCAGCTCAAAAATTAGAGAGTGTAATGATGAAATTCATAATGAAACTCCACTCTGCAACGGAGAGTGCGTTGTTTTGGAAATTCCTGGCGGATCAAAACTGTTTGTCGGCCACGACTCGAACCTAGAACCTTGCAAACAATACGCTTACATACTGAGTTATCCTCCCAACACTCGAGAATTGCCCTAAAATTCGTATTCTATGGTCACAGGTTCACAGAAGGAGAAACAAACACACCGCTCTGTCCGTACAGCAAGCAGTATTTCGTTAGCGTATTCAGTGGAATGCTAGGCCTTACAAGATTACATTCGCAGACACTTATGAGTGAAACCGATGTGTCACACAGCTACTACTATGAGAGCCCAGTGGAGGATGTAATCACTTCCGCAGCAATCTGGTTTCTCAGATAATACAGGAGTGCAACTACTGCGGTCGTCAGCACAGCGCGGCAGCGTTCCTTTCGCCGGTGCCACTTACCTGGCTACTGGCGCCAGTGGCTGCACTACTGCCAGCTGAGAGGGAAGATGCTCCCGCGGCGGCGGCCTCCCAGCGACTGTGAGGGAAACCCTACGGCTCCTTCCTGTTATATGTTAAGCTTTTAACTACATTTAGTTGGCTGCCCTGTTACATTCTCGCCCGCCCCGCGCCACCTATTCTCCCCCCCCCCCCCTCCTCCATTCCCCCACAACGCAGGTGCCCCTCACTGCGGCATGCGGCCGCCATTTTCGGCTAACAAGACTACCACCTCGCTGCTCTTAATACGCGAAAATTGACCGACTGAAACATAAAAAGTTCGCATATGTGAAGCCATGGCGGGGGCAGGTCCCATTGTTTCGGGTATTAACACGCGTTCGTGTTCTTCCGCCGTGTCACCCAGTGGAACTGTCATGTTGGAAGACAGTGCTTTGCTCTGAATAGCGCCACAACTACAGCAGTATTTAAATAAGTTGACATTTCAAAACTAGAGCGCCGGGCTGCTCCCCTCAGCATTACCGGCAGTACCGGCATTGTTGGCTTCCGTTGCGTTGTCTCTTCCTATGCACAAATGCACAGTCAGAGTTCTCGACTAAGACACATTTGTGACTCGAAAATTTCGCTCATTTCAACAAAAAATTAGGAACAGAGATTTAGAGAAGTTGTAGATATATGTACTATATGCGAGCATATATATATATATAAATGACCTAGTAGATAGTGTCGGAAGTTCCATGCGGCTTTTCGCGGATGATGCTGTAGTATACAGAGAAGTTGCAGCATTAGAAAATTGTAGCGAAATGCAGGAAGATTTGCAGCGGATAGGCAGTGGTGCAGGGAGTGGCAACTGACCCTTAACATAGACAAATGTAATGTATTGCGAATACATAGAAAGAGGGATCCTTTATTGTATGATTATATGATAGCGGAACAAACACTGGTAGCAGTTACTTCTGTAAAATATCTAAGAGTATGCGTGCGGAACGATTTGAAATGGAATGATCATATAAAATTAATTGTTGGTAAGGCGGGTACCAGGTAGAGATTCATTGGGAGAGTCCTTAGAAAATGTAGTCCATCAACAAAGGAGGTGGCTTACAAAACACTCGTTCGGCCTATACTTGAGTATTGCTCATCAGTGTGGGATCCGTACCAGATCGGGTTGACGGAGGAGATAGAGAAGATCCAAAGAAGAGCGGCGCGTTTCGTCACAGGGTTATTTGGTAAGCGTGATAGCGTTACGAAGATGTTTAGCAAACTCAAGTGCCAGACTCTACAAGAAAGGCGCTCTGCATCGCGGTGTAGCTTGCTCGCCAGGTTTCGAGAGGGTGCGTTTCTGGATGAGGTGTCGAATATATTGCTTCCCCCTACTTATACCTCTCAAGGAGATCACGAATGTAAAATTAGAGACAGTCGAGCGCGCACGGAGGCTTTCAGACCGTCGTTCTTCCCGCGAACCATACGCGAGTGGAGCAGAAAAGGGAGGTAATGACAGTGGCACGTTAAGTGCCCTCCGCCACACACCGTTGGGTGGCTTGCGGAGTATAAATGTAGATGTAGATGTAGACATAATTTTTAGTGATTTCTGGAACGGATAGAAACATTTAATGTAAACATTACTGCACAGTCATGGATCGTGTAAAATCCAGCTCGCTCTTTAACTTTTGTAGTCCTGTCTTCCTCAGTTGCGTGTAATATTACGCTATATTGATAATTTTCACTTATGGACACAGGCTCCCTACTACACTTAATAAAGGAAATGGTAACGTAAAACAAAAAAACTCTTCCCCGCACCATCTGGACAGACACACACACACACACACACACACACACACACACACACATACACAAACGCACACACAAATGCATACACGAATAGACCACAGATACTTCAATAATTACACACATAAGCATGGAGGTATCAAAAGTTTGGCAATAACATTCGATCTTTGGCAAAAACATTTGACAATCGGCAACAGAAACCAAAACATCGCATTAAAACAAGCGTTCAGTTCATAGTGCTGTGGAATGTAGAAAAAAAACCGCAAATTGGCATTCATAAGAAGAAGAACAACACCAAAAATGCAACAGGAGCGTAATATGTAAGAAATTGTCCACGCAACCTGTAAGCACAGTTCAAAACATTACTACTTAATAGGAAATATCAACCACCAGAACTGTTTATAACCTATAGGCACAGTGACAAAAATGTAAATTAAATAGCTAACATATGTACATATTCCAGGCCACTGACGATGCCTTGCAGAAAATAAACGCGAAACGCGTATGGCACTAAAATTGTGTTTTATCCAGTTGCTGTGAGACGGTCCATAAGTAAAAATTATCAGTATACCGGTTCGCTCTGTTCGTCCACGAGTCCCAATAGGCTGTACATACAAGTGTTTACGTAGATACCGTGTCCCTTGACTTCCATCAGCCATTCTATACAGTTCCGCAGTGCCACAAAGAACAAAATACGAGCATACGGAATTTCAGACAAGTTGCGGGACTGGATCGAAGCGTTTTAACAAACAGAACACAGCACGTCATTCAAAATGGAAAGAAGGCATTAGACGTAAAAGTGAGTTTGGGTATACCCCAGGGGGAGGGGGTGTGCTATAGATCCATTACTTTTCGCAATATTTGTAAATCACACGGTAGATAACATCTAAAGTTCCATTAGGCCATCTGCGGAAGATGTTGTTGTACACGTAGAAGTCGAAACGCTAGAAAATTGCAGCTTGGTGCAGGTAGTGGCAATTGACACTCAACGTAAAGAAATGTAACATATTGCGTGAAAGACCCATTATTATATGATTAAATGTTTGCAGAACGGTCACGGGAAGCAGAACCGCTAGTAAAATATTTAGGAATATGCTAACGGAACTATTTAAAGTTTGATAACCACATAAACCTGATCGTAGAAAAGGAAGGTGCCAGACTGAGATTCACTGGTAGAATCCACAAGAAGTGTAGTCCACCAACAAAGCAAGTAGCTTGCAAGACGCCCATTCGACCAGTACTTGAATCCTGCTCGTCAGTCTGGAGGGCGCACCAGGTAAGACTGATATAGGAAATAAAGAAGTTGCAAAGAAGAGCAGCACTCTTCGTTAGAGGTTCATTTAGTGTGCACGAAAGCGCCACATACATGATGAACCAACATCAATGGCAGACGCAGCAAGTAGTTTATTGTTAAGCTGCCGAAAGCGTATGTTCTGAGGAGATTCGACCAATATATTGCTTACTCCTCCATATATTTTGCGAAGAGTCGATGAAGACAAAATTAGAGACATTAGAGGTCGCGCGGTGGCTTACCTGCAATTGTTCTTCTCGATAACCATTCGTGCCTGGAACAGAAAAGGGGGAAGTGATAGTGGTACACAAAGTATCCTTCACCACACACCACAAGATCGCTTGTAGAGTTTAGATGAATATGTGGTAAAAGTTCATAGACTTCCACGGCCAGTCTCAGTTTGAGTAAAACCATTTTGGGTGTTAGGCCTCGTCATATAGAAAAATAAAAACTACTAAAAAGGCGACGTTTCTACTGTCTTTTCGGCCGTCCGCTTCAGGGCGACTAGCTGGTGGATTCTGGTGATCATTTTCTCCCATATACTGCAAATCCTGACAGTTTATAGCGGAAGACTGTCACTAGAATTCAGCAATAACTCGTCGTGAAGACAACCACTGCAAAAGCCGTCGAAACGTCGCATTTTAGTTGTTTTACTGTTTCATAATGACACGGCGCAATATTCAAAATAATTTTACTGAAATCAGTGCTGTACAGCTTCAGTGTATTTAAAGAACAGCACCACGAAACTGCCAAAAGTTGCTGTAATGAGTATTTATTTACGGGTAATAAGTTCCTGTCAGGTGCCCATCTTCAAGTCTTCCTACAGAGTGACAATTACTGAACTACATAAAAAAACGTAAATTAGTTGCAAACTACGGCCTGCACACACTTTATTCAACATGCAAACGTCACTACAGATATTCGGATTCAGGTTATGACATGTTCGATAGGCCTGCCGCCGGCCGGAGGGGCCGAGCGGTTCTAGGAGCTACAGTCTGGAACCGCGCGACCGCTACGGTCCCAGGTTCGAATCCTGCCTCGGGCATTGATGCGTGTGATGTCCTTAGGGTAGTTAGGTTTAAGTAGTTCTAAGTAATAAGGGACTGATGACCTCAGCAGTTAAGACCCATAGTGCTCAGAGCCATTTGAACCATAGGCCTGCCATCAATGGCGATGATGTGGCGCAGACGAATAGCGAAATTCTGCATGACCCACTGAAGTGTTGGAACATCGATGCTGTCGATGACCTCCGGAATGGCTGTTTTCAGCTCAACAATGGTTTTGGGGTTATTGCTGTAACCTTGTCTTTAACATATTCCCACGAAAAGGAGTCGTACGTTTTAGATCTGGAGAATATGGCGACCAATCGAGGCCCATGCCAGTCGCCTCTGGGTACCCCAAAGCCAGAATGCGGTCCCCAAAGGGCTCCTCTAGGACATTACTCTCCTGCTTCGATGGAGTCGAGCTCTGTCTTGCATGAACCACATCTTGCCGAAATCAGGGTCACTTTAGATAACAGTGATGAAATCACGTTCAAGACCTTCACTACCGTTCGGTAGTCACCGTGCAGTCAAAGAATATCGCATCGATTATTCCGTGACTGGACATTGCACACCACATAGTCACTCGTTGAGGATGAAGAGACTTCTCGATCGCAAAATGTTGACTCTCAGTGCCCCAAATGGGCCAATTTCGCTTACTGACAAACCCATCCAAATGAAAATCGGCTTCGTCGCTAAGCCAAACCATACTAATTCCCATAACAGACAGCGACCAACCGTTCAGTTTCAATGTCCCAACAGAAACCAGTCAGAAGTTATGACAAATTTATTTCATGTAGTTCAATAATTGTCACCCTGCACGTGAGATGAGCGCCTTTTGGCGGTTTCGTGGATCCTTTGTTTAAGTAGAGGATACAGACTTTAAACTTCATACTTGTTACCAGTTAAATATTGACAAAATGGTGAAACACACCGCTTTTGGGAGCCAATACGCAAGAAGAGCAATGCGATATGAAACTATGGAACATCCACTGGCGTGTATAATATTTCGCTAATCAATGGAAAAAGACGTACAAAATCTCAAATTACATCATGTTACACGCATGGGAGAAGCAAGGTTACCCAAGAGACTCATGGATTCAGCAGTAGAGGGTAGGAGGAGTCGGGGCAGACCGAGGAGAAGGTACCTGGATTCGGTTAAGAATGATTTTGAAGTAATAGGTTTAACATCTGAAGAGGCACCAATGTTAGCACTGAATAGGGGATCATGGAGGAACTGTGAAAGGGGGGCTATGCTCCAGACTGAACGCTGAAAGGCATAATCAGTCTTAAATGATGATGATGATGATGATGGAAAAAGACCTAAATAATGGAGCGGTAGTATTTTAAATATGAGGCAATAAGACTGAAATTGTTCCCGAACGAGAAATTTCTTTCCCGTCCAAGGATAGCCTATGTTAATTTGAGATTTTGTACGTGATTTTCGTGGGAGATAATCTAAAGTGATTTTCTGTCACCGCGCAGAGCACAGCACGGTGGTAGGTGCGTGCAGACCACAGTCAGATGACAACTAACTTAAATCAGGCAGCATATGCCAAAATCTCTCAACCCTTCAATACTCAAACTAGTTCCTACAAATATTCCTAAATTCGAGTGATACATAGAATACACAATTTTTATTATTGGTTTTCTTTACAGGTTAAGATTTTCTTACAGTTGTTGTTGTGGTCTTCAGTCCTGAGACTGGTTTGATGCAGCTCTCCATGCTACCCTATCCTGTGCAAGCTTCTTCATCTCCCAGTACTTACTGCAAACTACATCCTTCTGAATCTGCTTAGTGTATTCATCTCTTGGTCTCCCTCTACGATTTTTATCCGCCACGCTGCCCTCCAATGCTAAATTTGTGATCCCTTGATGCCTCAGAACATATCCTACCAACCGGTTCCTTCTGCTAGTCAAGTTGTGCCACAAACTCCTCTTCTCCCCAATTCTATTCAATACCTCCTCATTAGTTATGTGATCTACCCATGTTATTTCAGCATTCTTCTGTAGCACCTCATTTCGAAAGCTTCTATTCTCTTCTTGTCCAAACTATTTATCGTCCATGTTTCACTTCCACACATGGCTACATTCCATACAAATACTTTCAGAAACGACTTCCTGACATTTAAATCTATACTCGATGTTAACAAATTTCTCTTCTTCAGAAACGCTCTCCTTGCCATTTGCCAGTCTACATTTTATATCCTCTCTACTTCGACCATCATCAGTTATTTTGCTCCCCAAATAGCAAAACCCCTTTAATACTCTAACTGTCTCATTTTCTAATCTAATCCCCTCAGCATCACCCAAGTTAACTCGACTATATTTGCTTTTGTTGATGTTCATCTTATACCCTCCTTTCAAGACACTGTCCATTCCGTTCAGCTGCTCTTCCAAGTCCTTTGCTGTCTCTGACAGAATTACAATGTCATCGGCGAACCCCACAGTTTTAATTTATTCTCCATGGATTTTAATACCTACTCCGAATTTTTCTTTTGTTTCCTTTACTGTTTGCTCAATATACAGATCCAATTACATCGGGGAGAGGCTACAACCCTTCCCAACCACTGCTTCCCTTTCATGCCCCTCGACTCTTATAACTGCCATCTGGTTTCTGTACAAATTGTAAATAGCCTTTCGCGCCCTGTATTTTACCTCTGCCACCTTTAGAATTTGAACGAGAGTATTCCAGTCAACATTATCAAAAGCTTTCTCTAAGTCTACAAATGCTAGAAACGTAGGTTTGCCTTTCCTTAATCTTTCTTACAGTAGACTGTGTTTATACGTTTTAAAATTTTTATATTCTAGAAGATTGCTGTGCAGCCAGCAACTGTGAAAGGAGGCTGCCCTCAGTTTGTATAGAGCTTACCGTGTCCATTATAACCTATATGCTTTTGTGGTGTCGCTCATGTCTCTTTTTCTTCATGGAATTCTACATCACCTCCCTTCTCATGCTAATCTTTTCGTCTGCAGACAGCTACTACATCTAACATTCTTCATGATCAGCTTCACATATTTTAATATTTGTCTGCCTCTTCCTAGTAATGTTCTCGCGCAAGAGAGACGAAATATCTGAAAGTAAAGAGGTCTTTACGTTTTACAATACCTGCAGAAAAAAGGCTACACCGTGCATAAACGTGCATAGATAAATGTTTTTAATGAAGAAGTCAGATCTATTTAATAAGAAAAATAAATTTCGAAGTTACTTGGCGCTTAGAAAGAAAACGAGATACGAAGGATAATGTCAAAAGGCCCTTTTTACTGCCTTTTAGATATAATATGACGTGTTTGTAAGAATAAACTTTCTCTAGCAAATAGATGTAGACGTTCTGAAATGTATAGAAGATATTTTTTTCTAATTTGCGATGAGAGAGGAATATTTACCATACGATCTTTGTAAAAAATTTCGACTATTAATTTTGCTTTGCTGATTAATAAACTATTATCAATGCTTGTTCCTATATGTGTCAGGCCTGAAATCTCATTAGCTGGGCTGTAACTTTCTTCAGTGATGAGTCCCACTTTGAACTGAGCCCCTCTGACCAGAGAAGCCTCGTCTGGAGATGTCCCGGACAGTGGTGGGATTCCAACCTCTTTCCCAACATACGGCCCAACAACCAACAGTGATGGTCTCGGGAGCTATTTCATTTCATAGCAGGAGCCCTTTGGTTGTCATCCGCGGCATACCTGTAGCACAACGCTAAGTCGACCTTCGTGGCAACATATACTGAGCTTACATTTCAGCAAGATATTGCCCGCCCATATATGGCGAGAGTTTCTACCGTTTGTGTTTTTCAAACCCTACCTTGGCCAGCAACGTCGCCAGATCTCTTGTCAACTGAGGAGGTTTGGACAATTATGGACAGGGCCCTGCAACCCTCACAGGATTTTGACCGTCTAAACCCACCAACTGGACAGAATTTGGCGTGATATCCCTCAGGCTGCCGACGACATTGTAATTCTGTCAGAGACAGCAAAGGACCTGGAAGAGCAGCTGAACGGAATGGGCAGTGTCTTGAAAGGGGGATGTAAGATGAACATCAACAAAAGCAAAACGAGGATAATGGAATGTAGTCGAATTAAATCGGGTGATGCTACGGGAATTCGATAAGGGAATGAGACGCTTGAAGTAGTAAAGGAGTTTTGCTATTTGGGGACCAAAATAACTGATGATGGTCGATCTAGAGAGGGTATAAAATGTATACTGTCAGTGGCAAGGAAGGCGTTTCTGAAGAAGAGAAATTTGTTAACATCGAGTATAGATTTAAGCGTCAGGAAGTCGTTTCTGAAAGTATTTGTATGGAGTGTAGCCATGTATGGAAGTGAAACATGGACGATAAATAGTTTGAACAAGAAGAGAATAGAAGCTTTCCAAATGTGGTTCTACAGAAGAATGCTGAAGATTAGATGGGTAGATCACATAACTAATGAGAAGGCATTGAAGAGAATTGGAGAGAAATATGTGGCACAACTTGACTAGAAGAAGGGATCGGTTGGTAGGGCATATTCTGAGGCATCAAGGGATCACCAATTTAGTATTGGAGGGCAACGTGGAGGGTAAAAATCGTAGAGGGAGACCAAGAGATGAATACACTAAGCAGATTCAGAAGGATGTAGGCTGCAGTAGGTACTGGGAGATGAGAAAGCTTGCACAGGATAGAGTAGCATGGAGAGCTGCATCAAACCAGTCTCAGGACTGAAGACAACAACAACATCCCTCAGGCCAAGACACCCAGCGGCTCTATCAGTCAATGTCAACCAAATAACTGCTTGCGCAAGGGCCAGTGGTGGGCCAACACGTTACTGAATTGCTCAATTTGTGAAGTTCTTGCTCTTGAGTAAATCATCCAATTTTACTGAAATTATTTGTTTTTCTGTACATGTGCATGACATCTACCTATTTCCGGCCATTTCAGATAATTTCTTCATTTCTTTTTTGTCTTAGAGTGTACGAAATACCGAAAACTAAAGTTTTGTTGCTCGTGGAAGCCATTTGACAGGCAATCTGCAACTGGAACTTGGTGATGGTAGACGTTATAGTAAGCTCTTTTCTTCTATAGATATACACTACTGGCCATTAAAATTGCTACACCAAGAAGAAATTCAGGTGATAAGCGGGTATTCATTGGACAAATATATTAAACTAGAACTGACATGTGATTACATTTTCACGCAATTTGGGTGCATAGATCCTCAGAAATCAGTACCCAGAATAACCACCTCTGGCCGTAATAGTGGCCTTGATACGCCTGGGCATTGGGTCAAACAGAGCTCGGATGGCGTGTACAGGTACAGCTGCCCATGCAGCTTCAGCACGATACCACAGTTCATCAAGAGTAGTGACTGGCGTATTGTGACGAGCCAGTTGCTCGGCCACCATTGACCAGACGTTTTCAACTGGTGAGAGATCTGGAGAATGTGCTGGACAGGCCAGCATTCGAACATTTTCTGTATCCATAAAGGCCCGTACAGGACCTGCAACATGCGGTCATGCATTATCCTGCTGAAATGTAGGTTTCGCAGGGATCGAATGAAGGGTAGAGCCACGGGTCGTAACACATCTTAAATGTAACGTCCACTGTTCGAATTGCCGTCAATGCGAACAAGAGGTGACCGAGACGTGTAAACCATCATTCCGCGTGATACACCAGTATGGCGATGACGAATACTCGCTTCCAATATGCGTTCACCGCGATGTCGCCAAACACGGATGCGACCATCATGATGCTGTAAACAGAACCTTGATTCATCCGAAAAAATGACGTTTTGCCATTCATGCACCCAGGTTCGTCGTTAAGTACACCATTGCAGGCGCTCCTGTTTGTGATGCAGCTTCAACGGTAACCGCAGCCATGGTCTCCGAGCTGATAGTCCATGCTGCTGCAAACGTCGTCGAACTGTTCGTGCAGATGGTTGTTGTCTTGCAAGCGTCCCCATATGCTGACACAGGGATCGAGACGTGGCTGCACGATCCGTTACAGCCATGCGGATAAGATGCCTGTTATCTCGACTGCTAGTGATACGAGGCCGTTGGGATCTAGCACGGCGTTCCGTACTACTACCCTGGACCCACCGATTCCTTATTCTGCTAACAGTCATTGGATCCCGACCTTCGAGAGGAGCAATGTCGCGATACGATAAACAGCAATCGCGATGGGGTACAATCCGACCTTTATCAAAGTCGGAAACGTGATGGTACGCATTTCCCCTCCTTACACGAAGCATCATAACAACGTTTCACCAGGCAACGCCGATGAACTGCTGTTTGTGTATGCGAAATCGGTTGGAAACTTTCCTCATGTAAGCGCGTTGTAAGTGTCGCCACCGTCGCCAACCTTGTGTGAATGCTCTGAAAAGCTAATCATTTGCATATCGCAACATCTTCTTCCTGTCGGTTAAATTTCGCGTCTGTAGCACGTCAATCTCGTGATGTAGCCATTTTAATGGCCAGTAATGTTGAAAGTCGACTACCACATTGTCTGTTGGGGTAATCTCAGTACCTTCTGAATGGATTTTGTTAGGATTGGAACTATCACAAAGACTAATTCGCGAGGTACGCCTGTGAATAGAATTTATTACCACTACTTTATTTGGCTGTAGATGCATACGCCACCAGAAATAAACAATATAGACTAATGAAATTTCGGGACTACCTTTTTCTAGGAAATGTCTTTAACTGATTGTCATTGCATCATAGGTTCATGTAAACGCAAGATAAGCCATTGCAATCGTGAAATGCTGATACATTAACAACTGGTGTAGCTGCCAGAATGCAAGCATACAGACGTGGGTGCATTGTGTTGTACAGGTGCCAGATGTCAGATTGTGGGACGGAGTTCCATGCTTGTTGCACTTGGTCGGTCAGTGCTGTTAATACTGTTTGTCGATGGAATGTTTAACGCCGTTTGTGGATGAAGCTGAAGTCGTCGAGAGATGTCCCATGTGTGCTTGACTGGAGACGGTTCTGGTGATCGAGCAGGCCAAAGCAACATGTCGATACTCTTTAGAGTATGCTGTGGGTACAACAACGGTATGTCGGCGAGCCGTATCCTGTTGGAAAACACTCCCTGGAATGCAGTTCATGACTGGCAGCACAATAGGTCGAATCACGAGACTGACGTACAAACGGGGAGTCAGGTTGCATGGGATAACCACGAGAGTGGTCCCACTCTCACATGAAATCAAACTCCAGATCATAACTCCAGGTGTACCTCCAGTGTGTCTAGTGCGCGGAGATGTCAGTTGCAGGCTCTCAACTGGTCTCACGGCCATTACGAGGTGCATTCAAGTTCTAAGGCCTCCGATTTTTTTCTAATTAACTACTCACCCGAAATCGATGAAACTGGCGTTACTCCTCGACGTAATCGCCCTGCAGACGTACACGTTTTTCACAACGCTGACGCCATGATTCCATGGGAGCGGCGAAGGCTTCCTTAGGAGTCTGTTTTGACCACTGGAAAATCGCTGAGGCAATAGCAGCACGGCTGGTGAATGTGCGGCCACGGAGAGTGTCTTTCATTGTTGGAAAAAGCCAAAAGTCACTAGGAACCAGGTCAGGTGAGTAGGGATCATGAGGAATCACTTCAGAGTTGTTATCACGAAGAAACTGTTGCGTAACGTTAGCTCGATGTGCGGGTGCGTTGTCTTGGTGAAACAGCACACACGCAGCCCTTTCCGGACGTTTTTGTTGCAGTGCAGGAAGGAATTTGTTCTTCAAAACATTTTCGTAGGATGCACCTGTTACCGTAGTGCCCTTTGGAACGCAATGGGTAAGGATTACGCCCTCGCTGTCCCAGAACATGGACACCATCATTTTTTCAGCACTGGCGCTTACTCGAAATTTTTTTGGTGGCGGTGAATCTGTGTGCTTCCATTGAGCTGCCTGGCGCTTTGTTTCATTGAAAAATAGTATCCACGTCTCATCCATTGTCACAACCGATGAAAAGAAAGTCCCATTCATGCTGTCGTTGCGCGTCAACGTTGCTGGGCAACATGCCACACGGGCAGCCATGTGGTCGTCCGTCAGCATTCGTGGCACCCACCTGGATGACACTTTTCGCATTTTCAGGTCGTCATGCAGGATTGTGTGCACAGAACCCACAGAAATGCCAAATTGGAGGCGATCTGTTCAACAGTCATTCGGCGAGCCCCCAAAACAATTCTCTCCACTTTCTCGATCATGTCGTCAGACCGGCTTGTGCGTGCCCGAGGTTGTTTCGGTTTGTTGTCACACGATGTTCTGCCTTCATTAAACTGTCGCACCCACGAATGCACTTTCGACACATCCATAACTCCATCACCACATGTCTCCTTCAACTGTTGATGAATTTCAATTGGTTTCACACCACGAAAATTCAGAAAACAGCACGCTGTTCAAGTAAGGAAAACGTCGCCATTTTAAGTATTTAAAACAGTTCTCATTCTCGCCGCTGGCCTTACAATTCCATCTGCCGTACGGTGCTGCTATCTCTGGGACGTATTGACAATGAACGCGGCCTCATTTTAAAACAATGGCCATGTTTCTGTCTCTTTCCAGTCTGGAGAAAAAGAAAATCGGAGTCCTTAGAACTTGATTGCACCTCGTACTGACGCAGGGGCAGAACCAGCTTTCATCAGTTCCAATGAGCTCTCGCTTGACGCTACTGAAGTCGCAAATGGCGGTGGTTTGGGGTCAGTGGAAGGCACAGGACACGGCATCTGGCTCGGAGCTGTACTTGAGGTGACCGAACTGTGTCACTGTGACGCCAGCTGCCGCTGAAATGGCTGCTGCAGATGCAGTGCTACGCACCAGAGCCATATGCCGAACACAATGGTTTTCCCATTTGGTAGTGTCACGTGGCTGTCTGAAATCAGGTCTTCTTGCGATCGTATATTCCCGCGACCACCACTGCCAGCAATTATGTACAGTGGCTACACTCCTGCCAATTCTTTCTGCAATATCACAGAAGGAGAAACCAGCTTCTCGTAGCCCTATTACACAATCTTGTTCAAACTCTGTGACGTGTCAATAATGGCGTTTTTGTCACCTTAAAGGTATTCTTGGCTAACATCAACTCACCACATCCAATCTCTTAGGTAACTAACTCTCACGGCCGTTACAGCGCGTGTTTAAAGCAGATCTGATTTATATCCTCATAGAGGCGCTACGAGCGCCGCTCTTATACGACTGGCCCAAAATTTGAATATACATCATCTTTCAGATTTAGGAACACGCCTACCAAATTTCGTTTATGTAGGATATCTCCTTCTTGGTGTTGCGACTTTTCTTCTATCAGTGTAGTTGTTGGCGCTACCTGCGCAGAGCCGGTGTAGGTCGCTAATATATATTATTTATCAATATGGGACCAATGGAGAAGACTCAAAGAGCAGCTGCATGCATTGTAATGGCTTCACTTACTCTACATCAAAGATGTGCTCTTCATTCTCCAATGGAAGACGCTACCAGAAATGCTGAGAATCGAGTACAGCATCACTCTCAAAATTATGAGAGCCCCTGTTTCAACAGTACTCAACAAGTACTGACTTTCGTCTTGCTTGTTGACCAAGAGTAGTAACTGATGACATTAAACATGCTATGGACAGACGTGAAGCTACCATCCTAACACTGCTTGACTTTAGCAAGGCTTTTGATACAGTTGACTTTGATATATTACTAATTAAAATGAAGCAGCTGAATTTCTCAAACAGCGCAATACACTGGTTCGACAGCTACCTCAAAAACAGAAGTCAACAACTCATTTGTGCGTCGGAAAAGTCATCATGGAAAAACGTGCGCTCTGGAGTTCCCCAAGACTCCGTCCTTGGTCCATTACTCTTCTCACTGTACATTAATGATATTTCTTCAGTGATTCACTCCTGCAACTACCATCTATATGCCGACGACATCCAACTGTACATAAGTGCAAGCCCCAAGAACATTGCTGACGCAGTAGCGAGTATGAACGCAGATCTTTGCTCTGTTTCTCGATGGGCACAGAACCTAGGTCTGAAACTAAACCCCAAGAAATCCCAGGTCATACTTATATCTCACCCAAAGTTAATCAGTCGGTACTTTCGCGAAACAGTCCCTCAAATACTCCTCAATGGTACCCAACTACCATACCAAGAAACAGTAAAAGACCTTGGAATAATCTCGGATGAACACCCAAACTGGGAAGAACAAACAGTCACAGCTTGCCAGAAATCGCTCTCCTCCCTACATGCAAATCAAAAATTTAGAAAAATATTTCCAACCCATGTTAAACAAAAATTAGTCCAAACACTAGTCTTGCCTAATCTTTACTACTGTGATGTAGTTCAACACGGCACAAATAGTGAAAATTCGAGATGCCTCGAGCTAGTGATGAATGCTTGCGTTAGATACGTATGCAATATACGGTTGTATGATCATATCAGTCCTTCATACTCCCAGCTAGGTTGGATACGCCCACATACGGCACGCGATCTCCACACGATGTGCATACTTCATCGATTTCTTAGCCACTGGTGCCTCCAATACTTATCTTCTCACATTAAACACCTATCATCATTCCACAACCGCAATACCAGATCGGATACGTCTAGCATATTGGCTGTACCTTTACATAACACAAAATCTTTCTCCGCGTCATTCTCCATCTCAGCCATACGACTATGGAACGCGCTCCCCTGTGATCTGCGTCTTATCCAGAACCACTCAACATTCAAGAGGGAACTCAAGACTTACATATTAGGGACGGTATAGCCACCATTGTTGTGCCCCTCTCATCTTTTTCTTTCTCCTCTCCATCATAGCTTCGTATTTTACCATTATATTTCTCTTCCTCTAACCGATCTACCTCTTCTATATCTCTTTCACCCCATTCTATCGTCTTATGTCTCTGCTTGATGAGAATAACTCACAAGCTGCAAGAATATAACGAGAAAATTCCCAACTAGCAATGGGACTGACAATCATAAAAGAAAAATATGTTTACTTTCATATACATAGTCATTATTATTATTATTATTATTATTATTATTCTTTATTGTTATAATTTTTTTTGATTGTTATAATTATCATTGTACTACTTTTATAATCTCTATTTTTTTTCTTTAACGAGGATAATGGAATGTAGTCAAATTAAGTCGGGTGATGCTGAGGGAATTAGATTAGGAAATGAGACACTTAAAGTAGTAAAGGAGTTTTGCTATTTAGGGAGCAAAATAACCGATGATGGTCGTAGTAGAGAGGATATAAAATGTAGACTGGCAATGGCAAGGAAAGCGTTTCTCAAGAAGAGAAATTTGTTAACATCGAATATAGATTTAGGTGTCAGGAAGTCGTTTCTGAAAGTATTTGTATGGAGTGTAGCCATGTATGGAAGTGAGACATGGGCGATAACTAGTTTGGACAAGAAGAGAATAGAAGCTTTCGAAATGTGGTGCTACAGAAGAATGCTGAAGATAAGGTGGGTAGATCATGTAACTAATGAGGAGGTATTGAATAGGATTGGGGAGAAGAGAAGTTTGTGGCACAACTTGACTAGAAGAAGGGATCGGTTGGTAGGACATGTTCTGAGGCATCGAGGGATCACAAATTTAGCATTGGAGGGCAGCGTGGAGGGTAAGAATCGTCGAGGGAGACCAAGAGATCAATACACTAAGCAGATTCAGAAGGATGTAGGTTGCAGTAGGTACTGAGAGATGAAGAAGCTTGCACAGGATAGAGTAGCATGGAGAGCTGCATCAAACCAGTCTCAGGACTGAAGACAACAACAACAACAACAACATTAATACTGTATAACATGTTATATGTCCTTAATGTTCTGTAGAAACTGAAATTTGTTGAATCTGAGTATGCCTGGTTAGGTGTAAGAGAGGGCCTGAAGGCCCTAATCTTGCCAGGTAAAATAAACGCATAAATAAATAAAATAAATAAAGAGGGCAGAATTGGAGACTTTCGCTACCGACAGTCTTCTTCTCAAGCATTATGCACAAACAAAGTATTAATCGTGTGTGTGTGGGGGGGGGGGGGAGGGAGGAGGCGGGGGGGAGGGGGGGAGGTGATGGTACTATGTTCCTTCTACCCTACATCGCATAGTGGCTCAAGCCTGCTTTACGCTAGTGGCTTTCTCGTTTAAATCGACTACGTGTGCTGAGATCACGTCACGTGTCGGTATCTAAATAAGATGCTAAGCATATTGCGACAGTTGATGACGTCAGTATTCAAATCATCGTGCCAGCTGTAGATGGCCAAATTAATATTCGCAATATCCACTATTGGCCAGTTGAAAATCCACGCTGGACGAGAGAAGAAAGTAAACAACGACCTTGGTCTGTCAACGTTTCTGTGAAATTGCTTCAGTTTTCTAAACTGCTAAAGTATATGCAGTTCCTAACAGATATGCCAGAAGACGTCCCACCAGACTTGAGGTAATCCGTGTGGTACCAACATGGCAGGTGTCCCACTCATTCCATACACATAATTAAAGACGTACTGAGCTGTCCATTTGTGGATCGTTTGAACAGTCGTTTGGAAAGCACAAAATGGCCGGCACGGTCACAAGACTTAACGCCTCGGATGGGGGAGGGACATGAAAGACGTGAGATGCCATATGACAAGCGCTTGTGGTGTGATAACCCCAGATGAAATCTAACGTGTAGCATTGTATGTCGAGAATTGCTTCATAGCATGAAC
The DNA here is from genome assembly GCF_023864275.1 of Schistocerca cancellata. NCBI lineage: Eukaryota > Metazoa > Arthropoda > Insecta > Orthoptera > Acrididae > Schistocerca > Schistocerca cancellata. The sequence goes on along the minus strand of NC_064628.1, from coordinate 913,888,568 downwards.
TTGACTAGAAGAAGGGTTCGGTTGGTAGGACATGTTCTGAGGCATCAAGGGATCAGCAATTTAGTACTGGAGGGCAGCGTGGAGGGTAAAAATCGTAGAGGGAGACCAAGAGATGAATACACTAAGCAGATTCAGAAGGGTGTAGGCTGCAGTAGGTACTGGGAGATGAGAAAGCTTGCACAGGATAGAGTAGCGTGGAGAGCTGCATCAAACCAGTCTCTGGACTGAAGACCACAACAACAAGAACATGATTCAGTGCTGAAGGTCTACATTTGGAGCACTTGATATGACACTCATAATAACACAGAAATCTTTCTCTAGTTACACGTTTGCTAACGTTTAGTAGAATTAGATAGATGTCTGTGGGCTGTTTGATGGCTGGACAACGGTTTGTGGTACAGTTACATTGTAATTATTGGAACAAATTCCAGACATGTTACCTCGTACAAGTCCTCTTCGAAAGCTTCTTGGAATACCATAGAAAAATGTACACAGTTCCATTAAAAAAATTCGACCGTTCAATGATTCGTCTTTAATTATGCAACTGGAAGGGATCTGAATTTGTTTAACGGGAGTCATGATATCACAGTGATAGTATCTTCTTAACCTTCTGTAATCTAACATGGTACTGGGTACATCAATTTGCTTTATGGACGAACTTCGCAAGTGAGTAGTGCTGTGACTTGCAACGAAGCCTGGCGAAACAAACCATCGGGAGCTGTGGACACGCTGGCGTTCAAAGTAACGTAGGATGAAGAAATTCAGGTATAGCGACTTCATCATGTGGGTTCGTTGATTGGTCGGTATTTGATTTGGGGGAGGGGATTAAACAGCGAGGTCATCGGTCCCATAGGATTAGGGACGGATTGGGAAGGGAGTCGGACGTGCCTCCTGAAAGGAGGCGTCCCGGAATTTTCCTCGGAAAACCTAAATCTGGATGGCTGGACACGGATGTGAACCGTGATCCTTTATTAATGTGATCTAGTGTACTAACCACTGCGCCACCTCGCTCGGTTCATCTTGTGGGGAGGAGGGTGCAAGTTACTTTGCGGATGGTGAAGAGGCCATTGTCTGCTTTATAGCAAGGTCTGTGGATTGGCCGAGATAAAAAGCCTTCGTTCCAGAAGACGGCTCGGTTAGCTCGGCCTCACCACCCGTCACCTGTATAATACTTACAGCACTCTTCACTTTCATTAGAGGGTGGTAGGCGCTAGGAGATTGTTAAAAGAAATAATTGAGGGGATAAGTATCTCCTGGATTTCCTAAAAACGTGACGAAACAACTCTGACCTACTTAACGTTCATAAGTTGCAGCATTGTCGCCGAATAGCCTCGTGGCTTGTAAAGCAAGGCTAGCTAATGGCTGAATGATCAGCAGTTGGTGTGTTTGTAGTGAAGTCAGGAGGGCGTAACACTTAATGAGAAGTGTTTTAGAAAGAGGCGAAGAAATTCAGTTCATTGGCTCCATGACGCTTCGCCATTTCTTAACGCGATGTTAAGTCAAAGAAACACATGCATCACTGACAGGCTGTAGTAGCTTTCGAAAGCATTGGTGCACGTGTTTTGTTCGCAGCAAGAAAGAAGCAAGCCGCATTGTTACAGACTTAGAAAATAGCAGATGCGGATAATTTGCAGACAGGAGACGGTGGCGAGAATTGCGGAGGCGTCTGAGATCAAATGTTCGAGTCCTCAGCTGCCCGATCGTATCCCTGAACTTCAGACCAGGGACCTGTCTCCAACCTGGTCACATCACATTGAAGATCATGACAAGTGTCGCTGGCAGCTCTGGCATATTCGAATAAGGGAGGGTACTGTAGTTGTAATTCAAGATAGGTTTCGCTGCCTCATATTCGTCAGCGCTTCCTCAGACCTACTTATATTCTCACTACAGACAATCAGCGATTGTCAAAGTAAGACTGCAAATAAGTTCATAGAGTCAGATGCGAGATCATTAAGCAACTCCACTTTACGTAATAACGTTGGCAACCGAGAGTTTTAGTTTGCAAATTCTGGATAGAAAGCACATTGTTGTAAAATTCAGATTCTCAATTTGTTTTTTTTTTTTTCGTGCTTTATAACTCCAGTTGTATTTTGTAACAAACTATGGAGTAAAATCTCGAGTTTATTACCACACTCAGCCACTTTCAATGATAAAGTTATGTCAATTTACGCACCTTCAGATTCATTGTTAGGGTCTCAATAGATGACAGCGTTAGTAAATCCGTTGCGTACATTAAATTCAGCTCTGAATCTCAAGGGTGTTCCTGATTCATGATTGATGCAGATTCAGTTAATTTTCACTTTCACACAAGCGGAGTTTTGCAAGATATGGGCCATATTGCCCACTGGAACTCAGCGAGTCCCACTCCACGTTGTGGACATTGTGTGTTTTTGCGGCCTGTGTCAGCCTACTAAACCTGGGTCACTTCTGATATGGATAGAAATTCTATAAAATAGAGTTTCCGCTAAAAATTTGATACACCCCATACTTCTGATGCTCTAGACGACTAGCTGGTTCAGTGGAGAGAGCTTATTTCCTTCCAAGATAGTGGTTTATGTGCTACAGTTTATTAGTGGGATGTCATTAAGCAATATCAGTTATCTCCCGCTGGATATCAAAGTCAAACTCTAGCCAAGGTGCTGTTCCAGCAAGAGAAAGCAAGGAGAATGGGGAGTGGTAGCAGGGCAGGCATGCGTTCACGAAGCATCTCCGGTATCAAATCTAGTGGCGCTCCTCTGAACTGCTTCGAGGTCTTCCTTCAATCTGACCTGATACGGATCCCAAACCCTCGAGCAGTACTCAAGAATGGGTTGCACCGGCGTCCTATATGCGGTCTCGTTTACAGGTGAAACACTCTTTCCTGAAGTTCTCCCAGTAAACCGATGTCGACCATTCACCACGCTTCTCAAATGCTCGTTCCATCTCTAGTCGCTTTGCAACGTTACGCCCAGATATTTAAACAAAGTGACTGCGACATGCAGGACACTACTAATGCTGTATCCGAACATTACGGGTTTGTTCTTCCTACTCATCCGCATTAACTTACATTTTTCTACGTTTAGAGCTAGCTACCATTCATAACACCAAGTATAAATTTCGTCTAACTCATCTTGTATCGTTGCTTAAAATCCGTCTTGATTGCAAAAAATTTTTTATTATTCATATGACCGGTTTCGGTTAATTCAGAACCATCTTCAGATCTGTAAAAATAATTATACTAATTTACCATTTCACAGAAGCAAATATTTTTCATCCTATCTAATCAACATCAAATGTACCAGAACGTACCTGATATTTCAGTTACAGGAGTAACCCGTCCAAATCCAGCAACTTTCACATGCTACGTCACATAAAATTGGTTGGCAGAGTACACGTCATTTATATTAATTATAGCACTATTACCGACAGGTGGCGTCTGGTACATTTGTTACATTCCATTTGTACATACTGTATTCAGTAGATCTTTTTTATATTAAAAATATTTGGCTAAAATATGTAGATGTCAAAGTTAAAATCTGTACTTGTCAGGAATTAAAAAACAGTAAAATTGTCATTTCTATACGATCTAAAAGCATAGGGCGATTTATATATCTATGGTGCTGATGTGAACTTGTTTTCCTCTACGGACTGCTTCCGTGGTTTCCGCCATTTAGATCGTATAGAAATGATAATTTTACTGTTTTTTAATTCCTGACAAGTACAGATTTTAACTTTGACATCTACATATTTTAGCCAAATATTTTTAATATAAAAAAGATCTATTGAATACAGTATGTACAAATGGAATGTAACAAATGTACCAGACGCCACCTGTCGGTAATAGTGCTATAATTAATATAAATGACGTGCACTCTGCCAACCAATTTTATGTGACTTAGCATGTGAAAGTTGCTGGATTTGGACGGGTTACTCCTGTAACTGAAATATCAGGTACGTTCTGGTACATTTGATGTTGATTAGATAGGATGAAAAATATTTGCTTCTGTGAAATGGTAAATTAGTATAATTATTTTTACAGATCTGAAGATGGTTCTGAATTAACCGAAACCGGTCATATGAATAATAAAAAATTTTTTGCAATCAAGACGGATTTTAAGCAACAATATAAAATCACTGATTGCTGTTATCCCATAAGACATTATGTCTGTTTTTGCAAAATCATCTTGTATCGTCATACAGTACCTCAACGTTGACACCTTACCGTAACCACGGCATCATTAGCAAACAACCGCAGACTGCTGCCGACCCTGTGTGCCGAATCATTTACGTACACTACCGGCCATTAAAAATGCTACACCACGAAGATGACGTGGTACAGACGCGAAATTTAACCGACAGGAAGAAGATGCTGTGATATGCAAATGATTAGCTTTTCAGAGCACTCACGCAAAGTTGGAGCCGGTGGCGACACCTACAACGTGCTGAGAGGACGAAAGCTTCCAACCGATTTCTCATGCAAAAACAGCAGTTGACCGGCGTTGCGTGGTGTAACGTTGTTGTGATGCCTCGTGTAAGGAGAAATGGGTAGTACCACGTTTTCGACTTTGATATAGGTCGGAATGTAGCCTATCGCGATTGCGGTTTATCGTATCGCGACATTTGTGCTCGCGTTGGTCGAGATCCAATGACTGTTAGCAGAATATGGAATCGGTGGGTTCAGGAGGGTAATACGGAACGCCGTGATGGATCCCAACGGCCTCGTATCGCTAGCAGTCGAGATGACAGGCATCTTATCCGCATGGTTGTAACGGATCGTGCAGCCACGTCTCGATCCCTGAGTCAACAGATGGGAACGTTTGCAAGACAACTATCTGCACGAACAGTTCGACGACGTTTGCAGCAGCATGGACTAACAGCTCGGAGACCATGGCCGCGGTTACCCTTGGCGCTGCATCACAGAGAGGAGCGCCTGCGATAGTGTACTCAACGACGAACCTGGGTGCACGAATGCCAAAACGTCATTTTTTACGATGAATCCAGATTCTGTTTACAGCGTCATGATGGTCGCGTCCGTGTTTGGTGACATCGCGGGGAACGCACACTGGAAGCGTGTATTCGTCATCGGCATACTGGCGTATCACCCGGCTTGATGGTATGGGGTGCCATTGGTTACACGTGTCGGTCACCTCTTGTTCGCATTGAAGGCACTTTGAACAGTGGACGTTACCTTTCAGATGTCTTACGATCCGTGGCTTTACCCTTCATTCTCTTCCTGCGAAACCCTACATTTCAGCAGGATATTGCACGACCACAAGTTGCAGGTCCTGTAGGGGCCTTTCTGGACACAGAAAATGTTCGACTGCTGCACGGGTCAGCACATTCTCTTGATCTCTCACCAACTGAAAACGACTGGTCAATGGTGGCCGAGCAACAGGCTCGTCACTATACGCCAGTCAGTACTCTTGATAGACTGTGGTAGCGTGTTGAAGCTGCATGGGCAGCTGTACCTGTACACGCCATCCGAGCTCTGTTTGACTCAATGCCCAGGCGTATCAAGGCCGTTATTACGGCCAGAGGTGGTTGTTCTGGGTACTGATTTCTCAGGAACTATGCACCGAAATTGCGTGAAACTGTAATCACATGTCAGTTCTAGTTTAATATATTTGTCCAATGAATACCCGTTATCATCTGCATTTCTTCTTGGTGTAGCAATTATAGTGGCCAGTAGTGTATTTGGGTTGCGGCGCGCGTACAGCCTGCCTGTGCAGAGCCGCGGGCAGGCGGCGCACACAGCAGCCAGCCACTGGCCGACCGCCTGGCGACGTGCTAATCCCGGCGGCCACGTGCCCTGCAGATTAGCGCCGCGGCACTTGTGCGGGCTCCTGGTGCAGGCAGGCAGCCAGGCGGGGCGAAGACCCGCAACTGCGCGTGGGGCCCTGCCCGCCCCCGGCTGCGCCGCCGTCGCACCGCCCCGCTGACCTGTCGCCGAAACCAAACATTCCTCTCTCTCTCTCTCTGAATTTCTTCGAGCCACACAGTCGGAGCTCAGTACGATACCGCTATTAGACGCACACAATATTACTGCACCTGGGACTGACAGGGCTTCGGTCCACCTCTTGTCAGTTTTTATCGTCATATTCCACAAGGGTACACTGAACCGCTTGGTAGTGTAAGCACAGCTGTCTCGAAATTATTCACAATGCGACGCGTTTTCCATAGTCACCAATGTATTTTTTTGCTGTGATGTCACTGTTTTACGTACCGGTCACGGGATTCAAAGTGCAGTCATATCGTGGTCATGTAATATTAGTCGACCGCGATTTTGTTGCACCTGGGAGTGAGGGTGGCTTATCGTGAGTCAGCGCCAAATTGTGGCTGATAGCACAGGGTGACAATTATTGAACAATTGTTGTTGTTGTTGTTGTCTTCAGTCCAGAGACTGGTTTGATACAGCTCTCCATGCTACTCTATCCTGTGCATCTCCCAGTACCTACTGCAAACTATATCCTTCTGAATCTGTGTAGTGTATTCACCTCTTGATCTCCCTCTACGATTTTTACCCTCCGCGCTGCCCTAAAAATTGGTGATCCCTTGATGTCTCGCCGGCCGTATTGGTCGTGCGGTTCTAGGCGCTTCAGTTTGGAACCGAGCGACCGCTACGGTCGCAGGTTCGCATCCTGCCTCGGGCATGGATGTGTATGATGTCCTTGGGTTAGTTAGGTTTAAGTAGTTCTAAGTTCTACGGGACTGATGACCTCAGAAGTTGAGTCGCATAGTGCTCAGAGCCATTTGAACCTTGATGCCTCAAAATATGTCTTACCAACCGATCCCTTCTTCTAATCAAGTTGTGCCACAAACTCCTCCCCAATTCTATTCAATTCCTCCTCATTAGTTATGTGATCTACCCATCTAATCTTCATCATTCTTCTGTAGCACCACATTTCGAAAGCTTCTATTCTCTTCTTGTCCAAACTATTTATCGTCCATGTTTCACTTCCATACATGGCTACACGCCATACAAATACTTTCAGAAAAGACTTCCTGACACTTAAATTTATACTCTATGTTAACTAATTTCTCTTCTTCGCAAACACTTTCCTTGCCATTGCCAATCTAAATTTTATATCCTCTCTACTTCGACCATCATCAGTCATTTTGCTCCCCAAATAGCAAAACTCCTTTACTACTTTATGTGTCTCATTTCCTAACCTAATTCCCCCAGCATCACCCGACTCAATTCGACTACATTCAATTATCCTCGTTTTGCTTTTGTTGATCTTCATTTTATACCCTCCTGTCAAGACACTGTCCATTCCGTTCAACTGCTCTTCCAAGACCTTTGCTGTCTCTGACACAATTACAATGTCATCGGCGAACCTCAACATTTTTATTTCTTCTCCATGGATTTTAATTCCTACTCCGAATTTTTCTTTTGTTTCCTTCACTACTTGCTCAATATACAGATTGAATGGGGATAGCCTACAACCCTGTCTCACTCCCTTCCCAACCACTACTTCCCTTTCATGTCCCTCGACTCTTATAACTGCCATCTGGTTTCTGTACAAATTGTAAATAGCCTTTCGCTCCCTGTATTTTACCCCTGCTGCCTTCAGAATTTGAAATAGAAAATTCCAGTCAACATTCTCAAAAACTATCTCTAAGTATACAATTACTAGAAATGTACGTTTCCCTTTCCTTAATCTGTCTTCCAAAATAAGTCGTTGGGTCAGTGGTGCCTCACGTGTTCCAACATTTCTACGGAATCCAAACTGATCTTCCCCGAGGTCGGCTTCTGCCAGTTTTTCCATTCGTCAGTAAAGAATTCGCATTAGTTTTTTTGCAGCCATGCCTTATTAAACTGATAGTTCGGTAATTTTCACATCTGTCAACACCTGCTTTTTTTGGGATTTCAATAATTATATTCTTCTTGAAGTCTGAGGGTATTTCGCCTGTCTCATAAATCTTGCTCACGAGATGGTAGAATTTTGTCAGGGCTGGCTCTCCCAAGGCTATCAGTAGTTCTAATGGAATGCTGTCTATTCACGGGGCCTTGTTTCGACTTAGGTGTTTCAGTGCTCTGTCAAACTCTTCGCGCAGTATCATATCTCCCATTTCATCTTCATCTACATCCTCTTACATTTCCATAATAGTATCCTCAAGTACATCGCCCTATAGACCCCCTATATACTCCTTCTACCTTCCTGCTTTCCCTTCTTTGCTTAAAACTGGGTTTCCATCTGAGCTCTTGATATTCATGCAAGTGGTTCTCTTTTCTCCAAAGGTCTCTTTAATTTTCCTGTAGGCAGATTCTAGTGATATACGCCACTGCATCCTGACATTTGTCCTCTAGCCATCCCTGCTTAGCCATTTTGCACTTCCTGTCGATCTCATTTTTGAGACGTTTGTATTAAAAATAAGCTGTACGTCAGTAACCCAAAAACCATTCCTGAGCTGAAAACACCCATGCAGGAGGTCATCGAAAACATCGACGTTCCCACATTTCAGCGGGTCAAGCAGAATTTCGCTATTCGTCTGGCCCACATAATCGCCAATGATGGCAGGCACATCGGACATTTCATACCCTAAATCCGAATATCTGTAGTGACATTTACATGTTGAATAAAGTGTGTGCACGCCGTACTTTGTAACTAATTTACGTTTTTTTTCGTATAGTTCAGTAATTGTCACCCTGCATTTGCAGAAGTGACGTGAAAGCATTGACCTGTTTACTGTAACTTCAACCCGTGTTAGCGTAACGGCCAAGTTCAACAGTATCGTGGTTCAGCATTACACACACCCCTAAAGAACTGTATGCACTGTTGTAGTTGTGGTCTTGAGCCCGAAGACTGACTTGTACAAGTCTGCACGATAATTTGTCCTCTGCAAGTGTTTTTGTCTCTGAATAACTACTGAAAGCTACAGCCACTGTGTCCAACTAACGTAGTTAGTTTCACTTCTGTACAAGGCACTCCTGCTTCCCTTTTTTACCCTTCGTCTCTCTTGTACCAATTAAGCAACCTCATTGATGATTAGATCCATCGGAACTGTCAAGCTGTGTGAATGATATTTATTATGTCTCACCTGCTACTGCAAATATTCGCAGTTATATTCCACCCTATTAACATGGCGTGTCTCACTCCCTTCTCAACTCCTGCTTCCATTTGAAACCCTTCATCTCTCTTGTACCAAGTGTCGTAGGAAAAGACTTCCTAACTTTTCATTTGTATTTGATGTTAGTAAATCTCTCTTTTCCCTAAATGCTTTTCTTGTTAACGTCAGTCTGCATTTATATTTTCTCTACTTCAGCAATAATCTTTTGCTCCTCTGCCCAAATAGAAAAACTCCATCTTCTACTTTTAGTATTTCATTTTCTAGCCTAATTCCGTCAGTATAGCCTGATTTAATACGACTACATTCCACACCCCTTGTTTTATTTATGTCCATATTTATCTTATAGCCTCATTTCAAGGCGTTATCCATTCCGTTCAACTGCTGTTCCAAGTCCAGTATTGTCTCTGAGTGAATTACAATATCATCAGCGAACTTCAATGTTTACATTACTTCTCTCTGAATTTTAATTCCTTCTTCAAATTTCTCGTTGGTTCCTCTCACAGCTTTCTCAGAGATGTTGTTGTTGTTGTTGTGGTCTTCAGTCCTGAGACTGGTTTGATGCAGCTCTCCATGCTACTCTATCCTGTGCAAGCTTCTTCATCTCCCAGTACCTACTGCAACCTACATCCTTCTGAATTTGCTTAGTGTATTCATCTCTTGGTCTCCCTCTACGATTTTTACCCTACACACTGCCCTCCAATACTAAATTGGTGATCCCTTGATGCCTCAACACATGTCCTACGAACCGATCCCTTCTTCTAGTCCAGTTGTGCCAGAGATGTACCGATTGAATAACACCAGGCATAGGCTACAACCGTGTCTCACTCCCTCCTCAACTCCTGCTTCCCTTTGATGCCCTTCGTCTCTCTTGTACTAACTTCGAAAATGTTCAAATGTGTGAAAATCTTATGGAACTTAACTGCTAAGGTCATCAGTCCCTAAGCTTACACACTACGTAACCTAAATTATGCTAAGGACAAACAAACACACCCATGCCCGAGGGAGGACTCGAACCTCCGCCGGGATCAGCCGCACAGTCCATGACTGCAGCGCCTAAGACCGCTCGGCTAATCCCGCGGCTTGGACTAACTAAGCAACCTCATTGATGATTAGATCCACCAGAACTGTCAAACTGTGTGGATGCTATTTGTTATGTCTCAACTGTTACTGCAAATGTTCTCAGTCACTCGACATAAAAGTTTTCTGGGTATGGTACCGCGTCGTAATGCATAAAACTACTGCTGCTGCTAGACCCAGAATCAAACACCTTTCAGCTGTCTTGTGGTATCGATAGCTACGACGCCACAACGTAGGTCCGCTCTGCTAGGTTGGCACTACGAGAGACACCGACGACAGCGCCCTCCAGCCGGCGCTGGTGAGGTCTACGAGCTCCGCGACTGCTTCAGCCCATTTGATCAGGTGCAGTCAGCCAGGACACTTCGCTTCAACCTCGCACCACCTTGCAAGTTATGTAATACAGGGTGTTTCAAAAATGACCGGTATATTTGAATCGGCAATAAAAACTAAACGAGCAGCGATAGAAATACACCGTTTGTTGCAATATGCGTGGGACAACAGTACATTTTCAGGCGGACAAACTTTCGAAATTACAGTAGTTACAATTTTCAACAACAGATGGCGCTGCAAGTGATGTGAAAGATATAGAAGACAACGCAGTCTGTGGGTGCGCCATTCTGTACGTCGCCTTTCTGCTGTAAGCGTGTGCTGTTCACAACGTGCAAGTGTGCTGTAGACAACATGGTTTATTCCTTAGAACACAGGAGTTTTCTGGTGTTGGAATTCCACCGCCTAGAACACAGTGTTGTTGCAACAAGATGAAGTTTTCAACGGAGGTTTAATGTAACCAAAGGACCGAAAAGCGATACAATAAAGGATCTGTTTGAAAAATTTCAACGGACTGGGAACGTGATGGATGAACGTGCTGGAAAGGTAGGGCGACTGCGTACGGCAACCACAGAGGGCAATGCGCAGCTAGTGCAGCAGGTGATCCGACAGCGGCCTCAGGTTTCCGTTCGCCGTGTTGCAGCTGCGGTCCAAATGACGCCAACGTCCACGTATCGTCTCATGCGCCAGAGTTTACACCCCTATCCGTACAAAATTCAAACGCGGCAACCCCTCAGCGCCGCTACCATTGCTGCACGAGAGACATTCGCTAACGATATAGTGCACAGGATTGATGACGGCGATATGCATGTGGGCAGCATTTGGTTTACTGACGAAGCTTATTTTTACCTGGACGGCTTCATCAATAAACAGAACTGGCGCATATGGGGAACCGAAAAGCCCCATGTTGCAGTCCCATCGTCCCTGCATCCTCAAAAAGTACTGGTCTGGACCGCCATTTCTTCCAAAGGAATCATTGGCCCATTTTTCAGATCCGAAATGATTACTGCATCACGCTCTCTGGACATTCGTCGTGAATTTGTGGAGGTACAAACTGCCTTAGACGACACTGCGAACACCTCGTGGTTTATGCAAGATGGTGCCCGGCCACATCGCACGGCCGACGTCTTTAATTTCCTGAATGAATATTTCGATGATCGTGTGATTGCTTTGGGCTATCCGAAACATACAGGAGGCGGCGTGGATTGGCCTCCCTATTCGCCAGACATGAACCCCTGTGACTTCTTTCTGTGGGGACACTTGAAAGACCAGGTGTACCGCCAGAATCCAGAAACAATTGAACAGCTGAAGCAGTACATCTCATCTGCATGTGAAGCCATACCGCCAGACACGTTGTCAAAGGTTTCGGGTAATTTCATTCAGAGACTACGCCATATTATTGCTACGCATGGTGGACATGTGGAAAATATCGTACTATAGAGTTTCCCAGACCTCAGCGCCATCTGTTGTTGAAAATTGTAACTACTGTAATTTCGAAAGTTTGTCTGCCTGAAAATGTACTGTTGTCCCAAGCATATTGCAACAAACGGTGTATTTCTATCGCTGCTCGTTTAGTTTTTATTGCCGTTTCAAATATACCGGTCATTTTTGAAACACCCTGTATGTTTGCATATGTTATCCGCTAGTAAAGGTGCCTTAACTGTATCTGCAGTACAGAGAGATTAGTACATTTTCCTGATCCTGTTCCTTACCCACACGCCGCCTCCCAGGCGGGATACAAAATGTGTATTTTCTAAACTGTTATTTTATTGGGCTACCAGTTCCTGCGATATATTACGCTATCTTCAGGCCCCCTGACCGACGAGTAGGAAGATTCAAACCTCGGTTCCCGTCAAAATAGGGGCCAGCATTCAAAGGCTGGTATCTGCAGATTTCTGCTAGACACAGCAGTCACTTGAAACATCACCTGCTGACTCAGTTACAGTTAGTTTTGTTGCGAGATCGCTGACGAAAACATTAAACACTGCCTGTGGGAGAACCACCAATTACGGTATGCCAGTACGTAAGGTTTTTGTGGTGTCACCGCCAGACACCACACTTGCTAGGTGGTAGCTTTAAATCGGCCGCGGTCCATTAGTACATGTCGGACCCGCGTGTCGCCACTGTCAGTAATTGCAGACCGAGCGCCACCACACGGCAGGTCTAGAGGGACGTACTAGGACTCGCCCCAGTTGTACGACGACTTTGCTAGCGAATACACTGACGATGCCTTTCTCTCATTTGCCGAGAGACAGTTAGAATAGCCTTCAGCTAAGTCCATGGCTACGACCTAGCAAGGCGCCATTAACCATTTCTAGAGAGAGTCTCACTTGTATCATCAAGAATGCTGTATACAAATGATGGATTAAAGTTAAGTATTCCAGCAGCTACGTACTTTTCTTTATAGCATTCATTACGTATCCTGTTCCAGACCTCACGCCAGTCTGCGTTAGATTATAGCGTGCATTTCGGCCTCCTCTAACTACAAGGTGTTGGCACATCTGCCAACACATCAGTTTTCATGCCCGAATGCCTTCCTTCAATTAAGTCTGAAGCTGTTGTTTCATGCAGGTTGTTGTCCTGCAGGTGGATGTAGCAATCTGGGATGGCCGTTAAGGTGATAATTTTGTGAACAAATTTTCTTGCCATACTTTGTGACGAGCTTTCCCCCAATCGATTTATATCGCTGCTGTTGATTTGGAGGAAATGCAGTTGTTGGTGACGTTGTCCATATTCGTAGAATTCGATTTTCTGCTGATGGTCTCCTTTGAAATCCGAATTATTCCGGCCGCACATCTTTCCCAGTATCTTACTCGTGGTTTTCAGTAAGCCGAATGGCCTGCAGTTCAGTGGAATCTTTAGGTTTAGCTCTGGTTTTGGTATTGGTATGTTTCGAGCTTTGTTTCCATTGTGGTGAGAACAATTCGGTTTCTGCGGAAGATGTTTTCGATGTTCATTAGTTACAGTCGATAAATGCTCCTGTCGTGGCACAAAAAAGGCGAATATGTTCGTATTCATAAGACCCTCTCAGAAAAGTAGCGTACCAGCTGCCCCAAACCTCATTCTGGCTTCGTCAACAAAAATTTCGGCATGCGAACGTATTCACGTGTTTTTAACGCGTGACATTCTAAATGCTTTTCTCCAGTCTCTCTTGGCGGTTAACCCTTCATTCTCAGCATCTCTGTGTCAGCGTCACTGTCCATATATGTCTCTCTCCCATTGTGTCCTTTTTCTCTCACTGGCACTTTCTCCTGTCTGTCTCTGTCACTGTCTTCTGTCTTCATCGCTTCCTCTCTCTCTTCCTTATCACTGTCACCTCCTCTTCCACTTTCACCGTCTCTCTATCCCATTGTCATTGTCTTTATCATATTCTTTTTCTCTGCCATTGCCACTCCCTCTTGAATGTATTTAAATTGCTGACAGAAAAGTTATGCTACGAGGATGGGTTGTGAGTCGTGCTTGGGCAGCTCAGTCTGTAGAACACTTGCCCACGAAAGGCAAAGTTCCCGAGTTCGAGACTCGGTCCAGCACACAGATTTAATCTTCCAGGAAGTTTCATATCTGCGCACACTCCGCTGAAGAGTGAAAATCTCATTCTGGGAATAGAAAGCCAAATATTAACCGGTAAAACTAAGCCGCAAAGGAACTAGGGCCACCGAGAACAGACCCCTTGATTTAGAAGTGACGAAATCAAATGTTCAAATGTGTGTGTGAAATCTTATGGGAATTAACTGCTAAGGTCATCAGTCCCTAAGCTTACAGACTACTTAACCTAAATTATCCTAAGGACAAACACACACACCCATGTCCAAGGCAGGGCTCGAACCTCCGCCGGGACCAGCCGCACAGTCCGTGACTGCAGCGCCTGAGACCGCTCGGCTAATCCCGCGCGGCTTACGAAATAAAATGAGCGTGACTACAAGCGAACATTTAACAAGGAAGTTTACTGTTAGCACAAGTTGTTGTGTGGGTGAAGCGTAAGAATACCTGATTTTCCGCCTGATGACGGAACTAATATACACTCCTGGAAATTGAAATAAGAACACCGTGAATTCATTGTCCCAGGAAGGGGAAACTTTATTGACACATTCCTGGGGTCAGATACGTCACATGATCACACTGACAGAACCACAGGCACATAGACACAGGCAACAGAGCATGCACAATGTCGGTACTAGTACAGTGTATATCCACCTTTCGCAGCAATGCAGGCTGCTATTCTCCCATGGAGACGATCGTAGAGATGCTGGATGTAGTCCTGTGGAACGGCTTGCCATGCCATTTCCACCTGGCGCCTCAGTTGGACCAGCGTTCTTTCTGGACGTGCAGACCGCGTGAGACGACGCTTCATCCAGTCCCAAACATGCTCAATGGGGGACAGATCCGGAGATCTTGCTGGCCAGGGTAGTTGACTTACACCTTCTAGAGCACGTTGGGTGGCACGGGATACATGCGGACGTGCATTGTCCTGTTGGAATAGCAAGTTCCCTTGCCGGTCTAGGAATGGTAGAACGATGGGTTCGATGACGGTTTGGATGTACCGTGCACTATTCAGTGTCCCCTCGACGATCACCAGTGGTGTACGGCCAGTGTAGGAGATCGCTCGCCACACCATGATGCCGGGTGTTGGCCCTGTGTGCCTCGGTCGTATGCAGTCCTGATTGTGGCGCTCACCTGCACGGCGCCAAACACGCATACGACCATCATTGGCACAAGGCAGAAGCGACTCTCATCGCTGAAGACGACACGTCTCCATTCGTCCCTCCATTCACGCCTGTCGCGATACCACTGGAGGCGGGCTGCACGATGTTGGGGCGTGAGCGGAAGACGGCCTAACGGTGTGCGGGACCGTAGCCCAGCTTCTTGGAGACGGTTGCGAATGGTCCTCGCCGATACCCCAGGAGCAACAGTGTCCCTAATTTGCTGGGAAGTGGCGGTGCGGTCCCCTACGGCACTGCGTAGGATCCTACGGTCTTGGCGTGCATCCGTGCGTCGCTGCGGTCCGGTCCCAGGTCGACGGGCACGTGCACCTTCCGCCGACCACTGGCGACAACATCGATGTACTGTGGAGACCTCAGGCCCCACGTGTTGAGCAATTCGGCGGTACGTCCACCCGGCCTCCCGCATGCCCACTATACGCCCTCGCTCAAAGTCCGTCAACTGCACATACGGTTCACGTCCACGCTGTCGCGGCATGCTACCAGTGTTAAAGACTGCGATGGAGCTCCGTATGCCACGGCAAACTGGCTGACACTGACGGCGGCGGTGCACAAATGCTGCGCAGCTAGCGCCATTCGATGGCCAACACTGGTGTGTCCGCTGTGCCGTGCGTGCGATCATTGCTTGTACAGCCCTCTCGCAGTGTCCGGAGCAAGTATGGTGGGTCTGACACACCGGTGTCAATGTGTTCTTTTTTCCATTTTCAGGAGTGTATCTGTTAGGCATCTTGTAAGTTTGTCTGAAAAAATGGAAAAGCACGAAAACTCCCTTACAAAAAATGTGCAGTGGAGAGTTGTGAAACCTTACACATTATTTCGTTATTGCCCTAAACTGTTCTTAATTATGTAAAAAACAACAAAATTCCACAAAAACAGTTCTTTTTTCTATCAGATAAGTTATGCGACTTATTATTATTTATTATTATTATTAGTGTTATTATTATTGGCAGTGGTTGTGGTTGTATAAACTTGTTGATAAGCATGACTGTTGCACAGCAGATGTTATTAATTTCATACTCTCAGATTTATCTGAATCTAAAAATTTGTGAACAACCAGAACACTGACGACCCGCCTCTGTCTAAGTCATCTTGTACCCTCCTGTAGTCACTCAACAACAGCACTTTCCCGTAGACACCCCATCACCAGCAGACAGCAACAGTCTACTGCCCATCCTGTTCGCGTGATAATTTGTGTACATAGAAAATAACTGTGACCCTTTGGCACTTCCCTGAGATACTCCCGACGATTCGCTTGCCTCTGATCAACACTCGCAGTTGAGGACAGGGTAATGTGTTCTATTACTTACGAAGTCTTCGAGCCACTCGCATTTGCTCGTACCTTCGTAAACACTCTGCGGTGGGGCACCATGTCAATTGAATTTCGGAAATGTAGAAATGTTGAATCTCCCTGGTGCCCTTCATCCATAGTTCGCCGTATATCATGTGAGAAAAGGGCAAGCTGAATTTCGCACCGAACCGATTCGAATACAGAAGGTTTTCGGTATCAAGGAAATTCATTATTATCGCTAAGACTCACGATCTTATTTCAATTGATGCAATTTTGTGTTTAATAATATATTATTTATTTCAGTAAAGTTCAAGCTTAAACAGAAAAGAATATTTGATGAGGTACGAAAATTCTGTGATGTGTGTCCTGCACGAATGGACGGAAGACGGACTAATGAAATCAGGCCACACGTTTTGGAAAGAAAAAGTGAGCTGCAACTTTTCTGATAGGCATTTAATCCTTAAATAGCGAAGCAGCAATGAAAATAACTATTTAAGAGTGTGTTTGACGAGCATAACAATATTTACCTTCACTATCCTTAAATCGGTTTCCTCGTGTTAAAGTACTGTCAGATCTATTTTGCATCACCTTCACCTTCCTGTTTGGGGTTTCACAGTTTTCTAGCTTCTTGTTATTTCTTAAATGTTTGTTATTGTTTTTCCTTAGAAGAAATCGCTCCCGAGAATAGGATCCAGCCAACGAGCGTAACGATCCATTGGTGGATATTTCCACACTGGATGTTTTGTGGGCTTCAGTGACTACAAATGAACTTGAGCTGCGTGTAGGCCTCAGTTACAGAAATGTGCTAAGCTTTCACGTTCTGGTCGATCACATACATGACGAAGACTTCGATGTTCCTTGGTGCTGTACGATTCATCTGCGCCGTAGCGATCGGTGGATGTCACAATGTCAATTGTTCCCAGAGGATATGCTTCAAAACGGGTGACGAATTTGGTCACAATGATTCTACGTCGCAGGTGCACCTTGAAAAGAAAAAAAAAAAGATAAACACCAAATGAGTCAAAGACATAGAAATCAATATTTTATAACAATGAAGTTCATCACATACCATTAAAAACTATGAAAATAGACAACACAATGAATGCTGGAACACATAAATACGCTTTCGTAATGGAGTTTTTGTCATGAGTGGATGAATATGATTCCTAAAAGAAATCGTTCAGTGACATAGATCCTGCCGGTGTTTTGTGCAAACGACGTATGACTTTTTGAAATGATCAAACTGTATCAAAAGAGATCAGTGACCTAGGTGTTCCTCACGTCCGTTGAATGAATGAAAATGGCACTAAAGAGAGACCATTCACCACTGAAACTTTTTTTGTCAAATGACATGAATTGCAAATTTTGTGTGAAATAAATAACATCACACACACACACACACACACACACACACACACACAGCCGGCCGGAGTGGCCGTGCGGTTCTGGGCGCTACAGTCTGGAGCCGAGCGACCGCTACGGTCGCAGGTTCGAATCCTGCCTCGGGCATGGATGTGTGTGACGTCCTTAGGTTAGTTAGGTTTAATTAGTTCTAAGTTCTAAGCGACTGATGACCTCAGCAGTTGAGTCGCATAGTGCTCAGAGCCATTTCAACACACACACACACACACACACACACACACACACACACGCATGGGTACAGAAATGAAAAAAAAAACGATGTGGATTTACAGGGCACGTGTCACAGGGCACTTGTTCACGAAGATAATTGGTTCAAAAGGCTCTGAGCACTATGGGACTTAACATCTGAGGTCATCAGTCCCCTAGAACTTAGAACTACTTAAACCTAACTAACCAAAGGTCATCACATACATCCATTCCCGAGGCAGGATTCGAACCTACGACCGTAGTGGTCACACGGTTCCAGACTGTAGCTCCTAGAACCGCTCGGCCACTACAGCCGGCGTTGACGAAGATAGTTTTTAGGATAATGTGTACACTAAAAACATGATATGTGTGTAGCAAAGCTTTTAAACACGTATACCAATTGTAAAACAAGAAGCACAGTGAGATGAAAACAGTCAGAACCGGCTATTTTAGGGCTATACAGTATTGTGGAAAAAATGTCTTACACACACGTTTTCTATCGTACATACACACAAGTGTGATTCGCTCATCGAAGTAATCCTTCCTGCTGTTCGTTTAGTCGTTCCAAACACTGCTTATACATCTAGGCCTACACCCACATCTATTCGCATACCCTCCAAACAACTTAAACAACTGTGAAGTGCATGGCGGAGTGTGCTTCCCATTCTATCACCTGTTAGGTTTTGTCCCTATTCTATTTATGTATAGAGTACACGAGGAACGACTTCTTGAATGCCTTTGTAAACGCTGTAACTTGTCCAATCAGGTTCAATAATTTCGGTTTTTCTTGTTGCAGTTTCCATTTGGGCTGCACATGACAGACTTAACACTAACAATAATACTGAGAGAGAAAAACGAATGAAACTATATGGTTGCAGAGACCTTTTCAAGTCTCAAACATCTACGGTGTATATATGCAGACTGAAGTAACAATTTGTACCAAATCCGCGATTTGATCCCAGGTCTCCAGCACACTAGGCATATGCGCTAATCGCTACGACACCCTACCAGAGCGCTTGACTCTTCCCTAAGGTAACAGATCAACGTGTTTGACGGATTTGCCGTTTATCAGAACGAGACTCTGTGGTTTAAAGTATAACACACACGGCAATCCTAAGAACGGGATGGACCAATGAGAGAATAGCATCGTGTGGAGGGAGTTTCAAACTGACAATATTTACCATAACTTTACATAAACCGAATTTCATAGAATTTTTCTTTTCATCGATCGTGTGATAGATGCTCACTTATTGGTGCGCACTGCCACTTCCTTTGGGCCACATGCCGCCCGCGGGCTGCACGTTGGACAACCCTGCTCTACTGTTTTTATACCCTCCCTCGACAACTTCCTCCATTACTAAATTGATGATTTCTTAATGCCTTGGGATATCTTCCCTTCTTTCGCTCATGCTGTGACCCCGATTTTTTTAAATCGGTTCAATTGAGTACCTCTTGACTAGGTTTTTCGTGTTGCCACCTAAATTTCAGCACTGGTATGTACCAGAAAAATTCAAAAGCATCTGATCTCGTTTTATCTGACCTGTTTATTGTCCACGTTTAACATCCTCCAGACAAATACTTTCAGAAAAGACTTCCCAATACCAAATTCCTCTTTTTCAAAAATGATTTTCCTGTTATTGCACATCTGCATTTTATATCCTGTCTACTTCGGTCATGATCAGTTATGTTGCTAACCAGCTACAAAAACTCATCTCTTACTTTCAGTGATTCGTTTTCTTATATACACTCCTGGAAATTGAAATAAGAACACCGTGAATTCATTGTCCCAGGAAGGGGAAACTATTATTGACACATTCCTGGGGTCAGATACATCACATGATCACACTGACAGAACCACAGGCACATAGACACAGGCAACAGAGCATGCACAATGTCGGCACTAGTACAGTGTATATCCACCTCTCGCAGCAATGCAGGCTGCTATTCTCTCACGGAGACGATCGTAGAGATGCTGGATGTAGTCCTGTGGAACGGCTTGCCATGCCATTTCCACCTGGCGCCTCAGTTGGACCAGCGTTCGTGCTGGACGTGCAGACCGCGTGAGACGACGCTTCATCCAGTCCCAAACATGCTCAATGGGGGACAGATCCGGAGATCTTGCTGGCCAGGGTAGTTGACTTACACCTTCTATAGCACGTTGGGTGGCACGGGATACATGCGGACGTGCATTGTCCTGTTGGAACAGCAAGTTCCCTTGCCGGTCTAGGAATGGTAGAACGATGGGTTCGATGACGGTTTGGATGTACCGTGCACTATTCAGTGTCCCCTCGACGATCACCAGTGGTGTACGGCCAGTGTAGGAGATCGCTCCCCACACCATGATGCCGGGTGTTGGCCCTGTGTGCCTCGGTCGTATGCAGTCCTGATTGTGGCGCTCACCTGCACGGCGCCAAACACGCATACGACCATCATTGGCACCAAGGCAGAAGCGACTCTCATCGCTGAAGACGACACGTCTCCATTCGTCCCTCCATTCACGCCTGTCGCGACACCACTGGAGGCGGGCTGCACGATGTTGGGGCGTGAGCGGAAGACGGCCTAACGGTGTGCGGGACCGTAGCCCAGCTTCATGGAGACGGTTGCGAATGGTCCTCGCCGATACCCCAGGAGCAACAGTGTCCCTAATTTGCTGGGAAGTGGCGGTGCGGTCCCCTACGGCACTGCGTAGGATCCTACGGTCTTGGCGTGCATCCGTGCGTCGCTGCGGTCCGGTCCCAGGTCTACGGGCACGTGCACCTTCCGCCGACCACTGGCGACATCGATGTACTGTGGAGACCTCACGCCCCACGTGTTGAGCAATTCGGCGGTACGTCCACCCGGCCTCCCGCATGCCCACTATACGCCCTCGCTCAAAGTCCGTCAGCTGCACATACGGTTCACGTCCACGCTGTCGCGGCATGCTACCAGTGTTAAAGACTGCGATGGAGCTCCGTATGCCACGGCAAACTGGCTGACACTGACGGCGGCGGTGCACAAATGCTGCGCAGCTAGCGCCATTCGACGGCCAACACCGCGGTTCCTGGTGTGTCCGCTGTGCCGTGCGTGTGATCATTGCATGTACAGCCCTCTCGCAGTGTCCGGAGCAAGTATGGTGGGTCTGACACACCGGTGTCAATGTGTTCTTTTTTCCATTTCCAGGAGTGTAATTCGCTCAGCATCGTCTGATTTAATTCGACTTCATTCCATTACACTTATTTTAGTTTTGTTAAACTTCTTGTTACAATCTCGCTTCAAGACAGTATCCATTCCATTGAAATGGCCTTCCGTGTCCTCTGACGTCTTTGACAAAATTACAGTGTTGTCGGTACACCTTAAAATTTTTATTCCTTCTCCTCGAAATTAGTTACCCTTCAAAATTTCTCATTTGTTTCATCTACTGCTTGCTCGACATACAGACTAAATAAAGTAGGCGACAGACAACGACCGCGTCTCACTACCTTCTCAACCGCTGCTTCTCTTTCATGTCGTTCGACTCTTCTTGCCGGCCGGTGTGGCCGAGCGGTTCTAGGCGCTTCAGTATGGAACCACGCAGCTGCTGCGGTCGCAGGTTCGAATCCTGCCTCGGGCATGGATGTGTGTGATGTTCTTAGGTTAATTAGGTTTAAGTAGTTCTGCCTAGGGGACTGATGACCTCAGGTGTTAAGTCCCATAGTGCTTAGAGCCATTTGAACCATTTTTGACTCTTCTTGTATAACTATACCGTGTGTTCTACAGATGTACAAAACCTTTTGCTTGCTTTGTTTTGTCCCTGCTCGCTTCAGAATTTTAAAGAGCATACTCCGGCAGTATTATATAGCACTTCCTCTAAGTCTACGAATGTCATAAACGTGTGTCAGCCTTCTATAATAAATCTCATAGGCAATACTTTCCCGGAACGCAATCTGGTCTTTCACGCGTCCAGCTTCTACCGGTTTCTCCATTCCTTAGTAAATAATTCGTATTAGTATTTCTGAGCCATGACTTATCAAGCTTACGGTTCGGTAGTATTCACACCTGTCGTCACCTGCCTTATTTGGAATCGGAATTACTACATTCTTCTCAACTTCCTAAGGTGTTTCGTCTGTCTCATGTACGATGGGTCTCTCCTCTGACTCGTCTGACGAATTTACTCTCGTGATCCGGCAGATACTTACATTTGTTTTTTACAACATGTCACACCAAACAATACTGCTCGTCACGAATTTCGTGCGACACTCAGAATTAAATTTAAAATCGAATTTGGCGCGACCATTCGATGGAGCACCAACTGTCTCGGCGCAGTGGCAACACCGGCACCCGTCAGGTCAGGCGCGGCTAGCAGCTGGATGGGCGACCGTCCGGGCAAGTGGGTTACACTCAGCCCTTGTGAAGGCAATGAAGGAGCTGCTTGATTGAGAAGTAGCGGCTCTGGTCACGAAAGCTGACAATGGCTGGCAGTGTGGTAAACTGATCACACCCCCTTCCATATCGACATCCAGTGGCGCCTATCGGCTGAGGGTGACAGGGCAGTCGGTCGGTACCGTTGGGCGTCCTGAGGACTGTCCAGATGGACAGATTCGATTAGTCTAGTCCGGCATTCGTTCTGTCGATACGTACTAACAGGAACAGTAAAACACAAATCGCTGCTGGGGCACTGATTATCATTCGTGTTTTACTGCTACTGTTAATAAATATCGATAAAACGAGTGACGTGCTAGACTAATTTGGGACCGCTCTATCGAGTGGCCACTAAATTCCACTTTAAAACTCCTGTTGTTTGTACCTGGAAACAAACCGACGCTTTCCATCGAGTATGGACGTCGCACGAAAGACGTGATGAGCAGTCTTTGTTTGGGCTGACTCCAGCTCCACGTTTCAAAAAAGAAATTGCAAATATCTGATGAAACACCGGAGAAACTGTGCCTGACACGCTGTATGCCGCACATCAGTTACACTACTGGCCATTAAAATTGCTACACCACGAAGATGACCTGCTAGAGACGCGAAAATTAACCGACAGGAAGAAGATGCTGTGATCTGCAAATGATTAGCTTTTCAGAGCATTCACATAAGGTTGGCGCCGGTGGCGACACCTACAACTTGCTCACATGAGGAAAGTTTCCAACCGATTTCTCATACACAAACAGCAGTTGATTGGCGTTGCCTGGTGAAACGTTGTTGTGAAGCCTCGTGTAAGGAGGAGAAATGCGTACCATCACGTTTCCGACTTTGATAAAGCTCGGATTGTAGCCTATCGCGATTGCGGATTTCGTATCGCGACATTGCTGCTCGCGTTGGTCGAGATCCAATGACTGTTAGCAGAATATGGAATCGGTGGGCTTAGGAGGGTAATACGCAGCGCCGTGCTGGATCCCAACGGCCTCGTACCACTAACAGTCGAGATGACAGGCATCTTATCCGCATGGCTGTAACGGATCGTGCAGCCACGTCTCGATCACTGAGTCAACAGATGGGGACGTTTGCAAGACAACAACCATCTGCACGAACAGTTCGACGACGTTTGCAGCAGCATGGACTATCAGCTCGGAGACCGTGGCTGCGGTTACCCTTGACGCTGCATCACAGACAGGAGCGGCTGCGAACCTGGGTGCACGAATGCCAAAACGTCATTTTTTCGGATGAATCCAAGTTATGTTTACAGCATCATGATGGTTACATCCGTGTTTGGCGACATCGCGGTGAACGTACATTGGAAGCGTGTATTTGTTATCGACATACTGGCGTATCACCCGGCGTGATGGTGTGGGGTTCCATTGGTTACACGTCTCGGTCACCTCTTGTTCGCATTGACGGCACTTTGAACAGTGGACGTTATATTTCAAATGTGTTACTACGACCCGTGGCTCTATCCTTCATTCACGTGCATTTACATGAAACTGTATTGACCTTCATATGTTATTTCACTATTTACTGTTCTTAATTAAATTTTCAAGGATGAGGGACAGGCCTGGAAAGCCCAAGTCAAACCTCGATAAATAATAATGAGAATGACGTTATTCACATTCAGTAAAACAGTAAGTCACAATGTGCCAGACCACAAGAGTAATGTATACATACTCGTCGGATATGCTCTCGACATCACACGTTTCAGGATGGTATTTCTCATACAGACATGGAAAACATAAATTGAAACGGCATGTACTACATAGAATGAATGCACTTTTAAGGCAGTTGCAGGGAATGTTCAGAGTTCCTAAGGGAAAACATACCTCATTGACTTTTTGAAAAACTTCTCTTTCTTCCGATATTGTGGATGTAAACCATGCGTAACGAAACATTTTGGCAAATACAGGTGTTGACAATTGCTGATGTACTATAGAATTTAATTAAAAATATTGAGTAGTCAAATAACACGAAATGCACTAAAATTTCATGCAAATAAACGTGTTTTTTAAATTATATTACCTCTCAAATGTTATATAAATTAAATAATACGACCAGTGGTGAAAAGAATTAGGTCAATAATTAAGTGTGAGTCGGAGACGAACCGTCTTTTCACACATGTTCGAGATACAGAACGCGGAACACCACGAACTTTAACGTCTGGCACCTACGCACAGAAAGAGGGTGTTACAAAAAAGTACGGCCAAACTTTCAGGAAACATTCCTCACACACAAAGAAAGAAAATATGTTACGTGGACATGTGTCCGGAAACGCTTACTTTCCATGTTAGAGCTCATTTTATTACTTCTCTTCAAATCACATTAATCAGGGATGGAAACACACAGCAACAGAACGTACCAGCGTGACTTCAAATATTTTGTTACAGGAAATGTTCAAAATGTCCTCCGTTAGCGAGGATGCATGCATCCACCCTCCGTCGCATGGAATCCCAGATGCGCTGATGCAGCCCTGGAGAATGGCGTATTGTATCACAGCCGTCCACAATACGAGCACGAAGAGTCGCTACATTTGGTACCGGGGTTGCGTAGACAAGAGCTTTCAAATGCCTCCATAAAGGAAAGTCATGAGGGTTGAGGTAAGGAGAGCGTGGAGGCCATGGAATTGGTCCGCCTCTACCAATCCATCGGTCACAGAATCTGTTGTTGAGAAGCGTACGAACACTTCGACTGAAATGTGCAGGAGGTCCACCGTTCATGAATCACATGTTGTGTGGTACTTGTAGAGGCACATGTTCTAGCAGCACAGGTAGAGTATCCCGTATGAAATCATGATAACGTACTCCATTGGGCGTAGGTGGAAGAACATGGGGCCCAATCAAGACATCACCAGCAATGCCTGCCCAAACGTTCACAGAAAATCTGTGTTGATGACGTGATTGCACAATTGCGTGCGGATTCTCGTCAGTCCACACATGTTGATTGTGAATATTTACAATTTGATCACGTTGGAATGAAGCCTCATCCGTAAAGAGAACATTTGCACTGAAATGAGGATTGACACATTGTTGGATGAACCATTCGCAGAAGTGTACCCGTGGAGGCCAATCAGCTGCTGATAGTGCCTGCACACGCTGTACATGGTACGGAAACAACTGGTTCTCCCGTAGCACTCTCCATACAGTGACGTGGTCAACGTTACCATGTACAGCAGCAACTTCTCTGACGCTGACATTAGGGTTATCGTCAACTGTACGAAGAATTGCCTCGTCCATTGCAGGTGTCCTCGTCGTTCTAGGTCTTCCCCAGTCGCAAGTCATAGACTGGAATGTTCCGTGCTCCCTAAGACGCCCTTCAATTGCTTCGAAAGTCTTCCTGTCGGGATACCTTCGTTCTGGAAATTTGTCTGGATACAAACGTACCGTGCCATGGCTATTGCCCCCTGCTAATCCATACATCAAATGGGCATCTGCCAACTCCGCATTTGTGAACATTGAACTGACTGTAAAACCACGTTCGTGATGAATACTAACCTGTTGATGCTACGTACTGGTGTACTTGATGCTAGTACTGTAGAGCAATGAGTCGCATATCAACACAAGCACCGAAGTCAACATTACCTTCCTTCAATTGGGCCAACTGGCGGTGAATCGAGGAAGTACAGTACATACTGACGAAACTAGAATGAGGTCTAACATGGAAATTAAGCGTTTCCGGACACATATCCACGTAACATCTTTTCTGTATTTGTGTGTGAGGAATGTTTCCTGAAAGTTTGGCCATACCTTTTTGTAACACCCTGTATACGCTGAAGAGCCAAAGAAACTAGTTCACCTGCCTAATATCGTGTAGGACCCCGCGAGCACGCAGAAGTGACGCAACACGACGTGGCACGTACTCAAATAATGTCTGAAGTAGTGCTGGAGGGAATTCACATTATGAATCCTGCAGAACTGTCCATAAATCTGTAACAGTACGAGGGGGTGGAGATCTCTTCTGAACAGCACCTTGCAAGGCATTCCATATATGCTCAACAATGTTTATGCCTGCGGAATTTGGTGGCCAACGGAAGTGTTTAAATTAAGAAGAGTGTTCCTGAAGACACGCTGTAGCAATCCTGGACGTGTGGGGTTTCACATTGTCCTGCTGGAATTGCCCAAGTCCGTCGGAATGCACAACGGACATGCAGGGATGCAGATGATGAGACCGGATGTTTACGTATGTGTCACCTGTCCGAGTCGTATCTAGACGTATCACGGGTCCAGTATCACTCCAACTGCACACGCTCCACACCATTACGCAGCCTCCACCAGCTTGAACAGTCCCCTGCTGACCTGCAGGGTCCATGGATTGATGAGGTTGTCTCCATACCCGTACATCTCCATCCGTTCGGTACAATTTGAAACCAGACTCGTTCCACCAGGCAACATGTTTCCAGTCATCATGTCGGTGTTGACAGATCCAAGCGCTGCGTAAAGGTTTGTCTCGTGCAGTCATCAAGGGTACATGAGTGGGCCTTCGGCTCCGAAAGCCCATATCGAAGATGTTTCGTTGAATGGTTCGGTCGCTGGCACTTGTTGATGTTGCAGAACTGAAATCTGGAGCGATTTGCGAAAATGTTGTTCTGTCACGATGAACGATTTTCTTCACTCGTTGTTGGTCCCGTTCTTGCAGCACCTCTTTACGGCCGCAGCGATGTTGGAGATTTGATGTTTTGCCGGATTCCTGATATTCACGGTACACTCGTTAAATGGTCGTAAGGGGAAATCCCCATTTCATCGGTACCTCGGAGATGCTGTGTCCTCATCGCTTGTGCGCCGACTGTAACACCACGTTGAAACTGACTTAAATCTTGACAACTTGCCATTGTAGTAGCAGTAACCGACCTAACAACTGCGCCGGAGACTTGGTGTCTTATATAACCGTTGCCGACAGCCGTAATTTTTCCTCTTTACTTATCTCTATATTTGAATACGCATGCCTATAACAGTTTCTTTGATGCTTCAGTGTTTTTATTTTATTTTATTTTTTTTTTTTTTGGTCATCAGTCTACTGACTGGTTTGACGCGGCCCGCCACGAATTCCTTTCCTGTGCTAACCTCTTCATCTCAGGGTAGCACTTGCAACCTACGTCCTCAATTATTTGCTTGACGTATTCCAATCTCTGTCTTCCTCTACAGTTTTTGCCCTCTAGTACCCTCTAGTACCATGGAAGTCATTCCCTCATGTCTTAGCAATGTCCTATCATCCTGTCCCTTCTCCTTATCAGTGTTTTCCACATATTCCTTTCCTCTCCGATTCTGCGTAGAACCTCCTCATTCCTTACCTTATCAGTCCACCTAATTTTCAACATTCGTCTATAGCACCACATCTCAAATGCTTCGATTCTCTTCTGTTCCGGTTTTCCCACAGTCCATGTTTCACTACCATACAATGTTGTACTCCAGACGTACATCCTCAGAAATTTCTTCCTCAAATTGAGGCCGGTATTTGATATTAGTAGATTTCTCTTGGCCAGAAATGCCTTTTTGGCCATAGCGAGTCTGCTTTTAACGTCCTCCTTGTTCCGTCTGTCATTGGTTATTTTACTGCCTAGGTAGCAGAATTCCTTAACTTCATTGACTTCGTGACCATCAATCCTGATGTTAAGTTTCTCGCTGTTCTCATTTCTACTACTTCTCATTACCTTTGTCTTTCTCCGATTTACTCTCAAACCATACTGTGTACTCATTAGACTGTTCATTCCGTTCAGCAGATCATTTAATTCTTCTTCACTTTCACTCAGGATAGCAATGTCATCAGCGAATCGTATCATTGATATCCTTTCACCTTGTATTTTAATTCCACTCCTGAACCTTTCTTTTATTTCCATCATTGCTTCCTCGATGTACAGATTGAAGAATAGGGGCGAAAGGCTACAGCCTTGTCTTACACCCTCCTTAATACGAGCACATCGTTCTTGATCGTCCACTCCTATTATTCCCTCTTGATTGTTGTACATATTGTATATGACCCGTCTCTCCCTATAGCTTACCCCTACTTTTTTCAAAATCTCGAACAGCTTGCACCATTTTATATTGTCGAACGCTTTTTCCAGGTCGACAAATCCAATGAAAGTGTCTTGATTTTTCTTTAGCCTTGCTTCCATTATTAGCCGTAACGTCAGAATTGCCTCTCTCGTCCCTTTACTTTTCCTAAAGCGAAACTGATCGTCACCTAGCGCATTCTCAATTTTCTTTTACATTCTTCTGTATATTATTCTTGTAAGCAGCTTCAATGCATGAGCTGTTAAGCTGATTGTGCGATAATTCTCGCACTTGTCAGCTCTTGCCGACTTCGGAATTGTGTGGATGATGCTTTTCCGAAAGTCAGATGGTACATCGCCAGACTCATATATGGAATGTTATCTATCTCTTCTGACTTATTTGACCGTAAGTCCTCCAAAGCTCTTTCAAATTCCGATTCTAATACTGGATCCCCTATCTCTTCTAAATCGACTCCTGTTTCTTCTGCTATCACATCAGACAAATCTTCACCCTCATAGAGGCTTTCAATGTATTCTTTCCACCTATCTGCTCTCTCCTCTGCATTTAACAGTGGAATTCCCGTTGCATTCTTAATGTTACCACCGTTGCTTTTAATGTCACCAAAGGTTGTTTTGACTTTCCTGTATGCTGAGTCTGTCCTTCCGACAATCATATCTTTTTCGATGTCTTTACATTTTTCGTGCAGCCATTTCGTCTTAGCTTCCCTGCACTTCCTATTTATTTCATTCCTCAGCGACTTGTATTTCTGTATTCATGATTTTCCCGGAACATGTTTGTACTTCCTCCTTTCATCAATCAACTGAAGTATTTCTTCTGTTACCCATGGTTTCTTCGCAGCTACCTTCTTTGTACCTATGTTTTCCTTCCCAACATCTGTGATGGCCCTTTTTAGAGATGTCCATTCCTCTTCAACTGTACTGCCTGCTGCGCTATTCCTTATTGCTGTATCTATAGCGTTAGAAAACTTCAAACGTATCTCGTCATTCCTTAGTACTTCCGTATCCCACTTCTTTGCGTATTGATTCTTCCTGACTAATGTCTTGAACTTCAGCTTACTCTTCATATGTACTATATTGTGATCTGAGTCTATATCTGCTCCTGGGTACGCCTTACAATCCAGTATCTGATTTCGGAATCTCTGTCTGACCAAGATGTAATCTAATTGAAATCTTCCCGTATCTCCCGGCCTGTTCCAAGTATACCTCCTCCTCTTGTGATTCTTGAACAGGGTATTCGCTATTACTAGCTGAAACTTGTTGCAGAACTCAATTAGTCTTTCTCCTCTTTCATTCTTTGTCCCAAGCCCATATTCTCCTGTAACCTTTTCTTCTACTCCTTCCCCCACAACTGCATTCCAGTCGCCCATGACTATTAGATTTTCGTCCCCCTTTACATACTGCATTACCCTTTCAATATCCTCATACACTTTCTCTATCTGTTCATCTTCAGCTTGCGACGTAGGCAGGTATACCTGAACTATCGTTGTCGGTTTTGGTCTGCTGTCGATTCTGATTAGAACAACCCGGTCACTGAACTGTTCACAGTAGCACACCCTTCCTATTCATAACGAATCCTACACCTGTTATACCATTTTCTGCTGCTGTTGATATTACCCGATACTCATCTGACCACAAATCCTTGTCTTCCTTCCACTTCACTTCACTAACCCCTACTATATCTAGATTGAGCCTTTGCATTTCCCTTTTCAGATTTTCTAGTTTCCCTACCACGTTCAAGCTTCTGACATTCCACGCCCCGACTCGTAGAACGTTATCCTTTCGTTGATTATTCAATCTTTTTCTCATGGTAACCTCCCCCTTGGCAGTCCCCTCCCGGAGATCCGAATGGGGGACTATTCCGGAATCTTTTGCCAATGGAGAGATCATCATGACACTTCTTCAAACACAGGCCACATGTCCTGTGGATACACGTTACGTGTCTTTAATGCAGTGGTTTCCATTGCCTTCTGCATCCTCATGTCGTTGATCATTGCTGATTCTTCCGCCTTTAGGGGCAATTTCCCACCCCTAGGACAAGAGAGTACCCTGAACCTCTATCCGCACCTCCGCCCTCTTTGACAAGGCCGTTGGCAGAATGAGGCTGACTTCTTATACCGGAAGTTTTCGGCCGCCAATGCTGATTATTTATCAAAATTTAGGCAGTGGCGGGGATCGAACCCGGGACCGAAGACGTTTTGATTATGCATCAAAGACGCTACCCCTAGACCACGGGTACTACCAACAGCGTGTGAGCCACATTATTCGAGGGTCACTATTTTTGTAAAAATACAGTTTTCATTCTGCACGTGTGAAAGTTTTACAGTGTGTAGATACATCCTTCCCGCTTGTTTTCAAACTTAGTTCAACCTGTTCCTGTGAGTGGCGCCGTCACAGCATGTCTTCAAGATGACTGCAACACTTGACGTTCGTCAGAAGCAACGTGCTGTCATAGAATTCCTGTGCTGTGAAAACGAGACAGTGGGCAACATCCACAAGAGGTTGAAAAAGGTGTATGGAGATGCTGCTGTCGATCGCAGTACAGTTAGTCGGTGGGCAAGCAGGTTACGTGATGAAAGCAGGCACGGCATTATTGAGGATTGTCCTCGCAGCGGCAGGCCTCGTACTGCACACAATCCAGACAATGTGCAGAGAGTTAACGAATTGGTGGCTGCTGACAGACGCATCACAGTGAACGAATTGTCACGCTACGTTGGGATAAGGGAAGGAAGTTCTTGCAGAATACTGAAAGTGTTGGCGTTAAAAAGGGTTTGTGCTAGGTGGGTTCCCAGGATGTTGACAGTGGCTCACAAAGAAACAAGAAAAACGGTATGCAGCGAACATTTGGAACAGTACGAGAAGGTGGAGATGAATTTCTTGGAAGAATTGTGATAAGTGATGAAACATGGCTCCGTCATTTTTCACCAGAGACGAAGAGGCAATCAATTGAGTGGCATCATGCAAATTCACCCAAGAAAAAAAATTCAAAACCACACCTTCTGCTGAAAAAGTTACGGATACAGTGTTTTTCGACTCTTGCTTGTGGACATCATGCCAAGTGGAACCACCATAAATTCTGATGCATATGTGACGACACTGAAGAAACTTCAAGCTCGACTGAGTCTTGTTCGACCATATCGGCAAAAGCAGGATGTTTTGCTGTTACACGACAATGCACGGCCACATGTCACTCAAAAAACCATGGAAGCGAGCACAAAACTGGGAAGGACAACGCTGAAACATCCGCCTTACAGTACTGACCTGGTTCCATTTGACTGTTATCTCTTTGGGAAACTGAAAGACTCTCTTAGTGGAACAAGGTTTGAAGATGATAACTCCCTTGTGGACGCTGCCAAACAGTGGCTCCGACAGGTTGGTCCAGAATTTTACCGTGCGGGTATACAGCCGCTGGTTCCAAGATGGAGTAAGCAGATGAGAGGGATGGAAATTATGTGGAGAAATGAAAATATTGCTGCTAATGGATGTATCTACACACTGTAGAACTTTCAAACATGTAGAATAAAAGATGGATTAAAAAAAAATAGTGTGCATTTCTTTTGGAGTGACCCTCGTAGAAGCGTAAAACTTCTCTTGTGAATTTCTCTGAGTTGCTACAGTGGTGCACCTTGCTACTTGCGCATTATGTAGTTTTAATGGCCTACTGCATGTGTACAAAGTCTGAAGTAAATCTGCTATCCCAACGTCGTGGCCTCCCCTAGCCAGTAACCCCGAGGGAATGTTGTCTACTCCAGAAGTCTCGTTTCCACTTGGCTCTTTCACTGCTCCGTGAGATTTTGCTGGCAGTATCACGTCATTCATCTCGGACATTTCTTAGCGCAATTTCTGTGACCGTTTCTTTGATCCTCGGACATTAGCTGCTGTGCATCTTCTGGAAGGCTTTCGTGTCGCAGCAGATCGCGTTGTGGCTGGAAGATTCCAGCGCGGCGCCCGCCGCCGGGCCTGGAAGCCCCGGCGACGGCAGTGGCAGTCGCAGCCGCTGCCGCAGTCGGCATGGCCGCCGCTGTCGGATTACCTGCAGCCCGGGGCTTCCCCCGGCAGGGCGACACCCGACACCGGCTCATGCCCGAGCACGCGCCGGCCGCGGCCGTGCGCTGCCCAGGTACACGCACGCACGCACGCACGCACTCTGCTACCGTACGTAACGGCCAGCCGCCTCTCCGCACACAAATATTCCGGAAGCCGTGCATGGCGACTTTTGCGCGTCCGGCGGTCGTCGTCAGAGGTGAGAATACTTGGCGGAAAGTTCGTGCAGAACACGGTGACATTCCGAATCAGAAATATGCGACACGGTAAATGATAACATCCAAACAGTTGGAGGATAAAGATTTATTAAAATCCTTGCCCACGGTTTCGGTATATCTAAATATATCTTCATCGGAAATAAAATAGACGTGAACAGGAAGACACCTTTATTAGCAAACACTTAGCATCGGAACTGCGAAAGAAAATATACTAGGCTTAAGTAACTGTAAAATTACCACAGTATTACAAGCACAAAAATTTTTAGTCACTTACTAAAATCACATCCTAAATCCGGAGTTTACAAAATTACTTGTAACGACTGCCCAAACTATTACATTGGACAGACAGGTACACTCATTAAAGTAAGGTATAAAGAACACATGCTAGGTAAAAATGAGGAAAACGTATATAATTCCACGTTTGCTGAAAATCTATGGCTCTTACAACATACGCCACGTAAACTGAATGACGTAGGATTGCTTCACGAAGCGAGTAAGGGTTACAAGCTGGACCTGCCTACAGAATTAGAGATTTTCAAGCATCTGTCTCAAAAAGATGGTTTTGTTCTTAATGAACAGGTGCAGAGGAACAAAAAATTTTTTTAGATAGTTTCAAACCTCTCCTTGCTCTAATGTAATATAGTCTGGCTGACTGGAAGTTAGTTTTCTTGCCTGTTGATGCTGGTGAGATGCGCTTTTCCTGTCTTGTTGGGATTTTACGTATTTTTGACGTTTGCTGTTTGTGGCTTTCGATGTGTATGTGTGGTTAAATGACTGTTATGTTTTTATTCACAACGACAGATGGTTTTGTTTTACTTTAACAATTTGGTTTGTTTTCGCTAGTATGTATTTTACCTTTTAAGTTACGCGAGATTCTCGCGAATAACACTAGTGCCCTCTCTCGTTAGATGTGTTCCGTAGCGCAAGCTTCATCTGCTTGACACTAGCACACAGGTAAATTTGTTCCATATTTGCTATTTTACGTAGATGTTTTTATATAGTTGGCTCTGAGCACTATGGGACTTAACATCTATGGTCATCAGTCCCCTAGAACTTAGAACTACTTAAACCTAACTAACCTAAGGACATCACACAACACCCAGTCATCACGTGGCAGAGAAAATCGCTGACCCCGCCGGGAATCGAACCCGGGATCCCGGGCGCGGGAAGCGAGAACGCTACCGCACGACCACGAGCTGCGGACTTTTATATAGTTGTTATATGTTTTATTTATTAAGACAGAAGGTTTGAATTAGCACAACATTTAATTATTTTGATGCGCATGTGTACGTATCCATGGGTTTTAATGTGCGCGTGTGTCTCGCGCATACCACAAGTGCCCTCTCTCGGTGAAACTGTCTGCCCTAGGGCTTTCACACCTTTTCAGCCTGGTGTCCGGATACTTTTGATCACACTGTGTATCCAAGAAAAGCACACCAGTTCTAACACTTAAAGCGACAAAAAAATTATTCCAGTACCCTTATACCTCCTAGTGTCGTTTTGGACCTTCTTTTGCCAGTGGTAGTGCAGTAACTCGACGTGGAAAGTTGTTGGAAATCCCCCGCAGAAATATTGAGCCATGCTGCCTCTATGGCCGTCCATATTTGGGAAGGTGTTGCCGATATAGGATGTTGTGCACGAATTGATCTTTTGATTAAGTCCCATAAATTTTCGAAGGGATTCATGTCGGGCGATATGGATGGGCAAATCGTTCTCTCAAATTGTCCAGAATGTTCTTCGAACCAATCACAAACAATTGCGGCCTAATGGCATGGCACATTGACATCAATACAAATTGCATCGTTGTTTGGGATATGGAGCCCATAAATGGTTCAAATGACTCTGAGCACTATGGGACTTACCATCTGAGGTCATCAGTCCCCTAGCACTTAGAACTACTTAAACCTAACTAACCTAAGTACATCACACACATCCATGCCCGAGGCAGGATTAGAACCTGCGACCGTAGCGGTCGCGCTGTTCCAGACTGTAGCGCCTAGAACCGCTCAGTCACCCCAGCCGGCCCCAAAAGTGGCTTCGTATCGTCTTCATGTTGCCGAACATGACCGTGTCCTGGATGTGTGTGATGTCCTTAGGTTAGTTAGGTTTAAGTAGTTCTATGTTCTAGGGGACTGATGCCATCAGCAGTGAAGTCCCGTAGTGCTCAGAGCCGTTTGAACCATTTTGAATCGGTTCAGTTGGACCAGAGGACACAGTGCCGTTTCCATGTACGTACAGCCCACACCGTTATGGTGCCGTCACCAGCCTGCACCGTGTGTTGCTGAGAATTTGGGTCTATGGCTTCGTGGGGTTGAAACGTCCCCTTTGAAAAATTGTACAGGAGTGTGCTGAAACTGACACATAATAATTTTAGCGCAACGCAATCTGACTTTCAAAAATCCCTACAAAAGAATGGCCCTGACTAACATTAACCTATACCTTTCACAAATCACTTACCTCACAAAAATCTTCATTACTCGAACTACTGCAATACAGCGAGCGCCACTACTGCCAGCTAAATAAAAGATTCAAACTACTGAAGGCTCTAACTACTGATAGGGATAGTTAGCAAATGAAAGATTTTAATAGAGAACAAACAATGTATTTACCTTAATAGTCATAATATATATAGCAGTTCATAATATCCAGTATAACAAATTTCAAAACTCCGCCATCTCTCTCCCCACATCCACCACTGCTGGCGGCTCACCTCCAACTGCGCAACGCTACGCGCTGTTCACATCCAGCTGCCGCTGCCCAACACTACAATGGCAGACAACAATGCAAACTAGCTACAGACTGCACACAGCACAGCCAGTGATTTTCATATAGAGCGCTACGTAACGTTGCCAATAAGAAAATATAAACAGCCTACTTACATAGCCCCCATGCTCCCCACAAAAAATTTTACAAATTGTTTTGGGCAGTGGCCAATAATGATTTGATAAAATTTTTCATAATTACAATAACAAAGAAATCAAATGCACACACTTATTGATACAATGTTGGTCAAAAGCTAAAATTTTCTCACAGTCTATAAAGATAGTCCAGATTGGTCATCACAGTAAAATTGCAGTGTTTTTCCCAAAGTCTGAGCAGTAAAAGAAAATACACACGGAAGTAGTGGATTTCCATGCAGTCTTGAAGAAATAGTGTTGTCCTTCCAACGGAAAGACAGTGCTGACTCTTGACATGCTGACAGGTAATGGGCCACAACAGAGCAAACCCACAGCAGAGTATAGGTTAATGTTAGTCAGGGCCATTCTTTTGTAGGGATTTTTGATAGTCAGATTGCGTTGCGCTAAAATTATTGTGTGTCAGTTTCAGCACACTCCTGTACAATTTTTCAAAGGGGACGTTTCAGGGTCTACGGCACACTCGAACCCTACCATCAGCTCTCACCGACATCTGACCAGGCAGCGGTTTTTCAGAGGTGTCGGGTCCAACCGATATAGTCAGGAACCTTGGAGAGGCGCTGTTGGCGACATCGTGCTGTTATCAAAGGCACTCGCGTCGGTCGTCTGCTGCCATGCCCCATTAACGATAAAGTTCGCAACACTGTCCGAATGGACATGTTCGTCGTACGTTTCTCACATTGATTTCCGCCGTCATTTCACACAGTGTCGCTTGTCTGGTAGCACTGACAACTCTATACAAATGCTGCGGTCGGTCATTAAGTGAAGGCCGTCGGCCACTACGATGTCCGTGGTGAGAGGTAATGCCTGAAACCTGGTATTCTCGGCACGATCTTGCCGCTGTGGATCTCTGAATACTGAATTCCCTAATGATTTCCGAAATGCAATGTCCCATGCATCTAGCTCCGCCTACCAATCTGCTTTCAAAGTGTGTTAGTTCCCGTCGTTCTGCCATAATCACGTACTAAACCTCTCCACATCAATCACCTGAGTACAGATGACATCGCTAACAGTACAGTGCCGTTTTATACCACGTGTGCTTGATACTATCGCCATGTGCATATGCACGTATCGCTATCCCATGACTTCTGAGCGAGCAGAGTGGCGCAGTGGTTAGCACACTGGACTCGCATTCGGGAGAACAACGGTTAAACCCCTTATCCGGCAATCCTGATTTAGATTTTGCGTGATTTCCCTAAGTCGCTTCAGGCAAATGGTTCCCTTGGAAGGGCACGGCCGATTTCCTTCCCCATCCTTCCCTAATGCGATGGGACCGACTACCTCGCTGCTTGGTCCACTCCTCCAAATCAACCAACCAACCATGATTTCTGACACCTCAGCGTACGTCATTACACCGGTTACAAATGTCATAAACATACCTTCTGAAGCGCCAACCATCTTATTTTATTCTGACAACTAACCAGTGTGGCTGTCATAAATTACACAGGCCACATAGAAAACGTGTTAAAATGTGTCGTTGTCCAATGCACTGTTTACCGTAAAGTGTCACGGCACGTACTAT
Source organism: Schistocerca cancellata (assembly GCF_023864275.1). Classification (NCBI taxonomy): domain Eukaryota; kingdom Metazoa; phylum Arthropoda; class Insecta; order Orthoptera; family Acrididae; genus Schistocerca; species Schistocerca cancellata. The sequence goes on along the minus strand of NC_064628.1, from coordinate 913,851,416 downwards.
GTAGACTTGAGACTGGAACGACACCGCAACGGATTAGCCGAGCGGTATAACAAGCTGCAGTCATGGACTCTGCGGCTGGTCCGGGTGGAGCTTCGAGTCCTCCCTCGGGCATGAGTGTGTGTGTGTGTGTGTGTTTGTCCTTAGGATAATTTAGGTTAAGTAGTGTGCAAGCTTAGGTACTGATGACTTTAGCATTTAAGTACCATAAGATTACACACACAATTAAACATTTTGACACCACAACGTCAGGCAAGTACGTACCTGTGCAGTCTATACAAGATTTCGCTGGGCTTAAGTCAGAACGCGTGCCTTTTTCATTTCTATTCTGTCCAGGTTTTGATATGAATTGGACCACCGAGCGCCGAAATCTAGTGTTTTCTGGGTCTCGTGGAGGAAATGAACGAGCTGGGTTTCCCGCGCGACCGTTGCTTTCAGACTCGATGTTGTTTACTACAGGAGAGCTTCTGTAAAGTTTGCAAGATAGGAGACGAGGTACTGGCAGAAGTAAAGCTGTGAGGACCGGGCGTGAGTCGTGCATGGGTAGCTCAGTTGGTAGAGCACTTGCCCGCGAAAGGCAAAGGTCCCGAGTTCGAGTCTCGGTCCGACACACAGTTTTAATCTGCCAAGAAGTTACATATCAGCGCACACTCCGCTGTAGAGTGAAAATCTCATTCTAGAAACATCCCCCAGGCTGTGGCTTAGCCGTGTCTCCGCAATATTCTTTCTTTCAGGAGTGCTAGTTCTGCAAGGTTCGCAGGAGAGCTTCTGTAAAGTTTGGAAGGTAGGAGACGAGGTACTGGCGGAAGTAAACCTGTGAGGAAGGGGCGTGAGTCGTGCTTGGGTAGCTCAGTTGGTAGAGCACTTGCCCGCGAAAGGCAAAGGTCTCGAGTTCGAGTCTCGGTCCGACACACAGTTTTAATCGGCCAGGAAGTTTCATATCAGCGCACACTCCGCTGTAGAGTGAAAATTTCATTCTAGATACAGATATCCTGTCTGCCGGCCAGAGTGGCCGAGCGGTTCTAGGCGCTACAGTCTGGAACCACGCGACCGCTACGGCCGCAGGTTCGAATCCTGCCTCGGGCATGGATGTGTGTGATGTCCTTACGTTAGTTAGGTTAGTTCTAAGTTCTAGGGGACTGATGACCTCAGAAGTTAAGTCCCATAGTGCTCAGATCCATTTGAACCATATCTGCAGTCGTCCTAGAGACTCGAATAGGGAGTTCTTGAACATCGCTTGTGCCTCAGTGTCGAGAACAAGGCAGGCCACGTGGTCACTCGGTGGCGAAGCATCTGACTGTAGAGGAGAGGATCAGAGCCGCTACGTGTAGATAAGTGGACTCAAAGGCGGTAGCCACTGAATGGCGGCGACCTATGGCCTACTGTTGTGAGGGCGTATGTCTGGCAGGCGACGCCGCGTCCCCGGAGGAATGCGGCGACATGGCGCTCAGCGCGGGGTATGCGGGCTGCGCCCAGCGTCCGGCCCACGCGATCCGCCCCCGCGACAGCCAATAATTGAGGTGGCTGCCCTGCTCTGTTGTGCTGCGCCTCTGTCGGATTTCTGGGTGGGCGGCGGCGCCTGCAGGTTCTGCACTGGAAGGTTACTGTCCTCGGGGTCGACTCATCCTCTGGTGTGGCTTCGCACAGTGGTCATATTAATATCCAACAGTGATTCGGATTCGCCACCCATTTTTTTTTCTTTATTGTAATTTCATTCCCCTGCCCCATATGGGCAGGCGAGGGCTGTCAGCAGCCGCTCTTCAGCCGAGTGACATGACAACTAAAACAAGAATAAAATAATACATGCATAAGGAGATAAAAAGGGGAACATAAAACAGAGTAAGGGGAGAAAATGGAGGTAAAAATACACTGACACGTAGACGTTCATTGGGGACAGTTAAAAAAGTCACCAGAAAGTTAAAAAACACAGTTGGCGATTCTTAAAACACAGAGAAGACACTGGATGCGCATGCACAGGTGAAAAGTTTGCCACAGTATTTAAAAACACTCCGAAACAACACACTTAAAAACCACTTGGAGCACACACGACGAAGAATAAAACTACCAGGTGGGACCTGCTGAGGGAAAGGGCAGAGAGGATGGAAAAGGAGGGGAGAGCAAGGGGCAGCAGGGGAAGTGGCGGAATGAAGAGAGCAGGGGCATCAGTGGGTACACGAAGAGGCAGGAGACACATGGGGCGGGAGATGAAGAGGGAAGACAGGGCAGGAGGGAGCGCAGAGACACTGAAAGGAGGCACAAGAGACGGAGGGGGAGTAGGAGGGGAAATCCGCTCAGAAGGTGGGAGGGGGGGGAGAGGGAGCCCTGAGGAGGAGGCAGGAAGAGGGGGTTAGAGTTGGTAGGAAGGGTAGATGTCAGGGCGAAGCTCATCATCCGGGAGGGGTAGACGGTGGAAGTTGTGTTGGGAAAGGAGATGGAGGGGTCGCCACCCACCCCGGGTACAGATATGAAGGAAAGGTGAGACATACACGGTCTTCATGCCACGGCTGCAAGTAGCTCCCACAGACATGTCAAGTGTAGGGGTGGGCAAATAATATCGACATCTTTTCAAAATAATGTCTATATACAGGGTGGTCCATTGATAGTGACCGGGCCAAATATCTCACGAAATAAGCACCAAACGGGAAAAAACTACAAAGAACGAAACTCGTTTAGCTTGAAGGGGGAAACCAGATGGTGCTATGGTTGACACGCTAGATGGCGCTGCCATAGGTCAAACGGATATCAACTGCGTTTTTTTTTTAAAAATAGGAACCCCCATTTTTTATTACATATTCGTGTACTACGTAAAGAAATATGAATGTTTTAGTTGGACTACTTTTTTCGCTTTGTGATAGATCGCGCAGTAATAGTCACAAACGTATAAGTACGTGGTATCACGTAACATTCCGCCAGTACGCACGGTATTTGCTTCGTAATACATTACCCGTGTTAAAATGGACCGTTTACCAATTGCGGAAAAGGTCGAATTCGTGTTGATGTATGGCTATTGTGATCAAAATGCCCAACGGGCGTGTCCTATGTACGCTGCTCGGTATCCTGGACGACATCATCCAAGTGTCCGGACCGTTCGCCGGATAGTTACGTTATTTAAGGAAACAAGAAATGTTCAGCGACATGTGAAACGTCAGCCACGACCTGCAATAAATGATGATGGTCAAGTACATGTTTTAGCTGCTGTCCCGGCTAATCCGCACATCAGTAGCAGACAAACTGTGCGAGAATCAGGAATCTCAAAAACGTCGGTGTTGAGAATACTACATAACATCGATTGCACCCGTATCATATTTCTATGCACCAGGAATTGCATGGTGACGACTTTGAACGTCGTGTACAGTTCTGCCACTGGCCACAAGAGAAATTACGAGACGATGACAGATTTTTTGCACGCGTTCTATTTAGCGACCAAGCGTCATTCACCAACTGCGGTAACGGAAACCGGCATAATATGCACTATTGGGTAACGTCAAATCCACTATCGCTGCGACAAATGGAACATCAGCGACCTTGAGGGGTTAATGTATGGTGCGGCATTATGGGAGGAAGGATAATTGGCTCCCATTTTATCGATGGCAGTCTAAATGGTGTAATGTACGCTGATTTCCTATGTAATGTTCTACCGATGTTACTACAAGATGTTTCACTGCATGACAGAATGGCAATGTTCTTCCAACATGATGCATGTCAGGCACATAGTTCGCGTGCGGTTGAAACGATATTGAATGGAATATTTCATGACAGATGGATTGGTCGTCGAAGCACCATACCATGGCCCGCACGTTCACCGGATCTGACGTCCCCGGATTTCTTTCTGTGGGGAAAGTTGAAGGATATTTACTATCCTGATCCACCGACAACGCCTGACAACACGCGTCAACGCATTGACAATGCATGTGCGAACATTACGGAAGGCGAACTACTCGTTGTTAAGAGGAATGTCGTTACACGTATTGCCAAATGCATTTAGGTTGACGGACATCATTTTGAGCATTTATTGCATTAATGTGGTATTTACAGGTAATCACGCTGTTACAGCATGCGTTCTCAGAAATGATAAGTTCACAAAGTTACATGTATCACATTGGAACAACGGAAATAAAATGTTCAAACGTACCTACGTTCTGTGTTTCAATTTAAAAAACCTACCTGTTACCAACTGTTCGTCTAAAATTTTGAGCCACATGTTTGTGAATATTACAGCGCCATCTATCACAGAGCGAAAAAAGTGGTCCAACTAAAACATTCATATTTCTTTACGTTCTACACGAATATATAAAAAAATGGGGGTTCCTATTTTAAAAAACGCAGTTGATATCCGTTTTACCTATGGCAGCGCCATCAAACGCGGGCCAACCATAGCACCATCTGGTTTCCCCCTTCAAGCTATACGAGTTACGTTCTTTGTAGTTTTTTCGTTTGGCGCTTATTTCGTGAGATATTTGGCCCGGTCACGATCAATTTACCACCCTGTATACAGTCGATATCAAAATTAACGATATATCGTTTAATCGATATTAAACATTAAGTATCGGAAGTGATATTTTTTAGTGTTTGACTTTTTTGCTAAGGGTGTAGTTCTGGATAAACATGTAGTGTGGGGAAAACTGAACAGAAGAGAATCGAAGCGTTTGAGAAGTGGTGCTACAGACGAATGTAAAAAATTACGTGGACTGATAAGGTAAAGAATGACGAGGCTCTTTGCAGAATCGGAAAGGAATATGTGGAAAACACTGACAAGGAGAAGGGACAGAATGATAGGACATCTATTAAGACATGAGGGAATAACCTACATGGTACTAGAGGGAGCTGTAGAGGGCAAAAACTGTAGAGAAAGACAGAGAGAGAGTGGAATACATCTAGCCAATAACTGAAGACATGGGTCGCGAGTGCTACTCTGAGATGAAGAGGTGGTCAGAGGAGAGGAATTCGCCACGGGCCGCGCCAAACCTGTCAGAAGACTGCTGAAAAAAAAAAAAAAAAATGTGGTGTGATGCGCCTTCACCATACTGTCAACATGAAAGGCGGTAGCATTGTATGGAACAATGCGATACCGATATAACAGCATATCGATACGTTTTCAAAGAATTATCTGTATACATACATGAAAAAAAGTTTTGCATCACCACAGTTCCCAGAACTCCTGACGATAGACGTTGATTGTGGATATTGTATTAAAGACACAGTCCTTTTGAGTGTTCAGAGGTGTCACTAAACCCGCCCAAAGATGTGAACAACCATGCATGAGCAGCGCCTATTACACTGAGGGGATCCGACAGCCGATCAGTTCCAGTCATTCCACCAAGAAGGAGGTACACTGCTCGTGTTGCCTGTAGTTCAACCATGTCTAGAAGGTCAATACCGCGGTTCGCTGGCGTCCGAATTGTTACTTTTTGCCAGAAAGGGCTCTCAAAAAGAGAATTGTCCAGGCATCTCGGAGTGAACCAAAGCGATGTTGTTCGGACATGGAGGATATACAGAGAGACAGGAGCTGTAGATGACATGCCTCCCTCAGGCCGCCCAAGGGCTGCTACTGCAGTGGATGACCGCTATCTACGGATTATGGCTCGGAGGAACCCTGACAGCAACGCCACCATGTTGAATAATGCTTTTCGTGCAGCCACAGGACGTCGCGTGAAAACTCAAGCTGTGCGCAATAGGCTGCATGATGCGCAACTTCACTCCCGACGTCCATGGCGAGGTCCATTTTTGCAACCACGACACCATGCAGCGCGGTACAGATGGGCCCAACAACAAGGCGAATAGACCGCTCAGGATTGGTACCACGTTCTCTTCACCGATGAGTAGCGCATATGCCTTCAACCGGTCAGGCTGAACGCCTTACACACACGGTCCAGCGGTGCAGCAAGGTGGAGGTTCCCTACTGTTTTGGGGTGGCATTGTGTGGTGCCGACGTACACCGCTGATGGTCATGGAAGGCACCGTAACGGCTGTAAGATACGAGAATGCCATCCTCCGACCGATAGTGGAACCATATCGGCAGCATATTGGCGAGGCATTCGTCTTCATGGACGACAATTCGCGCCCCATCGTGCACATCTTGTGAATGACTCCCTTCAGGTTAACGACATCGCTCGACTGAAGTCGCCAACATGCTTTCCAGACATGAACCCTGTCGAACATGTGTGGGATAGATTGAAAAGTTTTATGGACGACGTGACCCACCAACCACTCTGAGGGCTCTACGCCGAATCGCCGTTGAGGAGTGGGACAATCTGGACCAACAGTGCCTTGATGAACTTGTGGATAGTGTGCCACGACGAATACAGGCATGCATCAATGCAAGAGGACGGGTTATTGGGTATTAGAGGTACCGGCGTGTACAGCAATCTGGACCACCTCTGAAGGTCTCGCTGTATGGTGGTACAACATGCAATGTGTGGTCTTCTTGAGCAATAAAAAGGGCGGATATGACGTTTATGTTGATCTCTAATTTTCTATACAGGTTCCGGAACTCTCGGAACTGAGGTGAGACAAAACTTTTTTTTGATGTGTGTATATCGTCTGTATCAGAATGAACGATATATCGATCAATCGATAGTGAACATGTTGTATCGGAAGTGATAGTTTTTATCGTCTGTCTTTTCTTGTTGATACGTTCTATAGTTCTCATTGGGAGATGCTTTGCCCATTTCAGCTACTACCAGTCTTTTGAATCGAAAGTTTGTTCTCACGAGTGTCATTTCTACCATTTCTAATAATAGGCACAATGTGCAAAACGAACACGTTTGGTTATAGCTCTGTATGAGAATGGTGGAAATTACCACTCCTTGCTCCGAAGTGTGAGGCAGAATGGGCGCTCTGCTACCCTCTGAGTGTGTGGATCGAGAAAAGATAAATCCACTATAAAATTAACGTAGACTCGCCACAAAAGCCAAACACGTTACTGCACTGGTATTCAATGGAAAATTAACTCTTGCTGTCTGAAATGTTTATAGAAAGTGCAATATTTTGTATGCAGAACACATATCAGAAGTGTTTCACTCCCGATGCTTTCGTCACGATAAAATCAATATATTTCATAATATAGTTACGATAGATATCAAATACTAACAAAGAGATAGAGGGGCTGGCCAGTACTTACCTCAGCTCAGTACAGCCGATAGATACACAAAAAACAGAACCGAAAATTTACGTTCCTAGCTTTCGGAAGAAATGTTCCTTCATCAGGGAGGAGAGAGGGGAAAGAAAGGGAAGAAGGGAAAGTAGATTCAGTTACTCACAACCCAGGTTATGAAGCAACAGGGAAAGGAAAACAGGGAGGGTAGCAAGGATGGAGGCGTGGTTGTCAGAGGGAAGCCAAAGATATTCTACTGTAAGTACTGTGCCAGCTTGAAACCAAAGAGGATGCATACAGAAGTAAAGAGGTATATAGTACAAAGATAAACACAACTATGTAGGATGAAAAGATGCGTGAATGGCTAAAGAGGAAAGGGAAAGAGGAGAAGACTGAAGAGTAAATGGGAGTGAGGTTGTTTAACGTAGGTTCAGTCCAGGGGGATGGCGGGATGAAAGGATGTGTTGGAGTGCAAGTTCCCATCTCCGCAGTTCAGAGGGACTGGTGTTGGGTGGGAGAAGCCAAATGGCACATACGGTGTAGCAGGTTCCTAGGTCCCTAGAATTATGCTGGAGGGCAAGGTCCGCTACTGGGTATTGGACATCTCCTAGGCGGACAGTTCGTCTGTGTCCGTTCATGCGCTCAGCCAGTTTAGTTGTTGTCATACCGATGTAAAAGGCTGTGCAGTGCAGGCATGTCAGTTGATAAATGACATGTGTAGTTTCACACGTGGCCCTTCCTTGAATTGTGTATGTTTTACCAGTAGCGGGGCTGGAGTAGGTGGTTGTGGGGGGATGCATGGGGCACGTTTTGCAGCGGGGTCGGTTACAGGGGTAGGTACCGCTGGGTAGAGAAGGTAGTCTGGGAATATTGTAGGGTTTAACAAGGATGTTACGGAGGTTAGGGGGGCGACGAAAGGCAACTCTGGGTGGTGTGGGGAGAATTTTGTCAAGGGATAATCTCATTACAGGGATTGACTTGAGAAAGTCATATCCCTGGCGGAGTAATTTGTTGATGTTTTCGAGGTCAGGATAATATTGGGTGACAAGGGGGATGCGTTTGTGTGGTCTGGGGGTAGGAACATTGTTGTTGGACGGGGAGGAATGTGTTGCTCGGGAGATCTGTTTGTGGACAAGGTCTGCAGGATAGTTGTGGGAGACGAAAGCATTGGTCAGGTTATTGGTGTAATTGTTGAAGGATTCGTCACTGGAGCAGATACGTTTGCCACGAATACCTAGGCTGTAGGGAAGGGAGCGTTTGATGTGGAATGGATGGCATCTATCAAAGTGAAGGTACTGTTGTTTGTTTGTGGGTCTGATATGGACAGAGGTGTGGATGTGAGCTTCAACAAGATGAAGGTCAACATCTAGGAAGGTGGCTTGGGTTTTGGAGAAGGACCAGGTGAAATTCAGATTCGAAAAGGAGGTTATGGAGGAAATTAAGGAGTGTTTCTTCATCATGAGTCCAGACCACAAAGATGTCATCTATAAACCTATACCAGGCCAGCGGAAGCAGCTGTTGGGTCTTCAGGAAAGCCTCCTCCATGCGGCCCATGAAGAGGTTGGCATAGGACGGAGCCATCCTGGTTCCCATGGCCGTTCCCCTGATTTGTTTGTAGGTCTGGCATTCAAAAGTGAAGTAATTATGGATGAGGATGAAGTTGGTAAGTGTGATAAGGAACAAGGTTTTTGGAAGATCTTCGGGTGGGCGTTGGGAGAGGTAGTGCTCAAGGGCAGAGAGACCATGGGTATATGGGATGTTTGTGTAAAGGAATGTAACATCTATGGTGACAAGAGAGGTTTCAGGTGGGAGAGGAGTGGGAATGGATTTGAGACGTTCTAGGAAGTGGTTTGTGTCTTTGATGTAGGATGGGAGTCTGCGGGTGATGGAGGTGTTGGCCTACCAGAGCTGAGATACGTTCTTTTGGGGCTTTGAAGCCTGCTACAATGGGACGGCCAGGATGGTTCTCTTTGTGGATTTTGGGTAATAGGTAGAAGATAGGGGTACGTGGCTCAGGTGGAGTGAGTAAGTCTATGGAGGCCTTGTGATGGACCTTGGATTTTTAGGATTTTCTGCAGCTCAGTCTGGATGGAGGGAATGGGATCCTGGGTAACAGCTTTGTAGGTTGAGGTGTCGGAGAGTTGACGCAGTCCTTATGCCACATACTCCACACGGTCAAGTACGACAGTTGTGGAGCCTTTATCCGTCGGGAGGATGACAATTGAGCGGTCTATTTTCAGCTCCTTAATGGCACGGGATTCAGCTGGGATGATGTTGGGGGTTGTCGGGATGTTCTTCAAGAAGGACTGGGAGGCAACACTGGATGTGAGGAATTCCTGAAATGTCTGCAATGGATGGTTTTGGTGGAGGGGAGGAGAATCTCTTTGAGAAGGCGGTCGAAACTGTTCTAGACAGGGTTCAACACTGGGTCTAGTGTTTGGGGGCTGTGTTTAGGTAGTGAAGTGATATTTCCAGTTGAGGTTCAGGGTGAATGAGAGGAGTTCTTTAACCAGGGCAGTGTGGTTGAATTTAGGTGTGGTGCTAAAGGTTAAGCCTTTTGATAGAATAGATGTCTCTGGAGGAGAGAGGGATCTGGATGAGAGGTTTAGAACTGAATTGGGACTGGTGATATGTGGCATTTGACTGTGGTTATAGTTGAGATTTGGTCTGTGTGGGGTATGTGCTGGGATGGGGAGATTGAGTAGGGTGGCTGGGCTGGTTTGTTGGCTATGAGGGGGGTTTGTTGAAGGTTCTGTTGTGGTTGGTGTTTGTGAGGGATAGGGAGAGGGACCCCACTTCTTAGGTGTTGCACTAGCACTGTGGATAGTTTTTCCAGGTGGTGTGTGGCATGGAACTCAAGTTTGCAGCTGGCTTCTAGGATGATGATCCTGAGTGTGTTCTCCAAGCAAGGGTTTGAGAGGTGAAGGACTTTGAAGAGAGATAGGAGCTGTTGGGAGTGGTGGTTACGTGAAGTAGTGTAGAGATTCAGGACGAGTTGGGTAAGGGCTAAGGATTGTACGTTCTGGAAGTCCAGGAGAGACTGGTGGAAGGAGGAATTGCACCCAGAGATGGGAAATTTTAAGGTAAGTCCTTTAGGGGTAATTCCAAAGGTTAAGTAGGACAAGAGGAAATGTATGTCGGATTGCAGTTTGGCTACGGTGAATGCATGTTTCCGGAATGAATGTAAATAATGTGGTATAGGATTAGGGTACATACTGGGTAACTGGTGGGTAGGGAAATTAAATAACTAAAGTTAAAATAGTAATCATAAGAAGGAATAAAACACGGAGGGAAGGACGAGAAAGAAAGAAACTGTGCTGGTAATGTTCAATACCACAGGAAGACCACTAAATAAGAAAAATACGGAAAAAGTTGACCAGACCAAGCAAGTATGTCCAGATCAGGGGAAAAGAAAACACGTTGCTCAAAAACAGAGATAGCGAGTGGCGTAAAAAAGATCGCGCGTGCCGCAAAAGAGATCGTGCGTGCCGCAAAAAAGTTCGCGGGTGGCGCAGAAATGTCCCAAAAAAATTTTCCTGTGGCAGAGAAAGATAGCCAATGGCACAAAAATATCGCCAGCAACACGAAATCGACGGAAATGGATGATACTGGTAGGTGTGGAAGAGATTTTTGGCAGTGATTGTTGGCTGGAAAACAGCGAATAACGAACGTTAAAACTATGGAATGTTAAATAAATAAATCAATAAATAGAGAAAGAGAAGTGGACTATAAACGGAACAAGATAATAGGAGGAACATGAAACTAGCACAGTTGGTGACGAAAATATTTATTTATGTATATATAAAACACTGAAGAAGAGAAACTGTTAAGATGACAGATGTAAGTGATAGCTAACAAAAGGGACAAAACAATGAAGGATGTGGACCATATAGGTGATCTAAATGATTAATGGAAAATCTCATATAAAGATGTGAAACAAGTACTAACAAAGAGATAACATCCTTGTTAAACCCTACAATATTCCCAGCCTACCTTCTCTATCCAGCGGTACCTACCCCTGTAACCGACCCAGCTGCAAAACGTGCCCCATGCATCCCCCCACAACCACCTACTCCAGCCCCGCTACTGGTAGAACATACACAATTCAAGGAAGGGCACGTGTGAAACTACACATGTCATTTATCAACTGACATGCCTGCACTGCACAGCCTTTTACATCGGTATGACAACAACTAAACTGGCTGAGCGCATGAACGGACACAGACGAACTGTCCGCCTAGGAGATGTCCAATACCCAGTAGCGGAGCTTGCCCTCCAGCATAATTCTAGGGATCTAGGAACCTGCTACACCGTATGTGCCATTTGGCTTCTCCCACCCAACACCAGTCCCTCTGAACTGCGGAGATGGGAACTTGCACTCCAACACATCCTTTCATCCCGCCATCCCCCTGGACTGAACCTACGTTAAACAACCTCACTCCCATTTACTCTTCAGTCTTCTCCTCTTTCCCTTTCCTCTTTAGCCATTCACGCATCTTTTCATCCTACATAGTTGTGTTTATCTTTATACTATATACCTCTTTACTTCTGTATGCATCCTCTTTGGTTTCAAGCTGGCACAGTACTTACAGTAGAATATCTTTGGCTTCCCTCTGACAACCACGCCTCCATCCTTGCTACCCTCCCTGTTTTCCTTTCCCTGTTGCTTCATAACCTGGGTTGTGAGTAACTGAATCTACTTTCCCTTCTTCCCTATCTTTCCCCTCTCTCCTCCCTGATGAAGGATCATTTCTTCCGAAAGCTAGGAACGTAAATTTTCGGTTCTGTTTTTTGTATATTTATTGGCTGTACTGAGCTGAGGTAAGTACTGGCCAGCCCCTCTATCTCTTTGTTAGTATTTGTTTCACATCTTTATATGAGATTTTCCATTAATCATTACGATAGATATCGACATTTTAAAAGTTTGTCCAAGCGCTGTCACGTGGACCTGTATACTGACGCGACAGTGCTCTAAGTACAGCAGTCCGGCACTCGTCCAGCAGTTTTCCCTGCCCTCTGAAGGATGCGGCACTGATAAACCAAGACGACTCCCTACCTGCAGACTGGTTTCAGGCCTATACATTCTACATCGCAGCAGCTACTCAGGGGCAGTAGAAGAAGCCATGCATGCTTCAGCAATAAGGAATACTGTGTGATGATATTCTTTGGTGTCACAAGCTTTACACACGAAGAGTGACGGGCTCGCTGGTGAATGTACTCGCTAAATACCTCGACGGCAGCATCTTCGTCGTCAGGACTCGTCACGGCGAATCAGCGCACCGAGAAATATGTGCAGGAGCGCCACAGAGCTCGGATATCGGCCCTACCTTGTATAATGCCTATACCGCCGACCTCCCTACGTCGACACGTGTCACAGAATACGTCTATGGCGATGACACCACACTCATCTGCCGGAGTCGGTGGCCGGTAGCTGTTCAGCGAAGAGTATAAACTGCCGACTCTGACATCGAAACATGGGCAATAGATTGGCGCATGGGTTTTAGCGCTGCAAAAAGGCAAGCTCTATTACACCCTTAACATTGCGTCCTTCAACTTGCCGATTCCATGAAGACCAACTTTAAAGTATCTCGATGTGACTCTGGACCGCCAGCTCCTATAGAAGCACCATCTAGATGAAGCCCACGACAATACGACCAACAAACTGTGCACTCTTTATCCGCTCATCAATGAGCGTTCAGTTCCCTCCACTGCGTATATCCGGCCGATAATTTACTACGCTTGTCCTGTCTGGGGAAAAGCTGGGAAGACTTACTTCACCAAATTCCACCGCCGCCAATACAAAGCTCTACGAAGGATATACACTGAAGCGCCAAAGGAACCGGTATAAGCATGCACATTCAAATACAGAGCTATGTAAACAGGTCGAATACGGTACTGCGGTCGGCAATGTCTATGTAAGACAACAAGCATCTGGCGCAGTTGTTAGATTGGTTACTGCTGCTACAATGCCAGGTTATTATGATTTAAATGCGTTTGAACGTGATTTTATAGCCATCGTGCGAGCGATGGGGCATAGCATCGCAGAGGTAGCGATGAAGTGGCGATTTTCCCGTACGAACATTTCACGAGTGTATGTGAATATCAGTAATCCAGTAAAACATCAAATCTCCGACATCGCTGCGGCCGGATAAATATCCTGCAAGTACTGAATCAACGACGTCTGATGAGAATATTTCAGAGTGACAGAAGTGCAACCCTTCCGCAAATTGCTGCAGGTTTCAAAGCTGGGCCACCAACAAGTATCAGTGAGCGACCCATTCAATGAAACATCATAGGTATGGGCTTTCGGAGCCGAAGGCCCACTCTTTTACCCTTGATGACTGCACGACACAAAGCTTTACGACAGTCAACACCGACATTGGACTGTTGATGACTGGAAACATGTTGCCTGGTAGCACGAATCTCGTTTCAAATTGTATCATGTACGGGCTTGGAGAAACCCTCAAGAGTCTATGGAACCTGCATGTCAACAGGGGCCTGTTCAACCTGGTGCAGGTTCTGTAATGGTGTGGAGCGTGTGCAGTTGAAGTGATATGGGACCCCTGATACATCAAGATACGACTCTGACAAGTGACACGTACGTAAGCATCCTGTCTGATCACCTACGTCCATTCATGTCCATTGTGCATTCTGACGGACTTGGGCAATTACAGCTGGACAATGCGACTCCCTACACGTCCAGAATTGCACTGTTCTGAGTTTAAACACTTCCTCTAACCACCAAACGCCCCAAACATGAACATTATTGAGGATATTTGGGATGTCGTGCAACGTACTCTTACGGATTTATGGACAGCCCTACAGGATTCATGGTGCCAGTTCCCTCCAGCACTACTTCAGAAATTAGTCGAGTCCATTGTAGAATGAAGGCTTTCACGACCGGTTGACATGGCTGTTGATATACTTTCCGGGATGAGAGGTCGTGGTCCAAGAACTTTTCTGCTCCTTACGTTTCGTCCAGGACTACGCTGGACTTCCTCAGAGGCGCTGCTCCGCTGAGTCTTGCCGACTCAAGACTCAGCGGAGCAGCGCCTCTGAGGAAGTCCAGTGTAGTCCTGGACGAAACGTAAGGAGCAGAAAAGTTCTTGGACCACGACCTCACATCCCGGAAAGTATATCAACAGCCAAGTCGAGTCCATGCCGCATCGTCTTGCGGCGTTACGGGACTTCTGTGTGCTCGCGGGAGCCCTACATGAAATTAGGCAGGTGTACTAGTTTCTTTGGGTCTCCAGCGTATCATGTCCCGAGCAACTTCCCAGCGGCGACATACAGGACGCAGCTGATGAGTATATCGTGCTTCACAGATTTCAAGAGCACGCACTGAAGTCTTACGACAAGGCGAGAACTTCCCAAAACCCTTTGATCCGTCTCCTCGGAAGGCGATCTGTTCCTCTACAGAGTATTAATCGGCTACCTCTGTTTCATCACTGTAACAGTGTAACAATTTAAACTGTTGACATAAATGACGATGCCCACACCAGACTTAATGCTTTGCTTTCACCATGCTCGTTACACGTAATTATTCCCGTAAGTCTTTTTTCTGTAGCACAGCCGTTCTGATTTAGGTTTTACTTTATGAAAATGTCACAGCAGTTCCTACCATAAGACTATCGCCGTCTACCAGTCCCATCCTTATCAGACTAGGCTTGTGGGTATGTAAATGCTTCTATGTCTGAGTTATAAATATTTCTTAAACTGTAATATTAGTATCTATACAATGTCCTGTTAAGACTGAACCTTAGATCAATAAAACTTCTCCTACTATAATATTACTATTCAAGTGTTTGTAACTTGAATGTTGATGAGACGTAAAGGGTGCGTGAAACATATAATAGGAAGATACATGGAATGAATCATGGAGCAGTAATGTCCATGGAGTGTGAGCACAACACACTGTGCATGTCGCCAACATTTAAGTGGAATTCTCACGTGACTTCAATATAACGCGGTTTATTTAAACTTTGCGCTACTAATGAAACTTTGAGTGCTGCACGTACTTTCCATGTTTCTACTCGTTTATATATTGGTAAGAGAAGTGATGAATAACTGTTGTATCTACAGATGTAAATCAAAACGCGTCATAAGAGAAGAAGTTACTTTTCATAGTGAACTACCATAAAGTTACAACAATAGTTATCACACTAATAAGGGACGGTTTACGTGTTGAAAAATATTGAGACAAGGTGTGATAAAAAGTTAACGTCGTAGATCTAATTTATGTGACCGTATGATTATGTATCTATGGGACAAGCGCTAAATAATTTCGACAGTATGGCGTGTGCTGCCACTAAATCCATTGATTTGTACACATTTAGAGCAATTTTCACTTGTATATAAGATGTATATATGGTAGTCGGAGTCGTTACCTCCCGATTACACATATACGAGTATATCCAATGTATTGTGGTTATGTTCAGATGTTCACAGTAGGAAACTGTTAATGATATGTACGACGTGAATAATGGGTTTATGTGATTAACATGTTAGTTTTCCAGGGGTGAACGAAGGTTAAGCATAAGTTGCAAGGAAAGTAAAAATGGAAGAATTTCGTGTCTAAAAATATTTCAGTGAGTGATACGAGGGTCACTCCAAAAGCAATGCACACAATTTTTTTAAAATACATCTTTTATTCTACATGTCTTAAAGTTTTACAGTGTGTAGATGCAGCCTCTAGGAACAATATCGTCATTTCTCCACATAATTTCCATCCCTCTCAACTGCATTACGCCATCTTGGAACCTGTGCCTGTATACCCGCACGGTAAAATTCTGGACCAACCTGTTGGAGCCACTGTTTGGCAGCGTGCACAAGGGAGTCATCATCTTCAAACATTGTTCCACGAAGAGAGTCTTTCAGTTTCCCAAAGAGATGATTGTCACATGGAGCCAGGTCAGGACTATAAGGCAGGTGTTTCAGTGTTGTCCATCCGAGTTTTGTGATCGCTTCCATGGTTTTTTGACTGACATGTGGCCGTGCATTGTCGTGCAACAGCAAAACATCCTGATTTTGCCGATGTGGTCGAACAAGACTCAGTCGAATTTGAAGTTTCTTCAGTGTCGTCACATATGCATAAGAATTTATGGTGGTTCCACTTGGCATGATGTCCACAAGTAAGAGTCCTTCGGAATCGAAAAACACCGTAGCCATAACTTTTCCAGCAGAAGGTGTGGTTTTGAATTTTTTTTCTTGGGTGAATTTGCATGATGCCATTCCATTGATTGCCTCTTCGTCTCTGGTGAAAAATGATGGAGCTATGTTTCATTACCCGTCACAATTCTTCCAAGAAATTCATCTCCACCATTGAAGTACTGTTCCAAAAGTTCGCTGCATACCGTTTTTCTTGTTTCTTTGTGAGCCACTGTCAACATCCTGGGAACCCACCTGGAGCAAACCTTTTTTAACGCCAACACTTTCAATATTCTGCAAACACTTCCTTCCCCTATCCCAACGTAGCGTGACAATTCGTTCACTGTGATGCGTCTGTCAGCATTCGTTAACTCTCAGCACATTGTCTGGAGTGTGTGCCGTACGAGGCCTGCCGCTGCGAGGACAGTCCTCAATATTTCCGTGTCCACTTTCATCACGTGACCGCCGATTAATTGAACTGCGATCGACAGCATTATCTTCATACACCTTTTTCAACCTCTTGTGGGTGTTTCCCACTATCTCGTTTTCACAGGCACAGGAATTCTATGACAGCACTTTGCTTCTGACGAACGTCAAGTGTAGCAGCCATCTTGAAGACATGCTGTGACGGCGACCCTCACGGGAATAGGTTGAACTAAGTTTGAAAACAAGATGGAAGGATGTATCTACACAATGTAAAACTTTCACACATGGAGAATGAAAACTGTATTTTTACAAAAATAGTGTGCATTTCTTTTAGAATGACCCTAGTAAATCGCTAATTTGCTGCATATCGTAACCCCAAATTCAAGGCTTTTCGAGAGATTTTCACTTTCGCATACTAGGAGGCCATTTTGCAGTGCCGCCTCAGCCAACAAGTTTATCACTACACGGGCTCCGTGATCGGATCAAGTGCAGAACAAAAGTTTCTCATCCTGTTAGCAAAAGTTCAGCAACACTTGTCGTTTGCAATCGAAATGCTGTAGCATTTATCTCTTCAAAACTTTAAGCCACTTTCATTCCAGATATCGAATGCAAATTGTTAAGAAAGTCTATGGAAGGCGTGTACAAAATTCACAGCACAGTAGAGTCTCTGGCAAGTGCAACACGTGCGGTAGTCCCACACGACGAGCCGAGAGATCACGTGACGTAGGCGGGTGGGGCCACTCCAGGTGAACAGTTTTGCAAACAGTACGTAGTCAGCCGCCAATTGTTGGCTACTGCGTACATTGTGCAATCGAATTAGTACTCTCTTTAACTTGACTGTGATAGTGTTAGTGTTTCGTATCTTCCCTACGACATGTCTCCAGCAAGTAGTGAGAAACGTAAACACAAGACATTGACTTGGCAGAAAAATCCGAAGTTATGAAAAAATTAAACAAAAGAGAAAAAAACGGTTAGCTTCATTTGCTGGCGTTGGGCGTACTACCCTTTATGATATTACAAAAATATCGTGATTAAATTGAGGGGTTTGTGCACAACAGCAAAAGCAGTGACAGGAAAGTGACAGAAACCGATGAACACTCATAAAATTAGGACGCTTGTACACATAGTTTCTTCAAGAACATATTCCAATTTCAGAAGACCTTATCACTTTATCAAAGAAGAAACGAGATTTTTTTATGAATAAATTACGAAATAAGACGATTTCCGTGCAAGTAGAGTATGGCTTGATAAGTTTAAAAAAAGATTCGTTATTCGCTTGTAACCACAACAGGAGAAAAACTCTCTTGTGGTTTCGAAACTGTAGAGCCGTACAAACAAAAATTCAAAAAACTTTAGAAGAGTTAAACCACTGTACTGATCAGATCTATAACACGGACGAAAGTGGATTTGTTCTGCAGACTCTTCCCCAACGAAACATTTAGCCACAAAGCAGGGGCAAGCGCTCCTGGCAGAAAAATGTCTAAAGGTAGGCTCACATTTATGCCATGCTCTAATGCTAGTGGAACGCACAAACTTGACCGGTTTGTCATAGGAAAATCAAAAAGTCCTAGGGTGTTCAAAAATACAAAACATCTAGGAGTCAAATACACTCCAGGAAATTGAAATAAGAACACCGTGAATTCATTGTCCCAGGAAGGGGAAACTTTATTGACACATTCCTGGGGTCAGATACATCACATGATCACACTGACAGAACCACAGGCACATAGACACAGGCAACAGAGCATGCACAATGTCGGCACTAGTACAGTGTATATCCACCTTTCGCAGCAATGCAGGCTGCTATTCTCCCATGGAGACGATCGTAGAGATGCTGGATGTAGTCCTGTGGAACGGCTTGCCATGCCATTTCCACCTGGCGCCTCAGTTGGACCAGCGTTCGTGCTGGACGTCCAGACCGCGTGAGACGACGCTTCATCCAGTCCGAAACATGCTCAATGGGGGACAGATCCGGAGATCTTGCTGGCCAGGGTAGTTGACTTACACCTTCTAGAGCACGTTGGGTGGCACGGGATACATGCGGACGTGCATTGTCCTGTTGGAACAGCAAGTTCCCTTGCCGGTCTAGGAATGGTAGAACGATGGGTTCGATGACGGTTTGGATGTACCGTGCACTATTCAGTGTCCCCTCGACGATCACCAGTGGTGTACGGCCAGTGTAGGAGATCGCTCCCCACACCATGATGCCGGGTGTTGGCCCTGTGTGCCTCGGTCGTATGCAGTCCTGATTGTGGCGCTCACCTGCACGGCGCCAAACACGCATACGACCATCATTGGCACCAAGGCAGAAGCGACTCTCATCGCTGAAGACGACACGTCTCCATTCGTCCCTCCATTCACGCCTGTCGCGACACCACTGGAGGCGGGCTGCACGATGTTGGGGCGTGAGCGGAAGACGGCCTAACGGTGTGCGGGACCGTAGCCCAGCTTCATGGAGACGGTTGCGAATGGTCCTCGCCGATACCCCAGGAGCAACAGTGTCCCTAATGTGCTGGGAAGTGGCGGTGCGGTCCCCTACGGCACTGCGTAGGATCCTACGGTCTTGGCGTGCATCCGTGCGTCGCTGCGGTCCGGTCCCAGGTCGACGGGCACGTGCACCTTCCGCCGACCACTGGCGACAACATCGATGTACTGTGGAGACCTCACGCCCCACATGTTGAGCAATTCGGCTGTACGTCCACCCGGCCTCCCGCATGCCCACTATACGCCCTCGCTCAAAGTCCGTCAACTGCACATACGGTTCACGTCCACGCTGTCGCGGCATGCTACCAGTGTTAAAGACTGCGATGGAGCTCCGTATGCCACGGCAAACTGGCTGACACTGACGGCGGCGGTGCACAAAGGCTGCGCAGCTAGCGCCATTCGACGGTCAACACCGCGGTTCCTGGTGTGTCCGCTGTGCCGTGCGTGTGATCATTGCTTGTACAGCCCTCTCGCAGTGTCCGGAGCAAGTATGGTGGGTCTGACACACCGGTGTCAATGTGTTCTTTTTTCCATTTCCAGGAGTGTATAAACACGAAAACAAAGCTTGGATGACACGGGAATTGTTCAGCGAGAGGTTTCACGAGGAGTTCGTACCATATGTTAAAAAGTACCTCAAGAAGCAAAATTTGTCGTAGAAAGTTTCGTTGGTGTTGGATAACTGCCCCGGACATCCAGATGAAGATGAACTTATATCAAAAGATGGTTTGATAAAAGTAATGTTTTTTCCCCTAAATGTAACCCCTTTGCTACAATCTATGGATCAGAATATTATCCAGACTGTTAAAGTTAATTATTAAAATAGTGTAATTAGCAAAGAGAAAATTATTATTAAATCATTGTTGCTGTTGTTGTGGTCTTCAGTCCTGAGACTGGTTTGGTGCAGCTCTCCATGCTACTCTATCCTGTGCAAGCTTCTTCATCTCCCAGTACTTACTGCAACCTACATCCTTCTGAAATCATTAGAAGAAACAAATGTTAAAGGCGTTATTTACAACCTTGCTTGGGCTTGGGAAAATGTTTCGACTAAAGTATTGGTTTCTGTGTGGGGACAACTGTGGTCAAGTATTTCTATATTAAACGAATACAAAAATTATTTTTTAAAGAAGGTAAGGGCTTGAGGAAGACGTTGAACTTATTAACGACAAGGAAATCGTGCATATCTAAGAGACAATTGATAATATCTGTTCAAATGATTCTGAAACACTGTCTGTTAGCCATGTAAATGAGTGGTTATTCGGAAACAAAGACGAAAATTGTTAGTTGATGAGTGACAACAAGATTATCCAAGACGTGTTAACTTCATATGACAATGAAGAACAATCGGAAACTTTGCCAATACAGATTGTAAGACATAGCGATGCTGTGAGTGCCTTTAACACATCCGTCATGTGAGCATAACCCTCACGAATTCTATGATTTGTGTAAATAGACTTGAACTTCAGAGACTAAAGGCTGGCTATTACTATGACAGAGCTCCGAGCCCACTGTACTGAAACTAATGTCCAACGAAGGCTGCATAAATCATCTTCTGCAATAGCCGATAACTGTACTTACAATTCTTCGACTTCAGCTACTATTTGTGTCTGCTTCTTCTGTGTAATGACATTTGACGTGCTAATGGCAGTAGTCACTGCCAATGAATCTTGAGAATCGAAGAGATGATCTTGTTCAAACACACGTTGTTAGATCTCTGTTGTTGATAGAAATGGTAAGTAGAACACAATCGACACGAAATGTTCCGATTAGTACCGACGTCACATGATGAGTACTTCTTCCTATAATCAACGCATTGATAGCAAGTCAACACTCAACAAAATTTAAAACAAAAAAAGGAAAAAAAAGTTAATCATAAGCACAAATGATTATGTAATATCAACTGACCTCAAAAAATATCATTTTATCTATAATCGATTACCAGAGTAATTACGATTAATCGATTAACTGCTTTTAATCGCCCATCCCTAGAGCAGAGATTCTCGAGCTCACATTTAGACAAGACGTACGCGTCCATGTCCACTCATCAGGTGTTTCGGTGAGGTTAAAATGAAATGGCAGAGGGCAGCGCATTAATCGTTGTTCACTGTGACAGCCTTATCGGTATATTCAGTTTTAAATATTTGTGGCAAAACATCAAAATAAATAGAGAAATTTATTAGTTAACATGTTGACAGATATCAGTGATAGCTAGAGTTGTAAAACTTCCGTAGGGCACCTTAGACTGTCTTAAGGAAGTCTAGACTACAGCACTTTTCCTAGTAGCCTCGGTCAATTAAGATCAAAGCTGCATTACTTGCGAGTTAGGTGTGTTGCATACCTTTCATTCTCTAGAAACAGGAAGTTGTGTACTATCTAGAAACTGACACGTAACCTATGGAATATTTTTGTTGTCCTACTGTCCGTTAGTTAAAGATAAACAGTATTTATTGAAAAACTGAAAGTGTCAAAGCTTAATTCTGCTTTTAATCGAAAGTTGTTGATTCGTAACATGAAACAGAGGGCTGTTGTATCAAAAATACACGTAAGAAAATATAGATTTATATATAGAGCTAACAAACGCAATTTCCTGATAAAAGAAGGTAAAATTAGAAAAAAAGCGCAAACCAACGACAAATAAAACATCACCTCCGTAATTTGTCGAGCTTATATAAAATATATTTCTGTTATTCATAAACAACTTGCACAGTTCTCAGTAATAACAGGAAACGCTGGCTTTTGTTGATGAACAAGAACAGTATCTTGAGTAGAAAATAACAACAATTATTATTATTATTATTATTATACAAATTTGGCCGTTAAAGACCGTGAAAACAGTTATTTCTTGCGCTTCTGGGAAGTCTTCTTTCTCTCAGTCCACACTTCTTTCATTCTTGCGCTGAAGGCGGCTTTTCTCTCTTCAGACCATTTAGTTCCACAAGTCTTCTTAATTTTCACACCGAAACCCGTGAATGAATTCAGTTTTTTTCTACAAAGGTTTCTGTTAAATATTGTTTCCTGATCTATGTCCATTTCTTTTAGATCTCTTTCTGTGTTGATAAACCATAAATTTTTATTTTTTAGATTTGCGATGTACGAAAATATTTGTTTTGTAAGCCTATTCGGGTTCATCCTCATGATGTGAGCATAAAAGAAGCATCTTCTTTTTCTAATTTCGTCTGTAATTTTGCTGCACTTCGTATACACTTCTTTGTTGCTTTTTAGTCTGTATACAGGCTTTCCTTGATCATCTGTTATTTTCCTGTGTCCAAGAATTGCCCTCACAATTCTTCTTTCACGATTTTCTATCTGTTCTGCGTATGTAAAATTTGCCAGTGTTTCTGATGCATATAGTATCTGCGGTCTAATGACAGTCTGGTAGTGTCTGAGTTTAATGATTTTGGATATACATTTTTTTGAATACATTTGTCTGCAGTAGTGAGTTACTGTCTCTAGTTATTGTATTCTAGCCCTGCAGGCTGGATGACCTTTTGCCACAGGCTGAATTAGTTCACCAAGATATTTAAAATGTTTAGATACCTGTATTTTCCCGTATTTCGTAGTTATTTTCTTTGGTGGATTTTTGATATTTGTAATGATTTCTGTCTTTTCAAATGAAATTTGCAAGCCTGCTTTTTCAGCATTTTCTTTAAGTAATTCTATTTGTTTTATTGTGTCTTTTTGTGTGTAAGCTAAACAGGCGAGATCGTCAGCGAAGGCAAAACAGTTGGTTTCAATGGCTTTATAGCACTTCCCTCCAATTTGTACTTTCTCAACTCCATGTTTTCGCGTGAGTTTTCTCCATTCCGCTATGACTTTATCCAGAACACAGTTGAAGAGTACCGGGGACAGCGCATCTCCTTGTCTGACGCCGGTTTTGACCTCGAAATGCCGTGAAATTTCTCCTTGGAATTGCCTTGTATAAAGGTGAAGCAGTAACTGTGCACTTCAAACGCAGTTGAATTTTTTGTTTTCGTTTCCAATAGAAAATTTGCGAAATAAATAACCACGCAATGTCAGTTTTGTCAGCTAGTAAGAGTATAACAGTTAAACCAATACGAGCACTCTCCGTTCTTGCCCAATTACCACTGCGTTTCTTGTCCCCTCAGCAAGTTAAACCACAAACTTCCAACTGCAGCCCTGTTTGTCACATTTACTCAATGAGACTTACGCTCTGCACAGTAGTGTGTGCTGTAAACTGAAAAGTCCCGGCAGATGACCTGCTCCAGACTCGAATGTGGATCCCTAGCCCGCGGTGTCCAATGCTCATACCATATGATCTACACGAGCACACACCTCGGCTTAGCTAAGGAATGCGAGAATCGGGGTTTCGATGTGGTACATGATTACGAAGTTACACGTTTACATTCGCCGAAGCAAGTCGCTAACTGAATCGTTCGTACAGCGGTCGAAGTTGCTACGAAAGATGGTGCATCATTGAACTGCTAAAACATAAATGCCGTAGGGTAGAATTCTGTGAAAGTAATTAATATTCAGCTTGCTTAGTTATTGGCAACGGCTTTCCCGCAGTGGATACACCGGTTCCCGTCAGATCAGCGAAGTTAGGCGCTCTCGGGCGTGGCCGGCACTTGGATGGGTGACCATCCGGGCCGCCATGCACTGTTGCCATTTTTCCGGGTTCACTCAGCCTCGTGATGCCAATTGAGGAGCTACTCGACCGAATAGTAGCGGCTCCGGACGAATAAAACTATCATAACGACCGAAGGAGTGGTGTACTGACCACACGCCCCTCCTATCCGCATCCTTACCTGAGGCTGACACGGCGGTCGGATGGTCCCGATGGGCCACTTGTGGCGTGAAGACGGAGTGCTTTACTTAGTTGTTATTCTTCTTTGCAACATATACATGATTCTTTTTCATAGTGTACAAGATGTTCTCCATTTACTGTTGGACCACAGAAGCCGACATAGGATTATATTTCCGGGAACGATTTGCCTGTGTGTTTCATGGTCGCCAAAGTCTAAAAACGTGTTTATCTCCGTTCCTGACTTATTTAACTACATTACTCTATAAGATAACCCCATATTCTATCCTGAAATGGTGTTTGTGGAGAAAGGTTTGATGTGGTGTATGAAAAACAACAGGTTGAAAATGAATAATTTCTTCACATTTATAGGCCTAACACGGGAAATCAGAAGTTTCACTAACGTTTCAGCGGTCACTTAAAAAGGCTTATCAGGTAGCCCCATTAGAAGAACCTCTTTGTTGTCTCAAGACTGGCTTGCAGCAGCTTTCCATATCAGCCTATCCCTTGCAAGTGTCTTTATTTCTCCATAACTAGTGAAACCTACAACCAGTTCAGTGTGCACTCTTTATCGCACGTTTCATTTCCGTACAAGACTACTCTCCATACAGATACCTACCATTAACGTATGTATACCGGTGTTCGAGAAATGTTGCGACAACCTTCGAGGAGTTGCAGAGGTTGTCCTGAGGAATAAATCCGGGATAGGAACCGATATCGTCAAAGCTATGGGCGCTGGCACCTGACACTACGCCACATTTTCTGCAAGAAACGTGACTTCGCACACTGTGGTACCGTAGGCGGAACGTATCGTAATGTTGTTTGTTATTCAGTGTTCGCGACTGATTGCCATGGTCGCCAGTGGAGAAGATGGAGCTCTGCGTACGAAGTCCTTGTCTCCTTCGAATGCGATGCTCTGTTGCCTCGGTGGCAGACAGTTTCGGACATGGGTTTCGATCCACAGTTTATTTTTCTCCTGTACATCGAAAAACGTTGGCGATTTTAGAGGACTGTAGGAGAAAAATAAACTGTGTGTGGAAACTCGCGTCTGAAACATCCACTGAGGCTTCACAGCATGGCATTCATAGGGGACAAGGCCTGCCTACGCAGCAGCTACCTGATCGTGGCAATCAGTCGCGATCACTGCATGACAAACAAAATTGCCAGACGTTCTGCTCATAGTCCGTCGGCGTACGAAGCCACTATTGCTGCCAGAAGGGCAGCCTATTGGCAGGCGCCGGCTCCTGTAACATTGAAGCTCTGTAGCGCCGTTGATTGACGTTTCTGGATACGGGTAGCTATCCTCGACTTCTTCCTCAAGGCACCCTCTATAATCCCTTGAAGACTGTCGCAAGATTTCTGGAGCTGTGTGTAAACAGGATGGGGATAATAAAACTGGCCTGGAAAGTATTTATGTGACTGACGCAGAACTGACCTTTGTCAATGAAAAGGGGAACTGCCCATCATGAAAAATACTAGAAACTGTGATTTCGATCCAGCAATGGGTTGCTGTCTCACGTACGTGAAAGCGCATCTCCCACATGCTTTGCCGTAAGTACTTCACTGTGTCATCGTGTTAGAGTGCATGAAAGTATCAGACTTATTTAGTGACCAAGTGAATGCAACAGATAGTGTTACTCATGATAGAACTGCGCGCTTTCGTTGTCCAATCTTATGCCCAGCACAAATCGTAGAAAAGATGTGACGAGCTTTTTGTGCAAGAGTGTAAACTGAAAGTGTTTCAGCAGAACCTCCAGCAAAGTCTACTGTGTAATACTCAGCGGCAAAATGTCGTGAAACGGGCTCTATAGCACATAAAAGCAGTAACTATACGAAAAGATCTCCAACTCCAGAGAAACGTTAATGTAAACATTTTCCAGGCCAAGTTTTATTTTGCCCAGCCTGTGTTGGATGTTACAGTGTTTCTCTTTTCCAGGGAAGAAATTGTATTGGTATGCCCTGTTTGCATTTCACCATCTATTTACTTTTGTTATTGTCAGTCATTTCGGTGCACAACTAACGAAACTCGCCTACTACTGTCTCATTTCCTTATGTACGAGGTGCAGTCAAACGAAAAACGGACACCCTTCACGACGGGGTCATGAAATGGTTCCGTTCAAAAGTAATCACAACGCGATCAACTCCTGTTTCGTAGAACGCGGTCGGCCGCTGATGGACCCACAAAGCCACCACCACTCTTGCACTTTCTCGTTCGACTGAAGCCGCCGTCCAAGCATGTGTTTCTTCAGCCCGCCAAAGATGCGAAAATCACACAGTGAAAGAACAGGGCTGTACTGAGGATGCAGAAGTGTTCCCCAACCGGGTTGCTGAAGCGTAGACTTCGTCCAATTAGCAGTGAATTAGATGATTCCATCCGACACCATTCCGAAAGGCCGAGGAAAAAACGGCAAAGCCGACTGTAGAAACACCCCACATCTCCTCCGCCAAAGAAATTTAAAGCTGTTCACACAACTACCGGTAAGTTCACGATGACCTTCTTCGGCTGTAAGTGTCCTCCGCTCGTCGAGTTCCTTCAGCGTGGAATCACAATCAATGTGCAGCGCTACGAAGACACTTTGCAGAAATAGCAACGCGTCATAAAATCAAAATGCCCAGTGTTACGGTGTCGCCAAGGTAGCCCCTGTGGGCCGGCAACACATCTAACACCACACAGGACTGAGGTTGTCTATGACTAAGGCGTAAGCAATGGTAAACATCGGCTGTTTTGGAAACAGACATTCTGCATACTACTTCCCACAGAGGAAGTTCGAGATGGCCTGCAGGTAGTATTACTACACCAACATCTAATTGGTTGGCCAATACTATTTAAAGGCTAGAACCACCACCAGACGTCAGTTGACGCCGAATAGCGACCTCAAGGACGTCTCCGCGGAAGACTACGTCTTCGCCATCGGAATAGGACTTGGAATTAAGTGTAAGTGTGTTACCACGAACTCTTGTGGCAAACTTAGAAGTTATCATTTGTTGCCTCTACTAGGAAATTCTTACTGGCTTTGTGATTGTGACTTTTCGTTGTTATTCAATCATTTCCATGTAGATTCACGTAAATAAAAGTTGTGTTGCAGAAATTTTCAAATTGTCAGTTACAACACCCAGGAATGCTGTCGACTGTCGGACGGAATCATCCTGTTGCACTATAACGCCCGCTCCCAAAATGACATTCGGACGAAGGCTACGTTTCAGCGACTTGCTTGGTAAGCACTGCAACATCCTCTGTACAGCCTAAATCCTTCATCGTGTGATTTTATCATATTTGGCAACCTGCAAAAAGACATGTGTGGACATCGGTTTCAGTGGAACGAGGAACTGCAAGAGTGGGTGCGGTTTTGGATCCGTCTGAGGCCAGTCACGTTCTATGTGACAGGAACTGATTGTCTCATCTCCCAGTGGGATAAAGTCTTAGCACATGTGGTGATTACTTTTGAATGGAGCCATACCACGACCCCTTTGTGGTGGGTGTTCGGTTTTCATTTGACTGTCCCTTATAAATCCCTCACCAACACCTGATTAAAACTGATTCTATCCCAGTGCCATAGTCTTAATTTCGTTGATATTCTTCTTATAATCTGTTATGGAAACACAATCACCCACCCATACACACAAACGTGCGTTGTTTTCATCTAGGACAAAGGTGTTCCAGAAAGAGTTAAACAACTCTTCCAATCTCGAGTTCTGACACAGGTTTTCGATATATTTCCGTCGGTTATCAACCGAATGCCAGAATTGTATACCTTCTCATATACAGGGCGACACAGAAAAACGGGAACATCTGAAATACTTACTGACATCTACACTACTGGCCATCAAATTGATACACCACGAAGATGACGTGCTACAGACGCGAAATTTACCCGACAGGAAGAAGATGCTGTGATATGCAAATGATTAGCTTTTCAGAGCATTCACACAAGATTGACGCCGGTGGCGGCACCTACAACGTGCTGACGTGAGGAAAGTTTCCAACCAATTTCTCATACAGAAACAGCAGTTGACCGGCGTTGCCTGGTGAAACGGTGTTGTGATGCCTCGTGTAAGGAGGGGAGATGTGTGCCATCAAGTTTCCGAATTTGATAAAGGTCGGATCGTAGCCTATCGCGATTGCGGTTAATCGTATCGCGACATTGCTGCTCGCCTTGGTCGAGATCCAATGACTGTTGGCGGAATATGGAATCGGTGGGTTCAGGAGGGTAATACGGAACACCGTGCTGGATCCCAACGGCCTCGTATCACTAGTAGTCGAGATGACAGGCATCTTATCCGCATTGCTGTAATGGATCGTGCAGCCACGTCTCGATCCCTGAGTCAACGCTTGGGGACGTTTGCAAGACAACAACCATCTGCACGAACAGTTCGACGACGTTTGCAGCAGCAGGGACTATCAGCTCGGAGACCATGGCTGTGGTTACCCTTGGCGCTGCATCACAGAGAGGAGCGCCTGCGATGGTGTACTCAACGACGAACCTGGGTGCACGAATGGTAAAACGTCATATTTTCGGATGAATCCAGGTTCTGTTTACAGCATCATGATGGTCGCATCCGTGTTTGACGACATCGCGGTGAACGCCAATTGGAAGCGCGTATTGGTCATCGCCATACTGGCTTATCACCCGACGTGATGGTATGGGGTGCCATTGGTTACAGTTCTCGGTCACTTCTTGTTCCCATTGGCGGCACTTTGAACAGTGGACATTACATCTCAGATGTGTTGCGACCCGTGGCTCTACCCTTCATTCGATTCCTGCTGAACCCTATTTTTCAGCTGGATAATGCACGACCGCATGTTGCAGGTCCTGTACAGGCCTTTCTGGATACAGAAAATGTTCGACTGCTGCCCTGGCCAGCACATTCTCCAGATCTCTCACTGAATGAAAACGTCTGGTCAATGGTGGCCGAGCAACTGGCTCGTCACAAACGCCAGTCACTACTCTTGATGAACTGTGGTATCTTGTTGAAGCTGCATGGCCAGCTGTACCTGTACACGCCATCCAAGGTCTGTTTGACTCAATGCCCAGACGTATCAATGCCGTTATTACGGCCAGAGGTGGTTGTTCTGGGTACCGATTTCTCAGGATCTATGCATCCAAATTGCGTGAAAATGTAATCACATGTCAGTTGTAGTATAATATATTTGTCCAATGAATACCCGTTTATCATCCGCATTTCTTCTTGGTGTAGCAATTTTAATGGCCAGTAGAATACAGGGTGAGTCACCTAACGTTACCGCTGGATATATTTTGTAAACCACATCAAATACTGACGAACCGATTCCACAGACCGAACGTGAGGAGAGGGGCTAGTGTAATTGTTTAATACAAACCATACAAAAATGCACGGAAGTATGTTTGTTAACATAAACCTACGTTTT
This sequence comes from Schistocerca cancellata, assembly GCF_023864275.1. Classification (NCBI taxonomy): domain Eukaryota; kingdom Metazoa; phylum Arthropoda; class Insecta; order Orthoptera; family Acrididae; genus Schistocerca; species Schistocerca cancellata. Next base: position 913,822,124 of record NC_064628.1, on the reverse strand, counting down.
TTTAAATGGAACCCCGTTAGTTTTGTTAGCACATCTGAACATATAAACAAATACGTAATCAGTGCCGTTTGTTGCAGTGTAAAATGTTAATTACATCCGGAGATATTGTAACCTAAAGTTGACGCTTGAGTACCACTCCTCCGCTGTTCGATCATGTGTATCGGAGAGCACTGCAACATACATCGCGTTTCTACAGAATGATCTGCCAACGTTGCTCGAAAATGTCCCACTGGAAACGGGTCGACGTATGTGGTATCAGCATGATGGTGCACCTGCACATTCCGCAATTAACACTAGGCTGACCCTTGACAGGATGTTCGACGGGCGTTTCGTAGGACGTGGAGGACGCATAAATTAGCCAGCCCGTTCTCCTGACCTTACACCTCTGGACTTCTTTCTGTGGGGTACGTTAAAGGAGAATGTGTAGCGTGATGTGCCTACAACCCCATAGGATATGAAACAACGTATTGTGGCAGCCTGCGGCGACATTACACAAGATGTACTGCGGCGTGTACGACATTCATTACGCCAGAGATTGCAATTGTGTGCAGCAAATGATGGCCACCACATTGAACATCTATTGGCCTGACATGTCGGGACACACTCTATTCCACTCCGTAATTGAAAACGGAAACCACGTGTGTACGTGTACCTCACCCCTCATGGTAATGTACATGTGCGTCAGTGAAAAAGACCAATAAAAAGGTGTTAGCATGTGGACGTAATGTGCTGTTCCAGTCTCTTCTGTACCTAAGGTCCATCACCGTTCCCTTTGGATCCCTACGTAATTCGCTGCTCTCCGATACACACGATCGAACAGCGGAGGAGTGGTACTCAAGCGTCAACTTTAGGTTACAATATCTCCGGATGTAATTAACATTTTACACTGCAACAAACGGCACTGATTACGTATTTGTTTATATGTTCAGATGTGCTAACAAAACTAACGGGGTTCCACTTAAAAAAACGTAGGTTTGTGTTAACAAACATACTTCCGTGCATTTTTTTTTGGTTTGTATTAAACAATTACACTAGCCCCTTTCCTCATGTTCGGTCTGTGGAATCGGTTCGTCAGTATTTGATGTGGTTTACGAAATATATCCAGCGGTAACGTTAGGTGACTCACCCTGTATATAGAGTTGGCAGCATTGCGAAACATGATCTTCAGCTATAAGTAATCTCGCCAATTAGTAATCGTGGATCAGTGAAAAGACAATAGAATATCGTGTTTTTGCCATAAAAATGTTGCACAAAAGCTTAGAAAATGCGCAAAGGAACCTCTGACGTTTTTTCAAATTACCGGTGTCATGGCCGGGTATCCTGGGAACACAAGATAAAAACTGGGACTAAAAATTGTGAAGAGACTGGATCTGCTTAACAAAGAAACGGACAGGACGACCGAGAATTTCTTGTACTCCACAGAGTTTCGAAGCTGCACGCGTTTGGATCTTAGAGCCCACGGCTTTCAGTTCGTAAGAAAGCAGCTGGGGCAGGATGTTCAGAGAGAATGGTCTACGGATTCTTCATTCTTATTTAAAATTTCAGCCATATATGTTGCAGATCGTACAACAACTGAAGGAGAACGGTTACCAGTTGCAGTTAGAATAACGTCAGCAAATTATGACTGACGTAAACGAGGACAGTGGATTTCCTTATAAGCTGTGCATATCACATACGGTCCATTTCGATCTCACAGGTTACACGAGTAAGCAGAATTACCGTTACTGGACAGACAGCAACCCTAGTGAAATTTATGAACGCCCTTTACGTGTCAGCAAGGTGAAAGTACAGTTTTCGTCACAGTGCGGCATCGGACATAACTTTCTCTAAAATGAAGAGCAGATCACTGCGACTGTCACTTATGTTGTGATGCATTGAACAACGTTCCAGAATTTCACGAAACCTGGTTTCAACAGGATGCTGCGACATCTTACACTGCGAGGCTATCCTGGCAATTGTACGAGAACTGTTCGGTAACCGTGTCATTTCAACGTTCGGTGACATTCGCTAGGCCCCAAAATCACCGTATTTGTCAGACTGTGATTTATTTTCTTATGGAACTACCTTAAGAGTGTGGTTTACCCGATTCGGCTAAGAACCCTGGATGAATGGAAACAAAAAATTTAAGACGAAATTCGCGGTGTACCAGCCGAGATGTTGTGTCGGTCAATGACAAACCTCGATCGAGAGGAGATTAGATGTGTACGTAAAGGAGGACAGGACGTAATATTCGGACATATTATTTGAATTATTGTTCCTTAAAAATCAAGTTGTAGTGGTACAAATGCAGTCAGCAAAATTTTACGTTGAAATTTTTTTCTATTTTTGTTGAAAATCTGAAAACTTCCCGTTTCCCTGCGTGACATTGTACTTAGGTTTCCTCTACTTTTTGTGAATAGATATAGCTATCGCAGCTTTTGCTCATATATCTTCTACGATACCACCATAAATCATTATGTATTCTTTCGTACCATTACGTTTGTTCTTTGTCTACTTAATAAGAATTCAAAGTACTGGGACAGTGGTTTAGAGGAAGTTGCCCAATCGTCTTGTATACGATATTGTTTAAAGATGCCCCGTATTTTTTTCCCAGTGACTTGATTCTTCCATCTACCGTCTCCACTACTGATTACAAGTTTTGATATAATTTGACAGCAGTGTTAGCCGTAGATATGTAAACGATATGACAGGTCCCAGAAGTTTTAGCAGTAGGCTAGCAATCGGAGACCATTTCGTTCTTCCTTCTTGTGGATATTTTCTTGCATTTATCCCTCATTTATCACCGTCGTAACAGAGAGAGTATTCAATACACTAAACACAAATACCGCCTAAGTCGTTATGCAGTCGCTCTCAATCGTCAGATGGCCGCTGTGGCCGAGCGGTTCTAGGCGCTTCAGTCTGGAATCGAGCGACCGCTACGGTCTCAGGTTTCTAATCCTGCCTCGGGCATGGATGTGTATGATGTTCTTAGGTTAGTTAGGTTTAAGTAGTTCTAAGTTCTAGGGGACTGATGACCTCAGATGTTTAAGTCCCATAGTGCTCAGAGCCATTTGAACCATTTTTTTTTCTTGGTATCAGAACTGCTTGCGGAAGTCTCTAAAAGCTGCATGAATCGAAAATAAATCCCAGTGAAATGCGAGTTAGTTCATCTAAGCTTAATACATCAAAAATAAAATAAAAGGTTTGCAGTAACAGCAGAGGAATAACTTTCAAGTCTTCCTTAGCGGTTCTGGCGCTGCAGTCCGGAACCGCGGGACTGCTACGGTCGCAGGTTCGATTCCTGCCTCGGGCATGGGTGTGTGTGATGTCCTTAGGTTAGTTAGGTTTAAGTAGTTCTAAGTTGTAGGGGACTTATGACCTAAGATGTTGAGTCCCATAGTGCTCAGAGCCATTTGAACCATTTTTTGGACTTATGACCTAAGATGTTGAGTCCCATAGTGCTCACAGCCATTTCTTCCATAGATAGGATTGTATGTGGCAATTAGATAGTACCTGGCGTATAGATTCCTCTTATTCTCTTGGTAACTGTTTATAAAAGTTTAGAGGGCACCTGACAATGACGTTGTGAAAAAAGATATATACATTTGAATGGGGAGCAAGTATATTTTATTAGTTACCTACCCAAGGAAATCCGCAAATGCGAACATTATGCAAATATTTACTATGTGCCATCAATTTTATAAAACTACACTCCTGGAAATTGAAATAAGAACACCGTGAATTCATTGTCCCAGGAAGGGGAAACTTTATTGACACATTCCTGGGGTCAGATACATCACATGATCACACTGACAGAACCACAGGCGCATAGACACAGGCAACAGAGCATGCACAATGTCGGCACTAGTACAGTGTATATCCACCTTTCGCAGCAATGCAGGCTGCTATTCTCCCATGGAGACGATCGTAGAGATGCTGGATGTAGTCCTGTGGAACGGCTTGCCATGCCATTTCCACCTGGCGCCTCAGTTGGACCAGCGTTCGTGCTGGACGTGCAGACCGCGTGAGACGACGCTTCATCCAGTCCCAAACATGCTCAATGGGGGACAGAGCCGGAGATCTTGCTGGCCAGGGTAGTTGACTTACACCTTCTAGAGCACGTTGGGTGGCACGGGATACATGCGGACGTGCATTGTCCTGTTGGAACAGCAAGTTCCCTTGCCGGTCTAGGAATGGTAGAACGATGGGTTCGATGACGGTTTGGATGTACCGTGCACTATTCAGTGTCCCCTCGACGATCACCAGTGGTGTACGGCCAGTGTAGGAGATCGCTCCCCACACCATGATGCCGGGTGTTGGCCCTGTGTGCCTCGGTCGTATGCAGTCCTGATTGTGGCGCTCACCTGCACGGCGCCAAACACGCATACGACCATCATTGGCACCATGGCAGAAGCGACTCTCATCGCTGAAGACGACACGTCTCCATTCGTCCCTCCATTCACGCCTGTCGCGACACCACTGGAGGCGGGCTGCACGATGTTGGGGCGTGAGCGGAAGACGGCCTAACGGTGTGCGGGACCGTAGCCCAGCTTCATGGAGACGGTTGCGAATGGTCCTCGCCGATACCCCAGGAGCAACAGTGTCCCTAATGTGCTGGGAAGTGGCGGTGCGGTCCCCTAAGGCACTGCGTAGGATCCTACGGTCTCGGCGTGCATCCGTGCGTCACTGCGGTCCGGTCCCAGGTCGACGGGCACGTGCACCTTCCGCTGACCACTGGCGACAACATCGATGTACTGTGGAGACCTCACGCCCCACGTGTTGAGCAATTCGGCGGTACGTCCACCCGGCCTCCCGCATGCCCACTATACGCCCTCGCTCAAAGTCCGTCAACTGCACATACGGTTCACGTCCACGCTGTCGCGGCATGCTACCAGTGTTAAAGACTGCGATGGAGCTCCGTATGCCACGGCAAACTGGCTGACACTGACGGCGGCGGTGCACAAATGCTGCGCAGCTAGCGCCATTCGACGGCCAACACCGCGGTTCCTGGTGTGTCCGCTGTGCCGTGCGTGTGATCATTGCTTGTACAGCCCTCTCGCAGTGTCCGGAGCAAGTATGGTGGGTCTGACACACCGGTGTCAATGTGTTCTTTTTTCCATTTCCAGGAGTGTATTTCACACTGAAAATTTAGTTCGAACGCGGTAACATAAGACTAAGAGAAGAGACACATCCATCGCTAGAGCGTTCGTCTTCACAGTTTCGTATTAGCAACTAAACTAGACACAGCCCTCACACGGCCTACTGTGGGAAGTCAGGACAGCACTTTTCTTATTAATGCGACCAGTTGATAGCTTGTAAGTGAATTAAAAGATAATTAATTGCAACCAAAGCCAATACATGTGAGGACCGATATCCTCACAAGCTCCATGAACGAATGATGAAAAAAGAGTAGAGTAGGTGGAAGCATAGTGGATATAGGGCCTTGGTTACGCGTGGGTAATATGTTCTGCCTCAGATAACTAGCAGGAAAAGCATATGGGCGAGTGCAGCGTCGGTGTCCATGTAAATGCCATCCCGCGGTGCGTGCCGTTCGTTTTGTCTACACCGTATCACATTGTCAAAGTATTTTAGACTCTCTAGCCTTTCTCACTTGTAAACCATTCATCTCGGATCCTGTGGTTAGTGTCTTGCAGTTTGCACATACAGGGTGTTTCAAAAATGACCGGTATATTTGAAACGGCAATAAAAACTAAACGAGCAGCGATAGAAATACACCGTTTGTTGCAATATGCTTGGGACAACAGTACATTTTCAGGCGGACATACTTTCGAAATTACAGTAGTTACAATTTTCAACAACAGATGGCGCTGCAAGTGATGTGAAAGATATAGAAGACAACGCAGTCTGTGGGTGCGCCATTCTGTACGTCGTCTTTCTGCTGTAAGCGTGTGCTGTTCACAGCGTGCAAGTGTGCTGTAGACAACATGGTTTATTCCTTAGAACAGAGGATTTTTCTGGTGTTGGAATTCCACCGCCTAGAACACAGTGTTGTTGCAACAAGACGAAGTTTTCAACGGAGGTTTAATGTAACCCAAGGACCGAAAAGCGATACAATAAAGGATCTGTTTGAAAAATTTCAACGGACTGGGAACGTGACGGACGAACGTGCTGGAAAGGTAGGGCGACCTCGTACGGCAACCACAGAGGGCAACGCGCAGCTAGTGCAGCAGGTGATCCGACAGCGGCCTCGGGTTTCCGTTCGCCGTGTTGCAGCTGTGGTCCAAATGACGCCAACGTCCACGTATCGTCTCATGCGCCAGAGTTTACACCTCTAAACATACAAAATTCAAACGCGGCAACCCCTCAGCGCCGCTACCATTGCTGCACGAGAGACATTCGCTAACGATATAGTGCACAGGATTGATGACGGCGATATGTATGTGGGCAGCATTTGGTTTACTGACGAAGCTTATTTTTACCTGGACAGCTTCGTCAATAAACAGAACTGGCGCATATGGGGAACCGAAAAGCCCCATGTTGCAGTCCCATCGTCCCTGCATCCTCAAAAAGTACTGGTCTGGGCCACCATTTCTTCCAAAGGAATCATTGGCCCATTTTTCAGATCCGAAACGATTACTGCATCACGCTATCTGGACATTCTTCGTGAATTTGTGGCGGTACAAACTGCCTTAGACGACACTGCGAACACCTCGTGGTTTATGCAAGACGGTGCCCGGCCACATCGCACGGCCGACGTCTTTAATTTCCTGAATGAATATTTCGATGATCGTGTGATTGCTTTGGGCTATCCGAAACATACAGGAGGCGGCGTGGATTGGCCTCCCTATTCGCTAGACATGAACCCCTGTGACTTCTTTCTGTGGGGACACTTGAAAGACCAGGTGTACCGCCAGAATCCAGAAACAATTGAACAGCTGAAGCAGTACATCTCATCTGCACGTGAAGCCATTCCGCCAGACACGTTGTCAAAGGTTTCGGGTAATTTCATTCAGAGACTGCGCCATATTATTGGTTATGTGGAAAATTTCGTACTATAGAGTTTCCCAGACCGCAGCACCATCTGTTGTTGAAAATTGTAACTACTGTAATTTCGAAAGTTTGTCTGCTTGAAAATGTACTGTTGTCCAAGCATATTGCAACAAATGGTGTATTTCTATCGCTGCTCGTTTAGTTTTTATTGCCGTTTCAAATATACCGGTCATTTTTGAAACACCCTGTAGATACAGACACGGGCAGTCGTTATTCAGACGTCTATTAGCACACTGGACTCGCTTTCGGGGGACGACGGTTCAAACCCGCGTCCGACCATCCTGATTTAGGTTTTCCGTGATTTCCCTAAATCGCTTCAGGAAAATGCCGAGATAGCTTCTTTGAAAGGACAGGGCCGAATTCCTTTCCCATTCTTCCCTTATCCGATGAGACCGATGGCGTCCTTGTTTGCTCCTCTCCCGCAACTGAACCAGCCGACCAGATGTCTAACAGAGATGTTCCCCAACGGTTTACATGTCTCCAGAGATTGTATACGTTGTACTATTATTGACATATGGGATCTTCTCAATAACGTTAAAATTATGTATACTGAGTTTTGTTGTACATTTCGTCTTTTGACACTATATAGACTGGGATCGAACTTCACGTATGTATCCACACAGATACTATAATTAGAAAATTTATTGTGACTAATGATGGTGGAACTAGTAACAGTAACAAAAATTTTCAAAGGAGTTGACGGTGGTGCAACATGATTTTCGATTATCTTAGTTTGTCTGCAATCTTAACGGCGGACGGAAAATACTAATACTTGAAATTTCCGCGAGATTCTGGTTCTCTTATACGAAACATGGCCACTAAACTGAAGGTAAGCTGTGGATTTTGTCAGTGTTCTGTTCTTGGTGTCCAGTGGCTGTTGTTTGGCTTTAACTGAAAGTGCCCTGTTGCGCTTACTACTTTTTCTTAAGTGGGCGAACTCCTCAGGCAAGCTCCCCGAATTGGAAACAAGTGTTTTAAGCATGCACATAGTTCGTAAGAGGCGGTTGCGACTTGTGTCTGTGTATAAACGACAATGTGGATGTGAGTGCCTTATAGTGCCAGCTTTTCTATGATCAGAAGGTCCCGGAATGGTATACAACCTGAGTTTACGCAGTGAAGTGGATACTCTTACACACGAAGTTAAGATGCAGCAAACACTCCATTAATTTCTTTTCTCCATGCGGCCGCACTATGGAAATGTACTACCATCAAGATGTTTTTTCAAGCGCTGCTGATTTGAGGCCTATCTACATGAAGTTCTCCATCGGGGAGCGTCGTCTGGTTGACAGTCAGTAACATCATCGAGAATTAACTATGGCTATTGTATGTTATGCAACGAGACCACTACGCCTTAATGATTCGTATATCTTATAAATGGCCAGTTGGGAAGATGTTCCTTGACAAGAAATAATCCTGTGACGTCAAGGTTCGTCAGTACCGGATTGAAATCACGTCGGTGTATGCACAGTACCTCTTGACTCTGTTGTAGGCAAATACACTGCGCAACAGGACCAAAGGATTCTTTTTTCTAAACCCTGGAACTGTTTTCCATAGCGACGTAGATGTTTGAAGTTTGGCTCAAAGGTGCCTACAACCTTACTCTGCAATGGTGCAAAAGCGTGGCGCCCTGCGTCATTACCCAAATGCTCGGCGATGCTTCAAACAGCAACGTGTCAATACATGCTTAGAGAAGGCCACAGCTCAGAAGTTCATATGGCGTGTAAGGTGGGTTAATGACGTCACATTGGCACCGAATTTCACCACAATTGTGCCCAACTCCACTGCGGATGTGTCACACGATAGGAAGGTCGTCACACCCTCTCTTACTCACATTTCGCCCCTTCTTTTGACACTTGTACGGTGGAGGTCAGAACGGCGACACCCAGGGTTGAAATCACTCAGTTTTCTTATGGGTGCCCGTAGAAAAGACGTCAGATGCTCTGTCACGCAGACCTCACGGGGTAGCATAAAGGGCATCAATGTAACCCCCTCTTTCCTCGGGGGCGTTGGTTCCCGCACATTTCGCGGACGAAAGCGACAATTCTTAGCGCGATGGGCAACATGACAAGACGTTCGAACACTTATTCTGCCAACTGATGTTTGACAGGATAAACGACGACAATGAGTTTGTTAACAACTTGTGGACTTCGGGCGAAGACCATTTCTATCATACTGGATTTGCTAATGAACTAAATTTTAGGCACTGGGCACGATAAAATCGTACTCACCTACACCAACGTCAACTGCACAGCAACAAGTGTACTGTGTCATTCTATGGCGTAATAGGCCTTTATTTTTTTGAGGATAAGAATGGCTTTGCGACTGGAGTCTCATTGGATAGACACGCTACAATGCTTGAGACCTCTGTTGCGCTAAAACTCCAGATATTTCCACACATTACAGACAACGGCTGGTTTCAGCAACACTAATCATCGTCACAGACAGAAGAAATGTCGATGACTGCTGTATAACGGTTGTTTTGCAACCGTAAAATTTCGAGAAACAGTGACATCCCATGGCCTCCCAGATATCCTGACCTGTCAACGTGCAATTTCGTTCTGTGGCGTCGCCTTAAAAGCAAAGTTTATCATAGTCTACCTGAGACAACAAAAACGTTTAAAGCTAGAATTCCACAGCCGCCCTTGGTGGCCGTGCGGTTCTAGGCGCTGCAGTCCGGAACCACGGGACTGCTACGGTCGCAGGTTCAAATCCTGTCTCGGGCATGCATGTGTGTGATGTCCTTAGTTAGTTAGGTTTAAGTAGTTCTAAGTTCTAGGGGACTGATGACCTAAGATGTTGAGTCCCATAGTGCTCAGAGCCATTTGAACCATTGTTTAGAATTCCACAAGAATCAACCGAAATTCCTGTTGAAATGTTACTTTGAGCCCTCATAATTTATCCAAAGGACTGCAGGAATGTTTGCACAAACATGGAGCTCTTCTTCCCACCGTTAAATAACATCTCTCTCTCTCTCTCTCTCTCTCTCTCTCTCTCTCTCTCTCACACACACACACACACACACATACACACACACACACGTACACACCACACACACACACCCACACACCACACATACACACAATGTTCTCTAGCCGGCGTTGTTACAGGAAAGAATGAAAACTATCTCCACTCCATCGGCTACGACTAAGGTCTTCGGGTGATATCCCTCGACTGCGTGGATAATGATTAGACGGACAATCCCTCCCAAACCTCTGCCCAAATCCCAGATTGCTGGAATTTACTGAAAAATATGCAGGAAAGACTGACAGCTTCCCCTCCACTACGCTATATTGCTTGTGATAAACAGGAAACCATGGCCTGGCAGAGATATTCAAGATACATATTCAAATATCATTTCCTCGAAGATTAACATTATTTCGATGTCTGTCCTCGTGCACTCCAGAGTACAAACTCTGCCACGGCTGAATTGGCAAGTGACTATCGAATTGGTGAGACACCTTGTAAACAGTGGACATTATGTGACATCAGGTGATCGCAGCACGCAGCCACATACTGTGGGCAGCCTATTACACAGCAAAACTACACAAGAAACATAAATAATGACGCAATAGTTAAATCAGTGGGTAGATTTTAACCCTAGAGCACTAAAGGAAGAAAATGTTACATTGCTGCTAAACCATCGTAAAGTTTACCACTCCACATTTTATTCAAATGAAGTCATAATTTATAGATTATGCGTTAGTTAGTTACCATTATTAGATCTCCAATGGTATGTAGCATATGAAATTAAGTACAGCCCTACTGCAATCTTAAATTTTAAGAGGGTTTAATAATCTAGGGTAAATCTGGAAATGAACATATATTCTAATTAAACCACTAAGTCCAACTGGTTATATGCATAAAACATATGAATTACTTTCGAAAATTTCGTTAAATTGAAAGTTATTAGCCGGCCGGTGGGGCCGTGCGGTTCTAGGCGCTTCAGTCTGGAACCGCGTGACCGCTACGGTCGCAGTTTCGAATCCTGCCTCGGGCATGGATGTGTGTGATGTCCTTAGGTTAGTTAGGTTTAAGTAGTTCTGGTTCTAGGGGACTGATGACCTGAGAAGTTAAGTCCCATAGTGCTCAGAGCCACTTGAACCATTTTTTGAAAGTTATTTTGCTTGTACCTCAAGTCTCCCAGATATACTCAAGGGCGAATCCACAACGGTTTAAATGCAGATCATATCGAAAGGTGATGCTACTATGTAATGCAAATCAGACTGTGGACGATGCATAAAAATTTTGCGTTGCTGCTGCGTGACGTTGTATAAAATAGCATTGAAGCTGTGCTGCTTTCTGAATATCGAGTACACGATGTTAAAGTAGAGCAGATTCTTTTTTCTCTCTTAGAGTCCCACAGATTTTTGTAACTTTTTCGTCACGAGTGATGACAGCTGAGAATATTTTCACGTCATGAGCCTCGCAAGAATTATTTCTGCATCGTACCGGTCAGATCAGATACAATGTGGTTATTTACTATTCTTCATTTAACGTACTGATAATGTCGACACATTAATCCATGTTTCTTAGACAAAGGACTGATAACCCAAATAAATACGCCCTTCTTAAGTAAAATAAAGCCGATGGGGGTGGGCAGGCTGGTGCAATCAGCAATTAATTTCGCGGAACGTTTCCCCTCTTGCCCCTCCCTCTCCCCCTCTCTCCCGCACACCCCTCCTGCGTTCACATTGGTCGGTGTTCGCCCCTCCCGCAGACCGCCTCCCCTGCCCCTGGTTCCAGGGGTGGGGCGTAAACCACAAATGACGTCAAACGGACTAGTGACGTCAGCAGTGAAGCACGTGCAGTGCCCCGGCCTGCGCATAGATGGCAGCAGGCTGCTGTCGCGCGCTTTGTCCTACTTTCGCAGTGTCGGCAACCTTGGGGCGAAAAATGTGTCTGCTTTTGTTCCAACTCTCGATGCGACTGGAAATTTCCCACCTGTGCTCCAAAATTGTCTTTCTCCAGAATGGAAGAGATTCAGTCCCCTCGAAGTATAAATGCTAACGAAACTGGACTGTAGCTTTATTTCGATACCAATGTGGTCGGTTAATAACCTGTGATTGTTGAGAAGCCAAATGTTGCTGTATTAGAATGATAACCATCATCGCCGCCAGTTATCTGCCTGATATAAGAAGCAATGCAATGTTCAGTTTTTCAGCCATTTCCTACCTTTCTGAAAGAAATAATAACGATAAACAGTAAAAAAGTGTTGAATATTTTAAAGAAGTATATTCTCAAAGCACTAAACTCACTGTCCATCGATAAATTTCTGAATCAGATTAGTGGCAGCATGTTGTTTTCCGCGTAGTGAGGAGTGCGAATGTTTTTAATAATTAATAACACGCTAATTTCTCATTTTTTAGTTAACCCTGTTCGTTAATAACACGGAGCTATAGCTGCCCTCTTATGCATCTTGCTCTTCATCGCGATTAAAACTCATTTGTCGTACTTAAGTAAAATCAATTATAATGTCATGCAAATGGTAATGCAAAGTTTAACCATTACCAATACCTTCTTCAAATTATTTATGTTAGCAAGAAATTAACTAAAAAATAAGGAAAAAAAGGAGACAGTATTGGTGTAAACTTTGTATCAACAAGCATACAATATTTTTGTTAGAACAAAATAATTTTTGTAACTTCTTACTGAACATTTTTTATGCTCTACGTTGAAATATTGTTCAAACTGATTTAAGAACGAGATTAGAGAAATTAAACAGCAGAACTGAACAACTGCCACGGAATGTGGCAATTTCTTCCTTTGTGCTATATGAACGACGTCAATGAGATATCGAAATAGTAAATGTGGATAATACTTAGTGAAAGATAAGTGGAAGTGCATTGTTTCTACGGTTTTTCTGCCGAACAAATTATTCGGGAGTACGTTTTCGTTTGTTTTTTCTTAGGGTAAAAAGAAAAAAAGAATCCGCTGTAAATCGTTTCCCAAGGAGACAAGGAAACTAGTCCTCCATTTTGATCCATTATTATTGCTATTACATATGATCCTTCCTTGTTGAAGAGAGTGTCTGAATTTAATTTATAATGATTTCTTTGTATTTTCCTCTCTTCCCAAATTCTTATCATCCGTCCGCTGTGTTGTTTTTTCGATCTTGTGTTTAGTTGTACTACCCGTTTTTCTTATTCTGGCACGTGGTGTAGGTCATTTTTGTTGGCGGTATACCCGAATTTTGTCTGCTCTATTACGTCTTCTGTTGTAATGTCTAGTTGCCTTAGGTTACTATCGGCTTCCTTTAGCGACTTTGTTTTCCCGCTGGCTACGTGGATGGCTAGGGAGGGGGAATGGGAGATCTGGTTCTCATTCGTTTTGTTTCACTTATGAATGCTTCCATAAAATTTGTTTCTTCCTTTCCTGAACGTGTTAGTGATTTTGTCTATGTTTGTACTCGTATATTTATAACGTTGGCCTCTGCATCCGAATTCCTTCCGTATTTATTGACACGTAAATTTTTCTAACGGTTTTCCGCCCGTGTTTCTCTACGTCCATATTTGTTGTGTTGTTTCTACTGCATATAGCGCTTCTGAAAGTATGAGTATGGTGTAATGCCTTTGTACTGCGTTGATAGAGATGGATTTTTGCGGTAGTGATTTCACGTCGGGTGTAAGCTTTTCCGAGTTTTCTGATTCTTCCTTGACTGGCCTCTATGTTGATCTACATCTACAGCTATAACTCCGCGACGCACGTGGCGTGTAGTACTTCTGTTACGACTATCTTCCCCTCCCCTTTTCCCTGTACCATGTCATGCCTGATACTTGGATAAATTCTCCTAAGCTTTTGAAATAACGGGCTTCTGCGATGTTCCCCTGGATTATGTTATTGTTAAAACTGTTACATTAATAATTCCTATTAGAATTACAACAAATACTTTGAGATATATTGCAATTTATTTGTCAACATGCGCTGTACAGATGTAAGAGGGCGGAGTTCAAATGCAAAAGTGGATATTGTAAGTACTGGCCGGCCGATGTGGCCGAGCGGTTCTAGGCGCTTCAGTCTGGAACCGCGCGACCGCTACGGTCGCAGGTTCGAATCCTGCCTCGAGCATGGATGTGTGTGATGTCCTTAGGTTAGTTAGGTTTGAGTAGTTCTAAGTTCTAGGGGACTGATGACCTCAGTTGTTAAGTCCCATAGTGCTCAGAGCCATTTGAACCATTGTAAGTACTGCCTGCAGAATAGTTGAAGTGGTTTAGATATCGTAGAGATTGTTAATAAATACCAGGCATCCAAAGAGACACTAATTTTGAGAAACGTTGGCAAATGCGTTATGGTGTTCATTTTGTGAGATATTCGTGTTTTAAAAGTGTAATATCGATTAAGTATCGTAATATTACGAGAGCGGTTGTCGAACTACAAGAACGTAATTACAGACCGCAATGTAGATAAAAGGTGAGATCGATTGTGAACGGCAGATACCGTTTAAGTGGGTCATGGACCCTAACACTGGTGTGTTCTTTGATACCAAATTGCGGTCCGAGGCGAATACACAGACCGGTTGCGCTGTGTTTCTGGGACGTAAAGAATACTGCAGTCACACCTCAGTGAGAAATTAGCAAGACGAAATTATTTTAGTAATTAATTCCACTTGAACTAAAACAACTGCCGAATTGTAATGCTGTTAAGGCTACTATCATAGCATAATGTTATTGGAGCACGTTAGAAAATCTGTTAGCGATAGTTGTCTCATTGTAGTAGTTTTTCTGAATACGAAACGCTTCCGTGTTCCATTGCCTGTTTCAGCTTTGGTGATCTGCACAATATCAATCATAAACGGGGCAAGACCGTGCTGTAGATCTGAGCTAGAGGGGGTGAGTGGAGGCAGGGAAAGGGCGGACGCCTACTGCTTCTCCAGCTACATTCACGCCCATACTCTGCAAACCACTGTAAAGTGCATGGTAGAGGGTACTTCCGGTGGTACCAGTTATTAAAAATTTTTTCCGTTCCATTCACGTAGAATGATTCAATAAAAGGCCTCTAGAAGTGCTGAAATTGGTCTAACCTTGTTTCCCTGCTCGCTGCAGGAACGATACGTAGGGAGTTATAGTGTATTCCTAGATTCACAGCTTAACGTTGCTTAGCCGGCCGCTGTGGTCGAGCGGTTCTAGGCGCTTCAGTCCGGAACCGCGCTGCTGCTGCGGTCGCAGGTTCGAACCCTGCCTCGGGCATGGATGTGTGTAATGTCCTTAGGTTAGTTAGGTTTAGGTAGTTCTAAGTTATAGGGGACTGATGACCTCGGATGTTAAGTCCCATAGTGCTAAGAGCCCATTTTTTTAACGTTGCTTCTTCAAACTGACAAACAAGGGACCATCATAACCGTTAATCACGGTTATTTATGAATCGCTGGTATGTAGTAGACCTGGCTAACGGCTTCTTATATGACGGACCCTAGAACACAAGAAAATCGACGTCGAAGTTTTATGCAAATCTCCTACACCCGTGACGTTAATCTTGTTTCAACCACGAGAGCGTTACTCAGCGATTAAGGTTGACGGCTGCAACTTTGGCCTTACCATTTCGAATCTTACCCGTCCACTTTTTATTTCAATTTCACCGTACAGAATATCATAAGTAGTGTATGTAAATAAGTATAAGTAAATTATTCACAAGTGCTCATTTTGGTGGTAGAAACTTTATTTGTAAATCAGTTATTACAGTCAACTTTTTTCAAATGTGTATTCCACCTGTTACAGAATAGATTACAGTATCACACTACCCGCTATCGCGATCGCTCGCATCGTTTTCTGTGCTAGAAAGTATTGTGCATGGTATTGGTCGAAGAAGCAACTGAAACACATATTCGTAGAACACCACGCTCAATTAATGAAAACTACTATCTTTGAACTTTCAGAAGCGATACCGGAAAACACAATTTGTTTGAATTCAAAAAGAATGTTCTCTCTTTGATCAACTTCGATGCCAACTTTTCGTATTTGATCATTCCTGTGAAAGCAGGTGCACTAAATTGATGCAGAATTAAAGAATGTATTTTTAAAGAATCTTCTCTCGAAGTGATTTCTCTATTAGTCTTCAGCAAGTCGGGAGCATGATTTATTTTTTTTGGAGAAAATTTTAGCTTTCCCGTAAAAATAAGCATGAGAGGGATGGCAAAGTGGGTTACATTTGGGTGGGATGACTTTTACGGCGCAAGTGCATGCTTTACTTTCATCTACAAAGATTTTGCCTTATCAGTCTGTCCACCCCACGAGTTATTAATGTAAAGGAAAAGTACATGGACAGAATTTTAAATCGTACAGCCAGTGTGGTGGCCACGAACCTTAGCTCGTGTGCTACGCTCGCTTGGTCGAAGCACGACAAACGTTGCGGGTTCATCAGATACATAGGCAATTTCAACATGGAATTTTTAGGTTGCTACGGTCTGTCGCATGAAATACCACTAGCCAATTAGTAACGACAGGTCCCTCTACAAAGTACCTTATTAACAGATCTGATGGTCCCCTTGTAAGTAGGCTTTCACGGGCTAGTTCTGGGAGCTGGCAGAAATTGCAAGACTTTTGGCTGTTAATGCTACGTGTCTGACCACAGTCATTAATAATAGTAATAATAATAATAATAATAATACTGTGTGCAGCACTATGGTAGCCTTATGTAGTTACTGTTGTGTCGTACTGTAAATTACATCATTTATCCTTTTCGAAGCGAGTAGTGAATCAATTTCTGGACTACTGCAGGTACTATCTACAACTTTCAGAAGACATTTTCTTGAAATATGTAGCATTTGTTATATATATGTGTCAAAAGTGTGATCATCAGCGATGTACGGGACAAAGCACAACATATGCGTGTATTTTTTTTTCATCAGTCCTGTGCTAACCTCTTCATCGCAGAGTAGCACTTGCAACCTACGTCTTCAATTATTTGCTGGATGTATTCCAGTCTCTGTCTTCCTCTACAGTTACTGCCCACTACAGCTCCCTCTAGAACCATGGATTTTATTCCTTCATGTCATAACAGATGTCCTATCATCCTGTACCTTCTCTTTATCAGTGTTTTCCACATATTCCTTTCCTCTCCGATTCTGCACAGAACCTCCTCATTTCTTACCTTATCACTCCACCTAATTTTCAACATTCGTCTGTAGCACCACATCTCAAATGCTTCGATTCTCTTCTGTTCCGGTTTTC
This sequence comes from Schistocerca cancellata, assembly GCF_023864275.1. Taxonomy (NCBI): domain Eukaryota; kingdom Metazoa; phylum Arthropoda; class Insecta; order Orthoptera; family Acrididae; genus Schistocerca; species Schistocerca cancellata. The sequence goes on along the minus strand of NC_064628.1, from coordinate 913,804,974 downwards.
TCACAGTCCACGTTTCGCTACCGTACAATGCTGTACTCCAGACGTACATTCTCAGAAATTTCTTCCTCAAATTAAGGCCGATATTTGATAGTAGTAGACTTCTCTTGGCCTGGAATGCTCTTTTTGCCACTGCTAGTCTGCTTTTGATGTCCTCCTTGCTCCATCCGTCATTGGTTGTTTTACTGCCTAGGTAGCAGAATTCCTTAACTTCGTCTACTTCGTGACCATCAGTCCTGATGTTAAGTTTCTCGCTATCCTCATTTGTACTACTTCTCATTACCTTCGTCTTTCTTCGATTTACTCTCAGTCCATACTCTGTACTCATTAACTGTTCATTCCGTTCAGCAGAATTTGTAAGTCTTCTTCACTTTCACTCAGGATAGCAATGTATTGTTGATATCCTTTCACCTTGAATTTTAATTCCACTCGTGAACCTTTCTTTTATTTTCATCATTGCTTCTTCGAGGTACAGATTGAACAGTACACCCTTTTTATTCCGAGCACTTCGTTCTTGGTCGTCCACCCTTGTTATTCCCTCTTGGCTATTGTACATATTGTATATGACGTGTCTCTCCCTATAGCTTACCCCTACTTTTCTCAGAATTTCTAACATCTTGCACCATTTTACATTGTCGAACGCTTTTTACAAGGCGACTAATCCTATGAATGTGTCTCGATTTTTCTTTGTTTCTTGCTTTCATTATTAATCGCGGCGCCAGAATTGACTCTCTCGTGCTTTTACCTTCCCTAAAGGCAAACTGATCGTCATCTAGTGCATCCTTAATGTTCTTTTCCATTCTTCTGTATATTATTCTTGTGAGCAACTTGGATGCATGAGCTGTTAAGCTGATTGTGCGGTAATTCTCGCACCTGTCAGCTCTTGCCGTTTCCGGAATTGTGTGAATGATGCTTTTCCGAAAGTCAGATGGTATGTCGCCAGACTCACACACCAACATGAATGGTCGTTTTGTTGCCTCTCCCCCCAATGAGTTTAGGAATTCTGATGTAATGTTATCCATCCCTTCTGCCTTATTTCATCTTAAGCCCTGCAAAGCTCTTTTAAATTCTGATTCTAATACCGGGTCCCCTATCTCTTCTAAATCGACTCCTGTTTCTTCTTATATCCCAACAGACAAATCTTGCCCCTCATAGGGACTTTCAATGTATTCTTCCCACCTATCCGCTCTGTCCTCTGCAGTTAACAGTGTAATTACCATTGCACTCTTTATGTTATCACCCTTGCTTCTAATCTCACTGAAGGCAGTTTTGACTTTTCTGTATGCTGAGACTGTCCCTACAGTCATTTTTTTTCGGTCCCGACAGTCATTTTTTTTCGATGTCTTCACATCCCTCCGCCATACACCGTCAGGTGGCTTGCGGAGTATGGATGTAGATGTAGATGTAGATTTTTCCTGCAGCCATTTCGTCTTAGCTTCCCTGCACGTTCTATTTATTTCATTCTTCAGCGACTTGTATTTCTCTATTCCTGAGTTTCCCAGAACGTTTTTGTATTTCCTCCTTTCATCGATCAACTAAAGTCTTTCATCTGTTACCCATGGTTTCTTCGCTGTATCTTCTTGGTACCTACGTTTTCCTTCCCAGCTTCTGTGATGGTCCTTTTTTGAGATGTCCATTCCTCTTCAACTGTACTGCCTACTGAGCTATTCCTTATTGCCGTATCTATAGCCTTAGAGACCTTCAACCGTATCTCGTCATCCCTTAGCGCATCCGTATCCCACTTCTTTGCGTATTGATTCTTCCTGACTAATGTCTTAAACTTCAGCCTACTCTTCATCACTACTGCGAGCGTAAGTCAATTATTATCCGCAAAGTAGTGACAAAATTTTATTGTAATCAAATAGGAAACTTACAAGAACATCATTTCTCGACATAGTCTCCTTGCGTTTCAACGCTCTTGGTCCATCGTTGTACCAGCTTCTTGATGCCCTCATAAAAGAAGGTCTCGTTTGAGATGCGAGTCAGGAATACACCGCTTCTTTCACTGCTTCGTCCGAGGCAAATCGACGGCCCCTTAATGCCTGTCTGAGTGGACCAGACATGTGATAGAAGGGGCAAGAGCGCGACTACATGGAGGGTGATCCTGTACTTCAAATTTGAGTGTCTGGGGCGTTTCAGCAGTGTGGGCAGCAGTATGCGGACGGGCACTGTCGTGCTACAACACAACACATTTTCACAGCAATCCTCGGCGTTTCCTTCGAATTGCGGGCTTTAGCCTGGCAGTAAGCATCTCACTGTAACGTACACTGTTTACTGTTGTGCCCCTTTCCTCATAATGCTCCAGTACTGGACCCTGTGCATCCCAAAAAACCGTTAGCGTCAGATTTCCTGCTGACGGTTGGCTCTTGAACTTTTTCTTGCACGGCAAATTTGGGTGTTTCCATTCCATACTCTGCTGTTTACTCTCCGGTTCGTAATATGGATCCATGTTTCGTCGCCAGTAATGATCCTGTATAAGAAGTTGTCCCCTACGTTACGGTAGCAATCTAAATGTTTTTTGAAGATGTCCAAGTGCATTTGTTTATGGAACTGTGTGAGATGTTATGGGACACATCTCGCACAAACTTTATGAAACCCAAGTCTGTAGTGGATGATTTCGTAGGCAGAACCGTGACTAATTTGCATACGATGTGTCGCTTCGTCAATAGTTAATCGCCTATTTAAGAGAATCATTTCACGTGAACGCTCAATGGTTTCTTCATTTGTGGCGGTAAACGGTCGTCCGGCTCCTTCATCCTGCGTAACACTTGTGCTGCCATTTCGGAATTTTTCAATACATTCGTAGACACTCCTTTGCGGCAAAACACTGTTCCCGTACTGTACGGAAAGTCTTCGACGAATTTCGGCCCCTGATACGGCCTTCCGGCCACAAAATACGGATCACTGAACGTTGCTCTTCTTTGGTGCAAATAGACAGGTGAACAGCCATGATTAACAGCACGGCAGCGATAACGAAACTAACCTGGCAGCTTGAAAATTGCAAAGATATAGCAAAAAATAAACAAAGCATGCGTCATCAACGTAAAACGACAGTACTACCAAAATAAACAAAAATATAATTAAATTGCGGAAAATAATTGACTCACCCTTGTATATTGTGATCTGAGTCTATGTCTGCTCCATGGTACGCTTTACAATCCAGTATCTGATTTCGGAATCTCAGTCTGACCATGATGTAATCTAACTGAAATCTTCCCTTATCGCGCGGCCTTTTCCAAGTATACTTCCTCCTCTTGGGATTCTTGAAGAGAGTATTCGATATCACTAGCTGAAACTTGTTACAGAACTCAATTAGTCTTTCTCCTCTTTAATTCCTGGTCCCAAACTCATATTCTTCTGTAACCTTTTCTTCAATTCCTTCCCCTACAACTGCATTCCAGTCTCCCATGACTATTAGATCTTCATGTCCATCTACATACTGTATTACCCTTTCAGTATCCTCATACACTTTCTCTATCCCTTCATCTTCAGTTTGCGATGTCGGCATGTATACCTGAACTATCGTTGTCGGTATTGGTTTGTTGTCGATTCTGATAAGAACAACCCAATTCACTGAACTGTTCATAGTAACACATTTTCTGCCCTACCTTCCTATTCATAATGAATTCTACTCCCATTTTACCATTTTCTGCTGGTGTTGGTATTACCCTATACTCATCTGACCAGATGTCTTCTTTCCACTTGACTTCACTGACCCCTACTGTATCTAGTATGATCCTCAGCATTTCCCTTTTTAGATTTTCTAGTTTCCCTACCACGTTCAAGCTACTAACTGAGAAAAAGTAATAACTGATAACCTACATAATCAGTATTAGAGTCATACAAAATTGTGATAATGGTGATGATGTTTTGAAAATAGTTTAGTTTCGTGACTGAAACAGAATCGAACCGTTTAGTGTCTACCCCTCAGAAAATTTCAGTTTACCCGTCAGGGGGTAATTACCTCCAGGTTTGGAACCATTGACCTAGAATTACGCGTCCGGATAACCGCGCGAGTTAACACACCGCTTCCGGGATCCGGGGAGACTCGCCGGCCCCTGATCGAATCCACCCGTCGTATTAATGAGGAGGGCCGGTTTTCCGGCAGTCCGGGACGTGGTGTCCCATGTCCGGTTATTAGGCTGGCACCCAAGTTGGGGAGAGCGGAATAAAACCGACTATGTAGGTCAGACTGGGTACCTCCATGTCTCCGTGACCAGTGCTGACATCGGTCTGATAACGCCAGAAACTGCTATCAGCCACCATTTCCGCTAGCTGTAGATGATAGTCATTAGCGGATGCCTTGTCCTTTCCCCTCTAGACCTTTTTAATGTTTTTGCTGAAATTTTCTCCAATTTTGGCGCACCTTTTAGCAGTGTACTAAGAAATACAAAAGTAATTAATTCGAATAACCGTATTTTTCAGTGTGTTTCATTCTTTCTGAGAATATAATGTGAATACTAACTTTCCACCGCCATATTCCGTTCAGTATTTTATCGAAATATTTTTTGAGGGTAGATTTCATACCTATAGCACGATCCTGAATGTCTGCAAAACGCTCATCTGCAACTACCATGAGCTCTTGTTTCTAATCAAAGTTCCACTCAGTCATTTCGTTAAGTAGGTAAACAGGGGATAGGCAGAGAGTGCCAGATCAGGAGAACAGACATCACTGCACCGTTTCCTACATGTTTCTCAGTTTTGCCGTTGTTGAAGCGTCATTGTCTGGAAGGAAATACATATTTTTATTATTAACTTGAATACAACATATTAATGTTCCACAATAATATTAATTAATTCGTTGTGAACGAGATTTCGGCTTCCTTGGCCATCGTCAGATAACTTGATTTCGAACAGATGAACCACATAACTTCAGGGAGAATTCATAGGTGTACAAAGAATGCTGTACAAAAATATGTGACATTGTATGACAATCGATACAAAACACAAGCGTGAAGTAATATCTAAAGAGACACTGAAGAAATAAACCTTACATTACAGTGTATTCAAATACTAAAACTATGTGAGTGCATAAAACAGAAATGTCCTACAAATGAGTAATGGCACAGGTTACTATGTCATATGGACAAACTGCTGAATGTCATGAACAGACGGAATAAATGGCGGGGAAGAGAGAGGTCTATGGAATGTGGGTGTGGAAAAGTTATAACAAGCTTATTAGTTAACGGTGAGAGGAATAATAACTGGCTGCTACTTTAGTAAGGGTGAGTAATGGAACTGCGTTTGGTCATTAAGGACCAGGTCAAGATTCTTTGATTGGTGCTTATTAATGGCCACAATTTCAAGTAATGTTATTTTCTCCCTTTAATTCCTTTATGGAGGAAATCACATTTCACATCATATGAATGACATTCATTCAGAGCTTCTTCAGCGAAGGTCGAATTTTCTTTCTTAGTGTCCAACTTCTTTCATGCTGTCAGTTAGTCAACCTGATTGACCTTCATATAGTTGCCACACAGGCTGCAGGGAGAAAACTAACGTTACTTGAAATTGTAACCATTGATAAACACTAATCAAATAATTTTGATCAGATCCTTAATGAGCAAACACAGTTCCACGACTCACATTTATTAAAGTAGCAGCCAGTTATTATTCCTCTCAGCATTAGCTAATGCACTTGTTATAACAGTCCCACACACACATTCCATAGACGTCTTTCTTCCCCTCCCTTTATTCGGTTTGTTCATCACATTCACCAGTTGGTCCGCATGGCGTAGTGGCCTGTGCCATTACTGACTTGTAGAGCACTTCTGTTTTATACACTCACATAGTTTTTATATTTGAATATACTGTAATGTAAGAATTATTTGTTCCGAGTCTTTTTAGTTATTACTTCATGCTTGTGTTTTCTATCGATGTAGTCATAAAATATCACATATCTTTGTACGTCTACGAATTCTTCCTGAAGTTTTGTGGACAGTCTGTTCAATACTAAGTTACCTGGCGATGGCCTAAGAAGCCAAAATCCGATTAGTAACTAACTAACAACTATTATTGTGGACATTAATACGTTGTATTCAAGTTACTAATATGTCTATGTTCCTCCAAGAACCGACGGAATATTCGATACATATTATCTTATGAAAGAGACCTCTTACGGATTTATTAATCCATATAGGCAAGCAGATTTTCCTAGTACCTGCCAGTTGCTCTTTCCCCTCTGCAATGTAATCAGTAGCACGAAAAGCTTTTGCTTCCTAGAAAACACACTCCGTGTACTTTCTGGGAGATACGTTCGATGGCGCCTGGTGCAGAGGCACCAGTCTTCGGCAGACTGCTGATTCCATTTCGTCGTGAAGTGCTGAAGCCGAGTTGCGCCTCCGTAGGAACAAATAGTTCTTTATAAACCGGACGAAACATACTTCTTAGGTCAGGGCGACCCACAGGTTATCCCGTCAGTAAGGGCAAAACATTTTCTCCATACATATGGTTTAAAATTTTTGAGAACTTCTGTACCTGGTCATTAGTTTCTCCTATTAGTTTCTACAGTGCACTTTTAGTACTTGTACAGTGTTATAAACATAAACAAGCTAAAAGTATGATTATAGCAGAAGCTATTTTTACATTTCCAGATTTTACGTTTTCTGCATGTACGTTGTTTTCTGTTGGTCCCGATGTAAGCCCTATTCTCCCGACTAGTTTTCCTGCCATTAAACATTTAGAATGCGTAAGATTTACCAAATTTTGAGTTTTTGAACAATTAACACAAGTCTGAACAATTTTCTAATCGATTTGTGTGGAAAACACAGCGCGTTCGATCTCATGTACAACCAGTAGGTTAACGCATAACATAAAACTGTATATTTTCCAGATTTTACTCGTTCTTTTACATGTTGTATTTAACGTTCATTTATAAAGATTATAACGAAAGTATTCCTTGCTTTGTTTTCTGGTTTTTTTGTTATGGTTTTAAGGCGCAAAACTGCTACGGTCATAAGTGCCCATTCTGTGGCTTCGGGAACAGTAAAGAACCGAATGTTAAATCAGCAGCAATGGAAGCGAAACTCAAGAAGGAGGGACACTAAAAACGGAAGGAAATCTTAGAAAACTACTCTTGAAGGAGGGAGGGGGGGCGCTGTATTCCCCAAAAAAGAGCTTCAAACGATCGATGTCATTTCACTGACACTGAAACTCAAGGACGCCATCGGCTGAGCGCGTGTCTTCTGCTAAAAGGGAAGATATACCAGGCGACAAACGTAAACGGGAGCGTAGCGGATTAAAATAGGGGCACTGAAGTAAAAGGTGTCTCACCATCCACGCTTGAGAGCAGTGGGGACAAAACGGGGGACGATCGCCACTTAAAAGATGTCGATGGATAAAAAGACAGTGCCCTATCCGGGGTCCAGTTAAAATTACCTCCTTCCGACGACGAGGCCGGGAGGAAGAGGTCCAAGCACACGGAAGAAATTTTACGTCCCGTAATTTAGGACCGGGAAGTGTAGACGACTGTGTATGCCGTAAAAGAGTAACACGAAGACATAAAACAGTCTGTAGATCGGCGAAGGGAACCATTCGAACAGCAGGCCGAGGAAGAGAGACTGCAGCCTTGGCCGCTACATCGACTGCCTCGTCTCCGTGGATACCAACGTGCCCTGGGATCCAGAGGAATGCCACAGAGACGCCCCCCCCCAAGTGGAGGCTGTGCTGAATACGGGAGACCAGAGGGTGGACAGCGTAAAGAGCCTGGAGGTTGAGAAGAGTGCTGAACGAATCCGAGAGTATAATAAAATGTAGCCGCTTATGGCGACGGATGTATTGGACAGGCTGCAGGTGTAAAGCTCCGCAGTAAAAACCGAACACTGGTCGGGAAGCCGAAATATCATTGTCGCCAACAATATAGGCACTCCAAGCACCAAATGTGGTCTTTGAGCTCTCAGTGTAAATAGATGTGGCATCCTCCAGTTAGGCGCATAGAGCAGTAAATGTCCGGCGACACACTATAGGGGGGATACTATCCTTGGGAAGCTGGCAGAGGTCACGGAAAAGGCAGGTCCGGGGACGAAGCCAAGGTGGCCCCGTACCCCAATTTGTCAAGACAGTTTTAGGAAAGTATAAGGAAAGAGAACGTAACAATTGACGGAAGTGGACTCCCGGTCGTAGTAGAGAGGAAGGGTGGCTTGCATCCAAGGAGGCGTCGAAGAAAAGGGCATGGGTCGGATGGGCAGGCATGGAAGGCAGATGACTAGCCTCAGTAAGACAGCTCGCTGATTGGACAGCAGAGGTTCAGCAGTCTCATCTGGTGTAAAAGGCTCCAGACACTAAACGCAATCCACGGTGGACGACAGAGTCGAGAATAGACGGTCGTGCAGAGGAGTAAACTATGCTTCCATAGTCCAACTACGAGCGCACTGCGGCGCGATATAGGCGGAGGAGGATCACTCGGTCCACTCCCCAGGAGGTACCACTCAGAACACGGAGGCTATTGAGGGATCGCCGACAGCGGGCCGAAAGATATGAAACGTGGAAAGACCAGCACAGTTTTCTGTCAAACATAAGTCCCAAGAAATTGGCGACGTCCGCGACGTAAGGTCGACAGGGCCTTGTTGTAGAGAAGGCCGAGGAAACTCTGCACGACGCCAAAAATTTTCACAGACTCTTACTGGGAGAAAAGCGGAAGCCGGTTTCGGTGCTCCTTGAGTAGAGGCGATCGAGACATCCTTGAAGACGTCGTTCAAGGAGGCTAGTCCGTTGAGAGCTATGGTAGATTGTAATATCGTCGACAAAGATAGCCCGAGACCTCGGGAAGGAGACAATCCATGGAGATGGCAAACAGTACAACACTTAGCACGGAGCCCTCGGGTACCCCGTTTTCTTGGGAGAAAGTACGGGAGAGAGTAGTGTTCACCAGCACTTTAAATGTGCGCTCTGTATATAAATTCACGAATAAAAAGGGGTAGCTGACCTCGAAAGCCCCAAGAGAACAGTGTGCGGAGGACGCCTGTCCTCAAACAGGTATCGTATGCTCTCTCCAGATCAAAAACTATTGCTACCGTTTGGCGTTTCCTGTGAAAATTGTTCGTGATATAAATGGAGAGAGCAACAAGATTGTCAACTGCAGCACGATGCTTTCGGAAACCGCATTGGGCATGTGTTAAAAGGTTTCGAGACTCTAGCCACCAGCCTAAACGACAATTCACCGTACGCTCCAAAACCTTGCATACACTACTCGTGAGAGATATGGGGCGATAGCTAGAGGGGAGATGATTGTCCTTTCCAGGTTTCGGAACAGGAATGACGATAGCTTTAAGCCATCTACTGGGAAAGTTACTATCAGTCCAAATTCGATTATAAAGGTGAAGGAGGTAACGCAGACTACGGTATGATAAATGCAGCAACATTTGGACGTGGATGCCATCCGGTCCTGGGGCGGAAGAGCGAGGGGAAGAGAGTGTGTGCTGGAGTTCCCGCATAGAGATTTTGAGAGGAGAAAGCAAGAGGTTGCACTTCCGCTGCTCGTTTCTTCGGGAGAGAGGCTGGCGGGTAACTTGAAGAGCTCGAAATCTCAGCAAAGTGTTGACCCAATGAGTTAGAAATTGCGACTGGGACCAATAAGGTGCCATGCGCGACAGTGAGCCCAGAGATCGGGGAGAAACTAGACATGCCGGATAACCCTCGAATTCGACTCCAAACTACAGAAGAGGGAGTGAAGGCGTTAATGGAGCCGGTAAATAAGACCCAGCTTGCCTTCTTGTTATCGCAGATGATGCGCCGGCATCGCGCACTTAATTGCTTATAGCGGATACAGTTGGCCAACGTAGGATGGTGACAGAAATCGCGAAGAGCACGTCTCCGCTCGCGTATTGCGTCACGGCACGTCTCGTTCTACCAAGGAACTCGGGAGCGCCGGGGCAAAGCGGAGGTACGAGGTATTGAACGTTCCGCGGCTGTAAGAATAACTTCGGTGACATGAGTGACCTGATCGTCGATGCTAGGAAATTGACGGTCATCGAATGTCGCTAGAGAGGGGAAAAGCTTGGGGAATTTTCCAGCGTCTTGGGCGCACAGATGGAGTTGTGGCTGTAAACGGAGGACGCGTGGAAAATGGCCACTCGAGTGTGTATCAGTAAGAGCGAACCATTCAAAGCGCTGAGCTAGCTGAACAGTGCCGACCGAATGGTCAAAATGAGAGAATTTTGACGTGGAGGCAGACAAAAATGTAGGTTCCCCTGTGTTGAGGCAAACAAGATCCGCTTGGTGGAATAGGTCAATCAGTAGGGACCCTCGAGGGCAAGGACTCGGAAATCCCCAACCAGCAAATGGGGGGGGGGGGGGGGGGCGGGAGCTGACCAAGGAGATGAAGGAGATCGGCTGGTGCCATTGGTGTGGACGATGGAGTGTGTATGGTACGAAGAGAGAAGGTGTATCCAGAAAGGGAAAGACATACAGCGACAACTTGTAAGCAGCTGTTTAAGGGGATTGGGTCATAATGGACAGTATCATGGAGAAGAATCATAAGTCCCCCGTGTACCGGAGTGCTATCAACATAGGAGAGATCTAACTGGACCGATTGGAAATGAGGGAAGACAAAGCGATCGTGGGGATGTAGCTTTGTTTCTTGAAGACAGAAGACGACTGGGAAGTAGGATCGTAAGAGGATCGACAATTCATCCCGATTGGAGCGAATTCCGAGGATATTCCAATGGATAATTGACACAGGGCGGACAGAAAAGGGAAAAATCTCACCACGGTTGCCGTCAGCGACCGCTGAGAGCCGGCGGCCGATGGCGTGGAACGGCATTCAGCCAAAGGCAGAAGATCCTGATCCACAGGTTGCTCGGGGGCAGCTCCTGCCGCCAGTGACCGGCTGGTTGATCGACCTCCAGCGGTGCGTCTCGGCCACCCGGAAGACGGCCGAGGGCGGCTACCGCTGGGTGGTGCTGTAGATGAGACACGCCGTGGCGGAGAAGGAGAGGAATTTTGTTTCTTTTGAGCCTTCTTGGAAGCAGGTTAAGAGGAGGGAGGAAGCGATGATTGGGAGGTCGGAGTACGCAAAAAATCTTCGCGAGTAGGCTATTTTTTTTTTTTTTTTCAAGTCCGGGCGTCCAATTTTGGGGCCCGTGATTTAGCAGGAGCCGATGATGGGTGAGCGTTAGAGTGAGCAGGTGATAGGGGGGAGGTTGAGCGGGCGATCTTTGGGCTGGTCGATCTGACGGCTGTGGCGCTAAAGGTGAGATCGCAAGTCTGTCTGGCTAGCTCCATGGTAGGCCGAGGAGATGCAAGGATAGTGCTATATTTACCCACTAGGAGCACAGTGGGCTTTCTACTGGCGAATAACTTACGAGCAGCAAATGTGGACACCTTTTCCTTCATTAGTTCATATTTGACAATAGGGCAATATCTAGAGGAGGCAGGTCGCCCATTCAGTTGGTGCAACAAGGGGATGGAGGGGGACAATCACGCTCATCGGCATCCCTGCCACATGTAACGCACTTGGCCGGATTGGAACACGAATGGCTAGTATGATTAAATCGCTGACATCGATAGCAACTCATAGGGTTGGGGATGTAAGGGTGAACTGAAATGATCTCATATCCCGTTTTAATGTTTGATAGAAGACGAACTCTGTCAAACGTCAAGCAGAGAGTACGGGTAGGTACCAAGTCCTTGTCAACCCTTTTCATGACTCGATGTACAGCCGTTACGCCATGGTCAGACAGGCGGGTATAAACCACCCCGCGTGCTGAATTTAACGTACCGTGCTCTTCCACCCGGACAGGGAAGGTGTGTAGCAGTGTAGTTCACAGCAATTTTTGTGCATGGTGTACACTGATTGTTTCTAACAACAAGGTGCCATTGCGTAGTCGAGAACAAGACTTTACAGTACCTGCAATTGCGTCGACACTTTTCTGTATAATGAAAGGGTTGACGGTGGAGAATCTTGATCTTCGTCAGACCGAGAAACAACTAGGAACTTTGGCACTGATGGAAGAAGTGTCTGTGGCTGAGACTCGTCTAACTTTCTCTTGTGGGCAGAAGCTGTAGAAGAAGAGGAAACCATTGCGAAAGTATCCCCCATGATTACCGGCGTCTCCGATGACGCGCTTCTTCCTCGTGGGGGCCCTCTCTGAGGGCACTCCCGCCTTAGGTGATTGTCCACACGTCAGGTCAAACCTACCGAGAAATAGACGGAGGAACCAATCGGCACGTTCAGAAGGTATCAGCTCGGGTAAGCACCCCTCCCTGGGCCTGGCCTTTACCAGGGTGTAGGTACGTGCACTACTTGTGTACCTGGGGCGGGAATTACGCGTTACCCCGTCACCGGAGAAACTACGTCTTACAGTTATAAGCATCCGTCCCCGGACGTAGGCACAAAACATACTCCCAAAGAGAGGGAGAAGAGGAAGGAGCGGGGGGAGGGAGGGAGGAAGGACCAGGGACGTGGAGGGATGTGGAAAAGGAAGGTATGCAGCCAAGAAAGGAAAGAGCTGCACTAGCTCCGGGGTCCCGTGCTCGCCACACACGTATCCACAAAACGGTTGTGGACCCCCTGGGGGTCCTTCTTTTAATGTTGACAAGAACGAACAATAGACGTGTATCTGGGAAAAAGGCAACAGTATTGAAACTTCCTGGCAGATTAAAACTGTGTGGCTGACCGAGACTCGAACTCGAGACCTTTGCCTTTCGCGAGCAAGTGCTCTGCCGACTGAGCTACCAAAGCACGACTCACGCCCCGTCCTCACAGCTTTACTTCTGCCAGTACCTCGTCTCCTACCTTCCAGGAGAGCTTCTGTAAAGTTTGGAAGGTAGGAGGCGAGGTACTGGCAGAAGTAAAGCTGTGAGGACGGGACGTGAGTCGTGCTTGGGTAGCTCAGTCGGTAGAGCACTTGCCCGCGAAAGGCAAAGGTCCCGAGTTCGAGTCTCGGTTCGGCACACAGTTTTAATCTGCCAGGAAGTTTCATATCAGCGCACACTCCGCTGTAGAGTGAAAATTTCATTCTCGCAACAGTATTGTTCAAGAATATACTCATACATATGGAAAATACACTGATTGTTCACATGCTTATTGTAATTCTTGCGGCGTTTACTGTTCTTAACTTCCACCAGGAATTAAAAAATCGTATTTTGTACCAATATTGTAAGATAAGTCTTGGAGGATTAACGTAGAAACTGAGACGCTGAATGTAGTGGGTGAATTCTGCAATTTGGGCAGTGGGATATCTGATGATGTTGAAATTATGTAGACAGAAAATCGAGACTGCCAATAAGAAGTTAATATAAAATACAGATTCAAGCGTTACGAAGTCTTTTCTGAAAATATTTGTCTAGAGCGTATCGTTTTGTACGGAGTGAAAAGTGGACGATAAAAAATACAGACAAGGACACAACAGAACGTATTGAAACGGAATGTTACAGAAAATAGCAAAAGTGAAATGTGGATGAAAAAAATTACCGACAGGGTGAGAAAACATTCGTTTGAAATATAAGGTTACAGAAAAAATCTGTGGACTATGACAGCATAAAATAGATATCGTGGTCCATTATGTAGATAGTTAACAATTCTGGTTGTTATGTTAGTAACAGTCAATTGTTAATTCATGGATGCAGTATAATAGTTCTACTTTCAGAATTTACGAGCGTGGGTAGCGCTTAGCATCTGCGCCAGTCGAAATATCTGGCTTACTGGCAATAAATTGTGTACACAAACGTTCCTCGTGGAGCAATCAATATACTAGTGGAAACCCTTGAAAAATCCCCCGGTAGTTCATGAAATTAGTCTTCACACAGAGATTGAAAACTGCGGAGGCGGATTTTTAATTTCGCGACATGTATTGATATGTTCTACTGTCACCACAAAGCCTCACAAAAGGCGATTTTCCAATTCTACTGCACAAAGCGTCTTCCGCTATCAGAAATTACTGCATTGTATCGAGAGTAAACTAACGTGACGTCCCACTATTTTAATCAACAGAATTGTAACAAAGTAAAGAAACTGGCTCTTGAGAAATTAATGTAATCAATAGTACAATTACAAATATGGTCTATTAATTAATAACAGTAAAAAGAAATGTTGAGAAGTGGCCTGAAGCACTCCTGAATCTCCATTCTAGGATTTTCATAAGCTATTTTGAAGCAAGAAACTTCTTGGCTTATTAAAACTGCGTGCCGTACCGAGACCTGAAGTCGGGACCTTTGCCTATCGCAGGCAAGTGCCTACCAACTGAGCAACCCAAGCATGACTCACGACCCCTCCTCACAGTCTCACTTTCGCCAGTGCCTCATCTTCTACCTTCTAAACTTCACAGAAGCTCTCCTGCGAATCTTGCAGAACTAGCACTCCTGGAAGGAAGGGTATTGCAGGACATGGCTTTGCAACACCCTGGGGGATGTTTCCAGAATGAGATTTTCACTCTGCAGCGGAGTATGCGTTGATACGAAACTTCGTGGCGGATTAAAACTGTGTGCCGGACCGAGACTCGAACTCGGGACCTTTGCGTTTCACGGGCAAGGGCTCTACCAAGCACTTGAAGCAAGCATTGAAGTCTCCTACAACGAACTGCATTCTGTTCCTTCACCTTCGGCATTGTATGCGTACATTTACGGTGAGAAGTTTCGCGTATAACAGGTGGAATAATGTTTTTCCGCTTCATTTTATCCCCTGTAATTTTACTTATCTTTCTATGCGTGCTATAAACGCACGGCGACACCTGTTCCAGTTGAATAATCTACACTTACCTTATGGCCCGCAAATACTAGAACACGCTTATCAACTTTTTTCAGTATGACAAACACAACCAAAACACTTATTAGACTGTCTCCTGACGGCTAGCCTCCGCAAGCAAATGTGTTATAGGACGATAGTGCGACAGAGGTTAGTACAAACAGAGTATGGTAAAATAACGAATGTCTCCGATACATCTTCGGTGCTGTTGCCAAATCAGAAGCACTGGCCCACCGGGAAGGGTGATCGCGCAGAGACAACGGTTTTAGTATAAAGTAGATACAGGGTGTTTCAAAAATGACCGGTATATTTGAAACGGCAATAAAAACTAAACGAGCAGCGATAGAAATACACCGTTTGTTGCAATATGCTTGGGACAACAGTACATTTTCAGGTGGACAAACTTTCGAAATTACAGTAGTTACAATTTTCAACAACAGATGGCGCTGCGGTCTGGGAAACTCTATAGTACGGTATTTTCCACATATCCACCATGCGTAGCAATAATATGGCGTAGTCTCTGAATGAAATTACCCGAAACCTTTGACAACGTGTCTGGCGGAATGGCTTCACATGCAGATGAGATGTGCTCCTTCAGCTGTTCAATTGTTTCTGGATTCTGGCGGTACACCTGGTCTTTCAAGTGTCCCCACAGAAAGAAGTCACAGGGGTTCATGTCTGGCGAATAGGGAGGCCTGTATGTTTCGGATAGCCCAAAGCAATCACACGATCATCGAAATATTCATTCAGGAAATTAAAGACGTCGGCCGTGCGATGTGGCCGGGCACCATCTTGCATAAACCACGAGGTGTTCGCAGTGTCGTCTAAGGCAGTTTGTACCGCCACAAATTCACGAAGAATGTCCAGATAGCGTGATGCAGTAATCGTTTAGGATTTGAAAAATGGGCCAATGATTCCTTTGGAAGAAATGGCGGCCCAGACCAGTACTTTTTGAGGATGCAGGGACGATGGGACTGCAACATGGGGCTTTTCGGTTCCCCATATGCGCCAGTTCTGTTAATTGACGAAGCCGTCTAGGTAAAAATACGCTTCGTCAGTAAACCAAATGCTGCCCACATGCATATCGCCGTCATCAATCCTGTGCACTATATCGTTAGCGAATGTCTCTCGTGCAGCAATGGTAGCGGCGCTGAGGGGTTGCCGCGTTTGAATTTTGTATGGATAGAGGTGTAAACTCTGGCCCATGAGACGATACGTGGACGTTGGCGTCATTTGGACCGTAGCTGCAACACGGCGAACGGAAACCCGAGGCCGCTGTTGGATCACCTGCTGCACTAGCTGCGCGTTGCCCTCTGTGGTTGCCGTACGCGGTCGCCCTACCTTTCCAGCACGTTCATCCGTCACGTTCCCAGTCCGTTGAAATTTTTCAAACAGATCCTTTATTGTATCGCTTTCCGGTCCT
Organism: Schistocerca cancellata; assembly: GCF_023864275.1. Classification (NCBI taxonomy): domain Eukaryota; kingdom Metazoa; phylum Arthropoda; class Insecta; order Orthoptera; family Acrididae; genus Schistocerca; species Schistocerca cancellata. The sequence goes on along the minus strand of NC_064628.1, from coordinate 913,788,874 downwards.
TTGGTTACATTAAACCTCCGTTGAAGACTTCGTCTTGTTGCAACAACACTGTGTTCTAGGCGGTGGAATTCCAACACCAGAAAAATCCTCTGTTCTAAGGAATAAACCATGTTGTCTACAGCACACTTGCACGTTGTGAACAGCACACGCTTACAGCAGAACGACGACGTACAGAATGGCGCACCCACAGACTGCGTTGTCTTCTATATCTTTCACATCACTTGCAGCGCCATCTGCTGTTGAAAATTGTAACTACTGTAATTTCGAAAGTTTGTCCGCATGAAAATGTACTGTTGTCCCAAGCATATTGCAACAAACGGTGTATTTCTATCGCTGCTCGTTTAGTTTTTATTGCCGTTTCAAATATACCGGTCATTTTTGAAACACCCTGTAACTTCTACAGTGATAATTTAGTAGTGCCGTACCGTTCACGGCTACGGAAGCTACACCGGGTACACCAATGAGATTTGGGTTGCCAGCTAACCAGGCGTTAAGCGGCGAGACGACGTACACCTAAAACAATAGTTCCGGTCTGACCTCTATTTTATTTCGTTATGTGCTAATGTCTTTTAGTATGTTACATAGATAAGGCAACACACTACATATTGCACACGGAACAGTGTATATGAATAAAAGACATAATATTTTAATCTAATTTCAAATGCATTCGTATGACTATGCATTATGGTGTTTAAGGAATGTCTGGCCTACAGAGTGTGACACCTTTGCTGACTTACTTTGCATCATCTGTCACGTGGACGGAAACAGACATTTACTCGATATCATTCCACATCCGGCAATTTACGTGGGAGACACGGTCCATCAAGAGAGTTAACTGGAGTCTACGGGTCTACTTCCCGAGCCGACGCCCAGTCTTCCATACTGCGCAACACAATTAAAGGGCTACTTTTTTTTGAACCCGTTACTTGCCTCCAGTTGCGACGCGGAAGTTTGAGATTTGGCTGAAAGGTGACTACAGCCTTCATCTGTAACGATGCAAAAGCGGGGTGGCGTACGACATAATGTTCGGGCTCACCGACGCTCCAAACAGCAAGGTGTCGAGCTATGATATAAAAACGCCAGTGCTCAGAAGATCACGTGACGTGTAAGGTGAGATAATGATCTCACATTAGCACCATATCTCACCGCAATACTACCCGACGCCTCTGTGCAGGTGTCACCGGATGAGAAGGTTGTCATACCCTCTCATACTCTCATCTGCGAAAGATGTGCGAACCAGCGCTGAAATTACGCTTTTTGTTATGGGTGGTCAAGGAAAACAGACACATGAAAGGGCCTCAGAGGGTGGCATAAAAGGTGTCAATGAAACCAATCTTCCTTTGGGGTCCCGATTCCCATATATTTGGAGGTCGAAGTTCGCAGTGAGTTAGGCAACAGGGCAACGTCTTTCAGAATTTTTGACAGTGCTGACCGCCACTGGACGATTCAGCCCTTCTCTAAGGCTATTAACCCCCCTGAACGTAATCCCACCCCTCTGGAATGAGCGGTAATGTGAAATGTTTTCCTCGGCCACCCATCAGAAAACCATGTTTTAATTTCAATGTTGAGTGCTGTTGTTATCACCTCTATCCCAGAGGCGTAAAAAGGAGGGGCGAAATGTGGATAAGAGGTGGTGTGACAACCTTCTCACCGTGTGATACGTGCGCAGATACGTCTGGCAGAATGTGACGTCATTAACTCGCCTCACACGGCACATGAACATCTGAGCACTGGCCTTCTTTTCGCAAGTGTCGACACCTGGCTGTCTGAAGCGTCTTACGAACCAGAGGTTGACATCGCACGGCATCACGCTTTTGCACCATCACAGAGGAAGTTTGTACCCACCTTTCAGCCAAATTTCAAACTTCTGCGTCGCAATGGGAGGCAATCACGGGTCTTGAAAAAGTGTCACCTTAATTGTGTTGCGGAGTGTAGTTACCACGAGCTCTCTCGAATAGCCTGCAATCAGCAATCGATGACCTTCGCCTCTACACCAGTCCATCATTTTGCGACTGAACTTAAAAGAATTTCTTGGAAGTTGTCTACCAACCTGATTACGACTATGATTCAAAGTAATACTTGTCAGATATGGTACGTGTTACGGATGTCTTCCAATTGTCAGATACAAGGCAGGGGGGGGTGTGGGGGGTGGGAGGGGGCGGCGACAAATATACGGAAACACCGAAAATGCAACACATTAACGAGGCTAATACGGTGTACTCAAAACTCTTCCCAGTCATCTCTGAATGGATAAATGCAGGTCCTTTATTGTTTAGAAGCAAACCTTATACCATTGTTTCAGTATTGTTTCGGGCAACGATGATGGAGATGGTTACCGATCACTCACCCTGCTCTCCAAAGTAGACACCACGGACTCAATAATATTGACAGCTGGTGAGTGTGGTGGCCAGGGGAGATGCAACAACTCATCCTCGTGCTCACAAAACAAGGTACGGGCGACGCGAGCTGTGTGAACATGGGCGCCATCAGTCTTGAACTCAGCATCACCGTTGCGGAACAAACACTGTACCGTGGGATGAACACCATCAACCAAAATGGTCACGTAATCCTTGGCAGCAATTAGAACTTGAATAGTAACCATGGAATACCACGGTATAGCTCCTCAAATCATCAGTGAACTTCCGCCACGTTCCCGTCTTGGCAGCAAACAGTCCGCATCGTAGGCTTTGGGCGGCGAACGACAGTCGTAAATTCGGTCAGAACTTGAAAACCGAGAGAAACAAGACTCATCCGACTAAATGACTTCTTTCTATTGCTGCAACGTCAGGTCTTTATGGCTTCGGCACCACGTTCTCCTCTTACGAAGATTTTCATCACTGCTGTGTGGTTTTGAATTCCACCTCGCCCTACAATACCCAGTTATGCAGATCTCTTCGTGTAGTAGTTCCGTTATGAATACGAAAGTAGGACAGAGAATATGTTACTGTAAACAGTTCAATCATAGGGTTATTTTTATCAGAATTGACAGCAAACCCACACCGACAATGATAGTTTAGGTATACATGCCAAGGTAGCAAGCTGAGGATGAATAGATAAAGTATATGAAGATACAGAAAGAGTAATATAGTACGTGAACGGAGATGAAAATAATAGCCACGGGGAACTGAAATACAGTTGTGGGGGAAGGAATGGATGAAATGGGTACAGGAGAATATGGGCTTGGGATGAGGGCTGAGAGAGGAGAAAGACTAACTGAGTTCTGTAATAAATGTCAGCTAGTAATAGCGCATACTCTGTTCGAGAATACATACTTGGAAAACGCCGGATGATACGGGAAGAATTCACTCTGTTCAAGAATCAAAAGAGCAGGAGATAAACTTGAAAAAGGCAGGGTGATACGGGAAGAATTCAGTTATACTACATCATCAGACAGAAACTCCGAAATCAGGTACTGTGTTGTAAGGGGTACCCAGGAAGAGATATAGACTCAGATCACAATGTAATAGTGATGAAGAGTAGACTGAAGCTTAAGACATTAGGCAGGAAGACTCAATACGCAAGAAGTGTGATGCAGAAATACTAAGGAATGACCAGATACGCTTGAAGTTCTGTAAGCCTCTAGGTATAGCAACAGGAAATACCTCAGGAGGTTGTACAGTTGAAGAGGAATGGACATCACTAAAAAGGATAATCACAGAAGTCGGAAACGAAAACATAGGTACAAAGAAGGTAACTACGAAGAAACCATGGGTAACAGAAGAAATACTTCAGATGATCGATAAAAGAAGGGACTACAAAAATATTCAGGAAAATTCAGGAATACAGAAATACAAGTCACTGAGGAATGAAATGAATAGGAAATGCAGGAAAACTAGGGTGAAATGGCTGCACGAAAAATGTGAGGAAATCGAAAAAGAAATGGTTGTCGGAAATACTGACTCAGCATATAGGAAAGTCAAAATAATTTTCTATGAAATTAAAAGCAAGGGTGGTAACACTGAAAGTGTATCAGGAATTCCACTATTAAATGCAGAGTAGAGAGCAGATAGGTGGAAAAAGTTCATTGAAGACCTCTGTGAGACGAGAGACTTGACCGATGTGATAGAGGAAGTAACATGAGTCGATTTGCAAGAGATAGATAATCTAATATTAGAATCAGAATTTAGGGGTGCTTTGGAGGCTGAAGGGATATGTAACATTATATCAGAATTTCTAAAATCATTGGTGGAAGTGGCAGCAAAGCGACTATTTAAGTTGGTGTATACAATGTATGAGCCTGGCGACATACCATCCGACTTTAGGAAAAATAACATCCACACATTTCCTAAGTACAAGATCTGACAAGTGCGAGAAATTACCGCACAATCAGCTTAACTGCTCATACATCCAAGTTGATGACAAAAAAATATGCGGGAGAATGGAAAAGAAAATTGAGGGTGTGTTATATGACGGTCAGTTTGGCTTTACGAAAGGGAAAGGCACCAGAGAGGCAATTCTGACTTCGCACTTGGTAATGGAAGCAAGACTAAAAAAATATCAAGCCACATTCATAGGATCTGTCGACTTGGAAAAAGCGTTCGACAATGTAAAATGTTGCACGATGTTGGAAATTCTCAGAGAAATGAGGGTAAGCTATAGGGAGAGACGGGTCATACACAATACGCAGAAGAGCCATGAGGGAATAATAGGTGTGGACGACCGAGAACGAAGTGCTCGCATTAAAAAGGGTGTAAGATAGGCATGTAATCTTTCTCCCCTAGTGTTCAATCTATACATCGAAGAAGCAATGATGAAAATAAAAGAAAGGTTCAGGAGTGGGATTAAAATTCAAGGTGAAAGTATATCATCGATACGATTCGCTGATGTGATGGCTATCCTGAGTGAAAGCGAGTGAGAATTACATGATCTGCTCAATGGAATGAACAATCTAAAGATTACAGTATATGGACTGAGAGTAAATCGAAGAAGGATGAAAGTAATGAGAAGTAGCAGAAATGAGGACAGCGAGAAACTAAACATCAGGATTGACAGATACGAAGTAGAAGTAGTTAAGGAATTCTGCTACGTAGGCTGCAAACTAACCAATGACGGACGGAGCAAGGAGGACATCGAAAGCAGACTAGCAATGGCAAAAAGGCATTCCTGGCCAAGAGAAGTCTACTAGTATCAAACATAAGCCTTAATTTGAAGAAGAAATTTCTAAAAATGTAGGTTTGGGAGACAGCATTGTATGCTAGTGAAACATGGACTGTGGGGAAACCGGAGCTGAAGAAAATCGAAACATTTGAGATGTGGTGCTACAGACGAATGTTGAAAATTAGGTGGACTTATAAGGAACGAGGAGGTTCTGCGCAGGATCGTAGAGGAAAGGAATATGTGGAAAACACTGACAAAGAGAAGGGACAGTATGAAAGGGCAACAGTTAAGACATAAGGGAATGACGTCTGTGGTATTAGAAGGAGCTGCAGAGAGCAAAAACTGTAGAGAAAGACAGAGTTTGGAATACATCCAGCAATTAATTGAGGATGTAAGTTGCAAGTACTACTCTGACATGAAGAATTCGTGGCCGACCGCATCAAACCAGTAAGAAGACAGAGGACTCAAAAAAAAAAAAAGTTTTGGTCCTGACAGGATTTTGGAGTGCAAGTGTCACCTCTATAGTACCTTTCGCCGATGTTCTCAGATTTTCACTACAATCTTCTTCAGTGTCCGTCTGTCAGGATCGTTCGACACGTACTTTCGATCGAGTTGTCACTCAGTGGATGATGTTTTTCCGGTTTACCTGTAAGCGGTACAGTCGTACATCTTCGATACGGCGCTTCTTGAACCGCGTAATGCCTCGGCCCCCTTCGTTACGTAAGAGCCTGCCATACGAGCATGAACTATTTATCCATGTTCTAATTCACTCGCCTTCGACATAATGCATTCACAGCTACACAAAACGCTATTCCCACCACGACTGTCACTTGGAACGTATGGTGGACATTCGATGGGTGCTGTTCATGGTGAAATAGAGCAGTACAACCTGAAGGTTTGGCTAGCATCTGCATTTTTGTTCAAGAATTCATTTCTCGTGGTGTTTCCACATTTTTATCCAAATTCTGTAAGTAGTGTCTAAAATTGATTCCTTGGTAAATAGTGAGAACAGTCAGCAGGAGTGTTATTACATTTTTATGAGTAGTGAAGGTGAGTGTTAACCTATGGACCGGCCGGAAACGTAGTCTGCAGCGCCATACCAGTTGCCTGACTTCAAGTATTGAGGAGCTGCGCAAAGAAACGAACTACAACGCCTGTGCCCGGGATAAATGTCCATGAAACGCTCCTCATCAAATAATTTTAGTGAAAATTAAGTTTTTCGTTTGCTACATTGCAGTACGAATTGTTCTGTAAACAAAACGATCATACATAGAGTAAACGAAACATTTTGCATGTCTTGTAGCACCAATGAATCGTAGATCGCATGGACGAGTGAAGTGTTTCCTTACGATGAGCAAAATGTGCAGGTCATTTCCGTTTTCAGGAAGGGTCGACGGAGGGACGCACAAAACTGTTGCTGTTTCCAGTGATTTACTGTCAATAGCTTAATCGAACAGTAATGAATCGCTTCGCATGTTTGTGCACATTGTTACACCTATTTACGTTCAGAATCAAATGCTATGAGGAAATAACTGAATACAGAGAGAAGTGGAAACGAAGATGAGGATATAATGAAAGACGACAGCGTACCCGAGAAAATGCTGCACTACAACCCGAAATGGAGCAGCGAGCCGGCCGGGGTGGCCGAGCGGTTCTAGGCACTACAGTCTGGAACCGCGCGGCCGCTACGGTCGCAGGTTCGGATCCTGCCTCGGGCATGGATGTGTGTGATGTCCTTAGGTTAGATAGCTTTAAGTACTTCTAAGTCTAGGGGACTGATGACCTCAGCAGTTAAGTCCCATAGTGCTCAGAGCCATTTGAACCATTTTGAGCAGCGACACAGGTCGACTGTGGGAACGATCTACATGAACAACTTTCTGAAGACGGAGCAGACATATGCCTAATATCTCTACCTAAGGTGACGACTACGACAGTCGCTTTTTTCCCAACACAACACGAAATGATAAAAGTGACTCGTTCCAGTGACTAACTCCCAAAAGTGTTACTTGTATATATTTTACTTTGCTGCTGTTTCCAGTGATTTGCTGCCATTCGCTTAATCGAACAACAATGGATCGCTTCGCCTATATATGCACATTGTTACACTTATTAACGTTCAGAATAAAATTCTATTACCTATGGTCCTCTGCAGGTGTTCCTGCATTTCGATACAGTCTTCTGGCGCTACAATGTTCCCCTAAACAAAAGAATTATCTGCGAACAGCCTGATCAAGCTTCCGATGGTATCCACTACTTAATTTATATATACAATGAACATTGTAAAAGTTAGAAATGTTGGGGTCTTCCGACATTTTTATTCAAGACAATGAAAGGAAATTTATTTTACGAAATATTTTGAAAGCTGTTTTTCTAAGTACCCGCCGTCCAAATTTAAGCATTTGTTTGCGGTGCTCCACAAGCTTTCCTACGACTTCTCCAAACTCAAGTGCTGCCAAGTTGTTCAGCCAGTCACTAGCTTCCTCTTTCAGTTCGTTGTCAATTCCATAGTGCTTTTCGTCTAAGAAATACTTCAATTTGGAAACAAGAGGGTAATCGCTCTTCGTCAAGTCCCGGTTTTAAGGCGGACGTTCACAAATTTGCCACTTGAAATGCCGTAGCCAACATTTCGTCAACGCAGGTGAGCGTTATCACGAAGAAGTACAATAGCACCGCACAACACGCCTTTTTGTTTTGAAAGGTGTAGGGCGTGACAGTAGGCCACAGCATTTATGGTCTCTCCTCTAGACAGGGTGCTCGGAAATTCTCGTTACAAACTTATGGGGCTTCTAGAGAGGGAGTGAGTACATAATATTTTGAACTGGAACCTATGTCTGGAAAAGTATCGTTTCCGTGGTACATCCATCTGAAAGCGTGTTTGCTAGTTGGGTATTCTACAGGGTAGTCATGGTAGGGGGGTTCTTAAGAGGGATCGGCTGATGTCATTTGAAATCTATTCTACCTGTATGACTTGGTTCGAGCCTCATTACGTATCTGTGAATGTTACAGCACCATGCCTGAGTACTCTATTGCACAATATGCCAACATAATCATTCAGTATGATGAAGCTCACGGTAATGGAAGAGCTGCTAGTCATTTTTATCAGTCCACAACGCTCGCTATCCACAGCGTCCAACTCGAATACCTTCTTCGCCACAATTACGCAACGGCTTCGAGAAATGGGTATCTTCACCCGACAGCAGGCGTGACCGTGGCGCTCCATGGAGAGGCCGCACATCCGAATGGCAAGAGGCCGCACATCCGAATGGCAAGAGGCCGCACATCCGAATGGCAAGAGGCCGCACATCCGAATGGCAAGAGGCCGCACATCCGAATGGCAAGAGGCCGCACATCCGAATGGCAAGAGGCCGCACATCCGAATGGCAAGAGGCCGCACATCCGAATGGCAAGAGGCCGCACATCCGAATGGCAAGAGGCTGCACATCCGAATGGCAAGAGGCCGCACATCCGAATGGCAAGAGGCCGCACATCCGAATGGCAAGAGGCCGTAATGCATCACGTCGAAGAGAATCCATTAACGAGTACACAAGCAGTTGCACGTGCAGTGGATATTGCTCCCAGTACAGTCTGACATGGTCTGTATGAAATTATTTGTAGAAGTGGTTGCATAGCCCCCATTTGCGGACACGTGTTCCAATTCAAAATATTATCTACTTAGTCACTTCTACAAGCCCTAGACGTTCGTATCGGGTATTTACGAACGCCCTGTATAGGCATAAAATCAATGAGCAGGACTCCCTTTCAATCCTTAGACACTACGGCTATGAGAGTCTGACGCCCAGAAGTTGCTCGGCTTTTTTTTTCTTTTTGCGATCGAGAATGATGCCATTCCATTGACTGCTGCTTTGTTTCTCGATTTGCATGCGAAAACCAGTGATAATATAGTTGAGACACTCGTCGTCGTTCCTTGCTGTACCGTAAGAAAAGTCAGTATATCTCCCATTCGTAGTTTTCTTTGTTCATCTACAAAAAGTCGAGGAACCTACTTATACAAGCTTTTCTGTAGCCCAAATTACCGCTAACAATTCTATAGAGAATTGATCGTGAAATTACAGGGAAGAGTAAGGTCAGCTCCCCCCCTCCCCCCCCCCCCCCCCCCACACACACACAGTGAAACATCCATCCAGTTGAACTTTGATCCCAGTACTTCATTTGAATTTGTGAGTCACATCTGAAGGTCGATATAATTATTCTTCATGAGGAATACGCTATTGAACATGGTGCACAGTTTTCCACCTGATGCTTCATTCACCTAATTTCCATAAATTTCAATTATCTCTCTGTAAGAAACTTCCTGGCAGATTAAAACTGTGTGCCGGACCGAGACTCGAACTCGGTATCTTTGCCTTTCGCAGGCAAGTGCTCTACCATCAGAGCTACCCAAGCACGACTCACGCCCCGTCCTCACAGGTTTACTTCTGCCAGTACCACATCTCCTACCTTCCAGACTTTACAGAAGCTCTCCTGCGAACCTTGCAGAACTAGCACTCCTGAAAGAAAGGATATTGCGGAGACGTGGCTTAGCCACAGCCTGGGGGATGTTTCCAGAATAGTAGAGCACTTGCCCGCGAAAGGAAAAGGTCCCGAGTCCGAGTCTCGGCCAGGCAAACAGTTTTAATCTGCCAGGAAGTTTCATATCAGCGCACACTCCGCTGCAGAGTGAAAATCTCATTCTGGATCTCTCTGTAAGTTTTTATGGGGACAACTTATTTTTCGTTCAGAAACCGTATTACATTACTAATCCCAGACTTGGCGGGAACATTAATTCTTCTCACACACCTTAAAATAGCGCAGTTGAAGACTGGACGACCACTTCAGCTCGTTGTTAGCGTCATACTGGCGCCAACGATTAGGATGGCCTGTGGCGCGGCGTCGAGGTGGGGTGGTGATGGTTAAAAACGTTCTTTGCTTTTAGAATAACCCTCGTATACTGTAAACAGTAATGGCTCTAATACAGTCGCTTGGCATGTTCCCGGAGCCCCGTTTACACATGTCTATTTCGCCTCTTTAACGTACTGAGTTCTATGCACACCGAGAGAAATTCCTGGGAGCCGTCTGCCCCAGATAGCTGTTCTCTTGCTCACAAACGTTTATGTCCGAGCGTAATAAAAAATGGTGAAAATGATTCGTTCCTCTGACCGATGCACAAAGCTTGTATTTACAAGTATTTTGCGGTTGTTACTACTTTCTGTGATTCATCATCAACAGGGTGATCGAACAGTACTGGTTCTCTTCGACTAGTTATGTAAAATTATCTGCCTTCAGAGTCAAGTGCCAGTACCTGAACGATTCGACAATCTTCTGTAGGTATTCATGCAGTTCACCGCTGCCTTCTGAAGTTGCAACCTTCATATACAATGCGTTTCCGCAAGAGCGTGCAAAAATGTAACAGGACATAGAGAATGCTCCACTGAACAGTTTGAGGTAGAGAACTTGTCGTCGAAGAAGCCAGATTAAGGAGATGTGGAAGTAAACTTGACTACCCCTTTGTCTAGCATTACTGTTTTCCAGCTTATTTACAACTAACTTCCGTACAAATTTACCCGTACTGTGCTGTTTATTTACATACACATTTTTTTTATTTCCTGCAAGGAAACAAAGAGGACGAGCCTGTTTATTAGGAAGTTATAATGTAAGTTTTGTTTACTTTACTTGCTTTACTTGTCCATGAGGTGGCTCGGTTGTAACGTATTTACATTTTCCGATGACAGAGCGTTCTATGAATCAACGATAGACTCATTCATTACTCAGTGCTATTCAGAGACGTACACTACAGCACGCTGGAGCAGTACCGTTACAGTATATACTGGTCGCTGGACTGGAAGGAGAGGTCCTATTCCATGGCCTGTGAGGTCACCTGACCTCAATTCAAAATGGTTCAAATGGCTCTGAGCACTATGGGACTCAACTGCTGTGGTCATCAGTCCCCTAGAACTTAGAACTACTTAAACCGAACTAACCTAAGGACATCACACACACCATGCCCGAGGCAGGATTCGAACCTGCGACCGTAGCAGCAGCGCGGCTCCAGGCTGGAGCCCCCGGCCACCGCGGCCGGCTGACCTCAATTCCCTTGATTATTTCGTATGGGGATATGTAATGTCACTTGTGTATGAGACCCCAGTGGATACGGGGATGGAATTATTTGCCAGAATTGTAGCTGCGTGTGATGTGATTCGAAACACACCAGGGATGTATGCCAGAGTGCGTCGGAATCTTGTTAGACGATATAATGCTTGCGTTCAGGTTGATGCCGTCAGTTTCAGCACATTTTGTAAGATACAGCAGAAATGGTACGTTCATTGTGTCAATCATGGTATTTGCAGTTAACTGTAAGTAATCTGAATAAAAAAGTACACAGTGTGATGTCGCCAGTCACACGACCACACTGCCGCCTGAGAGATCGATCCGCCGGATGCGATTATCTCGATAAACGGAACAGAAGAACATCTGTGTTAGTCAAAGAGTACACAGCCAGTCGCAGTACTTACGCTCGCCGCGAGGCGCCGCTGGGCCACTTCACGTGCAGCAGGAGTGCAGTGCAGTTGTGCCAGTCTACAGTTCGTAGCCATGCTCAGTGGTCAGCCAGCGCCGATGTTAGTCATCGTCTGCAGCTCCATCAAGGCTTTGTAGCTCCGTTCCAAGTTAGTCTTCAAATTCACCGGATTCGACATTCAAGATTACGAGAGATTAATTCGTCACTGCAAGATTTGTGAGTTGTAAATTATGTCATTCTACAGACGCTTAGTCTAGTCGCGTCTTCTATAACTGTCAACCAACAGATCACGGACTACAACAAAGTTAGGTAATAAATACTTTCCTATTTTGTACGCCTGCTAATTAATTGTGTAGTGTTGGCATAAGAGGAGGCCGAAATGCACGCGTCAACTCACGGAGGTGGCGCTAGGTATGAAACAGGATACGTAATGAATGCTATAAAGAAAAGTACGTAGCTGCTGGAATACTTAACTTTAATCCATCATTTGTATACAGCATTCTTGATGATACAAGTGAGACTCTCTCTAGAAATGGTTAATGGCGCCTTGCTAGGTCGTAGCCATGGACTTAGCTGAAGGCTATTCTAACTATCTCTCGGCAAATGAGAGAAAGGCTTCGTCAGTGTAGTCGCTAGCAAAGTCGTCGTACAACTGGGGCGAGTGCTAGTACGTCTCTCTAGACCTGCCGTGTGGTGGCGCTCGGTCTGCAATTACTGACAGTGGCGACACGCGGGTCCGACATGTACTAATGGACCGCGGCCGATTTAAAGCTACCACCTAGCAAGTGTGGTGTCTGGCGGTGACACCACAAATTGTGTTTTCCTGTTGTAGCTACTAAGCGGTCTTGGCATAGTAGAACCCACGTTTCCACCTCCTTGGCTACCTCATATTTGCCACCTCACGTTGATGGACTCGATTATGGTGGAAGATCGAGAGCCATCACATAGTAATATGATTTTATTCCTATCATCTCCTTAAGCTGGCTCTGCGACTCCAGGTTCTCTATCTCAAATTGTTCAGTGGAGCATATTCTATGTTAAATTTTTTTTTCGCTCTTACGGAAACACTCTGTACATATTACTCTGCAAATCTCAAGGACGATGTAGGTGCAATAACATAACATATTAACAACTCGGTGGAAACGAATTCAAGTGCCGCAGCATGTTGGCGGCTAGAGATGTCACAGTGGTGTACAGAAAGCTGGACGTCACAGGATGTGAGGTGAGGGGCACTATAGCGCGAAATGGTGACAGTACCGCAAGACCAGCCAGTTGAAGGAACGCTGAGTGTCGATCAGATGGTAGTTACGGTGCACTGTGGTGGTGTTTTTGTTGTGTCTAGACAAGACAGTCTAGACACAAGGCGAGGAAACCGAAAGGGCACGCGTCAACTCACGCCGACTGGCTTGAGGTCTGGAACAGGATACGTATTGAATGCTATAAAGAAAACTACGTAGCTGCGGTAATACTTAACTTTACTCCAGCATTTTTATACAGCATTCTTGATGATACAAGTGAGACTCTCTATAGAAATGGTTAATGGCGCCTTGCTAGGTCGTAGCCATGGACTTAGCTGAAGGCTATTCTAACTATCTCTCGGCAAATGAGAGAAAGGCTTCGTCAGTGTAGTCGCTAGCAAAGTCGTCGTACAACTGGGGCGAGTGCTAGTACGTCTCTCTAGACCTGCCGTGTGGTGGCGCTCGGTCTGCAATTACTGACAGTGACGACACGCGGGTCCGACATGTACTAATGGACCGCGGCCGATTTAAAGCTACCACCTAGCAAGTGTGGTGTCTGGCGGTGACACCACAGTTTTTATTACAACATGGCCCGGACACAACATTCAGATCACTTCACACGCGGAAGGGTCATCGGGAAACCGGAATAAGAGTGAAGTGTGGCGAGTGTAGCGCAGGAGTTTGGTGTCGCTCACGGCATTGTTTCGCGTTTATGGGGAGCGTTCCGAACGATAGGCACTGCTGCCCGAAGGGGAGCACGTGGTTGACCATGGTTAACTACAGCAGTAGATGTCCGTTACACTGTGCAACAGGCAAAGGAGGGACCCACGGCAAACCGCGAGTGCAACTGCAATGACATTTAACAAGCATACCGGGCACGCAATCTCACCCTGCACAGTGGCACCCCGATCGTGTAGGGGTGATGTCTTTGTGCGACGACCGGTACCTTGTGTTTCATTGACACCCGCAGATCTGGGGCACCGTTTGCGATGGCGCCAAAAGCAAAGGGACTGCATCAGCCAGGAGTGGGGTTGCGTCTAGAAATGGGTCGTTCGCGAACTGACGGGTCCAAAGGAACGGATCACCAAGAAGAACGGAAGGAGCGAGGAACAAATTCTAAGGAACGGTCTTTGATAGTTCACTTCGGTCGTCGCTTTCTACTTACGTTTATTGAGTAAATGATGACTACATATAAGACCACAGTAGCAAATCTAGGGGGTATCTGGGCAAATAGATTTCTGGTAGCTACTGTACTTCAGTAGCCAGTTGCAGTAATAACTGGGTGGACGATGTGGCCTATTCACCTTATTTTACATCTATGTGGCGATGCTGTGCTGATTATATTTCTATTGTTGTGACGATGCCAGTTTGGCCTTATGGCTTTAGGACATGGTGTAAAAGAGGTACGTTTTACCGTATTTTATCTGTACATTTCCCTTTCTATGGTAGTATATTCTGACACGTATTGCTGTATTATGTTGAAAGACACACTGCTCACTAGGTGTATATACTTGTATATTATAAATGGACATTACGGACTGAAACCGGTCATCGTCTAAAGAAATGATACTGTGATCAAAGACCGGAATAAAAACCATTTTTCTACTCATAGTTCGCGGGAACAGGAAACGGTCGGTGTCGTTCCCGCAAGTGCACGTCGGCCGATCTCGTTCCAGCCTCGGTCCCGTTCCCATCTGTCTCGATGTCGGTCTCCCTCGGCCGGATTCGACCTTCTTCGCGTGGGCACTCGTCGCCGTTTCACCACCGACTGCTCCCAGTTAGTTCAGTATCGAGGTGTTCGTTTCGTCAAACCATTTTTGAACTCAGCACTCTGGTTCTTTTCGTATCCTATTCAGCGTCCAGGACCGGTAATGAAAACGTGTTTTATAATTACGTAAATTCCATAAAAATTACGTGGTACGTAATACATACATCTTTTCAGGTAACAAAAGGGCATATCAGCTTACTTCACTATTCCGATAAACAGCAGAAGACGTATTTAAAAAAGGCAAGTTTTTTTGTTATTGCACGTGCAAAGGAAGTCGGCAGAGCACACACCAGTGGCTATTTTCCTTTTTTTTTTTATCCAAGGTAAAACAGCGTGCTCACTGTTATGGAAGGCAGACCGACTTATAGCCGAATGAAGTCTGCGCTCCATAATCGAGGGTCTGGTCTCACAATTTGTAAACAGAATACGAAAACTTGTGCGATATTATTTCAGTGGTACAGGATGGCGCACGAAAAATCGGCCCCGAGAGCTAGACTGCACATTGTCGCCCACTAATCGTTATCTATTCTTTCGAAGTTGTTGTTTGCGTTAGCTTATTTGTTATTTCTTTACTGCCTAATAATTATATGTTTATCTATTCTGATCGTAGCGGTCAACAAAAATGGTTCAAATGGCTCTGAGTGCTATGGGACTTAACTTCTGAGGTCATCAGTCCCCTAGAACTTAGAACTACTTAAACCTAACTAACCTAAGGACATCACATACATCCATGCCCGAGGCAGGAGTAGAACCTGCGACCTTAGCGGTCGCGCGGTTCCAGACTGAAGCGCCTAGAATCGCTCGGCCGCAGCGGCCGGCTAGTGGTCAACAAATCGTGCATAACTGGCGAACAGTCTGAACTCGGGGCCGGTTTTTTGTGAGCCACTTTATGTTATTTCACTGCGATCAGCCACATAACTCTGCAGTTGGCTAAACGAGAGGTTTCGAATAATCACGAAAATTACTTCTACCAGTGTGTGAGAATTCTGTAATGAATAAAAACTCTAGAGGGGAGCCGAGTGCCCCTCTTGGCGCCTTCCATCTTCAGTCACCTATGCTACTAATTTTCAGTTTTTCATAAGAAGCATATACCATGCACAAATGAACGATGAACGAGTAAAAATAAACGGTTCCCAAAAAAGAGCGATCATCCGTGAACTAGTACCCAAGAATGAACGAGTCTGCCCATTTCTAGTTGCGTTGTCTTCTCGGATGAGAGTAGACTCAGTCTGAGTAGTGATTCTCAACGGATGCTCATATGGCGAAAGCTAGAAACACGCAAAACACCCACGAATATTGTCGAACACGATACGTTTTGTGCTCCAGGTGTTATGATACGCGTAGGTGTAAGGTTGCATGGGCGCTGTGACCCCGAACTCATCGATCAACGTTCTAGTGACACTGTACCCCTTGCCCACGTGCGTCTTTTCAGCATTCAGCATTCAGCTGTTCATTTTTATAGACGACACTGTGTGAGCGAACCGAACAGCGCAGCAGCCCGTGGAACGAGTGGGATTCGATGGGGAGACTTACTGCAGCGCGATCACATGCGCCAGCGACCACCCAGCGCCGGTGGAGGAATGAAACGCTCTACACCTACTACTCCTCACAATCCTAGTGGTCAACGTGGGACGACGCTGCAAACGATGCGCTGCCGCCCCTTACCGTCAAACATGCGCTTAAGATCAGTTTCGAGGCTTTTGTAACGTCCATGGGACCATCACAAATCGCTGTGACTTCAGGGTAATTATTGTGTAGTGTCTAGGAAGCCTGCATACTCGGTTCGCTAGACGAACAATCAAAGAAGTCGTATTAATACACTACTGGCCATTAAAATTGCTGCACTACGAAGATGACGCGCTACAGACGCGAAATTTAACAGAGAGGAAGAAAATGCTGTGATATGGAAATGATTAGCTTTTCAGAGCATTCACACAAGGTTCACGCCGGTCGTGACACCTACAACGTGCTGACATGAGGACAGTTTCCAACCGATATCTCATACACAAACAGCAGTTGACCGGCGTTGCGTGGTGAAACGTTGTTGTGATGCCTCGTGTAAGGAGGAGAAATGCGCACCATCACGTTTCCGACTTTGATAAAGTTCGGATTGTAGGCTATCGCGATTGCCGTTTATCGTATCGTGACATTGCTGCTCGCGTTGGTCGCGATCCAATGACTGTTAGCAGAATGTGGAATCGGCAGGTTCAGCACGCTAATACGGAACGGCCTCGTATCACTAGCAGTCGAGATGACAGGCATCTTATCTGCATGGCTGTAACGGATCGTGCAGCCACGTCTCGATCCCTGAGTCAACAGAGGGGCACATTTGCAAGACAACAACCATCTGCACGAACAGTTCGACAATGTTTGCAGCAACATGGACTGCTTGACGCTGCATCACAGACAGGAGCACCTGCGATGGTGTACTCAACGACGAACCTGGGTGCACAAATGGCAAAACGTAATTTTTTCGGATGAATCCGGGTTCTGTTTACAGCATCATGATGGTCGCATCCGTTTTCGCGACATCGCGGTGATCGCACATTGGAAGCGTGTATTCGTCATCGCCATACTGGCGTATCACCCGGCGTGATGGTATGGGGTGCCATTGGTTACACGTCTCGGTCACCTCTTGTTCGCATTGACGACACTTTGTACAGTGGACTTTACATTTCAGTTTTGTTACGACCCGTGGCTCTACCCTTCATTCGATGCCTGCGAGACCCTACATTTCAGCAGGATAATGCACGACCGCATGTTGCAGGTCCTGTACGGGCCTTTCTGGATATAGAAAATGTTCGACTGCTGCCCTGGCCAGCACATTCTCCAAATCTCTCACCAACTGAAAACGTCTAATCAATGATGGCCGAGCAACTGGCTCGTCACAATACGCCAGTCACTACTCTTGATGAAACGTGGTGTCGTGGTGAAGCTGCATGGGCAGCTGTACCTGTACGCGCCATCCAAGCTCTGAATCAACGCCCAGGCGTATCAAGGCCGTTATTACGGCCAGAGGTGGTTGTTCTGAGTACTGATTTCTCAGGATCTATGCACCCAAATTGCGTGGAAAGGTAATGACATGTCAGTTCTAGTATAATATATTTGTCCAATGAATACCCGTTTATCATCTGCATTTCTTCTTGGTGTAGCAATTTTAATGACGAGTAGTGTACAATAGGAAAAGATACAGTACATAACTTTGGCAATTACACAGATGTGTCGCACGTAAAGGGCGACATACTAAATAAGCAATCTTCTTCAGTAGAGACAATCCCAAGTCCGTGCGACATACAGAGGCTTACAAGCGAAGTGTCTAGCGCTGACGATGCTATAGACTTTGCTAATCTCAAAGCTGCTCCTTAACTGGGCCGTCACCAGTCGGTCGCAGCGCCGATGTCCCCTTCACATAGGGGCCGCTGCTGTCGTGTTGTCGTCCTGGAGGGAGGTCAAGTCAGCATACGATTGGCTGATTTCGTCTCACAGCCTTCTCTTCCCTGTGGTTCCCGCGTGCCGGCGCTTGATTTTACGCCACAAGATTTTGTGCTTTAGTAAAAGTATCATTTCTGTTCGTGTTCAAAAATGGTTCAAATGGCTCTGAGCACTATGGGACTTAACTGCTGAGGTCATCAGTCCCCTAGAACTACTTAAACCTAACTAACCTAATGACATCACACACATCCATGCCCGAGGCAGGATTCGAACCTGCGACCGTAGCGGTCGGTCGGTTCCAGACTCTAGCGCCTAGAACCGCTCGGCCACCCCGACCGGCTCTGTTCGTGTTATTGCGTATTTCTTTCAGTTACCTTCTGCACTATATAGCAGTTTTTCCAATCTATGTTACACAGTCACACATAATGCGAAAGATTCTTTATCCTTAAGTGAACAAAATTTTAGAGTCTTAGGAGAAAAGGAAAGGAACACTTTTTTATCCAACAAAAACGGCGCAGGTGCACCGTTTTCTCGCTGGGATTCCGTTAACATTTTGATGCTGTCGACTTTCGGAGACACTGTTAAAACTGCCGCGTGATAGATATTGTTTTACAGATGTTACTGAAATGTCATCCGTTTACAGTAATACGCAACTGTCATCTACGTGCTAATGGTTATGTAACACTCTCAGTACAACCAGATGTTTCACGAATAGTGCAGCTTCAGCCAAATGGGCAATCAGTTCTTCGGCAGCGGTGTCTTGTACACTAAACATTACATCTTCTCCGAAAAAAAGAAGTCAGAACATTATCAGCGTCTGTAATCCTGTGGTGCATGATTTTCACTGCAGTGGACAGCTTGTAATATTCAGTTTTTCGGCGTTTTCAATCACTCATGATTCCACAAATGTGTGCAGAGCACGACACCTGTGCAGTGGACTGTGCGCCTTTGCAGCCTCAGGACTGATTGAAAACGCCAAAGCGACCATTAACGTCTACCCACTGTAGTGAGTGCTGTACAAAACAGGGTTAAAACAATATTTATCACTCGGTTGTTTAAATTCTGTATCACAAAATCACTAGCACCAAAACATTCGTCTAGCTCAAGCGGGGAACGGTGCACCTCTGATATTTTTGTCACATAAAAAAGCGCCTCTTTTTATCTCTTCTAGATACTTTAAAATGATTTACATTTAGTTTCTTTCAGCATAAACAGTGTTGTCCCTAAAACAGGACCCTGAGTTACTCCCGAAGTTAGCTTTACATCTGACTACGCCGTCCCTTTAATAACAAAGTGCCTGATGTTGTTCCTAACAAGGCATACGAGCCAAATACTGGAACATGTTTAATTTTATTTTTTTGACTTGACCGTACCTGCTGGAAACCTTCACCATTGTTTTCTCTCAGTGTAAATGTACAGTTTCTTAATATTTCATTCTGATGAAGACATCGTTAGAGGCGTCGAAACGTTAGTCAACGTACGAAACAGTTATTTGCAACCGGTTGGCTGTGTGATTCCTATGTTGACAACGTGTCGAGTTCTTCTCAAGCCAAGATGTACTAAGTTAACATTAAGAAAACCGAAAAACTGCAGGGAGGGATTGCTGACTGGAAATGGAAAAAAAGGTACTATGAACATGTGTCCGGAAATGGACGGTGTGCGTGCAACGACAACACATCGTCCCGGAACACAGTACAGAAGAGCATCGCATCCACGTCACTACGAATGTTCCAGGCAGTATACACATAATCGTACTTCGGCTTACACCATGTTGACGGGCCACTTGCCTGAACCTGGAATTAGGGTTCGTCTCAGTATCCCGGTTCTCCAGATGTGATGTACGCGAGGTCCGCAGCCTCACTGCGCGTTGGTCTGTCTGAGAGGACCTTGAGCACAGAAACGCCCAAAAAGGGCTTGAAGTTTTGTGTGATTTGGTCAGTGTCTGTGAGGGTACTTGTTTTGGTACAGCGGCTCTGCTTCAAGTGGTTCAAATGGCTCTGAGCACTATGGGACTTAACATCTGAGGCCATCAGTGTTGTGTTGGCCGAAGAGCCAACACCGTGTTACAACTGGAGGCCGAAATGCACGCGTTTTAGCTCACGCAGGCTGGCGTGAGGAGGGAAGAACTATGCCTGACGTGAGGTCTGGAACATGACAAGGAATTAGAATTCAGAAAGCGGACGTAATTAGTTTGATACTTAACATAAATCCATTAATGATGAACGTCGCTCTTGACGGTACATGATTCACAATATTATCAGTTCAGAAAACATCCTTCAGGAATATGGCGCCTTGCTAGGTCGTAGCAAATGACGTAGCTCAAGGCTATACTAAACTGTCGTCTCTGCAAATGAGAGCGTATGTAGTCAGTGAACCATCGCTAGCAAAGTCGGCTGTACAACTGGGGCGAGTGCTAGGGAGTATCTCTAGACTAGACCTGCCATGTGGCGGCGCTCGGTCTGCAACCACAGATAGTGGCGACACGCGGGTCCGACGTATACTAACGGGCCGCGGCCGATTTAAAGGCTACCACCTAGCAAGTATGGTGTCCTGGTGGTGACACCACAATCAGTCCCCTAGACTTAGAGCTACTTAAACCGAACTAACCTAAGGACATCACACACATCCATGCCCGAGGCAGAATTCGAACCTGCGACCGTAGCAGCAGCGCGGATCCGGACTGAAGCGCCTAGAGCCGCTCGGCCACAACGGCCGGCTAGCAGTGCTGCTCCTGAACCGTTTCCACCTGCTTGGCCATAGGCAAAACATCATGTCGGACTGTTCCCGACACGAACACCGGACCATTCAGCTGCTTGCAGTACGATGCGTCAATCAGAAAAGCTTGCGTCAGACAAGGAACGCACTGCACGTGGTCGGAGCAACTGTCATCCGTCAATGCCATCTAGTGTGGCAAAGATGCGTTTCGGGACACATCTCCAGAGGACCTTTCTGTCTGTCCATTTCCAGTCAGGAATCCGTCCCCGCGGTTTCTCATCATCATCATCATCATCATCGTTTAAGACTGATTATGCCTTTCAGTGTTCAGTCTGGAGCATAGCCCCCCTTATACAGTTCCTCCATGATCCCTATTCAGTGCTAACATTGGTGCCTCTTCTGATGTTAAACCTATTACTTCAAAATCATTCTTAACCAAATCCAGGTACCTTCTCCTCGGTCTGCCCCGACTCCTCCTACCCTCTACTGCTGAATCCATGAGTCTCTTGGGTAACCTTGCTCCTCCCATGCGTGTAACATGACCCCACCATCTAAGCCTGTTCGCCCTGACTACTACATCTATAGAGTTCATTCCCAGTTTTTCTTTGATTTACTCATTGTGCACACCCTCCTGCCATTGTCCCCATCTACTAGTACCTGCAATCATCCTAGCTACTTTCATATCCGTAACCTCAACCTTGTTGATAAGGTAACCTGAATCCACCCAGCTTTCGCTCCCATACAACAAAGTTGGTCGAAAGATTGAACGGTGCACAGATAACTTAGTCTGGGTACTGACTTCCTTCTTGCAGAAGAGAGTAGATCGTAGCTGAGCGCTCACTGCATTAGCTTTGCTACACCTCGCTTCCAGTTCTTTCACTATATTGCCATCCTGTGAGAATATGCATCCTAAGTACTTGAAACCCTCTGGTTTATTAATGTTCACCAACTTTTCGAAATGTTTTCGTGGGCGGTGACAGGCGTCATTGAGAAATTTAGCAGCGCCCGGTGGCGAATCCGTCAATGGTGAGGGTGCTGGGCGGTGTTATGAATGGAGGCGGGGGGAGGCGGGGCGGGGCCCGGGGGCGGCCTCGGCGGCCCCAGCGGCCCGGCCCAGCGGCCCGGCAGCGCGGCACGTGGCGGCCGCGGCACGTGGAGGACCGCCAGGTCAATGGAAGGCGGCGCGCGCTGAATGAGTCCGGCCGGGGTGCGTCGCTCTGACCCAGATACGCACCCACCCCCGCCACGCACGCACCCGCTGACGTCACCGCGGCCCAGGAGGGTGGTCACCATTGACGTCAGAGCGACACCCCACGTGTGCGGCTGCGGGCCCGTGTGCGTGCGTGTGTGTTTGCGTGTGTTGGCAACAAATTGAGGTCATCTCTGCGGTCGGGGGGTGCGCGGCCCTCGGGAAGGCGACCGGGCACGCGCTCGTTTCGCCACTCGGGCATCAAGGTTCATTCATGGAAGTCTTATGCGGCGTATCAATGAATTCTCGGGGAGCGACTGGAGGGTGTGGGTTTCTCAGTCTTCCGATCACTCTGCAAGCCTGTGGTCTGAGTTCTGCGACTGGATTCCTGATTTCCTGACAGAAAGGTTACAGTTCGTACTATGTCTACAACTTCGCTTCCGCCCTTTTTGCCCCAAATCCGAGACTTTAGTGTGGAAAACTCACAAAAATTTAAGATTCAAAGTATTGGCTATGTGGTGTCACCACCAGACACCACACTTGCTAGGTGCTAGCTTTTAAATCGGCCGCGGTCCGCTAGTATACGACGGACCCGCGTGTCACCGCTGTCAGTAATTGCAGACCGAGCGCCACCACACGGCAGGTCTAGTGAGACGTACTAGCACTCGACCCCAGTTGTACAGCCGACGTTGCTAGACATGGTTCACTGAGAATTACGCTCTAATTTGCCGAGACGATAGTTAACATAGCCTTCAGCTACAGTTGCTACGACCTAGCAAGGCGCCGTATTCAATTGCTATAATACTTCTGTATCATCAAGAGCAATGTTCTACAAATGTGGATTAAAGTTAAGTATTCCAGAAGCTACGTACTTTTCTTTACAGCATTCATTACGTATCCTGTTTCAGACCTCACGCCAGACTGCTTGGGTTTAACGCGTGCATTTCGGCCTTCTCTAGCTATACAACAGGCTATCTCTGGTCTGGGCCTCTTTTGAGGAGGTCCGTGAATCGATCCGATTTTGTGCTTGCTAATTTTGTGTTAGCAGAAGAGCCAACACCCTGTTACGAGTGGAGGCCGAAATGCACACGTTTTAGCTCACGCAGGCTGGCGTGAGGAGGGAAGAACTATACTGATGTGAGGTCTGGAACATAACATGGAATGAGAATTCAGAAAGCGGACGTAATTAGTTTAATACTTAACTTTAATCCATTAATGATGAACGTCGCTCTTGACGGTACATGATTCACAATATTATCTGTTCAGAATCCATTCTTGAAGTAATTATAGTAACTGAATGTGGCGCCTTGCTAGGTCGTAGGAAACGACGTAGCTGAAGGCTATACTAAACTGTCGTCTCTGCAAATGAGAGCGTATGTAGACAGTGAACCATCGCTAGCAAACTCGGCTGTACCACTGGGGCGAGTGCTAGGGAGTCTCTCTAGACCTGCCGTGTGGCGGCGCTCGGTCTGCAACCACAGATAGTGGCGACACGCTGGTCCGACGTACACTAACGGACCGCGGCCGATTTAAAGGCTACCACCTAGCAAGAATGGTGTCTGGCGGTGACACCACAGTTCATATTACCGGAATTGCTGATCAGCAGCCAGGCCGTATGCCACTCGTCCAAAAAGGTGGCGGCCGCTGTGGCCGAGCGGTTCTAGGCGCTTCAGTCCGGAACTGCATTGCTGCTACGGTCGCAGGCTCGAATCCTGCCTCGGGCATGGATGTATGTGATGTTAGGTTTAAGTAGTTCTAAGTCTAGAGGACGGATGACCTCAGATGTTGAGTCCCATAGAGCTTGGAGCCATTTGGACCAAAAAGGTGGGGGTCAGAGGAGGAATGTCTGTAGAATACGGCAGGTGCGGCTGGACTTCCCATTTGAACGTTTCCACACCCTTGAATGGGTTTGCGACATGGGGTCCACTGTTGTCATCCTGCAATATCATCTTTTCATGTCTATCGCTGTATTGTGACCGTTTGCCTTTCAGTGCCTAGCTCAGACGCTTCACTTTCTTTCGACAACGATCTCCTGTGATCGTTTCCGTCAATTTCAGTAGTTTCGAAAACCTTCTCTCTTCCAGAGCCAGGTCGATCTTCGATGTCATCACCGTTTTTGAAGTGTTTAAGCCTTTCTCTGCTCGTTCGTTTACTAAGTGGCTGCCCATAAGCCTTATCCAAACTTTTACGAGCCTCAGCCACTGATTTCGTCATGTTAAAGCAGAAAATTAAAACTTCCGGCAAATGATGAGAACTGGGCTCGTAAGTTGACATATTCAATCGAGAATAACATTGTAATATAATCACAAATCGTCTGATATTTTGATAGTGTTATGTTTACAAAGGCCTCAGATTATTGTATGACGCCTACGACCTGCCACCTACACCAACACTTGCCGCTAGTACCATCTATTGCACAGTGTCAGGAGCAAAGTTGTGGACTTAATAGGTTGTCTAGTGAAACGGAAGTGATATCTGAGGTTCCTCAGGGAATTGTTGCAGGCCCTCTTGTATTCTTAATCTATAAAAACGATTAAGGACACAATATGAGCAGCTATCTTAGTTTCTTTGTAGACAATGGTTTGGTTCACCGACTAGGAAAGGCGTCTGAAGGTCAAAACTGGTTGTATAATAATTTATACAAGATACCTGCTTAGTGCGAAAGACGGCAATTGAGCCTAATCAATAAAAAATATGAGTAATAAAAATATTTCGTTAAATTTAAGTTATGCAATAACAACTACAAATGTAAAGGTCGCAGATTCAACTAAAGGCCCGAAGATTACAATTATAAACAACGTAAATTGAAACGATCACAAATAAAATGTTGTGGTGAAGGTGAACCAAAGACTTAGTTTTAGTGGTAAAAGCTGTTGGAAAGGCGAACCAAAGACTGGGGCAACAGACAATCCAGCATAATTGTGGGCTGGATGAGATCCCAGATCCTGTATGCCTCATGACAACCAAACGGTCTGTATGGGCAGGTCATGGCCCTCGAAATGTATGGATTTTTCTCTCTGCAGAAGAAGGTCACTAAGCAGTTCAAAGGAAAGATTGAGAGATGGATTCCATGGGAACTTGCTGCTGATAGGCACAGCTGGTGATTGGGGGGGGGGGGGGGGGTGAAAAGCAAGAATTAGAATCCAGCGAGGACAGAGCCTGGTAGCTTCGTGCGGTCCTCTTGACAGTCTGTACGACCGTTGATCACAACAACAGGAGATGCGTTTGAGCCACCTGGAAGACCATATGTAGTGCAGAATCACTGAGTGCCGGGACGAAGGGAGCCTTGCTTCAATGCTACGTGTGGTACGAATGTCGGACCGGCAGATTACGTACGCACCCATTATAACAGAATATCTTAAGACTGGAGATAACAGCCGAAACCGGTGAGCGCCTGTATTAAATCGCAAGCGAGGTCGAAATACGTAATCTGTGATAACTTTCCAATAGTTGATAGATCTTTCCATAGACGTGGTGGCTTCTCTTATAGTAAGTGACTATGTGATAGGCTGAATCGATTTGTGCCGTTTGGGCATTGAGTTACATTCACGGCAATTCTCTGAGGCCTACTGGAAGATGTATCTCCCAAGGAAAACAGAGTATTTCTTGTATTACAGTATAAACTGAAGAATTATTAGAACTAATAAGCAGGGTAAGAGGGCTACAGGTAGCTCTCACCGAAAGAAGTGTGAGATCAGCTGCAGTCATATTAGGAAAGGAAGGAGATATAGAAAGGAATAACTGTATAGGATGGCTAAGATTTGCAGACGATGCTGCGTGCTGTAATGACGCCAAAGTAAAGATGCCATAAAATTTAGATTGACAGTAGAAAGGAAAACGAGAAATTTGTTTGTATCGAACATAAATTTAAGTACTAGGAAGCTTTTGAAATCCAGTGTTACTGAAGAATTCTGAAAAGTGGATAAGTAGATATTATAACTAATGAAAAGGTACAGCATCGAACTGAGGAGCAGAGTATGGTACAACTTCCACTTCGCTTCCATGTAAGGCTACATTTTCAGACAAATACTTTCAGAAAATGCTTCCTAGTGCTTAAGTTTACGTTCGATGCAAACAGATTTGCCTTATTCGTTACTATTGCCGATCTACGATTTTTCTGCAGCTCCAATGGTGATAGCAACTAGTGAACATGCTTCAGCGTCCCTGTTAAAGCGTGAGAAAGCGAGACGATTTTGCAGAAGACGCTTTATAGCTAGGTACTGTCACCTGGCTGACTTCTTTTCCACTGCTCGGATCTGAAAAAAATGTCTTATCAGGTGACGTGATGTAAGAAACGAAAGTGGAGCAAGACTGTTAAGAAAATAGACACGGGAAATCTGAATACCATTACAATTCGGTCAACCACACTTAGATTTTCTGTGATTCCCCTAAATCTCTCAATGCGATTGCCGCGAGATTACCGCCATTGTGCATTTGATTTGTAGTTCGATCTGTGATGATCTCTGAGCCGACGAGAAGGCTGTAAACTATGGGTTACTTCGGCCCGTGTCAAAGCTGCTTTAGCATGTCGATTACGACAGTAATTTTCACCCCCAATTACTGTTTGAGCAATACCCTGTCAGCAGGGCATTTTAGAGATGGAAAAGAAACTGACACAAACCTAGAACACGCTCCGTTGCGATGGTACACTCCTGAAGCCAAGGTCTGCCCTTTCCACCTGACTAACAGAGAAGCATGGAGTGGTGGACGACTCCAGCATAGCTCACTGCCGAAATGTCGAGTAGAGACTCCTGATCGCTCCTTGACGATCAAAACGCATTGCGTCAGCAACAAAGCCAACGTCTATGCCAAGGGCAATGGCGATCAAGAGATGACGTGCGACTAGATATGTCACTGTGTGTGTCTGATGCGCAGTATGCAGCTCCTATGTGGATCGCATCTGCACCTGCGGAGGTGTCCATAAATCAGTGTGGGTTGCAACGGGATGCCGCAAGCAAGAGCAGCGAGTAGAAACCACTCGCACATCGGCATTGTATCCATGTGCAATGGAACGTGACGTCATATGTGGAGAGGATGATGGTGGGAAGAAAACGCCCGCCACCCAATGCACGCTGGGAGGTATCTGTAATCCAGGGGTAGCTTCACGCCGAGTAGGCAGGTCCTCGAGGGTACTGAGGTACCCACCAGGAGCACCGGACGGAAGTGGAGGACCCAGACATGCTGCCAAGAGAAGAGCCAGCCTCTTACGGGGGGGCTCCCCTGAGTGCTAGAACTCTTAACAGCATGAGGCTGTGTGTGGGAGTGTCGCGTCGCAAGACCAACAACCAAAAATGCGGCCTCCTCTCTTCCCAGACGGAGCACATGTTCTACGCGAGTGTGGTATGGTATATGATCTGGATCCCCTATCAGTGTCACCCGCTGGATCTACCTTGCTGCACTACAAATTTAGTTTACACTACCAGTCCTTAGAACCACGCACATGTACTAAGCCCCACTACCGCTAGATTCTGTTTCCTATTTTTTGCCGCCAGTCACTCTCTAAGCTGATCTGCTGCGATTCTTCGTGGGTTGCATCTCTCCACTCCTTTGGTCTTTTTCCGTTGGGAGTGAAATCTGTGGACGTTGTCGTTTTTTCATCCAAGCTACATGTCCTACCCGTACAAGTCTGCCCATCAGGCCTATGATATCTGGGCTGTTTTAGATTTCATCTAGCTCACGATTATGTCAGATCATTCATTCCGCAGTGACCTCATCTCCTACTGGGCCATAGATAATCTAGGTATCACGCTTCAAGGTACTTCTAAAGTCAACAACAAGGCTATTGAAGCCGCAGTTTTCTGAACGGAACTTGACTGAACGACTACGGAATGTAAAACAAAGGAAGTTGTGTCGTGTTTATTGCTGTAGTGCTGCGTTAAGTATCAATATACAGTTGATATCAGTGAAAAGTTAACAAATATTTAGCCACGGAACGTAATAGCTGCTGCTTGTTGCACGCATTGTATAAAACAATACTTGGGCTTAAGGTACGGTTCTGGTGGTTTGTTTGGCTTGAAATGGCGAAATTATAGAAGTGAACAGAGTGTCCAGAAATAGATTTCGAACTGTTAAAGAGTAGTACCGCAAGATCAGTGTAACTTCAGTACTTATTCTTCCGTCGCCGGCCGGAGTGGCCGAGCGGTTCTAGGCGCTACAGTCTGGAACCGTCCGACCGCTACGGTCGCAGGTTCGAATGCTGCCTCGGGCAAGGATGTGTGTGATGTCCTTAGGTTAGTTAGGTTTAAGTAGTTCTAAGTTCTAGGGGACTGATGACCTCAGCAGTTAAGTCCCATAGTGCTCAGAGCCATTTGAACCATTTTAGTGTTCCGTCCGCCTGATGTGAACATCCCATTTCTATCGATTAACAACACGGAACAAGTGTGTCTTAGGGTAACTGCTGCAGAACACGTGCTGTTCATCAAGGACAGCCGCTCCGAAGGCCATTAAGTTGACACGTGTGCGGACGTACCGGCGAGCATTTCTCGCAGTCGGAGTGTACACCGAGGGGGTGTCGGAGGCTCAGGGACGCGATGGCACAGGATGCCGCAGTATCCAGCGGCGGCCGGAGGTGCTGTTGACCTGAATGGTGGGGCGTGACGTCAGCGGGTGCGCGGCACGTGTCGGAGCCGGCCGTGACGTCAGTAGGTGACGTCACAGTGACGCAGACGAGGGGGCCGGCGCACGCAGCAGGCGCGTGGCTATTTTTAGCCTGTGACCCAGTTTCTGTGGGCTCCTCCGGGTCAGCGGGTCAGCCGGCGGTGGCGCAGCCGCTGCCCGGCCCGGCCCGGAGACTTCAATGAGCGAGCTGAATGACAACCCGGCCGCTCAATGGCGCACGTGCGGAAACCGCTCGCGACCCGGGCCGCCCGGTGACGTCAGCGCACAGTGGGCTGCGCAGCACCGGGATTCCCTGTCTTGAGGGGGGAAACCACATTAGGAGGCTGTTCGACACTGATTTTTTGGAATTTTTTTTGGGTGGGAAGAATTAATTAGAATTTAATCAAATTTTGACATTATTTCAATCATATTCCGAACAGTTTTAGCGAATTTTTTTGAATACTTTCAGCCAATTATAACGCTGTGATGTCCGCTGAAGTTTGTGAGTATAAATATCCAATTGCATGCAGTATGGCCATTCCTATTTTCATCTGAAATCAAAAAGGTTTTGATTTTACACTAATAACTTATTTTCTAAGAATATGAACCTCAATGCAGGTGAAAATAATGAAAATTAAAAATTTTCCAGGCGTTTGAACAATTTACTTCGATTTTCACGATTTTTTCTCTAATAATGCAAAGAAAAATACCCTTAAAATCATGATATCATCTCACAAGTTGGTTCATATAATTGGTAATTTTGTAACGAATCATACTATCAGTTTTCATAACGGTCGGTTCTATACTTTTTGAGTCAGAATGCACGCAGATGTGAAAAAAGTCATTTCGAAATAAACGTGTTTGAAAAATAAATTTTCGGAAACTAGAAATTCAAGGAAGTTACCAATAATGTAAAATGCTTACCGATTAATCTGCGATTCTAGCACCATATAGTAATCCTTCTTCTTTCTCATAGCTTTCGTTTTGCGCTTGCAGCAGTGCTTTCCGAGCTTTCTGACCTTCCTTCGATTCCAGTGAACTACGTCGATTCTGCCTGCTCACGCGCTAGTTATCCATTTGTTCGGCATTATATAAACTTTGCGTGCCTACTACAATTCCTGCCTCGTTCATGACCATCAGAATTTTCTTCACTGAATAAGCCTGCTGCTAAATACGATGCCAGTTCCACGACTTTTAGTCCGGAGTGCAAGTGTTTAGGAGCTAGACGCCAAATAGTGGAATTAAAATTTTCGTTCGCATTTTGTGTGTGTCCACCTAAACCTATCTCCAGTAATTTATCTCTTGTTAAATCTTCATACATTGGAAGAATTTCCTTCTGTACGTCGGGGTGCAATGGAGTAGGATGCGATTCATGTTCCATTCCAAGGGCTGTTCGTTTCTGCCACTCGCACCAGCTGTTTTCTCCCTCTGGCCAAAACTCTTGTCGAGGATTTTCATCTATGGATATCATATGATAGTATGTCTCCGCAATTGCTTTTTTCATGTCTTGCACACTATCTATATCTCTATCTACGCGAATGGGAATTTCCTTTGAAATTTTGACAGCATATTTTTGGATAGTTAAGCTAACGATTTATGCAATAAAATATCGGTTTTTTAACCTCCTAATGTGGTTTCCCCCTTAAGCATATACCAGCTGAGCTGCGCGTGAGAAAGGCTACCTGTGCCATTTTATTTTACCGTAACTTTATATACCTTAATCATAGCTAGCACTTGGTTCAAGAATCGTGAAAGAAGGTGTAAGACATTTCCAGGGGCAGATGTGGACTCTGACCACAATCTATTGGTTATGAACTGTAGATTAAAACTGAAGAAACTGCAAAAAGGTGGGAATTTAAGGAGATGGGACCTGGATAAACTGACTAAACCAGATGTTGTACAGAGTTTCAGCCGGCCGTGGTGGCCGTGCGGTTCTGGCGCTTCAGTCTGGAACCGCGGGACTGCTACGGTCGCAGGTTCGAAACCTGCCTCGGGCATGGATGTGTGTGCTGTCCTTAGGTTAGTTAGGTTTAATTAGTTCTAAATTCTAGGGGACTGATGACCTAAGATGTTAAGTCCCATAGTGCTCAGAGCCATTTGAACCATTTTACATAGTTTCAGGGAGAGCATAAGGGAACAATTGACAGGAATGGGGGAAAGAAATACAGTAGAAGAAGAATGGGTAGCTTTGAGGGATGAAATAGTGAAGGCAGCAGAGGATCAAATAGGTAAAAAGACGAGGGCTAGTAGAAACCCTTGGTTAACATAAGAAATATTGAATTTAATTGACGAAAGGAGAAAATACAAAAATGCAATCAACGAAGCACGAAAAAAGGAATACAAAAGTCTCAAAAATGATATCGACAGGCAGTGCAAAATGGCTAAGCAGGGATGGCTAGAGGACAAATGTAAGGATGTAGAGGCTTATCTCACTAGGGGTAAGATAGATACTGCCTACAGGAAAATTAAAGAGACCTTTGGAGAAAGGAGAACCACTTGCATGAGTATCAAGAGCTTTGATGGAAACCGAGTTCTAAGCAAAGAAGGGAAAGCAGAAAGTTGGAAGGAGAAACCTGAGTCGAAACAAGGCCCCCGGAGTAGACAACATTCCATTAGAACTACTGACAGCCTTGGGAGAGCCAGTCCTGACAAAACTCTACCATCTGCTGAGCAAGATGTATGAGACAGGCGAAATACCCTCAGACTTCAAGAAGAATATAATAATTTCAATCCCAAAGAAAGCAGGTGTTGACAGATGTGAAAATTATCGAACTATCAGTTTAATAAGTCATAGCTGCAAAAAACTAACGCGAATTCTTTACAGACGAATAGAAAAACTGTTAGAAGCCGACCTCGGGGAAGATCAGTTTGGATTCCGTAGAAATGTTGGAACACGTGAGGCAATACTGACCCTACGACTTATCTTAGAAGCTAGATTAAGGAAAGGCAAACCTACGTTTCTAGCATTTGTAGACTTAGAGAACGCATTTGACAATGTTGACTGGAATACTCTCTTTCAAATTATGAAGGTGGCAGGGGTAAAATATAGGGAGCGAAAGGCTATTTACAATTTGTATAGAAATTAAATGGCAGTTATAAGAGTTGAGGGGCATGAAACGGAAGCAGTGGTTGGGAAGGGAGTGAGACAGGGCTGTAGCCTCTCCACGATGTTATTCAATCTGTGTATTGAGCAAGCAGTGAAGGAAACAAAAGAAAAATTCGGAGTAGGTATTAAAATTCATGGAGAAGAAATAAAAACTTTGAGGTTCACCGATGACACTGTAATTCTGTCGAGACAGCAAAGGACTTGGAAGAGCAGTTGAATGGAATGGATAGTGTCTTGAAAGGAGGAGATGAACATCAACAAAAGCAAAACGAGGATAATGGAATGTAGTCGAATTAAGTCGGGTGATGCTGAGGGAATTAGATTAGGAGATGAGACACTTAAAGTAGTAAAGGAGTTTTGCTATTTGGGGAGCAAAATAACTGATGATGGTCGCAGTAGAGAGGATATAAAATGTAGACCGGCAATGGCAAGGAAAGCGTTTCTGAAGAAGAGAAATTTGTTAACATCGAGTATAGATTTAAGTGTCAGGAAGTCGTTTCTGAAAGTATTTGTATGGAGTGTAGCCATGTATGGAAGTGAAACGTGGACGGTAAATAGTTTGGACAGGAAGAGAATAGAAGCTTAAGAAATGTGGTGCTACAGAAGAATGCTGAAGATTAGATGGGTATATCACATAACTAATGAGGAGGTATTGAATAGAATTGGGGAGAAGAGGAGCTTGTGGCACAACTTGAGTAGAAGAAGGAATCGGTTGGTAGGATATGTTCTGAGACATCGAGGGATCACCAATTTAGTATTGGAGGGCAGCGTGTAGGGTAAAAATCGTAGAGGGAGACCAAGAGATGAATACACTGAGCAGATTCCGAAGGATGTAGGCTGCAGTAGGTACTGGGAGATGAAGCTTACACAGGATAGAGTAGCATGGAGAGCTGCATCAAGCCAGTCTCAGGACTGAAGACCACAACAACAACAAAAAACAACTTTATATATTCCAAAATCACGTTTTTTTAAAAAATGAAGAGATATGTTAACTCGCCGAAAAAATTTACACTTACATCGTTTGGTTCGCAGATGATAGCTATCAGCGCAGGACACCATACAGTTGATCCTGAAAATAATATTTGCCATGGAAGTTGTTGAAAATTGATAATCATGGTCTAACTTCTTATGTAAGCAACTGGAAAGGAAAATACAAATTTATGTGTGATGCGATACATAAACATTCTTGTTCTTCCTCTCTTTGACTGAGCCTGTTTAGGACATCGGGCTCTTTTTGTCCCTATGCACGGGCCTTTTGCTTCTTCTTACCAC
Source organism: Schistocerca cancellata (assembly GCF_023864275.1). NCBI lineage: Eukaryota > Metazoa > Arthropoda > Insecta > Orthoptera > Acrididae > Schistocerca > Schistocerca cancellata. Next base: position 913,755,946 of record NC_064628.1, on the reverse strand, counting down.
CGAAAGCTTTCGATTTACGGCTGTGAGCAAGCTTCCTCTCCTTTGTCCACCTCGGCCCGATGGTTCCTGCGATCTTTTTGCTGGTAAGGGACACAGGGAATATCCCTTCCAGAGTGATCTGTTGGAATTTGGATCGGTATTGTATGGTTTCCAAAGGAATTTCAGGTCACCGCATGTCTGATTTCACAGTGGTTATCTATTTGTTATTGTAGGCTTTCCCGCTACCTGTTGTAGTGAAGATATTGTTCGTGAGTCTACAAGGGTTTTCCTCATAGATGCGATTGTCTCTTCTACGAGATAGGACAGCTCACCGTTGGCGTAGAATACGGAGGATCTTAAGGCTGAGTTTAAGGCTCTTGGAAAGGTACTTGGAGGTGTAAATGCTTTGCTGGAGTGTTAGACCCTACCAGTTTGGCAAATCTGGTATCTATTGCCATGTTCTCACTCTCAGTTTTCTGTACACTGACCTTGAAACCGTTCTTCGCGGCTATTCTGTAGAGGCTCTTTAGTTGATGAGAAGCCGTCTCTAAACAGCTGGCTAACAAGTTCTGCAAAGGCTAGGCAAGTGTACACTGAGGTTATTGAGCCGTCGTAAAAATTGCTATTTTGAAGAGCACGCCGCAGCGCGTAGTGTGAAGCAGTCGCCCTCCGTTTCTGGCGGTGGCGCCGCTGAGGCAATCGCAGCTTTGGTGTCTCCCTCTGGTGGGAAAGGGGAAAGTTTGCCTGTTCACGTGCATTTAAGGGGCGCTATGAGCTCGCCAGTCGGTCAGTCTGGGTCAGTCTCTCGTCCCCAGCTTGCTAGTCTGTCTCTCGTCCGCAATTGTTAGGCAGTTAGTGTCTGTCTGTCGTTCGGAGTGCTAGTATGTCTGTCGTTCGGATCAACCTTTAAAGCCGGCAAAATGACAAAATGAGAGTCTTTCCACTCCGCCAGTAAGAGAACTCAGCGAGTGGTCGCCCGGTGGGGGCGTAGTTCTTGCATCTGAGTCTGCGCGTTAGGTCGCCAGTCTGCTCAGGAAATGGTCAGTGGCCGTTGGATCGATCGGTTGGTCGATCGCGCACTGGGACACCAGATCACTTGTCCAACGACGCCGCATATGAGGTCGCCACGTGAGTCCAGTGGGACGCGGCGTGTAGCGAGGGGTAGTGACTTCGCGGTCGACACGAGAGCAACAGGAGTCAACCCACGACATCAGTCTGGCCGGTGCGAGCTGCGACGCCGTGGGACGGGAGATCGGCGCGCCTTCCTGTGCCCGTTGAAGCAGCTGGCAGTGGACGGTTCGGGAGAGCGATTTGGGGGTGCTGCGCCAGGTCTTCTCGAGAAATCGTAATTTTTTTAGAAGTTAAGTGATTGGTGATATGTTGTTTGATTTACTATTGTTAAATTCTGCTTGTTTTCTTGGTGGGGTCACCAGCCGTTTTGCTTTGGGGTCGTCCCACCATTCTTCTCCGTTTGCCCACCCGCGGGAAGGTGGTTGTTTATAAATTGGGTGGTCCGTTTTGCCCTTGTGGAGTAGGGTTGGGTTAGAGCAACCTGCGGTTCGGGTTGTTCGGTAATCTCCCGATCAATCTACCATACGTTAGTAGCTGCCTCTGTCATGTTTGTCGGATTTGGTATGTTAAGGAATTTATTGCGTGGAGTGTAACGGCCTAGTACCTGAAATATGTTTTGATCTTTGGAAACTTTGATATTATTGCCTATGATCTTGAGAGGTGGTATCTGTGTACTGTAGAGCATCTTAACTATTGTTTGGCCAACTTTGTAGAATTTTATACAAGATTGGCTGGTCCTGGCGGAGGTTCGAGTCCTCCCTCGGGCATGAGTGTGTGTGTTTGTCCTTAGGATAATTTAGGTTAGGTAGTGTGTAAGCTTAGGGACTGATGACCTTAGCAGTTAAGTCCCATAAGATTTCACACACATTTGAATATTTTTTTATAAGATTGCATTTCATGGGCTTTTATTTAAATGATCATTTTAGTATATAAAGTTGCCACACTTTCGTCGTAAGACCTTTCTTAGAAGTTAATATCAAGTTGCACCTTCGGTGGCAAGGTTAATATTTTTAACTGTTAGTATTTTGTACCATTTCCATCCCTCTTATGGGGGGGTGCATAGTTTGTGTGCTTGTGTAAATTGTTAAAACTCTTAGTTTAAAGTTATCTGGTGTGTTGCAGTTTTGCACCAGTATAGTCTTTCAGAGGCTGTTGTGAGCGGTCGTAACTACGGCCGTGTCAAAAGGGAGCGGCAAGGTTCTCTGCCCGAAAGCTCATACAGTCAAAACTTGTTTCTTTCTGGCTCTGAATAAATTGTAACTTTGATATTTATTGGGTGCTTTCTGATTATAATTTTAAATCTGTTTCTTTATCAAAACGCTTTTACGCCTATTAAAGTGAATAAAATTCCCATTTGTTAAAGGGAATTTGGTTATGATTTCATCAGTTACTCCCTGGCAACTACTTCCATGCTTACATAGTGTAATGAAATATGTTAATGTTCTTGATGAATCGCTAGTAAATAAAATAAATTCTTAATAATATTCTTTGAAAATAAATCACGTCTCAGTTATCTTTCTTATATCCAATCTTCGTTCCTGTTCCCAATGCTAGTGCTCAAGTCCATTCTCTGATAATCTTCTCCAGAGGTCATCACTTTGCCTAACTCCGGCTTAAACGCTGCAAACCTCTGAGTGCTCACCTCTAAATTTGACTTCAGAGGAGGTGTTCCTCAGAGTGGGCGGGGCTAGTCTGGTGGTCTCTTTAGCTGGGCTCGATTCTCGCGGTGCGGAGATAAGGGTCTGCCTGTCTATACAGGATGACAATTCTTGAACTGTATGAAATAAAATCGTCATAGCTTCTGAACGGCTTGCTGTGTAGGACGTTAAACTGCGCCCTTGGGGGGGGGGGGGGGGGGGGGCGCATGATGAGAAATAGTATGCTCATGCGCACACGGCTTGGTGTAGTCGCCGGCCGGAGTGGCCGAGCGGTTCTAGGCGCTACAGTCTAGAGCTGAGCGACCGCTACGGTCGCAGGTTCGAATCCTGCCTCGGGAATGGATGTGTGTGATGTCCTTAGGTTAGTTAGTTTAAGTAGTTCTAAGTTCTAGGGGACTTATGACCACAGCAGTTGAGTCCCATAGTGCTCAGAGCCATTTGAACCAATTTCTGGTGTTGTCGGCCCACTTTCATTTGGATGGGGATCGTCAATATGCAAAACTGGCGCATTTGGGGGGCCGAGAAGTTGCATTTCGCGATCGAGAAGTCTTTTAGTCCTCAACCGGTGACTGCGTGGTGGGTAATGTCCGGTCACGGAATAGTCGGTGACTACCGAACGGTACGTGAAGGTTTTGGAAGATGGTTTCATCCCCATTGTCCAAAGTGACCCTGATTCCCATAATATGTTCCCCAGGGAAGCGTCCTGGGACCTCTGCTGTTCCTGATATGTAAATGACCTGGGTGACAATCTGATCAGTTCTCTTAGGTTGTTCGCAGATGACGCTGTAATTTACCGTCTAGTAAGGTCATCCGAAGATCAGTATCAGTTGCAAAGCGATTTAGAAAAGTTTGCTGTATGGTGTGGCTGGTGGCAGTTGACGCTAAATAACGAAAAGTGTGAGGTGATCCACATGAGTTCCAAAAGAAATCCGTTGGAATTCGATTACTCTATAAATAGTACAATTCTCAAGGCTGTAAATTCAACTAAGTACGTGGGTGTTAAAATTACGAACAACTTCATTTGGAAAGACCACATAGAAAATATTGTAGGGAAGGTGAGCCAAAGGTTGCGTTTCATTGGCAGGACACTTAGAAGATGCAACAAGTCCACTAAAGAGACAGCTTACACTACACTCGTTCGTCCTCTGTTAGAATATTGCTGCGCGGTGTGGGATCCTTACCAGGTGGGATTGACGGAGGACATCGAAAGGATGCAAAAAAGGGCAGCTCGTTTTGTATTATCACGTAATAGGGGAGAGAGTGTGGCAGATATGATACGCGAGTTGGGATGGAAGTCATTAAAGCAAAGACGATTTTCGTCGCGGCGAGATCTATTTACGAAATTACAGTCACCAACTTTCTCTTCCGAATGTGAAAATATTTTGTTGAGCCCAGCCTACATAGGTAGGAATGATCATCAAAATAAAATAAGAGAAATCGGAGCCCGAACAGAAAGGTTTAAGTGTTCGTTTTTCCCGTTCGCTGTTCGGAAGTTGAATAGTAGAGAGGTAGTTTGATTGTGGTTCGATGAACCCTCTGCCAAGCACTTAAATGTGAATTGCAGAGTAGTCATGTAGATGTAGATGTAGATGTAGATACGTGGCTCATGCAAGACGGAGCTCGACCAAATCGAAGCTGGTGAGTGTTTGATGTCCCGGAGGAGCACTTTAGGGGACCGCATTCTGGCTCTGGGGTACCCAGAGGCCACTGGCATGGGCCTCGATTGGCCGCCATATTCTCCGGATTTGAACACTTGCGACTCCTTTTTGTGGACTTTATTAAAGACAAGGTGTACAGCAATAACCCCCAAAACTATTGCTGAGCTGAAAACACCCATTTAGGAAGTCATCGACAGCATCGATATTCCGACACTTCGCTATTTGTCTGCGCCACGTCATCGCCAATGATGGCAGACATATCGATCATGGCATAAACTAAATCCGAATATCTGTAGTGACATTTGAATGTTGAATAAAGTGTGTGCACACCGTATTTTGTAAGTAATTTACCTTTTTTCCGTATAGTTCAATAATTGTCACCCTGTAAGTAGCTTAAGGGGCTCCGGAAAGGCTCAAAATCATGAAAAGTTCAATTTTTACTTTTTTGCGTTTTCTGAATCTGCAGACTATTACCTTGTAATAGATATATAATTTATTCAATTCCGAAGACTACAACTATTTTTAATTTTTTTTTGAAATGTGTTCTACATGGGCGTGACCCACTGTGGCGCTGTTAAACTGCTGTCAAATGGTGTTATTATTAACGTCCGTGTTCATCAGGTACATTTTAGTGATTTGAGATAAAGTATGTGTTGTGGCTAACCTATTTTCAGAGACTTAGCAGCACCTGAACTGTTGAAAAAGTGTATTCACGGAAAAACTCAAAACCCCAATGAAAGTGTAAATAGTGTTATATGGTCGAGAATCTTCAAGACTGTATTTGTTGGAATAGAAACACTTCACTTTGGTGTGTATGATG